>NW_028141163.1:11838310-13050954 GCF_030444845.1 Prenolepis imparis
TATTTATTTATTGATGGAAAGGTAAAAAATTATTTTTTATTTTTCCAGCACAGAAGGATTAAAAAAAATATATAAAGAGATTTTTTTCAATTAATGGACATTAACTTTACACAGAATTTTCTCTAGAATTTACCCTGAAAATCATGGGAATCGTGGGAAAATATGGCATGGAAAGAATTTTATGAGAATTTTTCTGATTAATATTTATCACAATAAAAAATAATATCTATCACAATAAAATATAAAATGTTTGATTAATTTTACTATATAGTTTAGTAAAATTAATCAAACATATTTTATATTTTATTGTGATGGATACTATTATTTTTTATTGTGATAAATATTTATCAGAGAAATTCTCATTATATTCTTTCCATACTATATTGTTCCACGATTACCATGATTTTCAGGGTAAAATCTAAGGAAAAATTTTCTCTGTGTAGCTTATATTACATTACATTTGTAATGTGTCGCACGAATGATCGATTTTATCTTGGAATTGCCAAACTAATGTACTCCCTTAAAAGGGTCGACGATTTATACACTATCATTAGATGGAATTGCAAACGCGACGTATTACCGTGCATTACGCCAATCGTGTCCCCAGGTCGCTGAAGAGTAGTGCGTGTTGATATGCCCGATTATATAATAATTTGGAGCAAGTTTTGCGCGGTGTTCCCAGCTGAGGGGCCCCTGAATGGCGGATTTCCTCCGACTATAGGGCGATCTGGTTAATGCGATGCCACGTACAACGCGCCCATTAACAGTTAATTCAATATATGCGTGACCTTAAAGGAGGCTCATGTATCAAAATATAGGGAGACGAATCAAATTATGCGTGAGACGATTGATCGTAATTATCTCTAAATAGCGATCGATCGTAATTATCCCTAAATAGCGACACCGTTTTAGCGAACAATATAGCTTCAACAATTATTTCTTCATATATTTTTCTCTCTTTCTTCCAATACACTTTTACGTTCTAAGGATCCTACACTGAGAGAATTTTCTTTTAAAATTTATCCTGAAAATCATGGTAATCGTGGGACAATATGGTATAGAAAGAATTTTATGAGAATTTCGCTGATTAATATATTTATCACAATAAAAATAATATCTATCACAATAAAATATAAAACATGTTTGATTAATTATACTAAACTGCATAGTAAAATTAATCAAACATATTTTATATTTTATTGTAATAGATATTATTATTTTTATTGTGATAAATATTAATCAAAGAAATTCTTATAAAATTCTTTCTATATACCATGTTGTCCCACGATTACCATGATTTTCAGGGTAAATTCTAAGAGAAAATTCTCTCTGTGTAGTTTATAAAATAATATTGATTGAAATATTTATCTATTTAACTTTTTCCTTTCGTTTTTTCGTACGAGTACAAATGTACATATGTAGAGTATTATTCGAAAAGAGGCTTCAAGCTGCTTCTCGAGCTGCAGCTGAGGCTAAATGAATATTGATGATGATACTCATCTGTATGTGTGTGTGAGACTATCCGATATACACTTCCTTTAGTTATGTAACATTGACTCATCTCTTGAAAATTACGAACAATTGTAACGCACGATATAGATCTGAATGAGATACGTTCGTGTTGAAGATAGGTGTCATTTGGATAGAATTCAACAAATGTTGTACACAAATTTGATCGGTGATTTAGTGCACGGTGTAACTTTTTTTTTTTAAGTAGCACCATTCGAATGGACAAGAGCGCAGTTTTACCTCGTATATTACTCACGTGCGTGCATCTCCGCATTAGAATGCATGTCTCTGTACGACCCTGACGAGAGATCATTAGTGATCAAGAGCGGTTGCGCAAACTTCAATTTTTCGACCCTGCAACTAACTACTAAAGTCAATTGGTCACGACAACCTGTACAAACTCATAGCACGCGATGGTAAAAATTATCTCATAGATGATTCCAATAAATCTCTTCCTATCTCTTCTTCTTCTCTTTTTTTTCTATTTCTGTTCTTCTATTATTTTATTTTTATTATATTTCTTATTCATAGCGATGGGATTAAATATCTTACAAATAGGTTTGATTTTTTCATCATCGTTTCGAACTCTTTATAATTACTTTAAAAAAAAATTTTAAGGTACTCGAACTTGGATGAGATAAGTTTGAACTCTCTACAATAGAGACCTCGAAAAACGAGAATGCTTCTAAATACATTCAAATTTGGATCGAGTATATACATATTGAATTTTATTTCATCTCTGCATCTCATATCTATTTTTATACAGAATGTCTTGAATTTTATTTCTTCAGCTAAAGATAGTTTTAGTGAAACTGAAGATAATTTTTCTTCAGTAAATTTGATTGATGTTTTTTTTATGTGACAAATGATCACTTGGTTTTTGTTATCACTTTTCTGTTGAAAAACTCAATTACATAATGAAGCGCAGTTGCGAACAATAAAACAACGGGCTTTTCCTCTTACATTCTTACGTTTTTTTTTTCAATGTGAAATTTTTACATTGAAAAAAAAAAAACGTAAGAATGTGTAAGAGGAAAACCCCGTTTTTTTATTGTTCGCAGGCTATAACATCGATATGCAAGGCTAGTTCTCCTTGAAGAATACAGAATTACATTTTGCGGTAATGCGATTGAGGTTTTATTATGCGGCTTAATATCTTACGATGATGCGCGTGAAATATTTCATCGACTCGACGAGATTAATGTGCTCTTACAAAATTATTAATAATATACAAACTGCGAATATAAATTTCTGTATTCCGTGTTTTATATAACACTAGCGCATTTTTCTTATTCTCTAAAAATATCTCGGTAAAAGATTATCGAAAGAACTTTCGGCGAGAGACAAACGTAAGACAGATTCAAGTTATAAATCACAATCGGTGTGTAAAATTGTACAAAATTTCACGAAGTAAAATCTTATTATTTTGTAGTAAATCGAATGCACAAGGCTAGAATAGTTGTCTGCGCATTATAAATGAGAACAGCTTATCATACATTTTTAGCAAATGCAGCAAAATCAAAGGTCACACGAATACATGTGTAACATCATGATTTTTATTAAATATTCTTGTATATTTATGTGGGGAAAGAGATAAGACTATAAGACTTTTCGCGCCTGTGTGAATATGCATATACGAATCATTGTAAATGCGTGATACGATGATGTTAATCAATATTACCGTGATAGAATTAGCACATAAAAACATCTCTCGCATAAGAAAATAAAATACAATTTTATTCGGAAGATATGTTATTTTCATTAGTCATTATTGACGATTTGTTTTTATCTTGCACATAAGATCTTTTTCATTACAATGTAAAATTGTGTTCATCTATTTAATTATTATCCATATTTAATAGAATTTTTTTTCATTTAAATTTATTTTTATTTTTGTGAAAAATTAACTCATAATATATTATTATAAAATACATCATATCTATGCTATACTTATACTTGCGCAATATTTGAAAAGGTTTTTTTTCCTGCAAAATCATATTCCGAATTAAGAAACAAAAATCTTACGCAAGAGTCGTTTAATTAATTATAGATAAATAAAATTACATAAAGTATATAAAATATCTTATTTAATCTTTCATTGTCTGCATCTTCATTTTTTTTCAAACTATTATATATATAACTTATAATTAATTTTATATTTTGTTAAATATACTGAACACAAAATCATTATTACCTTTCTAATACGTGTCGTGAAAAGATAATAACGACTAACTGAGCACATTGCATTTTTTATATAAGTCTTTATTATAAAATCAATCGTTTATCATCTTATCAGCAGCTCTATAAGAGAACATTAATAACACATTAAAATTTCTTATTAGTTTTCTTTTGTAACATTTCCATTTTTCACAGAATGATAAGGCGACAGGCATTAATTTATAATGTAATATACGTTTAATTATTCATGTTATCATTACACGATACATTTAGAAAGATAATAAGTTTATTAGTTGATTAGTTTTACAAAAAAGAAGATATAAAATTTATCATGATTTTTATGATTAAAAAAAATGAAAGTCGGATATTGTGAAAAATTAAAAAGATTTTATGTGCAATATATAATTCTATATGATTATAATAATTGAATAACTTTTGTCTAAAACATTTTTCAAAAATGAGATAAAAAGTAGAAAAATAGTTTAAAAAAAGAGAGAGTATCACATATCACAAACAATATTATCGATTAAATTTACAAAAGTTTAATTTCGAAAAATAAATTTGTTATATATATGGGCAAATTTGCTATATAATATTTTTAAATTTCAGTTTTTATATAATTTTAATTTTAGAATTAGTATGCAAAAATAATAAGAGACTGCATATATTTAAAAAAAATATGAGTCTCGAAAAATTTTAATTTTTATAAAATGTTTTATATAAATATAAAATTTTTGTCTCACACATACACACACACACACACACACAAAATATATTTGAATACGGTGAATAGTTTAATATTTAATACAAAAAAATACAATTTTGCCCAAACTTTGAAGAGGTGTTTTATTTTTCTAAATACTTAATTAATATTTATAAAAAAATGTATTTTATATTTTATAGATACTCCACAAATCTATATTGATTTGAACAAAAAATATATGTACGTATGTATCATATCTACATATATTTTCTTATTAATTTCATAATGTTTAGAGAAAGAGAGAAGGGGGAAGAAAGAGAGAAAGAAAATCACATATACATATGTTCTTATTTATATAGAATTTTTGAACTATTACTTTATAAATTTTCGAAATCACAGATCTCTGAATCCAAAATTTAAATTCACAAAATCTCGATATCAAGAACTTTTATTACAACAGAGAGGTTTATAACTAATTATATAGACTCTCAGTTTATAGAGAAGTTAGGTCTTACGAATTTGATACCATAAATCTTCAAGGTACCATAAATTTTTCTTTACGAAGAGAGAGAGAAAGACTCTTTGAACTCATCGACATTAATATCCAATAAGTTCTGACATGCAGAGATCTCTATCTCTGATTCCGCGAAGACATATATATCGTTTCGCGAGGCTCTCGATTCATGCTCCCGATCCCGAGATCCCGCGTGTCTAATTTGCATGATTCGCGAGAAGAATTTCCGACATATAACGATTTACGATGGACGTACGATCATGCCGGATAATCATGCCCATCATATATACGGAGAGGTGGAAGCCAACGAGCGGGGTGGGCGACGCTTGCGCTGAAACGCTCCCCTACATAAGTATCGCGGAGCTAAACCGCCACAGTAGTATTGCAGATCGCGTTATCAGGCAATAGCTAACTTGTAGCTGAGCAACGTCCTAGGATATACTTTAGCGAGACGTTCGTGTAGCTCTCGTCTGAGTGGACCAACTGAAGGTGAGTCCTTTGGCGCCACCTCCGAGACATTTTTTTTTTTTTCAGGAAAATTGACAGACTGACAATTAGACGAATTAGAGAGTATTAATTTAATAATTTTTCTTATTTGAAGAAAAATTTGATAGATGCACAAGGTTATGAAACTGAAATGTAATTGCAAAAGTAAAATTGCGACAAAGCCATGAGTTGATTGTAAAAAGTTTAAAAAAAGAATAGTTATTAATAGTTCTGAAGAGATTATAATTTTTGATTGTGAATTAAAAAAGAAGTTTTAAATGAAATTGTTTATTTTATTTTATTAAAATTGTTGTTAATCCAACATGTCTTTGTCGTTTTCTCTTCTTTACAAATCTATTCCATTGAACAAATATCTTATATAACTATTATTGAATTTTTAATCACTGTTTACTTTGTTTGTTATTTTTGTTACTATTATTTTGATTGTGTGTGTGTATATGTGAGAAACTCTTTAGCATACAATGATCGATTTAGCAATTATAATTCGTTGAAAGATAAAATTCTAATGAAATGTGCGATTGACAAAAAATGCAAAATTTTTGCTATCTTCTCAACACGTTTCTAACTTCTACAATATGCCACACTTCTATTGCATTTGACAAAAAGTTTCATCTCTATTGTATATTGCGTGCTCTCTCTCCATTTTTATTATACTTTTAATAAATAAAATAATTAATCATTAACTCTTGATAAATTAACTAATGATAAATTTTCATAAAGGAATTATGTTAATAGGCTAAAAGACATTGAAATGTTTCGGAAAGATAAAATTGATAGTTATTATAAACTCATTAAAAATGGCGATTATTAATTGCGCAATATTTTATCGTAGCGTGGCATAATTATAAGGGATAATTATTAGGACATATTTCACAAGTAATAATGCAAAAGTCTCGCGCAATTACTGTATATAAGACATGACATTCATCTCCGCACGTGCGCCTTATAAGAGCGCTTTATAAGAATATGTGTTTTAAATTGCAGATTTTCTTGCTATTTTTTCAGATCTAATTCTTGCTCGTATAAAATGAGTTATTAAGTGAATCAGTGACACACACTTTAATTAACTTTTTCATTTAAGTTTCAAAGGTAATATACATTGTATATTGTATGTGGAATAATATTTATATAATATATAAAAATAAATAAATGATAAATAATATATAATTTATATGTAATATTTAAGGATAAAAATAAGGAAAAAATTAAATATAAAAAATATATATATATTTAATATATAATACATAAAATACTGGTACACAGAAAAAAAATTAGCTACTATAGCTAAATTTTAGCTGTCCCTATATTACACATGAAATTTTAGTTATCATGCCTAAATTTTAGCTATGATAGCTAATATTTTTTAGCTATAGAATTCTCCGTTAAACTATAGCTAAAAATATTAGTTACTATAGCTAAAATTTAAGCATGATGACTAAATTTCAAGTTGCAATATAGGAACAGTTAAAATTTAGCTATGGTAGCTAATTTTTTTTTCGTGTATGACACATATTGTATATATAAAATGTATTGGAGATATAATTCGAAATATTTCTCTTTCTCAATTTATTGCGCGATATATAATTGTTAGATTTAAAAAAAATATTATTTAAATTTGTAAAAAAAAATATATATGAACTTACCGATGAAGTAATTGGCAAAAGATTAGCTTAATAAGAATGTAGGTATTTGCGCGATAAAAATGCATTCGTTATCATAGGTATTGCGCACATTTACGGCGAGGTGCATTACTGTAAGACGGATAAGAGCTTTCGCAATTCACGTGGTCAAAATGAAGGTGTTCCAAGAACGGCTGCATTTAATTATGCCGATATCTTTGTTTACATCTCCTCTATATCGACACACTGATTTATTGCCGCAATTGTAATTATCTGCAGCACTATTGCATAAATGCGCTATGAAACTATAACGAGTGTAAATAAGTGCCCATTAAATCTGAAAATTACACGTGATCCCAGAAGAAGTCTTTTTTCCTCAATATATTAAAATATTCTCGCAAATAATGCCGATTCGCGTAAATTTCTCTATACTTTGTTCTGCTTTTTATTATTATTTTATTTACTTATATTTATTGAAAAAAATTTTCACATCTTATGTCAGGATATAAAAATCAATATAGTTTTCTCCGGAAAACTATATTCATGATCTTTTTATTACAGAATTTTATTGAAGATGCCAGTGCGCGCGTTATGTCACAACATGTTGTTGATAATAGTATACATAATAGTCGGTTTTATTCTCTTTTTTTTTACATACGTTTTCCTCGTTGAAAATTGGTCATGGTTATATAAGAATAAATTATTTCCACAAACCGCTGTTTCTGCTAACGTAACATTTTAACCGTTCTTGAACGATTTAAATGCAATAATATTTCTTTATTCAATTTCAAATTAATCGTCGTTTACGAAATATTTTATAAAAACTTTATTTTTATTTTCCTTCTCTGTCTCTCGTTATATATTTTTAAATTTATTAAATTCTAACAATATGCACATATTTTTTCATATATTTTATATATTATATATTATTATATTATATATTATACATCATATATTATATATTACAGTATATATTATATATTATTATATATACATATATTATCTACATACATGTGTTGATAACTGAACATTATGAGCACACACACACACACACACACACACATCTCTACAAAAATAGGACAAAGTGGAATTAAATTAAGAGAACACGCAATATTTTTATACTGGCCAATTATATATTTCTAAAAATGTATTTTTCGCGAAATTATACTCTATTAGATACCAATACTATCTCGATATAAGCTGTCTAGTTATTTTATACGCGCTCACACAAAGACGAACCTTTGTAATATAAGCCGTAAGTAAATGAACCGCTCTCGACACTGACCTACATCGCGGGAATAGAAAAATGTCGAATCTCGTGAAAACTTTATGCACAAGATACACACACTGCTGTTGAAATTAATCCATGGATGTTCGCCCTTTGCCGAGTGTCATCGCGTCTTTTTTTTTTTATACGTTAGCCCGGAGATAATTAATAATTACAATGATCCTCCTCTTTGCAACAGATATATCGATTTGGTAGATATACGAAACTGGCTTGAAGAGTCTTCTCGAAAACCTCTTTTTTTTTTTTTTTTTTATAGAAGTCTCATTATTATACATAAGCAGTCGTCTTTTGTGCAAGATAAAACAATACGAGTGTCGAATTGCAATTTGTGCGGCCAATTTTTTATGCAATACAGGAAAAATACTATTAACATATGAATGCGTATATACACATACACACATGATGCACAATGTCTGTTTTTTTCTGTTTAATATTATACAATCCTTTCACGCGTGTTTACTCCGTTTTATCGTGACAGCTTCGGCTGTGCTTGTTACATTCTATTATAATTGATTGGTTTCGATCTATCTGGCCTTATAGTGGAAAATATGTTATTAGCGATGCAACTGTTTTCCCGAACGATATAAAAAATATTCTCTTTGTCCATTGTGGAAAATACTGCATTACAAAGTGATATAATAAGTATATATAGTTTACTTCCGTAAATAAATGAGTCGGTTTCGACTTTTATATATCAGACTGCAAGTTGTAAACATATTCTGTTGAAACGCAATTGCGTATCGTTTCAACAACATTTGAATTAATCTTCTAGTGACGAATGTTAAATTTGTGCAATTTAAACAATTGAAACTATAGCAATTAAGCATAATTGGACTGTTATATGTATTTATTATTGAAATTTATACTGATCGCACAATTAGAGTTGTTGAATAAATATAGCAAATATAATAATAGTAATTAATTAATGTAATTTATTAATCTTATAATAAATATATTATAATTTTTATCTTACGTAAAAATGATCTACGCTTTACGAATCATATAATTTTTATCTTACGTAAAAATCTTATTACATCGAATGATTGATCTCTTCGTACAAAAAACGATCATTTATACATATGTATTATTTTTTACATTTTTTTTTAATTGAAGAAATAAAATTATGGAAAATTTCTATCATTTTTATGTAAGATAAAAATTATATGATATGTAAAGCATAGATTACATCAAAATCGCGTAATTATAATGAGATATATTGTCGATTCTTTGTAATTAAATTTAAACAATAATTATATATATTTATTAAATTATAATATATATATTTATTATAATATTAATAAATTACATTAATTACTATTATTATATGTGCTTTATTTATTCAACAACTCTAATTGTGCGATCAGTATAAATTTCAATAATAAATACAACAGTCCAATTATGCTCAATTGCTACAGTTTCAATTATTTAAATTGCACAAATTTAACATTCATAAAAATATTAATTGTATTAATTGAAATATTTATTAATTGCGAAAAGAGAAAATTATACAGGTTATAAAGATTTTAGGTGGAAAGAGAAAAAAGATTACATAACATTTTGAATTCGTAAGAGAAAGAGAAAGGGGGGAGAGGGACTGAACTTGCTGGAGGGTTGAAAAAAGTTGAGAGAGGAGAATACTGAACTCGGTTTCGATCCATTTCAAGCAGGTAACACACTGAACTGTACTCAAATGTGGGTCAAGGTAACTAGCTCGAGGGTCGCGTCATAATATTGCACGAAACATTGGCATAGATTCATCGATAAAAGACTATTCTCGGATAAGCTGCAGTATTTTTTTTTTTTTTTTTTTTACGACATTCTTGAAAAAAAAGGTATACAATTTGCTTTTTTTTTCCCCCGGTGGCCTTGAGGCCAATTAAATTCAAAAAGGTCGAAAGATAGGGGACGAAAGATTATCAGATTCGAACGTCAGCGAATAACATTATAGAAGTTTGATGGGACACAATTTTTTTTAAGATAGAAGAATCCTAAAAATCAAAATTCGGACGAAACTGAGGAATTTCGAACTTACGAAGAATTTAGATTTCGAGTGTCCACAGAAAGGGTCACGAGGAAATTAGAACTTAAATAAGAATCTAAAGAAATCGAGCATCAGGACTTTTGCAAGTGCAAAAATCTAACAAGAACAAATCTAAATATAAAAATCATCGATCAAAGGATTAAGGGACAGACATTAAAGGAGTCTTACTTTCTCCACCCCCAAAAAATTCTGTCCTAACTCCAAACTCATTTCTGATTAAATTAAAATTAGATTTGTTGAGGGGTCCCGGAAATAACATTCCCATTTTTGTTATACAGAGTTATTGAAGATGTGGCTCGAAACGAGATCGAAACGTTTACTGTTAAGCTACTAAATAGTGTCTAAAATTATTTAGGAGTTTTTTATTGGTGTTTAGCTCTTATTAGGCCTTTCTATTTAATTAATTCGATTCACGTGAGAGTCTCATGAAGCGATGTGTGTAGAGCACGAAGATATTAACTTAATACCAAAAACCATCTTCCACTTCGAGTGACCTCGAGTTTTTCCGATACCTGCGAATTCGTTGTAGCGAGACACATTTTTATACCTGCGAAGGTCGACGAATGAGAGAAACTCTTTAGTCCTTTGCTCACGTACACGTGACACACTGAACTCGTGAGGCTCACTGTAGGTCAGCGCACGTAGGTCTCGCACGATCGCATGCATTTGTTTTCGCCTGTCACCATGGTGATATAATGTTTTGTAACGTCAGTTACAATCGATTGTGACCGACGATCTCAGTCCTTACGTCTACATCAGGTGTCACGTGTCGTGCACCTAATAATCGAGATTGATACTTCCGAAATGTTCGAACAAATGGGAAAAAATGGGGGAAAAAAATTGCCATTTATCATTGGCACTCTGTTTTATTAGCTTTGTGTTCAGATTGGTCTGAGTGCGAAATTAATGATCCGGGTGACATTTGCGGATCAACGAATTAAATGTATAGCCTGCGCGGAGATCTGTCAAACAATAACGTATTCTAAATTTTGCGAAACTTTACAAATCTTTATAGAACCCATAAATCCAAATCTCTAAATTCACGAGAAATAATATACAGGATGTCTGCTACCTTGAAAAAATTCCGGCAATTCTCATGGAATTTTATTGAGACTCGGAGAATTTTTTCAAAAATTTTATCTTTGATAATTTTGCTCTTATTTAACACTTAAGAAACGTATGTCTAACATATCTTTGCAATATTTAAAATTTTATGTGATTTTTTTTATCGACGATCTCTTTTTGGTATCAAGATCTTATGTAAGTTTCAAAGAAAATTGTTCAATATTTTTTAATAATATAATAAATTAGAGTTCGCCTTAAGACATTTATAATAAAATTCTTTTTTGTTTTATATTTTTATTATATATTTTTGCATATATCTTTAGCGTTTATTATAGTGATCGATATATATTGCACTTTGTTCAAAAATTAATTTTACGATTAATAAATCAATATTAAATCCTAGAAAAATTGCATTCCTGGTAACTTATTTCTTTGCAATCGCTAGATGAATAGAAAAGATTAGAAAACGCATGCATAATATATATAATAAATAATACATAATATATAATAAAGAAACTTATTTTAAAAAACTGCAAATCTACAAATTTTCACATTTTATCTGGAATTTTGAACGAAAATACCTGGAAGGAATTTTTTTTCAAGATTTGAGTAGACATCCTGTAATATACTAGGATTCCATGGCGTAATAAATTTGTAAATCCACGGATCAGTAGATCGAAGATTCGATATATGGGACAAAGAATTTACAAGAGTCTCGCTTTGATCAAACTCTGATTAAAATTTAATCGAATTAATCGAACGATTAATCTACTATAGATAATACGTCTATAGTTAAGTATTTTGTTAATATTATTTTTTATATACAGATAAAACTATCAATTTTTTGTTGATTTTTACAATTATATATAAAATCTGTAGAAAAGAAGATTAGATTATTATAGGAATATATGAATTATGCAATTAATAGAGAAATATTTCTACAAATTTTCTACAGATTTTATATATAATTGCCGATAAATTAATCAAAGCTTGTTTTTGAAATAGTTTTAAGATTGAAGTCAAGATCTTAAGGCAACAAAATCATATTTGTGACTTTAAAAAGTTGTGATTTTCTTCAAAAATCTATCTGAATCTATATAGAACAAATTTTATAAAATACTCAAATTCTATAATACCTATCGCACAAATATTTCTTTTAATTAAAAAAATTCATGTTCTACATAAATCACACAAAGTTCTATCTAGTATTACAAAATTTATAAAACGAAGATTCTATCTTCTCAAGAGCAAACATCGTACAGAGATGATTTAGAAATTTATGACATGATAAGATTTTGTAATTAAGAATGGTGACTTGACACAAGAATTTGTTTCGTTATCACTGAAATCCGCGATATTAATTTCTGGTATCAAAAATCATCGAGAAAAACAAAGGCTTCCTGATAATAAAAAGCGATTATTTCTGAAAGAACTGTTTTCCACTCTCCTCAAACGACAAATCATCGCACATGTTTGTCCAATTATTAGACTCGTGGCTGTGAAAGAGCAAACAATTTATGGACGTTTAGCCAAGGATTAGTACATGTTAACTTGTTGAGTTAGCGAATGCAACGGAAACAGTGCTTTACGAGCGTTAATTTATCACTAACTGACACATTTTCCGCATGTGGAATTGATGTTGCACGTTGCGCGCGTGCATGCGTGCCTTTATTTAATCTTTAAAAATATATAATACATATATATATATTACGATTTTTTTTCTAATAATCTAAATAGAAGAAAAGAAACATAGAGAGTAAGATAGAAGAGATAATTAATAAAAAAATATATTTATAAACAATTAAAACTTGGTAAAATGCCGAGAGAGAGAGAGAGAGATGTGTTATTAGAAAATAATTTAATATAACTTAAATACAAATTAATGTTGGATATTTATAAAAATTTATCACATCAATTTTTTTAAAGGAAAGAGAGATGACTACTTCTTTAAAAATGTTTTATCTAAATACATTTATTTTTATTAAAACGCAACAAACAGAATTATATTTTATCGTGGATGATGCACGATCTTACAAAATTTCTTATTTGTTTTATATATTTTATTATTAACTTGAATTCGATATAGCAAACCTTTAAATTATTTTCTGTTATAGTTTTGTTATTATATTTAGTCAATTATTATCTGTATCATATTTTTTTATATTCTTATATATATGTTAACACATATATTCGGAACAATTATATTTTTTACGCTTGTATTTTTTAATTTTTCTTTAACAATTATTCTTTAATAATTATTGTGATATTATTTATATGTACATTAATTTTTAGCAACATTATAATTACAAATTTAATTTTTCTATTACTTATACATTGTTAAAAAAAAAAATTATTAGTATCACTAAAAATGTAAATTAAAAAATATATCAAAATTAATGGTAAAATAATTTTTCAGCATGCATTTGTCAATTTATTATTATATTGTACGAGGTAAATAAACTTCGTATAAAAATAATTTAATAAACATCATTTATATATAATAAATAGATAGAAAAAAATATTAACATAACATTAATATAAACATATGAATATTAATATCACGATAATTATTGTTAAAGAAAAAACTAAAATTTTTATAAATAATATTAATATGAATATTAATATCATATGAATATAAAATAATTATTGTTAAAGAAAGACCTATCAAATTTTTATAAATAAAATCACAAGCGTAAAATCTCTAAAAGAGACAATTGTTCTGAACTTAGCTGAAACAAATTGAGGCAAAAAACAAGGCAAGGCATCTTTCTTCCTTGTTTTCTTATCGCTTAACTATATAAATCTTTGTTCGCGCGCGCGCGAGAGACGGAGTATAGATATCGCGCCGAATAAAAGTAACTAAAAGAGATAGACAGAGCTCGGCGATGCACTTACGTGGTGCACACCGCGAACACGTGCTCGCTCGGAATTAAGCGCGAGGTGGGGACGTATAAAAAGGAGGGTAAGCCACAGCCTCGTTCTTCCTCCATAGTCTAGTAGTATGACGCATCTCTTCGCCGTCGTGCTCGCGTAGATTCCCGCAGCTGTCACTCACCACGCGACACTATTTTCGTGGACCACGTACCTATACGATTTATACGTCGTCGTCATTGTATATATCGTTGTGCATACCGTATCTGCACTGCCAAAACTGCATCTGACAGTATCCTCGCATCTTCTGCTCGGTGCTAAGTGTCCACCCTCGCGGATGAATCGCGTTCGCCAGCAGTAAGGAGAAAGGTCTCAGCACAAGGTATTTTTTTCTTCTTCATCCTTTATCGAAGAACCCCTTAGATACCGTATATCGTCCTGTCCTGTCGAAGAGAAGTGGGTTGAAGAAAAGAAACGTGTGGAAAAAAATATTGCATGTCTTTTCTTTGAAGAATTATTTCTCTCTTCCGCTTGCATCATCAATAACCGACCACACACTGTATATTCTGTAATATAATATATAGCGGAAGGAATTCATTGAAGTAGATTGTGATCTTTGGTATTATTATCTTTATACAAAGAGCAGCGACAGTCTTAAAATAGAACAGAAATTGACTTATGGTTGTTAATTTTTTTTTAAAGCGTAAAGGAGGCTAAAGAAAGATCTTAATAAAGGATGAATATTACATTGTTCAACAAAAATGACTTTTTTTAACACCAGAATGAGACTAGTTTCTTATAGTTTTTTAAAAGCTAAATTCAAATTGGTGTTCATAGTGTTCGCATTCGTGTTCAGCGTTCAAAAAAACTATAAGAAACGACTAGTCTCGTTCTGATGTTTTTTTTTTTTTTTTCTTTTGTTGAACTGTTGAACTTTTTTCTATTGTAATCTTATTGTCGATGATTGCACTTTGTCCGCGAGCAATTATTTGAACAGTAGTAATTTGATAGTGAGTGAGCCACTTGACCTTGGAACTTTAGGAAACTGGGCTGCAAAACAATGTTGAAATTTGATTGTACTTATGAAATGTATATCGCGAAAGCATTTTATCTGTGGAAAATTACAACATGAGATCTAAACAAGTCTGCATATTCTCTAATTCAGACACACATTAAGATTCTAAAATCAAAAAATTTAGAAAAAATGTTATTAAAAAATATAGGAGCAGAGATTTGTTTATTAATATAAAAATTATAGTATTAATAATTGTAGTATGATATTATTAATATTATTATTATATTAATATTAATAATAATATTATATTTATATTATAATATTATTATATTTATAATATTATTATATTATTAATGTAATATTAATTATTAATAAAAAATGAAGAATGTAAAAAAATACAGAAAATTTTATAAATCGACAAAATTCAAATATATTAATACAATAAACTCAAAGTGCAAAAAATCGAACATACAAACTTCGAACAAAATAAAATCTGAAAAATTGTAAAATTCTAAAAATTTTCTATAAATTTAATTGAAATTTAAAAAAACATACAATTATAGAAGGATGTAAGAAGAACGCACATAAGATTAATAGCATGTTTATAATTCCGAAAGTTGAAAAGATTGTATAGTTTGAAAACATTTCACGTTAAAAATAAATAATGCAATCCAAGTATCTGCATAGAATTCTAAGAAATTCTAAGAAATCAAATCGGGATATACGTTTATATAAATTCAGCAGTTTTACATTTATCAAAAGAAATCACGTGTTTATCAATAAAAATCACGCTTAGCAATATGACTGCTATTTCTATCATTAGCAGTAGATTGGACTTATAAAAACAATTATCAGTATTATGCTACGATTGCATTTCGTAATCCTATTATAAAAACTGCGTCTTATAAAATGTTTACGATATTCCATTCGCTATATTTTATCTATGAAAATACAAAAATATTGGGAAAATTACAGAATTAATTAATAGAATTTTTAATTTATCTATCAATTTCACTTTTTAAAGTATAAAATTATAATACACACATTAAAATCAAAAATATTAAAAGGAGAGAATATGATATTATGATATAATAAAAATATTGCAAGAAAGGCAAAAACGACAAGAAAAGTGTCAACAGGGATAAATTATTATGCTTGTGTGAAAATGATATAAGTGTTAAATTAAGAGAATAGTCTATTTTCCTCTATTTATTGCGACAGAATGTTTTTTTTTTAAGCCTATCGACATATGCTATTCTCGTAGATCACGTGTTACTTGGCAAGGATGCGCGTGTTGTAGGTTGTGCATAGCTTAATCAGCAAAAGATACACGCGCGTATTTTTTTCTACAAATAATTGATAGTATTGTGTCTCGAGAGATGTAAAAAGAATTATGTATCATTTATCGATCGATCATCTTTGATCTGTACGTGCTTTCGGATAACAGATACATATTAAAATGTAAAATTATTATCATTATTATTAATAATTTATGAAAATTTAGATAAAAATTATTGTATGTTTGTTTTCCTCATTTATTTTCAAATCGTACGTAAATTTTCAATCGTGACTTTTTTAAAAATCCATTACGATATACGATATAGTCCGCTTTATCTTTTGAAATTGTAATATCACTGCAAGATAAATTATATGCATATACTTATTAATTAATATTTTAAGAATATATTTGTTTCATTGCATAAAGATACATATTTAAAAAAGACGCTTATATTTATTGTCTTTTATCTTTAAATATTTTGAAAAAAAAAAAAAAAAAAAAAACATCAGATTTAGTTAAATTAATTTATTTTTTTCAATTTTTAACTTTTTTTAAAAGAAGAAAATGGTTTTTTAATAGAGAAGAGAGGGAGGGAGAGTGAGTGAGGAAATAGATTTTTGCAGAACGTCCTTGATGACGGTCGCCGGAAATAATTGGCACGTGATATTACGATTGTTCGTTTGACTTTGCAAGTGACAAATAGTACATTCCGGAAACTTGGCACAGATCGTTGCACTCGTGAAATTTTTATTCTCAAGACCTAACAAAACAAACATTCTCGAAACAGAATGTTGTTCATTCAGAATGAAATTTTTCCACGAAATAAATTAAACGGTCTTTTACTTAATACACTTAATTTTATTATCGGCAATTTATATATATAGATGAGAAAATAATTTCACACACACACACACACACACACACACACATAATTTTCAGTTAGAAATTTCCTATGATTCATGTACCAATCTGTCGAAAAAAAATTAAGAGATAAGATAGATATTAAATTCGGAGAGAGTTTCAATAAAATAAGTGTCTATATTTTTTAAATTCTTACGATCTCAATTATTTTGACTAGTTATTGTTATTGCAATAAAGTGGGCATTTGTATATCATTCCTCATCGGCATACTTCTTTCCAACCAATAGGTACATAAAAAAAGATATAGGAATACTTTAAGCTTCAGTCACAAAACAAATATTTTAAAATCATGAATCGATTAAAGCGCGCACCAACATCAATACGTCTTTGTAAACAATTTGTAAGGGAAATTTTTTAACGTTTTTTTAATGTAAGGCAATATATCTGAGAAATATTAGTTTTATATTACATTAAGATAATATAATTGAAAATTATCGCGTGGAAAAGCATAGAACGTTATAGACCTTGTGCATCTAAAAATCCTTAAATGCGCACGAACTTGTCCTTCTTTCAAGAGCTGATTGATACCCTTGATTGATTTCATGGCTTCTTTTCAATTTGGTTCACCGGCCATGAGACTCAGCGTGAGGCTCCTCATTCGAAAACTTATGAAATCTGCCGGACAATTAGAGAATTCGAAATTCCAATAATCTATGAAAGAGAGAAAACGCACAAAAACGCTTTAAATTTAATAATATAGCGTGCTTAAAAATTGTTTTTAAATTTATAATTATTTAAAATAATTAAAAATGAAAAAAATTCATTTCCAGACTCACTTGATCTCTCTAATCGCGAAATAAACTTTCGAAAATTTCAGAATATAAAGCCATACGTCAAACAAGAGTATATTTCTTCAAGTGTATACAAGTGACTGTATCTTTTATTATAAAAGAAGTTCCTTCGTTCCAGTTATTATTTGTCGAACGATCGAAATGTCGATTATATAATCAGATTATAACTAAAACGCTATCCTCATTTCTTCACTAATCTAACTATCATCTCGCTTTAGTCAGATTACAACTGATTTTATTATTGCGATAAATATGAGAGATCCGCGCATTTATACATATACCTACCACATTTTTGCAGAAATACTAATATACGTGTAGCTAGAAGAGATAGAAGTGACATCTCAGATGACAAGAGATTGTGTTTTACGACAGCCTGTACATGAGGCATCGATCTCTTTCACTGTCGTGTCAACATGGCGAAGCGCAAAGTTCGTAAATGCGCGATATATTTGATTTCCGCGAACAGATATGTATATATATATATATATATATATATATTCGAATGAGGTTAAACCCTTAAATGAAGGATCTATACAAGGACCATTGACTGATGTGGCGTGTGTGTAGGTCAGTGGAACACTTAAGCCATGTTTTCGTTACTCTTTATCGCGCGACCTCGTAATTTCTAATATAAGTAACGCGATGGAAGTAAAAAATGCGCAAAATGCGATGTTGTTTACTTATTTAAAAAAAAAAAAGAAATAGAACAACGCACACTTCTATTTTTCGCGGTTTTTTGTCGCACTTTGGCGTGCAGCATAAAGCAACACATGCAAGAATAGACTCAAGTGAGATAATTGAGACCTTTGTGTAAATGAAGCAGTGCTAACAGTTACCACAATGGTTAAGTTTTAACAGATATTATAGTCTTTAATGATTTTTCGAAGGCTCTGTGAAATCATAATCATCATCGCTTCCTAATGATTACACGATAATTATATCCGGTCATTAAAAATTTATTATGTTCTATTTACATCTACGCAATTCATATCTCAATCTTTAAATAGTAAGTTGACGTAAAAATTATTTTATTTGCTTTAAAAAAAAAACTGCTTATATTTGCATAATTTATATATTTTTGAAGGCATAAGTTAAACAAAAAATTGCTGTACTTAAATTTTATATATATATTTGCTTAGTATCTTATTAGTATTAGTTTCGATAAACATAATTGTAAAACATTTAATTTCGTTTTACGTTACTTTGTATTACAGTTTTTATAACTGAAGTATGTTTCTGAACTTCATCATTTTCATCTTCACTTTTATCAAAATACGATTATAAGATTAATTTTTAACTTGAAAGATATACGAGCTATATACGAAATATAATTGGAATTACAATTCAATGTAATTTTTCCTAAAATTATATCTAACATAAGAATTGTCCATTAGAGATAAATAATTCTTATGTGGATTATTTTTTCAAGAACACAATAGATTGAAAAGTGAGATTCTCTCTATCGTCGATAAATGAGGCTTATCTGCAATTAAATGAATATTTTTATCGATATATCATATCCCACTTGTAAAAATTATCCTAATTTTTTTATATGGGATACAAATACTCACGAATATATTTAATTAATTAGTTCAGTATCTTATCACTATTATTACTCTATATTTACACGAACACACTCGTTTCGAGAGACCTTTTCTTTCTAGATTACAAAAATTTATGGATATATTTTCTTCATTTTAATCCGTGAAAATGTTAAATAAAAGGAGGGATCTAGTATAAATATAAAAGGAGGAAATTTCTTATGGAAGGAGAAGAATTTCCGAGAAATTATTTATATTTAAATTTAATATTTTTTAAATTAATTTAATATATTTTTTAAAGATGTTTGTTTTTTACTAACATTGCATTTTATTAATATAAAATGTAAATGCAGCAGGGAAATCGGTTAAATGCAACAAAGATTGCAGAAAAAACAATGTGAATTAATATTCGATTGGCATAATGATAGCAAACATACGTAATGCGGGGATAAGAAGATCGATCGCTGTCTAAGGTAGTGGACAAGTATTTTTATCGACTTGTGAAAGGCTGGATTCGATGAAAACGCACCGTTGCTTTCCTTGAAGCAGACACTCTGTTTCTTTTCGATCGATTTGTGCTAATTTTTAACTCAAGCCACCATTTGACACATTAAATTTATCGCAACTATATATGTATAGATCGCTGTTTTGATAGTAATTAAATAATTTATTTATCCCAATCACATTTAGAAGTGAGACATTTAGTCTCTCTTTCAATGTGTTAATTGGTGTTTCTATATATGTATATATTTATAGGATACCCTGCAAAAAAAAACCTGGGGACAGATTATATCTTGAGAACATTAATAAATATAAAAGCAATTTTTTTTACATACGATACACAATATATATGCAATATGTTATAACCCGTACAGAAAGAACTACAAAAATACGAAAACACTACTGATATAATAATAGTTCTTTAATAATATATATATCAGTAATTTTTTCATATTTTTGTAGGTTTTTTTTCGTACGGAAAATTCTATCTTTTCTTATACTATTATATTAGGCATTTTTTATAATAAATTACAGTTAACATTTGTTATTTTTTATAATAAATATATTTTATATGATATATATATTTAAATAAATATATTATATTATACATATAATATATTTAATTATAATAAATATATTTTATACGAAATATATATCAATATATTTTAATAAATTCTTTATTGTTTAGTGCGTTTATTGATGCAATGTGTTTTTTATTTTATGCAAAAAAATTTAAGACTTTATAATGGATTTTAAATTCTTAATAATAAGAAAGCGGCAAATATAATTCTTATCAAGTAAATAGAAATTAATTAACTTGCAATGATTTTTCTCATTTTACTTTTCTGAACTTCGCGAATTTATTTATACGAGTTATTCATGAAATCGGATTTCCTAAATATCATCGTCATTCATCGACGTCACGCACCCTTATCTATGGAAAAGAAAGTGATAACCAGGTCAATGATTTTGCAATCACCGAACGATTAAAAATCAAGCACTATCGACAAAATATTATAAATCGATACTATTAAGAAATAACTATTAAAAATACACGTTAAAACTGAAAATATTACTAGATCAATTATGAAGCTTAATATAAGAATTAACAGCACACCGAAAATAAGCAATTTATTACGAGCAAAAAATTTTGTTTAATGCCACCGACACGAGTTCACAGATTATTTTAACTAATCGTATTGACGTAATGGTTGGTTGAACAATCCACTGATTGCGGCAATGCATCTCTTCAATGACGTTTGTTAGTCACGCGCGGAGGATATAATTGGGTTTCGTGTCGTATAATTATCAATGTGAGATATGAATTTAGACTTTAAATAAAAGAAGTATATTAAAGCATTCCGTCGTTAAAAAAATATTATTATACACATTGTGATTGAATAATTCAAAAGCATTGCTTTTTAAGAAAATTATATTGTATATAATAATATTCCAAAAAGAATATGTAACAGTCTGCTAAAAGTTTTGTATATAAATTGTTGTCAAAATGTATTAATATATATATTTAGAAAGCTAATAATATTAATACCAAGAAATATTAATTTTATGTTGCAATATTTATAAAGCACACACATACGAAAATATTTATATATAATCTCATATAAGATGTTTATATATCATGATAATAATTGTGATAAATGTTTTAAATTTTTGGATTTTTCCTACAAAATGTAATCTCATATACAATTTACATATATTTTTAAACAAATTGCAATTGAGGAATAAAATGTTTTGCTCAATTTTTCCATTTATTCGATTAAATTTAATCGTCTGCTTTAAAACAAAATAAATGAGAGGTTTCAAGATTTTCAGAAAATAAGAAATCCGTGCTTGTTTATAAATGTATAACAAAAATTGGGATATATCATTTCCATTTAATGTACAATTAATACAATATAAGACAAGTAAAGAGAAAGATACATAATAGTTATATATAATTTATTGTACTCAAGGACAGAAATCTCGTAAACAACGATAAGAATAGATAGCAGAAGAAAACTCAACAGAAGATATTTTTTTATTTCGTACGGATATTCAAGTATGAGATTTAAGTATGAGAAGGAATAGTCAGTTGTACGATTTAGAAATTATCAATAGATTAATAGAATATTTCAGGATTCTCTTCGATAAAAAAAATCACATTGAATTCAAAATTCGTTCAAACTTGATCTTTCATCGTTCGCAATTTTTATTTTTTTATATCTCGAAATTGTGATGAAATCTTTTATATACTCTTTTTTCCATTACTTATTATTTATCACTTCAGATAGATATCAACGTTTTTAAATTTAGTTAATTTTTTTTACGTAGTGGTATTTTTCGGTAGGGGATAAACTTTTAAGAAAACTTCAGTCGAACACAGTCGTCACACAGTGTATGACTGTGTTTCGTTGCATCCATTGTCTTTTTAATTTTATTTGACTTCAAATTCAAGCGAAGTCAATTTTTTTATCTTCCTGTGTTTATTACAGAGCTATTATAATTATACTGACAATACAATGTTAGATTTGAACGCAAACGCAATGCGGTAAACAAATTTTCCACGTATGTTTATTATTCAAAAATTTTAAATAATTTTATTATTGTATTGTATATAATTATAATTATACACTCTTCGCAAATGTTACATTAACATTATAAGAATCTACAATCAAACATTATAATTGTTTATACATTTTCGCGGAAAAAGTTTTATATAATTAGATCTATTAATTCAATTTTGAATGTTTAAACCATTTTTTATTAACTAGTACAATTTAAACAAAAATTACAAGACAATTGTTTAATTATAAGATATACTCATATGATATACATGTCATTTCAAGATTTGAAAACTCCCTACGTACGTTATCTAATATTAAATATAGAGTGTTTCTAAATAAGTGCGAAAAATATTTAGGAGATGATTCTTTGTCAAAACTTAAGGAGAGTTTTTCATATAAACATATACTCCAATATCCCTCCTTGAAAAGTGACACTTCTTCAAAAAAGAGATAAAAATTAGGTTACTTATTAATATGTTTTTAATCTTCCCATATCGTTATAAGGGGATGAAACAATCCCTATTCAATTTATTAGAACTTTTTAACGGATTGGAATGTGATTATCTAAAAATATGTATTAGAAAACATGATTCTTTTAGAAACTTTTTTATTTCTTTTATTTTTTTCGTAAAATCAATAGTTTTCAAGAAAAAAAAAATCTAATTTTCGCCTCTTTCTTTGGAGAAGTATAACTCCTTAGAGAGAAATATAGGAATATATATTTATATGAAAAATCCCCCTTAATTTTTGACAAAGAATCATCTCTTAAAATTTTTCGCACTTATTTAAAAACACCCTAATGAAAACGAAATTTGTAAATGATCCA
The DNA here is from genome assembly GCF_030444845.1 of Prenolepis imparis. Classification (NCBI taxonomy): domain Eukaryota; kingdom Metazoa; phylum Arthropoda; class Insecta; order Hymenoptera; family Formicidae; genus Prenolepis; species Prenolepis imparis. Next base: position 11,862,044 of record NW_028141163.1, read on the forward strand.
AATATAACATCTACTAGTTCTACGAAGATCAATGACCACATTTTCACTCTTGGCACGAGATTCTCACGATAATTAACCACTTGGATCTATAATCACTCTTTTGAATGCCCCATCTATTTAAACATTTTTTATTCAATAAATGAGCATCGACCGCGATTTTGCTTCTTTTTTTTCTGTCTGCATACTAATAGTGGTTTGATCAATTAATGTTCCAGCCACAAAAACGTCTCGACAAGTTTTAACCCATTCCATTACGTTTTTATTTATTTAATTTAACCGCAAACGAGTCAGCACAAATTCAAATCTTGTTTTATCTGTATGCTGTGTTTTTATATTTTTATTAATCTTATTTATGAAATATATTACTTGTCGAAAATAGATACTTATAAACATTTATATTTTACTTTATTTTATTTTATTTTATATGCTGGAAGAGCAAACTTTTTTGCATCACACTTGTTTAAATATATTTCTTATATTTTTATTATATTTTTATATGATTTTTATATCACTTATACCTTAGTGTTTTACAATCTATATCAGAAAAGAAGTCTTGAAAAATAGCTATTGATCTCAATTAAATAAAAATCAAACCAAAACAAGAGAATATTCGACACGTGTATTTTACGATATAATAAATACTATTTCAGAAGTTTATATATTTACAAAATTTTGTAAAATAAATTTATTAGAATTAATACTTTTAGAATAACTGTGCAAGAGAATAATAATAAATTATAATAGTATAAAGAATAATAGGAGACTAGAAATTTTCACGATGAAATTAATAATGGTATTATAAGATTAATAAGAATATAATTTTGAACACTTATTAAATCGCGATTAGATTGAATTCACAGTTTCTAATTTACTACCGTCTCTCTTCGAAATGAAGAGAATAAGCTTAACACTAATAGAATAGCTGCCTCTCGTCGTGCTGGATGATATTTCTCCTGCGGAATTAATTAACATCGAGCTAATTGCGAAAGTAGAATATCGCATTTTGGCAGACCATCAACAATAATTACAAAGAGTCATATTGATAATGAAAATGAGAAACGTAGAAGAAACATTAATTAAAAATTGAATTGTGCCTCGAATAGCGAACGCATCGAATTAATTGAACGGTATCAATACAGGGTTGATTTATTTTTATTCTTAACAGACAAATATTTGGAAATTACAGGGATTTAGAAAAAAATATTAGACAAAAGCTTCGGAGGGAGGGCAATAATATTGTGACATAGAATTGTCTTTGGCTAGCGTTTTTTAAGATCATTTAAAGCCTAGTTTTTTTTGTTTTTTTTTTAATAAAACCACCCTAATTTTTCTATATAAAACGATTCCTCGCAATATTTGGTATAAAAAATTATGAGGGTAGGATGGCCAACAAGTGAATAATTTAGGAGATATTTTATACTTTTTATACTTTAATTAATTTTACATAAACATATATGAAATATCTCAAAAGTATTAAGGTAAGATCATCAAAAAATGAATATTAATACTTTTATGCAAAATAATGAGAGGAATCAATTGGTATCAAGAAAACAGTTGTTTTTCAGAAAAAATAATTGTAATTTGTAATAATTTCTTATTTTTTTCTTAAAAATAACTATGTGTGTTTTCTTTATACGAATTGATTTCTTTCATTATTTTGTGCATAAAAGTATTGAGGTAAAATCATCGACCTGAAAGACACTAAGGGCAATTCTAGGTCACGATATTACATCCCTTTCGAAACCCTACAACTTTTGATCTATACATTTTTTCTTTAATATCCTCCGTCATTTCCAAAAATACTTGGCAATTAAAATTAAAATATGAATCACCCTGTAATAACACGTGGTGAAATTTACCGTCGTTCGATAGGCAGGTAGGCGACCTGGGACGGGTTAAGAAGTTAGGTCCAGTTTGTTTATACATATATCGCAAACGTGTGTAACATCTTTCGCACGTATCGTCGCCGAAAGAGAGAGAAACGAAAGAGACATAACGAGTTGAACTCGGTCGAGCCTCCTGAGGTGCCGACAGCATTTGGGGAGGGGCGGCCATATAAATGGTACCACTCTCGTTCCTTGACGACCAGTCCTCAGGGTGCGTTGCTCCTTCGTACTCTTTCTCATCTCTCGGTGCTGTCCTGGTTCCTCTTCTTTTTTTTTCTCACGGCTTCTTCCCTTCACCCTCCCCCCGCCTCTTCGGCGTTCGTACGTTCCTCTCTCGAAAAGAGAGAAGCGAGGATCGATCGAGATCTCTCTCGCGTACTTCTCATCTCGACGACGAAATTCCGATCAAGATGAGCACCAACATCCTCGTCAGGATTTGCGGGCCGAAGCTCCTGCGCGTCGCGAAAATGACCGAGGAAAAGTCATGGATCACCGTCAGCAGGTGTTTTAGGTTGGTAAAGCCGATGGGTTTTGATAGGAACGAACAGGAGAAACCTCATTAAGTTTTCAATTAATTTTTAATTGACTTTAAATTTAAGTCTCTCTCGCTCTCTCTCTTTCTCTTTCTTAAATTCTTTCTTGATTTTTAATTAACTTTATTTAAGCTATACTAGCCTACATTCTCGTTAGTTTACAGCCGTGCAATTTGCGTTTGATTAAGATGTAACGAGCGTACATTTGTATATTTTACAAGGAAAAAAAGAATTGCAAAAATTGGAAAGACTGGACCTGTTCAAAAATTAGCGTTAATTTTTCAATTTTAGAAATCATTGTATAAATTTAATAAAACTTTTATTATACAACACACACACACACACACACGAATTAAAAATTGTCTTCTTCTTTGCAAAGGTTGAACGAGATTTATTTTATTTCTTTTTCGGTTTTAAAATTAATTTTTTTTAATAATGAAATTTGAAATTAGCATGATTGGATTTCATTGATGTTTAAAAATTGATGTAAAAAATTTGTGGAGATAAAATGTGGAGTACACTTCACATCTGTAGGAACACCTGTTACTCGCAAAAATTAATAAGTTACGCGAGTTAAAGTTATGCAGATTTTATTAGTACGTGTGCTATATCGATATGGATTTGATATCTCTGAATAATACTCGGTATTTACTTAAGTAACAGAGACAGATGAAAATATTGACAGTCTTAGTTTGTATTACATCAATAAGACCTCTTTTTTTCCTTTGATATATATATATATATATATATATATATATATATATATATATAAAATAATTCCAGAGTAAAGAGAACAACGCGAGGATAAAAATAATAAATGTGAGAATAAATAAATTAGCATTCCGATTTTTGAATAACTAATTTAAATTAAATACAATAATTTATTATAATAAACGAAATTGATAAATCATTCGCTCAAAATTGATAAATAATACATATTTTTTCGGAGAAGTACTATTATATCAAAAGTCTGACTTCTGAATATTTTCAGTGTTTCGAAAAAAAAAGATATGTATACGCGAGATATTTCCAGCGAAACTCCATATGAACGTCTAAATATATTGATTTGAAATATATACAGCTTTGAAAAAAGGTCTCGTTGAAACTATTTATATATAACACGTGTCCGAATTATTTATAATCTTGCTTTCTCGTCTATACGGTTTATCGCGATAAGAATTTACTATTTTTAGAACGATTTAACATCTTTTTAGAACGATTTAAAATTTCGAAATGGTCATAGTGTTACCGGATTATGTATTATGCATTCGTTAAAAAAAAAAAGAATCACCTGATTTGAATGATATGATGGTACTCGTCTAACAGGGAATTACGGAATTTTTCGAATAATTTTCTCGCGTTGATATTTAAATGCCAAAGTCTCGAAACGAATATGTGTTCCTCACAACTGGTAGCATTAAATTTCGAATAAATCACGTGCGTTCTCACTCAGTACGAGCTTTTTTGTGCTGTGACGGCTGTTCGATTGTTTGCTTTTTACGCGATGGAATTTTTACGTCATAGGAGAAGGGCTTCGAATATCAACTTCCTTTGACAAAGATTGAATGGAATACTGATGAGACGTAGAAGCAAGTAAATCACAAAGAATCAGGAATTAAAAAGAATTATAACAAAGAGAGAGGATGCAAATAAAATAAAAAAATTAATTGCACAATCAGTATTAAAAATTATATATTATTATAATATAGGAACAGATGAAAAAAGAAATTTTTTAAATATTTTTTCTTATTAGCTGAATAAAGCGCGTTCAAGTTTAATCTCAAAAGCATGTTATATATAGAGTGTCAATAATATTATCATAAAGTAGACTTGTCACCTCTTTTCTCATTATTATAAATAATTTTATATATATACGTATATAAAATTTATATATATTTATAAAATTATTTCGAAATCCACCTGTTTGCCCCAAATACTTTCTATAAACAGCGATTAACCTGTTATAGAAACTGGTAAATTATACGTTTAATCTCGCGTGACCTTATTACCATCATCATCATTCAAGTGCGTGGAATACGTAATGCGAGCTACATAAAAGTTTAACTACAAAAGGGCGGACGTCTTAATCCGCCGAATTGTATTTATTTTATACGCGAATGAGTTTTGCAAGAAATTGCAAAAATTTTCTATTGTACAAAATAATAAATATGTACATAAATAAGTAATATGTATATCAATATAAAATATTAATATAAAATAAATATATTATGTAATATATAAAATATCTTAATAAATATAATAAATGTATTATATAAAATAAATATAATATGTAAAATATATACAAATAAATAATAAACATATTATATAAATATTAATAATAAACATTCTCTACTCTCTAATTATAATCAATATATATTCTCAATGTATATAAAGATATATTTTCGATTTTTCGAAGTTTGATAAATATATTTACGATTTATATTCTATATTAAATATTATTTTATCAAAGGAAACGAGGATAATAAAATTGAAGAACATCATCAAAATTTTAAGATAATATCCGAGGATCCTTTTCCAGCATATATATTTTATACTTGCTCTTAACAATATATATATATATATATACAAAATATTCTTAAACTTTTAACATGTTAGAAAGATTTCTTTATTTTAATTTTATATATTATTTTAATTTTTTAATTTTAATTATTATTTTAGTTTCTTAATTATTATTTTAATTTTATAAGACTGAAAACATGAAAAGATATTTAAATCGCATGCACACGATATATAAAACGCTAAAATGAATACAATACATGGACAGAAAGTATGATTTCATTTTTTTATCACTTTCCATCCACGAGTCCAGACATGATAGACATTAGACATACTGATATGCATGTACTGATATGTTATTGGCCGTTTATGGTAAAACAACGGACTCGAATTGAACAAAGGTCGTATTTGCTACTATATACTATATATCCACACGAGTTCAACAGGAAGTGCATTAACCTCCGCATTTATTTTCATCCTGCGGAGTCTTTATTCTCCGAGCATCGCAAATCCCAAAATTCCCAAAATGAGAGAATATGAATCACTTTGAGAACAAAAGAAAACTATTATTAAAACGAGGAGATAAAAATTGACTGGGTTTTGTGAAAGTTTTATTTACAGAGCTGTATTATGTTATATTTTCATTCGACAATAGAAATTGAAATGTGTTTAATAAAATATATACATGTATAAATACAGTATATTATATAAAATATTATATATAATTAAAACATAATATTAATATTTTTAATATTATACATATATTATATTTTATAATAATATATAAAATAAATAATAAAAAATTAATTATAAAATTATATATATATATGTATATATGATTAATATAAATTAACAACACAAAAAATATTATATTTCGCTTTACATCTTATCACGTAAAACGTAAACATTTGTATAAAATAAATCGTTACTTTATCAAACCATACATATCAAAACATATAATCACATGTTTTGATATGATTTCTGAAAAAAGATTTTTCGCAATTTCCATTTCTTTTGAAAATTAATATGGTAATTAATACGAAAAGTTGCATAAGTTGCGATGTGAAAATCATCTTAACAAGGGATAAATGATAATTTTTAACATTAATATTTATCATCAAAACTAACTCGAAAAAAGTGTAGACTTCGCCAAACTTTTAATTGCCTTCTCAAACTGCTGAATCGTCTCGGAATTGCGATAAAAGCGGATCAAGCATATAATTATCTCTTCGGTATGCGTGTGTATTAAATAAAAAAATGCTCGCACGTGACCGAAGATAACATTTCGATTACGCTGTTCGATTTTTCTCGATCGTCTGGAAGTTTTGCATGATGTATACAAGATATCTTATAATATAAACTCGAACAGGATAAAGTAATACAGGAAATTGTCAGGAATTTTTTAAATATATTTAATTATTTATTCTTTATATATATTTTATTCATATATTTTTTATATATATTATTTATATACAATATTATTCTTTATATATATTATTTTTATATATTACATATTATTTATTTTTTATATATTAATTATAAATATTTTTCGCGATTAATTTTTTGTTTCCGGAAATTGAAAATGCAGGAAACCTTTAATTTTTCTTCTAATTCCGCAAGAGATTACTCTTGTATACAATCTTTCTGAAATTTCATTCCATCACGCCTAGAATGACGATTAAAAGTTATCGCAACCGCCTTTGCAAAATCCAAACATGAACGTGGCAGCATCAATTATGTAATTTCGTAGTGAGATGAACAAATATCTTTCGATTTACACTACTAATTCTCGAGGCGATATATTTGGGCTCTCTCCGAAGGTCAAATAAATTAGTCTATAAAACATAATTGAAAATTAGATCTCTCTAATATTAACCATATTATTAATATTGCGGAAAACTCAATTTTTAATGTATTTTTAATTACATCATACTAATTCTTAAACTACTAAGCTCTGATAAAATTTGTTTAAAATTAAATGAATGAGCAATACTTTGTAATTGTAATTATATATAAAATAGAATTATATATTACCATTTATATTATTTACTGAAAATCATTTATTTTTAGTCGTTTACAACTCGAAAAAATGTATATGTATATCAATTTTAAGGAAAGATTCCGTAATTTTTCCGCCAAAATTTACTCCAAATTTTACTAAAAGATTTATTATTAAAATTATTGCATTCTAAATTTCAGTATATACAATTCTTTCTTTGAGATTAAAATGATTGAACAGATAATGGCGAAAAAATTAATCAATTATAGAATGATATCTGTTAAAAACAATTTTTATGGTATTGTATACCTTATCTATAAATCTCAGAGATAATGTATCTGAAGAAAAATAGCATTCGATCGCGATTAACACACAATGTGACTTATATAATTGTCGGAGGAGACAGAGCGACATTGAAAGCCGAAGCGAAAGTTGAATGTTGCCGAAAATTGTGCCTGTTTCACTCTCGATGTGATGTGGCCTTGATTGCAACAAATATATACAGCAAGTAACAATATTAGTAATATTATAATTATAATCACGCACAGTCATGTTTTTTTTTAAAGTTTCGAAAAAGTAAAAAAAAGAGCATGCAAAATTGTTATTAATAAATTCAACAAAGGCTCTCTTTATAAAAGTTTTATATTGCTAAGCTTATTTAATCATTTTTATATATTCTACTGAGAAAAAATTAAAATTCTAATGTAACATTTTTTTCTAATTTTAAAGAAATATTTCGTTGATTTCTATAAATCTAGAGTATAATTCTATAAATCTCTGTCTCACATGGAAAAGATTCTTTTCTCGATTCTTAGATATCTTTCTCTATTAAGACGGTTTGTATATGTTGCAAAAGAGATAAAATATTTCTTTGAAATTAATTCGAAATAGTTTTGTTAAAATTTTTGTCGATTTTTAAAATAAACACCATTTTACTGCTGGAAAAGATACTTTTTGATTCTCAGTCATAGAGCACTTTTCTATACCAAGTATGGTTTTTATATTGCAATTTTTATATATCGTAATTATAAATATCTCTTTAAAATTGAACGAGATATACCAATTAATTTTATTGAAATTGATTTCTGATAAATTAAAGGAGAGCACGAGAAATCGAGTTGATTCTATAACTGCGTCTCTTTTGATCTCCGTCTTCAAAATCGATGAAGTTTATCATCTTCTTTTTCTTCTTTGAATTTGATTTCACTAGGTGATGTTAATTAGATAGTGAATTAAATTATGAAAAATGTAATTTAATAATTTGACATTCGTGTCAGAAAACATCTTCTTATTTTTCTTCTTTAAATTTGATTAGCACCAGGTGATGTTAATTAAGTAGTGAGGCTAGTATGTTCGGTTCAAACGATCATAAATTAGATTGAAATGTATAAAATCATGAAAAATTTGTGTCAGAAGAACATCATCTTCTTTTCCTTCTATAAATTTGATTAACACCGAGTGATTTGATTCTAGTTAGGCAGTATGTTTCGTTCAAACGGTCGTAAGCTATTAGTTTGAAATGTGTTAAATCGTGAAAAATGCAGCTTAGAAATTTGACGGAGAATGGGGGTTCTTAGAGAGTGGGTCCTCTCTGCATGGGAGATTTTCGGTACGAGAATCAGAGAGGAAAATCCCATCGGCGCCAATGCCTACACCAACGCACGCGACATGCTGATGAGCAAAGCGTGGCGCACGCATGGCTCGCGTGTAACGCGCGTGAAGCCCTACGGACGCACCTATATCTTTTCATGGTACCACTAGCAGTGAAAGCTCGTCTTCTCTGCCTGTGTGTCACTTCGCGGATGCAGCATCAGCTACCGTCTCGATCAAGATCTGCCTCTTTCGCGGTTCTTCTGCTTGAAAATATGTGAGAAGACGGACAATTCCTAGCTTGGAAGAGTGCTAAATTAATTAAAATCTTAAACTCTCTGACGGGGGGATAGATTATTTGTACGTCAAAGAAAAAGAGAAGAAAAAGTAATTTTATAGCGATTTAATAAATACATATAATGTGTGTGTATGACTTTTATAATGCCATTTTTCATTCACGATGAAAAGAGTTACGTAAACATATGCACGCGAGTAATGTAATTAACTTATTTTAATCATACGAAAAGTGCACCATCTTGTAATTAAGCGAACGTTTTATCCTGTTAGTATCAGATTATAAAAACATATGTGCAAATTGTATTTTTGTACTCTATGATTATTTTTTTCTTTACAATTAATATGTCTCTCGATATAGATTCTTCGCTGTGAAAATATATGTAATTACTAGCAGCTATATATAGTTGCAAATTACATACTTTTTTTTTTAATAACCATGTGTTTCTTTGACACCAATTGAATCCTCTCAGTATTTTCTGCATAAAAGTATATTGAAATAAAATCATCGAATAATGAATATTTTACGAGATATATGTAAAATTGTCAAATTAAAATATAAAATATACCTCTTAAATTATTTACTTTTTAGCTATTCTATACGCTTACAAACTTTTATGCCAAATATTGCGAGGGATCGATTTATATTTATATCGAAAAAATTAAGATGGTTCCATTTAAAAAATTAGATTGACATTTAAATGTCCTTAAAAACGCTAATCAAAGGCAATTCTATGTCACGATATTATTGCCTCCTCGAAATCCTACTTTTGTCGAATATATATTTTTTTTTTCTAAAGCCTCATGATTTCCAAATATGTTTTTATCTGTTAAAAGTAAAATGAATCACTTTTTATACGAAAAAAAAATTGTAATTCGTTAACAATTTTCTCATTTTTATTTGTCCTCTTTTTTTGTTACAGCATCACCATGTCGCGCAGCATCTTGAAGGATTCGCCAAATGCGGCGTTAGACAAAACTCTGTTAAAAAAGTATCTCGATCTGCCTCAACCTGAAAATGCGATCCAGGCAAAGTACATCTGGATCGATGGTACTGGCGAAGGATTACGTTGTAAAACTAGGACCTTGGACTTTGTGCCGAAACATCCTTCCGGTGAGTCAGACTTGTATCAATATAATTTGCTAAATGTAAAATAAAGTTTGTCTATCTTATATCGAATTAATTTCGTTCGAAAACGCGAGTCTATCAAGAGCTTCTGAAATAAGATTTCATGATTTTCAAAAATTTAAATCTACATTTTTTTCTTAATATCTCTCAACTCTGTAAGTATAAATAAAAAATATATTTCCTTAGTTTTTTTATAGATTTGTTAATATAGTCAAAACATTTTTTATATCTTTAATTTTATGCGATTTGAAAATCCTAACATAATATGTGACATAATAATTTACGAATTAAATTTTCAACATGCAAAAGTTGATAAAAATTATATATGATTGTTTAACATAAGAAGTCTTTGAACTACCTTATCGAGATAACTTCTTAATTTTTAAGAAAATTTAATGTTCTTTAGCTGTGTTTGTTTTTCTCGCGCGTGATAAAATAATGTTATCTAATCTCACATTAAATACGCACGTTATATAGAAAGATAGAAAATACGGAAGCAATGAACTCGTAGTCAACAACTTGAGTAATTATTGTAGATTTTGTAGGATCGAGTCTAATTATCGTATTAATATGTATAACGCAAATATCATTATATTCTATTGTATGATGTTATTATTCATTGAAGATATGTCTATTTCGAGAATAAAATCCAAATTCGCAGATCATATACTCTAAATGTATCAAATATTAATTTTATTATAAATAGATGATTCTCAATGAAAGCTTAATGAAGAAAAACCATTAGCGAATGAAATGATACGACAAATTGTGATGGATGAGAAAATCTCGTTCGTTAATTAATTGTCAACCTTTTGGGAAGAAATTCGATTCGAGTGTTTTATTAGAAAACTTGAAGACTTTTGCAATATGTGTTTCAATTTTAATTTGAAAATTTATTTTATTGAAAAGGGAAAGAGAGAAACTAAAAATTAAAATACTTCAAATTAAAAAGTGACAATTTATCATGAAACTCTGAGAAAATTTTCCGCAAATATGTTAGCCGAAAAGAATCGATGTAAGGAAGAAGTTCTAATGAACTTCCTGGGAAAAAAAATACATATACATATAATCAAATATAAATACAGGGTGTTTCAGGAGAAGAATGATCAGTATTCTAGGACATGATTATACATACACATCATTTGAAACAAAAAAAATTAAAATTAAAATAAAACACTCTGTATATGGACTGATTTTTTTCTCGGATCGCTATTATACAATTCATCATCGATTCCTAATGAAATATCAGGCGCTTGATCTTTTGATTATCAATTTCAGAACTGCCAACGTGGACGTACGACGGTAGCTCTACGTACCAGGCTGATGGAGCCAACAGTGACATATACCTGTACCCGATAGCCATTTATAACGATCCATTCCGTCTTGGCAAAAATAAGCTCGTGCTCTGTGACACCTACAACAGCGACAAAACGCCGACCAAGTCGAACAAGCGGTACCTGGCGAATCAGGCGATGGAATCCGTCAAGGACCAGGATCCCTGGTTCGGCATCGAGCAGGAGTACACTCTCCTGGACTTCGATGGCAGGCCGCTCGGCTGGCCCAAGAACGGCTTTCCGGGCCCGCAGGGTCCCTATTATTGTGGCGTCGGTGCCGATAAGGTGATCGGTCGTGAAATCGTCGAGGCCCACTACAGGGCCTGCCTCTATGCCGGCGTGAAGATCGCGGGGACCAACGCTGAGGTGATGCCTTCGCAATGGGAATTCCAGGTAATACTCGAATCGCTAATTGCAATCGATTGTAATAGAGAAAAAAATAAGAGAGACACATTGTGTAAATTCAAAATTGATCCTTTTCTTCCGACTGAATGATTAGATGAAAGATAATTAGAAGACTTTTATGAAGTTCAATATCTCGAGTTGGAAAAATTTTGGGCTGTCCGCACTCTTTAACTGAAGATTAAATTTATCTAACAGAAGAAATTTAATTTAAGGCTTCCATCAGAATATTGTGCAAAATTTATTAAGCCTTACATTAATGTAAGATTTTACAGTAGAAATTTAACTTTTATATATCACTTTCGGAAAAAAAATGTCTCTAAAGATTCTCCATCTTAAAGAGAGTTTCTTTTTACTATGGATCCAGATAGGACCGTGCTTAGGCATCAGTGGCGGGGATGATCTGTGGATCGCCCGATTTATTCTGCATCACGTAGCCGAGGAGTACGGTGTGATCGTCACCCTGGACCCGAAACCGGTGGACGGCTCGTGGAACGGTGCCGGTGCCCATACTAACTTCTCGACGAAGCCGATGCGAGCCGAGAACGGTATCGCCGAGATCGAGAAGGCGATCGACAAACTCAGCAAGCAACATCTCAGACACATCCAGGCGTACGATCCGCGCGGGGGAAAGGACAACGAGCGCAGACTGACCGGGAAATGCGAGACCAGCAACATCCACGATTTCAGCGCCGGCGTGGCTAATCGGAACGTCAGCATTCGCATTCCCCGCGGTGTCGCCGAGGACAAAAGGGGCTACTTGGAAGACAGGAGGCCCAGCAGCAACTGCGATCCCTATTCCGTCTGCGACGCCCTGGTCCGTACCTGCGTGCTTAACGAATAATAGAGTCTGCGAGAGCGTGTGAGAGGACACACCGAACTGACACGCACACACCCGCGTACACACACCTGAAGCGTACAACAGTTATTATTCGTAGAACTTAGGGATCCTATCGTATTGTTATCCTGTTTGAGAAAAAGATGGCGAAGCTCTCGCGAATTCTTCAGATTTAGTATCTGAGTGTTGTGTCACTCGAGACGCTTATCAGCTTCAGGCTTTGCGAAAAACGAGGTTTTTTCATCGACGATCAGACCAGATTGCACCAAACGTCGATTAATATTATGGGGTTAATTCTCAGTTCTCTTTCGCTGTTTATGTTATGGATATTAGGGTATTATTATTTAGAGAGTGAATTCATAGGAACGCGTTAAAATTCGTAGTCAGTTTATATTCAAATTGTCGACGCGATCGTATTCATAGCCGGGATATAAATGTTAGATAGTCTTAAGACGAGCTTGTATGATTGTAAATACGAAGCACACAAATTGCTCTTATCCCTTCCGCACAGGATCGCCTTTAATAATCGCTTTTTACAATGCCATTTTAGATGGCACACAAAATAAATAAAATAAAATAAATTTATTTTGTCTGAAAAATACAACGAAAATTTATCAAACCAACAATCTTTTTTCTATCTCTTTCTCTCTTACACGTTATCGAAAAAATATAAAATAAAAATATAAAAGTAAGTAAATGAATCTATTCAAGGAAAGCTCGTACTACTCGTTGAACTCATCTTCTCGTCGTTTACATGCGTGAAATTATTATTGAGAGATTGTGCAATAAATTGTACAAACGAGAAGAAAGCCTACTTTTTAAGAATTACAAAAAGTTTTAACCACGATGTTTGATATAATTATTTTATTTTTATAAAACATGTTTTATAAGGTTTAATTTATATTTTATAAAACCTTTTTATAATGTAAGCATAAACAATATTATTATATACTATAGCTTCTGTTTTTAGATACAAGTTTTGATTGTATTTGTGTGTGCGCACTTATACTATAGTACACTCTAAAGAGTGTTGCACATAAATTCACATACACATATAAACTATATATATATATAGCGTATATACATTATATACAATTGTTTATATGTATAAATAATTAAACTAGCGAGAGATATGCTCAAAACAATCATATATACATATATTACTCTATTTCAAAAGTGCTTATGTTATGCTTTTGCACGTAACTTCAAATATGCATAACAGCTGTAATTATTCTATGCATTTTAAAAGTATAGAAGTGTTTTAAAAAAGTTAAAACAGTATATATAATAAGTTGCTTATCTGTCCAAATGAATGGATATGATATATGGAAGGGCAAGCAAGATTGCGCAATCTACGGAAAATTCTTGCTTCTTTAGTTTGCGTTTTATGGAAATAAAACGAGAAAACTCGATAATTATAAATCTTTGTGCCTCATAAAACCCCTAAGCTCGGCTTAAGTCTTGACTACGAATACGGTTCGAAAGCGGAATAATTGAACTGATTCCGAGTTTCATTCATCATCGAATACGAATATTTGACGTGATGAGAATCACGTCCAGTCGACAAACTGGACGATGCTAATGAATAAAACCGCCAATTTTGAGCTTCACTTAACTGACGTGTGAAGCTCACGTTCATCTTCACGTTGATCTTTATTGAAGAAGAAGCAGATCCCGTCTTTCAGTTTCTCTCGCATTTTAAGTATCCAATCTATCGGCTATCCGATATAAGTTTCATGACTTAAAAATCATTTGTTACATAAATATACAAGCGCATTCAAATCACAACAAGAGCAGGAAGATATTAACAGCTTCATCTTAAACAGGGCTAATGCTAAGACACGTGTGTTTTTATACTACTAATTATATTATCATGTAAGCATATTCCATGTACATTTTGTCGAGGACATCATTATATATCAAATGAAAAATTCATTCCTCATTGTCGAATGAAAGATATGAAAGTTTAGGAGAGAACGTCTCTATAATTGTAAGTGAACAAAGGAGTCCGAAAATTTTCGGGCTCTCAGATATTAAAGTGGGAAATCACTATTGATAATAATACTATATAATAATATAAGTGCGAAAGTAGAACATATAGGGATGTGTGCGAGGGATCGATAAGAGTATAAAACGTTTACAACTTGCCTTCTTCTATAACTCGCTGACGAATGTATGTGCGAGCAGTAAACTACATTTTAGCAGAAATATCTAGAGATTAGTGCAATTGAAATAGCGTTTAAGAAAATTTATTATTTCATATTTCGTAAATATATTTAAGGCGAGCTTTTTAGAGAAGACGAATATAAGAAAAGCTTTACAGAGAAGAAAAAGAGAATATGCGGTGTCTCCGAAGAAAGGTGTTGCTGATGATGATGTTGCCAAAGCGAGAATTTTATCGGAGATACGATTGAGACAATTAAATTGTAGAGAATTATAAGCATATATATTATAGATAATAGATAATTGTTGAATAAAGAAATTTCATCTTTCCACGCTCTTTATTCTCAAAATTTTTTAAGTGTAACAAAAAGCTTTTCAATTTTTTAATTCAAGCTATTTCTGCATATATTTTATACTTTTTATTTCTTCGGTTTTCAATTTTAGAATTTAATATAAGATACATTTTCAAAAAAATATAAAAAATTTCTCTTCTCTTTAATTTTCTATAAAATTAAATGTCAAATATTTTTCTTCATTATTGTCCTATCAAAGATATATAATACATATTAGAAAAAAAATTAAATTACAACAAGAATATAGGAGCTTTCGGGTAAAATTTTTGCTAAAAGAAAGGTGATCTCTTTGAAATTAAAATTCTTCTAGACACCTTTTTCCCCGAGACACCTCGCATATAAATGAAGAAATACTTATATATAGAGCGTTTTTTATGCCAAGCCTTATGGACGAAAGTGATGCTTTTATGGAAGCGTTTGAATTCATTTAAGAGCATCGCATGTCGCGACAATAAAGTATACGAATATATCCTTCATCTTTACAATCGCAAAATGCGTAATTGAAAATAAATCCTTCTACAACGAACATCAATGGAACAAAAATGTTATAATCGTGATAAAATTCTATTGGCTTTTTAGCAAAAGCTTTTCACAACTCAATATCAGTGAAACGAAAAATCGTTTAAAAATTCCATTTAAACAAGATAGTTTGTGAAACACGATTATAGATTTTTACCGAATAGTTCTAAATATGAAGATAATTATTTAATGTCTTTAATTTAAGTGTTAAGAATAAAATATGTAAATTGTCTGTTATAAACAAGATTTTAAAATATGATTTTTAAAAATGAGAATAACGAAATTTTATTAACACAAAATTTGAGAGAATCATTATATCATCGTTAGTAAAAGAAATGTTTTAATATTTTTATCACAATCCAACAATTCTGCTAATCCCTCTTTACTCTTACTTTTCTAAACAATTATTAAATTATAGTTATTATCATCGTTATATTCGATTGAATATTCGATTGAGAATATTGTATATAATGTAATTTATATGTTGTATATTTTCTCTCATATTTTGTATATATTTTTATGCTGATTTTATGGAAGTATATATTGTATATTATGA
Source organism: Prenolepis imparis (assembly GCF_030444845.1). Lineage (NCBI taxonomy): Eukaryota > Metazoa > Arthropoda > Insecta > Hymenoptera > Formicidae > Prenolepis > Prenolepis imparis. The sequence continues at coordinate 11,878,157 of NW_028141163.1, forward strand.
CAATTATTGAGAGTTTTGTTAACAGTAATCGTGATTATTATTTTATTAATTAAATTGCTTTTTAAAATTAATAAAATTAAGATTAATAAAAGAAGAAATCCACATTTCTTCCGCAAAAGAGCAATAGAGATTTTTCTTTTCTGCAAGAGATGGAAAGTACACTCAAAGTTATTATGTTTATGGGATAAAGAATTTTATAAATCATCTAGGTAGCAAAAGTAGCCCTTTTGATATCATATTATGGCCTAGTTTACATCGAGCACTTGATACGCATATCAAGTAGTGCATTTCAGTTGATCAGCCAATAACTAAACCAAGGTACTAGTTATTTACTATTTGATACGCGTATCAAGTGCACGATGTAAACTAGGTCTATATAAAAATATTATTACTTTTGTGCTAACTGGATGCTTCCTTTTTCAGTTCTGCACTCATTTGTTTTACAATCTATAATCGCAAAAGACAATGTTGCTTTATCTTTTTTTTTTTAGATCTCTCAAAAATATCTATTTTAAATAAAAATTTGGAAAATATATAATAGAGAATATATAATCGCAATTAAAAAGCAACTAAATTACATGATAATATACATATTTTATACACTTTCCCTCCATTTCATACATTTTTACATGTTTCAAATAAATCTTTCTCTCTTTCTCTCTTTGTCTCTCTAAAAAAATGTGACTAAACGAGAGGTAATTTCTGCACAAAATATCGAAACCACATATAGCTTGTACTGGCAAACAATCCATACCAAGTGACTATATAACTAAAATGTTCATTTCTTAAACTTATTCTTGTTTGGCCACCAACTGGACCATGTGGTGTACTATATCTAGACAATAATTCTATATACACAGGTTCTGCTTCTGCCACCTTTGCCATTGCATCTAAATCCCTGAAAAATAATATATTTTTTTAATGTTTCATTAAAGAAAATACAAATTATATTTCCTAAAATCACTAAAAAAATTCAACAATATTGTTAAATATATAAATATTAGATAAATACTATATTGCAATCTTTTATACCTAAAATGCCATACGCCTTTCGCAGGAGCATTGTCAGGTACAAATTGAGGTCGTTTTTCAGTTTTTCTAATAATCCCAATGATTTCCATTGAGTCTGTAATTTTATTCTCCATTTTAAATGATGTACGATCACTTCTAGGTATCCATCCACGATTCACCATGATAGTCAAACTAAAATAATCATTAATTAATTCCATAGAGTAGAATAAAAAGATCTTTTAATAATTAATGAAGGCAAATTGTAATTACTCTCGATCTTCCAGTTTAAAAGGTGTGATCACATAATATCCTGTGCTCGATTTGTGAGAAAATATTCCACCGGCTTTTTCAGTGACAGCTTCTCCATCTAGAATCAGACTTCTAGGCCCCATCAAAAATTCCTTTTCATACAAAAATCTTCCCTTCACCTTTGCACAATAATATTCCTTATCCTTCAATTCATCTAAACTGGAAAGAACACACTTCTATCAAATGTCTGCAATTAACAGAGAGTACTTACAATATAAATTATCATAATCTCTTACTCAATCGGCAGCTCAATTGGCTCTGCGGAAGTACGATGCTTTAGATTTTCTATTAAATCCAGCTTCCATCGCCATCTCTTAATTTGCCATGTGCCAAGTGCAAAGGTAGCAATAGGTATACTCTGTACAGAGATTACATGTACAAATATAAAAATTAAAATTTTTTATTTAAAAATATGATAAATTTCACTTGTTTTGTACTTGTTATCTTCATTATATTTATAAAATTAATATATTGCAATTTTATAAATATAATTTATATTTATTAGGCAGATTTATAATACCATCAATATAATGCATAAGAAAATTATCCAAAATAAAATGTTACACCAAATTTTGGTAATTATTACCATTTTCTTTTTATCATTGTGATATATAATTATAAATTCTTAAATTATAAATAAATTTTTATAACAAAAATGATATGTGATAAATATATGTTTGTAACATTACTTGCCAATAAGCAATATCCATACACTCCAATAAATTCTTCTGATCGTTTATATTTATTGGTTTCGATACCCTTGCGCAACGTTATTTTACTTTTACATCTTGTTTGCATATTCCATGCATCATCGAATAATACGTGGATTCGTTTGTCCAGTGCATATCTCGCAGTTCTCGAGCCTCCGAAAATTTTCACAGCCGTCAAATTCATTTTTATATATGTTTAATTCAGCAATCGAGAAATCTTGTATTTCTAATCATCAACATTTGTTATTTTGTAGGAAATTCATTCATATATACTTAGGTAGGAAATATCTTCCTACGTCCATGAAACGAACAGATCTTATATAGGTTAGATTAGAGCACGAAATTTTAGGAAGCGCTGAAAGCGCCATCTCTAGCTCTTTTTCCCTAACTATAAGATCGAGAAAAAGATGACAACATAAATCGCGATTTTAAAAATTCCCTAGAGAGTCTTCGTCTAGCTCTTTTTCCCTGGCCATAAGATCGAGAAAAAGATGACAACATAAATTGCGATTTTAAAAATTCCCTAGAGGAAACGCCGATATCGAGAAAAAGATGACAACATTACAACACGAAATTTGAGGAAGCGCCGATGCCATCGAGAAAAAGATGACAACATTACAACACGAAATTTGAAGAAGCGCCGAGCCATCGAGAAAAAGATGACAACTTAAGAACATGAAATTTGAAGAAGCGCCGATGCCATCGAGAAAAAGATGACAACATTACAACACGAAATTTGAAAAAGCGCCGATGCCATCGAGAAAAAGATGACAACATTACAACACGAAATTTGAAGAAGCGCCGATGCCCATCGAGAAAAAGATGACAACATAATCGCGATTTTAAAAATTCCCTAGAGAGTCTTCGTCTAGCTCTTTTTCCCTGGCCATAAGATCGAGAAAAAGATGACAACATAAATTGCGATTTTAAAAATTCCCTAGAGGAAACGCCGATATCGAGAAAAAGATGACAACATTACAACACGAAATTTGAAGAAGCGCCGATGCCATCGAGAAAAAGATGACAACTTAAGAACACGAAATTTGAAGAAGCGCCGAGCCATCGAGAAAAAGATGACAACATTACAACACGAAATTTGAAGAAGCGCCGATGCCCATCGAGAAAAAGATGACAACTTAAGAACACGAAATTTGAAGAAGCGCCGAGCCATCGAGAAAAAGATGACAACTTAAGAACACGAAATTTGAAGAAGCGCCGAGCCATCGAGAAAAAGATGACAACATTACAACACGAAATTTGAAGAAGCGCCGATGCCCATCGAGAAAAAGATGACAACATTACAACACAAAACTTTAAGCGCCGATGCCATCGAGAAAAAGATGACAACTTAAGAACACGAAATTTAGGAAGCGCCAATGCCATCGAGAAAAAGATGACAACATAATCGCGATTTTAAAAATTCCCTAGAGAGTCTTCGTCTAGCTCTTTTTCCCATCGACATAAAGTATTGTCCATGGACAAATTTGACAGCTGTAAAATGGAAAAAACACGTGCTTTTAGTATGAGTTTATATATTAAATAAATGTATATATTTTAAAACTAGAATATATATATAAAATAAATTTATAAAACAAGAAAACAATTCTTGTTACAAGCACGAACGTAAGTTTTATATAATCCAGTTTTATTTTCGAAATAATAGATAAAGCATTTTGTGTGATTATATATGAATACATGTAACCTTTATGTATCTAATAATTAATAATTTCAGTTTCTTTTTATATTGATTTTGTCAAGATGATTAAAAGGAAGCTTGACGAGAACGAGACTAGTTCAGAGGATGCTGAAGTCAAGATAGTTGCTTCTCGTTTTAAATCAGACACTGGCGAAGTTCTACCTGGTGGTCTGATAGAGTTGCCAGTCAATGTTACTGTAAATAAATTAAAAGATATTTGCAATGCGCTGCTGCAGCAAGAGGAATCTTTGCCTTTGGCTTTTTATGTGAACAATGTAGAGGTCACAGATACATTGGAGAAATTTGTAGGCGAAGACTTTAACATTAGTGAAGATGTTGTGGAAATTGTGTATCAACCACAAGTGGTATTCAAAGTCAGAGCTGTCACGAGATGTACCGGGTCTTTAGAAGGTTGTTAATAATAATTTTACATAGTTATATTGGTATATTTATAAATGTGACAAAATATTTTATAAACTTTTTCATTGTAGAGGACACAAAGAAGCCGTTATGTTTGTTCCTTTTTCACCGGATGGCAAGCATTTAGCCAGTGGTTCTGGTGATACAACAGTAAGATTCTGAGATATTCACACACAAACACCTCAGTATATCTGTGAGAAACATAAACATTGGGTCTTGTGTATTTCCTGGTCACCCTGTGGTTCTAAACTTGCTTCTGCGTGCAAATATGGATCAATTTATTTATGGGATCCTCACACTGGCAAACAAATAGGTAAACATAAATTATATTTAATTGGTCAAACTTTTCATGTTTCTTAGAGAAAAAATTTATTTTTTTTTATATTTATCATACAGGAAAAGCTGTGATTGGACGCAAGATGTGGGTGACATCCTTATGCTGGGAGCCCTATTATCCAGAAGAATCCAGAATGCCTATATTTAGCTAGAGCATCCAAGGATGGCGACATACGAATTTGGGACACAAAGAGGGCACAAACTTGTTGCGTTTGTCTGGTCATACAAAAAGTGTGACTTGGGTCAAATGGAGTGGTAGTGGTCTTATTTATTCCGCCTCTCAAGATAGGACTATCAAAGTGTGGAGAGCACAGGATGTATGTATTTCAATAATAAAAATTAGCTAATATACAACTTTATTTATAAAATGTTAAATCAATTCCAGGATATATTATGTAGAAGTTTGGAAGGCCATGCTTATTGGGTGAACACTTTGGCTTTGAATGTTGATTACGTGCTTAGGACTGGCCCTATGCAATTGGGGTCAATTGCAAACAATCTATTGGAATATGCAAAAAATCAATCGAAGTCAATTCAAACAGAGATACTTTCGTTTCTTTCTTATTAATGATGATATATCTATTAATGATGATTGTTGTCGTAACTATTATTTGAGGAATTTTAAAAGTAGTATTTTAAATGATCGAGGGATCCTCAGGTAAATAATAAATTAATTTACATTTATCAAAAAAACAGTTAATAATTTATTAAATCGTTATTCATACGCAGAAGCAATTATGATAAAAGTTATTTTTATTTTTCAATCTTTCACGATATATTACATTCTAAATAATAAATCTAGATAATAAAATATCAAGAAAAAACAGGTGAAAAAACATACGATTAAGTACAAAATCATTATTGTAAGTTGTTATTGTAACTTATTATTGTGACAAAGTAATTAAATAAATTAATAATAAACTATTATTGTAGATAATTATAATTATTATTGTAATACAATTATAATACTATCAAGAATTATCCTTTTTTTTAATCAAAAAAACGTGTAACTGAAAATACATTTGAAACAATATTCTGGAGATACAAAAATTACGAAATAAATCGCCAGTCTTAGATTCATAAAAAAAACATATATTAATCTATATCAAATATTACTTATCTTCATCAAAATCAATCATTGGTTTTTCCGTTTTATATACCTCTTTTAATATCTGTCAAAAAAGTACTTGTATTAACTCCAGTCACACATATAATCATAAAAAAAATATATATATATATATATATATATATATATATATATTCGTTAACTAAAATTTTATTTGATTCGAGATTCGTTAAATCCAAGAATAATTAAGAATTTAACTTACCGTCCAATGTTTCATATTTATGGAAATAATGTTCTGAATGCCTGTTCTAGTATCTCTTCTCTGCAAATTTTTTTGCTTGCGACATGGTTGCACGACGAGATTTCCATTATCATCTGGAATAAAAATAAAGGTTTTAGAAGTATAGAAGAAAAAATGGCGGTACTCTTTTCGTAAAAAAGAAAATACCTTTTCTCACTGTCACTACTCCATCTTTCACGAGAAATGATATGTACAGCATATTTCTGACAGTCCTTCCAAAATCGTCCGGAGGCAGAATTAATTTGAAAAAGTCGAGCGGTTTCTGCTTTTCCTTATAATAAGATATGATTAACTTTCTAATCTTTCTCACAGTTCGCTCTACGCTGTCCTCATCCTTAATATTTACATCTCGCACAAGTTTCTCAGGCATTATCATTGCAGCTTGCTGCGCTATTCTCTGCTCAGGTTTCTTTCTAACTATAACTTTCTTTTCTAAAGGCTCCAGTGTACCTGAAATAAAAATTAAAATCAATTTGGCTGTATTCTTGAATAGCTATGGACTTTTGAAAATGACTTAATAGCATACTTTTGGAAATATCTGCGTCAAGAAATAATAAAATATGTTTGAATATGTAGACAGAATGAGTCAAAGTAAATTGAATAGGAAATATAATCTCTCTTATAATTGAGACAAATATATGATAGAGAATATTATATCTCTTTCTTAAAATATCTGTTAAATTTTTCACAAAATAATGAGTAGAATTGACAATTATTTTTATACAAATGCGTCATTGCATATCTATAATACTGAATTTTTATTACAATTATGCATTTTTTAAATTCATTTATTTCCTATGTAATTAATTAAATCGTTAAGAAATAATACTTTACTACAAGATGTTACACATTTCATAAGTCACAATAAATTTAAAAATATATTTTGTAATATAAATTATTAATTTTTTCTTATAATTCTATCTCCACATTTTTATATACAAAATAAGAGAATTAACATACAAGAAAAAATATAGTTTCATTTAAAAAGAAAATGTAATTGCACATTATAAGTGCATGTATCAATAAAAAAATAATATTACAGAAAACTGAACATTATTATTATATTATTCTTTTCAACTTATTCCTTAACTATTTTTTTTCTATCATTAAGAAAAAAATATTTCCTATTTAAATAATTACAATTACTCTGTATATAACTCTACTCCTAATACCAATAATTATAAACAAACCTAAGATTGTAGAGCAATTAGGAACTCTTTTGAACAATTTTGTTACTTTTGGCTCTAAAAACGACCATTCCGGTGGTAATTCTGGATTGTCTGACATTCCTTGTACATATTTCACCTAAATAATGCAAATATTGCAGTGCTAAATATACATATATATAATAAAATATATCTAATTATTATATACTGTAGAGATTGCATGGACTATATTACACACAATAGACACATATATATATTTAATTATTTTATAAGATTAGAACTTATTGACTTGTTTTTCATCAAGAAATATCACTATGTACTTAATAAGTGCAAATTAATTAATTAACATCTCTTGATAAGAGCATTGCAAATAATTATAAACATATAATTGTACTTTTCAGCAAACGTACCAGCTTTTGTGCAAAATCAGTATAGTCATAGTCGTTCATTTTCTTTGTCAATGAGACGGTGCAAGTTTTCAGGACTTTAGAAGATGATATCATAATTAGTGAATCCATAACTACTTCCTGCTGATTAAAAACTGAAAATATAAAAAATAAATTATGTTACTTTCAAAAGATTATGAAATCCTTCACAAATTGTAATATTATTTTCACAAAGTGTGATGTAGAAACATCATATGTAAGATATGTAAAATATATATTATATGCATATAAAGAATATATAATATACACAGAATATAATATTATACGCAGGATCAAAAATAATTTTTATAATGTATATACCTTTCTCTTGTATATCCGTCTGATTAGCAATAATATCAGCTTCATTTATAGCTTCGTTAAGCTTATTTATGGTAGAGTTATTGATCGCATTCTCTGTAAATTATTCATTAATTAGTTTTATGTTAACTAGTTAAAAAAAACAATGGATAATGCAAATTAAATTCTTACGTAAAACTAGTGTCTGCTCCAAGGCACGTTTCAAACAATCTTTACGTTCCCTAGGACTTCTCCTGTTAGATGTGTCTGATGAATTTTCACTACTGTCAGACATTGTAGCAAAATGTTTGAGATTCCTCCAAAAATAAAGATATATGTATAAATATACCGTTTTCTGTAAGAAAAGATGGTAATATATTTTAATTAATTAGTATTAATTGATTATATAAGAATTTATGCAACATTTTTTATATCATTAATATATCAAATATTTAAAACTAAATTTTACATTATTTTTGACAGTATGTATATAAACATTTTTACTTATAAATTATAATTAATTTTACCATACAAAAGTATACATGCATATAAAAACAAATAAGTTCTTTCACACAAAATAAAAATATATTATACCTCAATGTATGTAAAACAAAAGCTGCAGAAAGAGGTTAACGATTTTATAGTATATATATATATATTTGTATTTTTTTCTTCACACGCATAAAATTACGGAGCAAATATATATATTATATTTGTTCCTCTTGTTTGAACATAAATTGGAAAAAGAAATCTCGCTAAATACAAACAGAATATTCAAGTATTTATTGACATTTATTATGAATCGAAACTTTTATAGCGGCAAAAAATCCCTATACGCCGAAAAATCCCTATACGCCGGGAAATATCCCTATACGTCGAAAAATCCCTATACACCGGGAAATATCCCTATACGCCGAAAAATCCCTATGCGCCGAAAATATCCCTAGAACAGTCTGAAATAGGGATTATTGCTCGCTAGAGTGTGGCCACCCTAGAATGGTCGCGGTTTATCCGCTTTTCTCTCGCATGGTTCTTTCGTTTCCGGAAAATCATGGTGAGTGAATAAAGCGATCGTTAAAACCCGGTAATATCATCATATCGTGTAATATCGTAGAACGCAATCAACGAGTTGTTTTTCATGCTTTTCTCGCTTCTCTCGCGCGTTCATACTCGCTAATTTTCAAGCAAGGCGAGGATCTCGCGCAAGTTATCGCGAGATCTTAACCTCTTCGTTGCACGAACTTATTAATCACATGTGCCTCGCCGAAATTTTAGATTGCATATGTGTTTTTAAAAGCGCGATTTAATACTGTATTCGATGTTTATTCGCGCGATATGAATTGTATTTTTAATCTATATCTCTGTAAGCTTCGTGCTCGGAAAGTTCGCGTTCATCAAATTCTTTAATTTTAAATCAGATTAAATTATCTATATATGTGTATAAGATATATACATATATATCTTTAATAAAAGCTCTCTATAATTTATGTATATTTGACGAATATTTTCTTGAATCTTTATCATGAAAATATTTTTTTCACAATTGATATTTTAGTGTATCGAGTTCTATTTTCTTATAATTTTGAGTTACAAGAATGCATATGCAATGCGTTATGAAATTTGAATGTTGCATGCTAGAATTTATTTATAAAGTTGCAGTTTAATATAGATTATGAAATAATATTGTGTTCTTTTATTAACAGCCATTTCAGAGATTTGTGCAGTCAGGCCGTGTGGCCTATGTGAGCGATGGGCCTTATCAAGGCAAACTGGTCACTATCGTTGACATCATCGATCAAAATCGGGTGAGAATAATATTTCTCTTCATTTTTAAAACTTTTTAATATGAAATGGTTTGCAAATGTTCATTGTAATTAAGAAACATTAGTTAAGATATTAGAATTGATTGTAATTATATTTCTGCTGTAGATATTATGTAAAATTTACAGACACATAATCGTTTTTTGATATTATAATAACAAAGATATAGACAAAGGCTATAACTGTTCTCTGAAAAGTTTAATACTTAATTTGTTTTTACTTATGTGTTTCTATATTTTCTGCATTTTATTAAAATTAAATGATGAACCAATATTATGATAGGAAATGCCGACTGACTTTAATGATGCCAAATTATTCTGATGAATACATCTACAGTTATTACAATTTCCTCTTATTTAGAAGTAAATTCTTAAATTCTTACTCTTTTTTTAAGGTTCTGGTCGATGGTCCAACAACAGGTGTACCTCGTAGTGAAATGAGGCTTAACGAGCTTCACTTGACAAAATTCCGCCTACGTTTTCCATTCTCTGGATCCACTCGTGTTGTACGTAAAGTATGGGAGACGGCTAATATCAATGAATTGTGGAAGAAGACAATGTGGGCTAAAAAAGTTGAAGCAAAAGAAAAGGTAATACAAAAAATTCAATTTTATCGTCAATTAATAAATGCTATTTATGTTAAATAATAATTGTTGCATTCTTATTTGATATAAATTATTGATACTCTAATATAATTTTATGCTTTAAAAGAAAGAGAAGAATATGCCATGCATGTTTGTTATTATACTAGATTTTTATAAAATAATTTAAATATGTGTATATGATGAACCAATATCATTGATAGGAATTGCCGACTGATTCGACTGATGCCAACTTAATTCTGAAAACACAATTATGATTTTGATAGTAAAATATACTTTTTAGGATATATTTATTTGTACTACATGAAAAAAAAATCTTTATTTCAGCGTGCGGCACTCTGTGACTTTGATCGTTTCAAGCTGCGTAAAGCAAGGCAGATAAGGAACAAATTGCGGACAGACGCGTTTTTCAGATTAAAAAAGAAAACCAAGAAAGCTAAAGCTAGTGGTGCAGCAAAGAAGAGTACGAAAAAAGCTGAGAAAAAGTAAAACATTTTGAATTAAATACAAAATTATTTTACAAAGATCTTGTTATTTATGATATACCTCTCACATGCTATGAAAAATTATTAGTCGAGAGCCTTTTTATTTAATTAAGATTTGAACTTATTAAAAAAGTTATAATACAAAATTTGAATAAGAAATAGCAATAAACAGTTATAACTCTTGCTATTTTTCATTTTCAGCAGGTTCTAATCGTAACAAATAGATAATTTATTCCAACTAACTTGTTCAAATATAATTTTATAATTTTTTTTACATTAGGGAGGAAGGGTAATAATATATAAAAATATATATTTAATATCTTAATTTAGCTATCCCAGTAAAACTAATTGCATATATATTTGAATAATATTATGTATATTATATTGAATAGTATTATATAATATTTATATAATATACATAATATTATTATATAATATAGATATAAGAAAAATAATTAGATTGCGTGTAAAATGTGTTTATTTAAACAAGATATTGAAAATAAAATTATTTAAGCATGATATCGAAGATAAAAGATTTTAAATTTAGAAATCATTATTTTAAAGAGAAATGTAAACAGATAAAAAAAGTCTTTAATTTTTTCTGCGCCTCATTTTAGATATTCAATCCGAGACGTTAATAATTAAAATATTTATAAATTTTATTTTAATATATTTATGTATATCTTTAGCAGAAACACAACTATAATTTTAATAAACTTGGAAATATTGCGAAATATTAAAAATTTAAATTAGAGATTTTTATTTTATTTTTGTTTAATTAAATAGAGATTGTTATTTTACTTTAAATAGGAAAAGTGTAGAACAAGAGTAAAAAACATTTAGCGATTAATATTTATTTCTAAAACAAATATATTTTAAATATTTGAGTGTTGCGTTATATTCTTATTTATTCATTTATATTTATATATAAATTATAATTTTATATATATGTATCAGATCTATGTACAGTATTAATACTTCGTGTTCTTTATGAAAAACAGGCACAACTAAAAGAATATCTGGAAAAAAATTCTTTTCTATTCATCGTGTCGCAGATGCGAATTGGAAGATGCGATTGCATTTTAAATCTGATTTGAATCTTTAAATCTTGATTTGAATAAATAATATTTTATATATATATATGCAATTGGGTGTATATATATAATGAACCGATCGTATTCACAAAAATTCAACTCTCTTCGTTTTTCGCGAGCATAAAGTAATTGAAGCATATAATTAATTATGCAAAAATTGGAAGATACAGTTCTTATATATTAGAAAAAATTTTGATACAAATGCAACGTTACCAATTAACACACTCGACTGTACAAATTGTTTATGCGATATTTTACATCGTATAGATTTAAAAAAAACTTTCTCTGACAATTAATAAAGAGCTCAATTCCCTCGATTAATTGTTATGACGTCAGAACACATTAATTGAATCTACTATTTCATACTATATTCGGACAAGGGTCATTTGCATTTTTTTCGTTTAAGTTTCTTTCTTTTTATATAAGAAATATTAAACTTTGTACAAGAAATTACTAATTTTTCTCTACACAGTGATATGCTAATACATAGCAACTCTTTCTACAAAGATGAAATATTTGGCGAATAAAATCAATCACTTTTTTTCTAATTACAATTCTTTTAACACTATCTCTGCTAGAAAGAATGAAAAAAACTTTTATTGTTTAATAATAAAGAGAGAGAGAAAGTTATATACAGGAGAGATATAAATTAACAAATCTAACAAAACATTCGAAATTTGCAAACAAATGTATGATGATATTATAATTGCCAAACAACAGATGTATATATAATTAGATTCATTATATATAATTATATGCAATTAAATTAATTGCATATAATTAGATTTATATATAATTTTTAGATTTAATAACTAATTTAATAATGAAAAAGTACTCATTGCTCTTTTTTTTTTTACACGAAAATCTTTGATTACGAGAGTACTGTCAAATCGGATATCTTGAAAGTTATTTAGCATCTAATTATTGTTATAAAATATTGCTTTAAAAATACTTCATTCTCGATCACATATTGCAATCTGTAATCACTGCACATCCCAATGTTACATCCGACACGTTATAAATTACAGTCGCTCAATATATACAAATAATAATTCTAACGATAAAAAATATATATATAGTATATAATAATAGAATATTATTATAATACGTGTTATGATAAGATCGATTTTCCTTCCGACGTACGATCTTTTTTTTTTTTTAGCCCGACTTTTTTACACCATCCGGATTTATTGATTAATTCTTAATTGCGTGAATTTATACACGTATTATTATAAACATACAATCACACAACTGTAACAACTTAAATTTTGAGAAAAACACGAAAGATACGGGAGACAGATCAAAAAGATGAAGAAATGGAACAATGAAAGATGAAAATGAAAAAGAAGAAATCTTAATATTTGTATGAAATTGAAAAAGACAACGATGTATTTATTATGTATACGTGCATTCTTTACCTTCACTTAATTTTTTTATCTCACTCTTCAAAACTGATCAGCGCACTTAAGGATCAAAGGATTTCAAAAGGATCAAAAGTCGTCGCGAAGCTGAAATATCATCATCAAAAATTCGTGAGACAAGTAAAAAGATGAAGAATGAAAAAGAAGATATCTTAATGTTTGTCATGGAAATAGAAAGTGACAACCATATATATATGTATTATATATGTGCATTCTTTACCTTCACTTAATTTTTTAATCTCACTCTTGGAAACTGATCAACGCACTTATATAGGCGCTTTCGATGAGCGTCAATAATATGATACACTGTGGGATCAAAGGATTTCGAAAGGATGAAGAGTCTTCGCGAAGCTGATATCGTCTTCACCATCGTCCCACTCTTAGTTGTTCTTGCCGCTGTTTAGAGTGACGTCTAAAGGCTCATCCACGTTTTGCTGGGGGCTACTCGCTACATGATGATGAAACAGCCTGACGTGATGATGACCTTTGAGGGTGAGATCCATCTCGGCCTCCTGCGGTTGCTCCCTCGTCGCCAGGACGTCGGCGCCTCGATCCACAGGACTCGCACAGATCCTCGGCGGTGTCCCGCATCGGCACTTGATCCTGTCGGGCGATTTGTCGCAAGGTACCGAATATCTACAAAAACGCAACATTCTACTTAGACCATCTCGAAATTATCTATAAATTGCATGCATTATATATAAAATATTTTCATATCTAAAATTCTTCGAAAATCTCTTGTATTTTGAAAACGAATAGGACTTTTTCTTCCTAAAATAAGACAAGGAGTATCCCCTTCAATTTTTTTGCATTTACTTAGGAAACATCCTGTGTACAAAAATTAAGTATTTTTTTCAATTTAAGGAAACGCTTACCCGGGTGGCGGCGGGGGCAGAATCCTGAAGTCTCTCCCGCAGACAGACACGGGACCGCTGGTCTCGGGCAGTTTGTCGCTCGTGGTCGGCGAACCCGTGAGGGCCGACGAGGACGATGGCGAGGTCGTGGAGGAGGACACGTCGATGGCGACGGCCGCGGTCCTCTCGGCGAAACCGCCAGGACTCACCGGGGGTGGTCGGCCGAGCAGCAGCGGCGTCGCGCTTCCTAAACCCAAGCATCGCATTCTCCATGCGTCCTGCAGCAATTGTAACCGAGCTTGCTTTCTCCACTTTGCCCGTCTGTTTTGAAACCATACCTGCGGAAGAGCCGCTCACCTGATCGATCGTTGCTGTAATCTCGCCTTTCGTCTCAGAGAATTTCATCCGTATATGTATATATGTATATTTGATACAATTTTTCTCAATTTATTATTAAGGTTTAGACGTTCGAATAATATTATTTTAATATATTAATAATAATATTATATAATAATATTAATAATTATTATATAATGATATTGATATATATTATTATATTATTATATTATTATTGGATATAAATCCGCGAATAAGTTTTTAGTTTAATTTAATATATTTTATATTATTAATAGATATAAATAAATTATATTTATTATAATAATATTATTAATATATTAATATTATTTTCGAAAATTTCGAATGTCAAGAGTAAGAATTTATTATTTTGATATCGCAAAGAAAATGTGCTTTATAGAACCGCGCTCTTTCGACTTTGTGCTATATAATTTATCTAAAAAAAAAAAACTGTTTAAACTATCTCTCGGAAAAATCACAATTAAGTCGTCGTTTCTCGCGCGACAAAATTACCCTCCTCCGCATATCGATTTAATCCGTCGTAGGGAATCTGTGCTGCACCACCAATTTGCTAAAGATCCCGCATAGTTGACCCTCTTGACGCACTCTGACGAGATTCGCGGCTGAGAAGATTCGAAAGCATTAATCGAATTTACTTGATGAACTTCTCTCTCTCTCTCGCATCCATTCGTGTATTCCTTAATACAGATTTGCCCGGTCATTTCATCAGCGTTTACCTAATCGTTTTCGCACAATGGTCCGCGCGCGTAATAGTCGCTATATCCTATATAGCCAGATGTACGCTTTTGGCTTTTGTGATACGATCGCGGATCGACCAGTTTTGTTCGTATCCTGATATCAATTAATGAATCGAAACATCTGCGCGGCTGACTTGACCCGATCGAGAGGCTGTTGCTTTGTTGATTTCTGCTTTGTTATTGTAATCGCAAAAAAATTAATTAGTCGAACAATTAGTATCATATCTTGATTGAATGTCATTGATTAATTTAGTAATAATATAAACGAGGTTCTCGCAATCGTGTGTATATATTCTTCTCGGATTTAAATCAATTAAATAGCATCACCCCCGCTTGTTGTATAATCAAATTACGACTATTAGAATTATCTTTTTTTTTAAATAAAAACAGCCAGAAATTTCTTCTCGAAGAACAAAATGAGAAAAAATGCAACAATTTTGTTTCGCGATAAAACAACATTAGAGAATAAATAAATAATTAGACATGCAGAAAATTATAAATAAAAAATTATATAAATTTAATTATAAAAATCTTTCATAATTAAATCGAAAGAAATATATATATATATATATATATATATATATATATATATATTGACTCGATATATCAACATTAGAGGATAAATAAATAAGTAGACACAACAAATTATATATGAAAATTATAGTATAGACTATAAAATAATATAAAAAGATTTTTATGGAATAAAAATCATCTACATATTTCTAGTTTTCTTTTATAATTAAATTGAAAGAAATATAGGTACATTGACTCGATAGATCAATTGATTAATTTGTGTTTGATATTTCATTATAAATGCATATTGCATTTTCCTAATATTTATATATATATATAATATACGAAATGATAGCGACCAATGTGGAGAAAATTAGGTGCACCGAAATAAATTGCGATCATTAATCAAAGTTTAGGGAAATTCGGAAAGCGAATAAACTGCGCGTGTTTTCCGCGAAACAGAGTTTATTTGGGGTTTAATTAGTGAACGGTTTTAGGGAATGAAGTAATCTGTTGGAAGCCCGTATTTCGTAGATTTTGAGGTTGCAAGTTTTCTTAACTCTTTGGATACCGAAAAGGCAAAAGCGAGAGAGAGCATTAGCTTTTATCTCGAATAGTTTCTCAGATAAAAGGGTTGTGTGTGCATTTCTACTTCAAGCTATTGAAATTAAAAATGTCTAAATTTATCGTAAATGATATGGATTTAAAGCAATTGATTTATATGAAGCTCTTTTTTTAAAGATAAACATTTTTTTAACTGTTTCTTTAATCAAATTAAAAATCATCTTTGAATCAACATACTATCTCGCTTAATTAAAATTTTTCAATTAAGTAAAAATGTCTCCTTGCGCTTTCAAATTCCTACTTTTTTACTTTATTGTTTAATTTAAGCGTGTTTTATTAATTAATTAATTAGATATTTCTAATAAAATCCGATATTTTTATAGTAAATACGTTTTTAATTGCACTATAGAAAAATTTGTATTTTATATATATTTTTTATATTAGAAAATTTTTTTGCGTCCCCTTAAGATTACAATTAATTTAAAAAAATGGATATAGTTACATTATATTAATAGAAGCTCTCATGCAAAGAGAAACGAAGGAACCCTAATATAGAAGAACTAATTGTGTAAGTGAAATTAACGAATTTTAACGAAGCGATTGCAAAAGGTAAATTCACCTGAACACGTGCTTCCGAGAGCGATATCCGAAGTGCGACTTCCTCTCTAAGGAAAACGTCGGGGTAATGCGTCTTTTGAAAGAGAGATTCCAATTCCTGAAGCTGTTGCGGCGTGAACGTTGTCCGATTGCGTCTCTGCTTGAAAAAGTTACAAGAATTCGAATATTACATATATCATGAAAATCTTTCTAATCTCACTATTTCGTTAACATATCCAATGACTTTTAATCGTATAGCGCGTTATAACATTTTGCAAAAAATATTCTATACATAGAAAAAAAAGAAAAAGGAAGAAAAAAAAAGAAAAAAAGAGAAGAAAAAGAAAAGAAAAGAATCTCGTTTAATTTTTTTAGAAAAAGTAAAATTTTTGAAGAAGTGAGAAAATATATATCTTTCAGCATATACAAATTTATATCTGATATAAATATGTATAAAAATATGATATATATGATTTTATTATAGACAAATTTTTCTCACTTCTTTAAATTTCACTTTTTCTAAAAAGCTGCAAAAATTTTGTCTTAATTATTTTTTAATTATTCTTATTATTTTTCCCGTACATATCGATAAGGATTATAGAGAAGAGAAAGAAACATATGAATATATTTAATATATAATTATAATCATACATATTTATATTTAATTGTAATCGATTTTAGCTGTATTTTTCTGACTTGATCGAGATCTTGTAGGTATAAAGTTTATTCAATATTTATTCGTTATAATAAAAGATTAAATATTCATTTTATTTTATGGTATATAAGCCATCTTTTTTCTATCTATCTCTCTCAATTTATCGCTAGACAATTAATTTTATACACGTAATTAGCAGAATTGTTCGAATTATCTTCGCGAGTTTTGTGTTCTAACTTTCACATTTTAATGTCTGTATGTAATTTATTTGACAATGAATCTTTTATCATAATAAAAGAACAATCTTGGATAAGAATACCCAAACATATATAGATGATATTCAAGATATATGTAAGATACTTGTCTGCTCGGACGGAGATCCGGGATATTTCCCCAAAAAATTAACTTGCGGTACCAAGTTTCATTCGGTGCACTCGATCAATCACGACGGCCGGATGTCGCTCGGGACAAGTCGACAACGAAATATGGAATTAAGAGAAACGTACACTGACCTGACGACGACGGCCGAACATGTATTCAGTCAGGAGATCAGCCTGGGGCCCGAGGGGCGACAGATACGGGCCCGCCATCGCGGGCGATCGCGGTCCCCTCCCTATAATTATCGTTCCGCGCTTCCTTCCGGATCGTCCTTGATCGTTCCCGAGGAGTAACGATTCTCCACCGTCGGCCGGAACTCCTCAGAGATCCTCGCTATCGCAGCAGAACGATGGACGACCGCTCGTTTGGCGCGAACATGGCGAAAGCACTGCGGAAGAGATGCGAGAAGAGTCGTCGTCGAGGGTGAGCGAGCGAGGGTAGGTTTGTGCAAGGCCGAGAGGGAGGCGAGAGGGGTAACCACCCTCCGTTCTCGCAAACCCCCGAGTTCCCATTGGCCGCGCAGCTTCCGGGGGCGGGTTCTACCGCGTTAAGAATCGCGCACACCCCCTCTGCAAGAAGGGGTGAGAAAGAGAGAGAGATTTGTTGGAAATCCGCTAAATCGCGGTCTGCACTCCCTCTCCTTCCTCCATTTTCTCTCTCTCCGCGTATATTTTATATCCTTTTATCCCTTTCGCTCTAGCTATCTTCCCCGCCCTTCCACCCCTATTTCTTCTTCTCTTCGTCATTCTTCGTCCGTGTTCCGTTCGCGCTTTACGCGTTTTTCTCCCCCGTTTCGTACCCCTTTCTTTTTGCTTCATGTGTGTTCTCTTCTTTGCTTCATCTTTTCTTATACACTCTTTGTCTTCTTTTCTTTCAAGACAGACGGAAATAAGCTCGATCGCCCATCGCCAAGACGGTTCTCTTCGATTTCTTCGCGGGAGCATAACTTCAAAACGTATCGCAGATGTGGTAGCTTCATCGATAGGCCATAAAGTAAGTGTATACATTTATATATACAATACATTGAATGTACTCAATTTAATTCGGAATCGACATATCCACCATGAGATCAAAAATTTAAATAGATTTTTTCCATATATATTTATTGCAAAAATTTCAAAAATCGAGAAACAGACTGGAGAACGAATCCTTGTAAATTTATCTTGGCCCATTAGAAGCTGCATTTGTTGGATTCTTCTTTTCACTCTCTTAATCCACTTGAGAAATAATTTGAAAACAAATAATATAATTTCCTGTCTCTCTTACTTTGGTTTCTGATTTATATCGTAAGAAAATATAAACTTTTAAATTAGAATTTGAACTTATCTTCTTCCTGACTGACTAAGATTCTACTTTGTAAAAATGACGAAATCCAACAGAGATATTCGTAGATTTATTTAAATATACTGCTCGTTCTTATGCAATAGAACTGAAGATAAGATTGAAGAATAAAGAAAAACGTGTAATAGAGTTCTCCTTTTTTTCTTATACTTTCGAAAGGGAAAGCAGAAGAGTGAGCCCCCTTTCTTTTCTATTTTTCTTTTCAACTGCAATCGAGGAAGAAAAGCATCTTTCTTAATATTAAAAAAGGGTATTTCCTTAGTTTTCTGTTTTATTAATAGATTTGTCTATATAGTCAAAATCATCTTTTTTCCTTTAATTTTATGCAATTTTAAAATCCTGACGTGATACACTAATGAGCCAAAAATTTGTTCTTAACACGCAAGTTTTTAAAAATTACATAATATAATTTAAAAGCCGTTTTGAAATCGGAATTGTCTATTAATTAAAAGAAATTTTTTAATGCTCTTTATATATGTTTATATGAAAATCATGACGTAAATTCCAAAGTAATTGAATTCGTTATTGAAAAATGTAACAAAGTTATATTCCATGTTATAGACGAAACTCGTGTAATTAAATAAAAAAAAGGAAGCATTGCTTCTCAATCCTGCCTAAAATAAAATGTGGAAAATTTTTTTTTTACTATAAAAAATCTATGAATACGAATCCGTTTATTAAAAAAAAAAAAAAAACAGAGACAGAGAGAATGTTTCTCTTATTTCCATTTCCCAGCAACATTTTTCTTCGAAAAAGAAAATCAAATAAATTCCGCTCGGTGGGCTAAATAAAGTCGTACATTTCCCTCCCTTTTGTCGCTTCATCGTATACGACTAAATGATCGGGCGAATCGACAACCGCGAAGGGTGAAGAGGGGGTTATCCGTTAAATTCGCCGTAAATTAGCGACGGTGTATTTATTTTGCCTCTTCAGCCTCATGTCCGCGCGGAAGAACGGATAAATATGCAATCATTTGATTGATGCAACCTCTCGTATATTTGATACATTGTACGGTGCTCGTCTCCCCGGGGATGCGCCCATTTACGTTTTCCCCTGAGCTCGCATTCCTTTGATACTCGGTGCATTGACTGCAAACGCAGAGACATTGCTGGTGTTTTCTGTGTTTTTATTTTTTTTCTTCCCCTGCCCCCTCCTTTTTCCGATCAGAGCTAGCGCAAACAAACGATATGACAAAATTCGATTTCGATACGATATATGTATACAGGGTAATTCTAAATAAGTGCGAATGATTTCAGGAGATGATTCTTTGTCGGAAATTAAGGGGGTTTTTCATGTAAACATATATATTTCGATATCCCTTCTCGAGGATTTGAGTTACACTTCTTTAAAGGGGGAGATAAAAATTAGACTTTTATTTTTTTTCTCAAATTTTGGATGAGATGATTCTTTGTTAAAAATTCAAGAAAAACGGGAGTCTTTTATATAAACATCCTGTCTATTCCTCCCCGAGGAGTTCTCCAATTAGGTTTTTATTTTTTTTCTCTAATTTTAGACAAGCTAAAAAAATGAAATTTGGTAGATATTTTGTTGCTTTTTTATTCTAAAATTTAACTTCTCGCAAAGCAAAGCCATTTAGCTATCATGCTATGCATGATAGTGTAGTTTATTTTTTTTCTTAAAAATTATTTATTTTACGAAAAAAATAAAAGAGATAAAAAAGTTTCTATAGGAATCAAGCTTTTGAATGCATATTTTTAGATGATCACATTCCGACCTGTTAAAAAGTTCTAATAAAAAATTGAATAGGGATTGCTAGTTTTATCCCGTTATAACGATAGGAAGGATTGAAAAAATATTAATAAATATTCTTTTTATTAGAAAATGCCCACCAAATTTCATTTTTTTAACTTGTCCAAAATTTGAGAAAAAAAAATAAAAACCTAATTTTCATCTCCTCCTTTAGAGGAGTGGAAACTCTTTAGGAAGGAACATAAGAGTATGTTTATATATAAAAGCCTCCCCTTAATTTTTGACAAAGAATCATTTTCTAAAATTTCTTGCACTTTATTTAGAATCACCTGTATAAAGATATCTACCCCAATCGTCGCGTCGATGTATCCCGATTATATAAGTTATAAAAAAATGCAGCATCTCGGTCCAGTTAGAGATTTAAGAGAATTTTCGCGAATTCTCTCGTGTTCGGACCAAGAAATCGCAATCTCGCGACTATTCTCGCGTTTGATTCCGGTAAAAAAGCCATTGTAATCGTAGATTCGATTACTCTTGCGCCAGAGTTTTGATTAAAACATTTTAATACATCTGCCTGTTTCTAAAGACGACGCGGTATTAATACGGGTTATTGAATTCCGTCTCTCTGTATCTCTCGCGTCTCGTTTCTGTCCGAGAAGAGAGAGAAAGAGAGAGCGAGAGATTGGAGAACAGAACAGGAGGATGGAGGGAGAGAGAGGAAAAATGAAAAGAGGCATGAATAGGAACGGTAGGAAGAAAGAAGCGCGCGCAATCTTTTTAATTATGAAAACACTGCTTTGTGTTTCATTTTGTTTTGTTGTCAGGGGGTGCTATTCTAATCGGGAGCTCCTACCCCGCCTCCCCTTCTTTATACCTACCCTCTCTCTCGCTACCACCACCGACGCCGCCGCCGCCCATCTTCTTTTTTTTTTTTTTTTTTTATATTATAACGTGCGGGCTCTCTCGGGCGGCTCTGACGGGTCAGGGGTGGAGGCAGGGCTGCCGGCAGGGTGGAGGCTAGAGAGGGTGCCAGGGTGAGATTGCTTTAGTAATGAATTACATAGCTCGGGGCTATGTGTCTCTGTCTGAGGAATACCAACATTTGCGCTCTCCGCGTGTGCGCGCAGATTTTTTTTTTTCCTCTTTCTCTTCCTTCACTTCTCTCACCCTGGGTTTTCTTTATTTTTTTCGATGGAGAACCTATTCTCGTCAATGGTCACCGCGCGTGTTAGGTCGCGAACTTATACTACATCGAGATCTCTCCGCGTCACGTCATTATATCAACCAGCTATCCGATTATTTTATCCTCTATCTCTTTCTAAAAAATCACTTTTGTCTTAATATTATTGCACGTCTGAAACTGGATATTTGTCAAATTATTTTCTTCTTTTCTTTTTTTTCTTCTCTTGGTTCTTTTCTTCTTTTTTTTGTGTAATTTTTGACGGAAAAGTATTTTTTCAATGGCCGCAATAATATCCAAAGTCGCACATTTCCGCGTGATTATTATCTTCATTATACCTTCTTATCATAAATTATTTTTATTGCATATGTTTTGAGCATTTGTATTATAAACATATTTCTTTCATTCCTTATTTATTTTTTCGCATCTAATAAGAAATTAGTATTAATAATTATTAATAATAAATATTTTATTTGTTCGATTCTAATAATATAAATAATTATCATCAATGAATATTAATTATTATCAGACAATTAATTAAACGATAAATGTCTCGGGAAAAAAAAATTTTTTAGTCAATTCTGATCCAGTTTTTGTTCGTTTTATATTAATATTTGAATATATACGAGAAATGAAGTCTAGCAACGAGCTAAGATAATACTCAATAGTAGGCGAAGTTTCTTCGTTATCGCATCGAAATAAAAACTTTCTCTACTGCAATAAGACAATACATCGCGTCGCATCTCCCGATTACGATCGCGATTACTCGCAATCGCGATTTATTCATTCGTCGCTTTCCAGATATACCTCGTATCGAGAGAGTGAAAAGATTTATCTATATTCGTCGCAAAGATAAAATCTAAAAAGAGCCATCGCACGTGAAATATTGATTTTTCCCTTCATCGATTATTTCTCAATTATTGACTTAATTATTTAATATATATATAGATATATATTATACACTCATATTTAATTATTATAATTATTATAATGTGCGCGCGCCTTTAGTTAAACATTATTACTTGAGATCTCCTAATTATATGTTGCTTGTAGAAAAATATCTCTTATCTCTTACTCTCTTTTTTCTTTTGCTACGTAATTTGCAAGTATAAATAAAATTTGGACCAAATTTAATCAAAATAAATGTTAAATTTAAGTTACATTTATAAAAATCAACACACATTTTTATACAAAATTTGTACTACATCTGTAATTATACCAATCTGTAAATGGCGAACATTTTATACAAGATTAAATAAGAATAATAGTAATAGTAACTAATTACGTATGATTTTCGACTATTTGTTGTCTCACTTGATTATGCAATTATCATAGTTTCTTGTTTTATCTAAATAACATCCACGTACGCATATGCTTTTTTCATGTGTAATGAACAAGTACATTAATTAATTAAACGTACGGACACTAGAGAAAGAGAGCTCTAATCAACGTTCTATCTCTTTAGCGTTAAGTCCTCTGGTAGAAAGCGACGGATGAAAAATAGAGATGCTGGTCGCGAAAAGCAAGAAAAGCAGGCACCGAACAAACTCGCAAAATTCCTTTTCATTTGCATTATTACGGTAATGAGACAGAAAAGCCGGAAAATGTCGGGCTTTTGTCACAGAGGGATTGTCCGCCTGGTCCATTCATTGATTACGTCGGTAGACGGGGTATACGCGGTATATAATATCTCAGCCAATCCACCCTAAAAATAATGAACGGTGGGCATTGCCTTTTTATATATATTTGTTGCTCTAAATATTCACGATATACAGTTTGCCGTCGGCCTATTTAATTATAAGACGCAATTGAAGGCTTTTCTCTAATGCATTATTCATTAAATTTATCTCGATTGTTATATTATATTAGAAAAATTTTACATTAAGTAACAGTTGAAGTAAAACTGATTAAATTAATCATCAATTCTCAATCTAAGAAGTAATAAATTTCATCTAAAAAAATTCTAAAATATCATGAATTATATATGATAAAAAAATGTATTAACTCAAAAAATTATATACAAAGAAATGAATAAATTAATATTTTATCAATCTCAACAAATTAATCTCAGATCAATTAAATCTCTTGGAAAGGAACTAAAAGGAATTCTTGTTTTTAGAAAAGAGCAAAAATTCGAGAATTTAAGAATTTTTAAAAGTATTAAAAATCCAAGAATTTGAAAATAAAAGAATATATAAAAAAATTTTTAACTTTTTTATAGTTTTCTAATAATATATACTCATTCTCTTAATATTACTCCGAATATTAAAAAATCCTTTCGCTCTCTCTTCAGCAATAACGCAAATTTTTGCATCATAGGAGAGAAAGTTTTAGATTGTCGGAATCTTAACAATTTTATATTATTAATAAGTATGTAAGAGCATATTGAATTTTCGAATATTTTTAAATTACTAAAAATATCTGTAAAATTTTGTACAAGAAAATATTTTAATGTAATTCAAACCTATTCGAAATATAGTTCAATATGCTCTTATGTACTTATTAATAATATAAAATTGTTAAGATTCGGACAATCTAAAACTTTTTCTTCTATGATGTAAAAATTTGCGTTATTGCTGAAAAGAGCGAAAGGATCCTAGCAATCAATCCAATAATTTTCAAATATTTCAATTTATTTAGATGTTAAAAATTCAAAACGTAAAAATAGAACACAATATATTTTTAATCATCTCTCATATAATCGAAATAACAAATATTCGGACGGATGGTTCGCTCTTTAAATGTGTATTACTTAATTTAGCGAGGCACATGGGAGAGATGTTTAGAGCAAAATCGCAGAGACGCGAGGCTCGTTTAGATGTATCCCGTTAATGTAATTCCGACGAATATATATGTGTACGTGTATATGTATATACCGCGTATCTTTTGCGCAACAGGCCTGGCTAAAGGTACACCGACAAAAATCTACAAAGAGAAAATTTACCGATGACGGCGAGGGTAAAGCGATGCGAACGCGCCGCGTGAAAGGAAAGGGTTGCAAACAGAGATCTAGGATCGCGAAAAAGAGTGAGAAATTCCGCCAAATAATTTTTATCAAAAAAAAAAGGGAGGAAGAAACATGGAGATGTAAGTGCAGATTGTGTATGTACATAAAAATAATAACATATGGCATTATTAAACATAATATATATATAACGAGAAATAGGTAAAATACTAGTATATGCATATATACACAGAGCGTTTCTAAAATATCTTTTTAATTTTTTTCTAAGATCAGTTTGGAATTATTTTTTTCTTATACAGCATTAATGAATTCTCAAAGATTTGAAAGATTCAAGAAACTGATATTTTGATCAAATAATAAAATTTTAAAAATTCGGGAACTTTGGAGTTTCTCAGATTTTTGTGTATTTAAAAATTTTAAGTTTTGGGATTGAAATTTTTGAATTTTTATATCTTAAAATTCTTGAAAATTTAAAACTAAAATTTTGAAATTTTGCAAAAGAAATAAAATTTGACACATTGAATATATAAAATTTTGTTACATTTCGAAATGTAAGTAAAATAACTCTAAATATAAAACGATAAATCTATGAAAAATTTTGCCAAAAGACTTTGTTTTACTCCCTATAAACCCTAAAGTTTGACAGGAAGAGGAAAATAGAAGAGAGACAAGGCGAAACAGAGACTAATCTTCTTGCGGCCGCTCGAACGTCACGGGGGGGTTGGACGGGGGTCCAGGGGTGGACGGAGGCAATACACCCCGCATATAGGCCTAACAATAGTTTAATATTCATATTGTCACGTCTACAGAAGTCAAAGGAACGATGGGCTCCGCGTCCTAATTAATCGGACAAAAATTTGTTCCCTCTTTTAGGGGCGCATTCGCATCACTCGTTGATGCATTCACTCCAAGTCATTGACGCGAGAACATTGCTGCACCCACCACTCACGCTCACAATCCAAATTAAACTTAAAACCCCCCTTTTAGTGTGTCCCCGTATGTTAGGTTTGATTCAAAGTTAATTTGTCATCGATAAACATGTTGCGGCATCACAATTGATTTTGAGCGATAAAGAATTAAAAATTTGATGATTAAGTGATTGTAAGAGAAATTGTATTTTTTAAAAGGATCAAATTTAATTTACGATTCGGCTTTTTTTGGTTCTTTTATAGTTAATGATAAAAATATTTACAAAAATTAGGGGAAGAGATCTTTTAAGTTATTTTTACGCATATCTTATTTTTTTCTTTTATATTATCTGGTATTTCAATGTAATATAAAAAGTAACAGAAGAATTATTCATTTTACAATAATAATAATTCCTTTCTAAAAAAGGCATGTTTTTGACATCAGCTGATTAAAGCGTTAATTTAACCAGCTTTAATCAGCTGGTTAAATTAACGCTTTAATCAGCTGATTTCTGTCAAAAAAATATTAATAAAGTATTAATTTGTCAATTAAATTTTAAAATAATAATAGGTTATAAAATTTAAAATAGTATCATGTTGTAAATAATATGTTATAATGCCTTATCTGCGATTAATATTTTTTGACAGAAATCAGCTGATAACTGTCAAAAATATTAATCGAGATTAAGGAATTATAACATATTATTTCAATTTTTATAACATATTCTTATTTTAAAATTTAATTAGCAAAATGCTTTATTAATATTTTTTGACAGAAATTAGCTGATTAAAGCGTAAATTAATATAAAATCAAGGAAAATAGCGCGCGCTTGTGTTGTTCTAGTAATAATTAAAATAATAAATAAAAAATTTTTTTGTATATATATATATAAAAAATACTTCACAATGTTCACAAATGTAAACGAAAATATATTTTGCAGAATTTTATGAATACTATCTCTATAATTATCTGAATTATGCGATACTATCTCTATGATTATCTGAATTTTTCTCTGTTATCCCCGTCAGTGCATATATCGAGATCTTTTGGGAAAGCCTCGGGGATGTTAATTCACGGAAGAGAGAACGAGATATCAAAAAGGAGGTTTCTATTAATAACTTGTCAAGTTCTCCTCGATAAAACTTCCGTGAAGGGGAAAAAAGGGCGACATGTCGTCGATATCCGCAGACCGCAAGAGTTCACAAAGACGCCGCTTTAACTTGTGCGATGTTAGAAAAGAAAAAAAGGGCTCAAAGTAGCGAGGCAATTCTGACGAATAGCGTAAGATTCTTTTCTACGTTCGATTATTATTATAAATTTATAATATTGAATAACTGAAAAAATTGTTTTGCGATTTTGCACAACAAAAAGTAAAGCTGAGAAAATATACAATTGCTTTATTATATATTAAATATATAATTGCTACATTAATTATTTTTCTTTATTATAATTTTATATTATATGTATATCTATAATATATAAATTATATTACATACAGTTTGCAGTTTCTTTTATTCTAATTTGTTAACCAAGTTCATTTTCAGCAGAATTATTTGAATTACAACAAAAAATGTTTACTATTGATGAATTTAAAATCTTTAGTTTCTTATTTTTTAATTAATTCCTTAATTCCTTTATTAATTTAACAGTCTTTCTCTTGTTCAAAATATCATCTTCTTTATTGTATAAAATTGTAATAATTTCGATATTTTTTTTTCTCTTAAGTAATCGATGCAACAAAATTTAAAGTAATATAAAATGAAGCAAATATATATTTTTATCTTTTAATTTTTTATTTTTAATTCTCACATCCTAAATTTCCGTCCCTTTAGCACACTGATTTATCTCCGTTTATCATTCGCGATATAGAATGCGACCGGTGCATTTCACGGTCCGTCCTCTATTTATTACACCCTTTCCTCCCCTTCATCGCTACCTCCGGCGCGGCGCCGCGCGGAAAACCTCCCCAAGGGTGAAATCGCAACGAGAGGCGGCCCTTCTAAGGACATCCACGATTGGGCGCCGAAGGGATGTGCCGGCCTCTCGGTAATAATCCTCGCGGTGTTCTTGGCCGCTTCATCGTTTGCATTTAATGAGGAATGAAATGAGCGCGAAAAGGGAGAGAGGGGGATGATTTAGAGATACGTCTCCCGGAGACGTTTTACTTATTTAAAGCATAAGCAAAATAAAATAATAACAAATATTTAGTTTATATATATACATATAAGAGAGAGAGAGGGGGGGGGGAAGGATCTCACCCCCATTTTTAATTAATATAGTTTAATATTATTAAAACTATGTAACAAGAAAATATTTTCATACACAAAAGTTAAAAGGTTTCGAGAGGGAAAAAAGTTGATAATCTTGAATTTTAGGTTGACTTTCAAATGACTTTAAAAAATAACTCTAGTTAAAAATCAAGATTATATAAAAATTAATAATCTTGAATATACAGAATGTAACTGAAAAAAATATAAAGAGCATATTATTAGATTCTCTGGCCAATTCGGAGACGATTTTTCTTCGAAGTGAAAATGTCGAGAGAAGTCATCATTTTTTGCACGTTCCCAATTTTTGTCATCATGTATCTTTGTAATAGGTCTTAAATTAAAATTCTATCAAAATAATCTCTATCTGAAATTAACTGAAAAAATGTAGTTTTGTTAATATTTTAACTCCCAAAAATTTTATTTGGCAGAAGCCTTTCTCTTTCAATCATTTATAATTTAAAAATTATTGCTACCTCGACACTTTTCACTAAAGAAAAATTGTTTCCAAATTGAACCAGAGAATTTGATGGTGTGCTCCATATGTTTCATTCAGTTACACCTGTATATATACATATATATTACATTTTGTTCTTTAATCGTAAATTTTGTACCATTTATTTCTGATATTCTATTCAAAATATCCTTTTTTGTATTCTTTAATTCTATTCTTTTTTATTCTTCTTCTTTTCTATTCTTTTTATATTCTATCTATTAAAAAAAACATTCAAATTAATGCATTATGGTCCGAAATACAAGTAAAAGAAATCGGGTTACGCTAAAATCCATGTGGAGGGATAGGGGCAAAATTATAGTGCGAGTTAAGAATATTCGAATATAAAGCATCGACAGGACAACACCTCTGTGGTTCCCCGGAGGTCGGTCCCGACCACGAATCTTCTCGTCTCGTCTCGTCATTTCGTTACCTTCGAAATATTAATCTTGGTTCTCTGGCGAACACACGTGTGCGCGCCTCCCAATCTGTATCTGTACGACGATGACGACGACAACGACGACGACGATGAAGAGAGGTACGAAACGAACATTGTGCGCGCACGCCATAACAGCGTAGCAATAACAGTGTTCCATTATATGTAGCTACACCGCGAGAGCGGGCGAGATTGCAAAACATGCCTAGATTAATGTTTTCTCATCCTGCGGCTTTGTTGTGCAACCCTGTGGGAGGGAAGGGGGAGAGGGAAGAGGGGGGGCAAAGGGAACGGACGGATGGCGGCGGCGCACCCTCGCGTTCTCCCCTTTCCTCTTCCTCCCCCCGTCCCACCCCCATCTACACCCCATCACCCCCCGGTGGTCTATATACAATCGCGTCATGCGACAATGAACAGTACGAATTACGTTGCATTCTCTTTTGCGGGCTCTCTTCGATCGGCCCTCCGCGGTTTCCGCGGCGCGTTATTATTCCGCCTCGCGGAAAAGACGGGAGAGAGAGGGAGAGAGCGTGGAATAACGATCGAAAGATCCCCCGAAATAAATTGGAAGGACCGAATGCGGGGAGAGAATAAATTATTGTCAGATGTATATCTCATGTACGTATTTTACAGATTTTCCGCGAATATATAGATGAGATACTGTACCAAATTCTTCGGTCACATATTATTTATCTTACACGTTTCATTCTTTTTTTTTGTAAGTTTTCAATATATTATGAAAAAAAATTGTAGGTCAGAAGGGGGGGGGGCTAGATATTTGATTTGCAAGATAAATTATCAATGTTCGACAAAGATACAGGAAAAACGGAGAATTAGGAAGAGAAGAACATTATGTATTATTTAGAATATAATACATAATTAATAGAAAATAGCAACCGAGTTTTATTAAAAAATATTTTTTCTACTTTATATATTTTTGTACGTCATTTTAATCAAATTTTAGAGTATTTAAACTTACTTTTGTAGGTTGAGAATGCGCAGGCAGATATCTCTCCGAGAAATTACACCAAATATTTTTTAATGATATTTTCGACGAACCAGGTAAGCGTGAATTGCAAGTGATCACCAGGTAGCGAAAGATAGTGGACTTTGCCGGCTTCTTCCATCGCGCGTAATCCGAGCCAATCCTACAAATGAGACAGAATATAATAATTAATAATAATAATAATAATATGTATTTAAATCAACAGAGAGACTAGAAAGAGCCAGTCGGAAGTTCATTAATTTCAAGAAAGAATTAATTTTTAATTGATTAGTTGTGCATAGGACACAAATTTTCTTCGGTACGATACCGAGAAATTAAATGAATTTTAATTCAATTTTGAGATTTTATTTTACTTTTAATAAAACCGTCTGCCTCCCCTAAAGGAGCGTAGGCGAAAAAAATATTGGGGCGAAGTGGTTGAATCGAAAATCACTTGCCGAATGAGTGTGCTATATAACATACATATTAAGCAATCGTGTACGATTACGTACCTGTTGGTACAGCTCGCTTTGCTGCAGTTTCTGTATCTCCTTCGCCTGACCAGGTTTGTAGAATCCAAACCACTCCGATTCCGTTGGTTCAACCATCGTATCGTTTTCGAATTTAACGAGAACTAAAATTTGAAGCTTTTGAAGATTGTCCTTATATTCCTGATGACAATAATAAATAAAAAGATTAGTCGATATACTTTTAATAATTTCGATTATCGTTTTTATATCAAAATTTTAATGGCGTCATTAAAATTCCGTATCACAATACTCGGACGATAAGATACGTAATTTTTTTACTTTCTCATATAGATTATATTACGTTTTAATAGAATTTCACATTCCAATGTATAATAAATTAATGTCGTACCGCGTTGATGGTGTTCTCGTTATTGATGTCGGCAAGGAAAATATTTTTCTTTCGGTATTCGTCCTCCTTTAAAGGATCGTGCCAATAAGCAGCTTGCACCAACGACTCTTGAATATACCTAATAAGAAAAAAATATTAGCTATAAAAAATAAAAATATATAAATAAAAATAAAATAATTTTTAACAAACACTTAATTTTTTTTTAAAGGCATAAGAACAAGTACCATAAATATGCGCCATGATGCAACATACGCCGCATATAATTGCACAATCGAGATGTGTCCGAACACTTTGGTATTCCGAAAACACCTTGATGTTGACCACCTAAAGATATCAGATTCAGCATCGGTGGATCGGCACATCTTTGAGCTATCGCTCTCCTATTAATGGAGAAAATGATGATCTTATATATAAAAAATATTAATTAAAATTATATCGTGGAACTAAATAAAGCAATTTACAGAAATTGAGCCCCTTGAGAGAAACCAATGGCATTGTATCCATTTTGAAGTCTTGGATCTTGCGACAGTTGCTCACACACATGTTTAATTTGTTCATTAATATTTCCAAAGTAGCTGTTCTCCACGTCCTATTAGAAAAAAATGTTACATTTTAAATTTACATTAGAATATAAAATGAAATAATTAAATAAAGATGCGAATAATATTCAATTATCAAATAACAGCATCGATATAAGTCTAATATAAAAATGTCTATTATTGGATTAAGATTAGAATAAATAATTTAAATATAAATAAAAAAAGAATACACAAGTCAAGAATACAAATGGAATAAAATAGAATAAGGAAATAAGATTAATTTTATGTTGTTATATATAATATTTTTGTTATGTCTAACCTCTACAACATTATCTCCGATGCGTATAGAATTGATATAGACTCCAGGTATTTCATTTTGAAGAACGTCTTGTATTTTTCCAAGACTGAAGGAGAAGCAGCAGCTATCACCTGCAAAAGATACACTTTAATCATTATTAGCTAACCAATTGAAAATTCACAATTGAACAACAATGATTGATTAAATTCTAAATAATAATATTCTAAGTTATGAGAAAGAAATATTTCAAAAATTCTATGTGCTTGCACAAACATATATATTATATATATATATATATATTTATTAATATATTTCAAAAAAGATTAATATCCAAGATAAGCTTATAGCTAAAAAGCCTTGAGCTAAAAAGTCTACTTAATTAATTACAAAGTATCTCTATATAAACATAAAACTTGACACAACAGAAACGCGTTTTAGTTCAGCTTTAAATATTAATTTTATGATGACTGACGCTTAATCTATATAATTATAGAAAAAGTTTTCACACACTGTATAACTAATTTTATTTTTAGATGTGTAATAACAAGGATAACACAATATTTACATGTATATGAAAGCTGATAATTATATATCGTTCTCTTTATGATAAAATTATAATTTCTTTAAAATAAATACGATAACATTCTTTATAGTAAAATTAGATTGAATTAACACACTTGACAATTAAGCATAAAATTTTACATTTGCATAAAGATGTCACAGTTGAATGTTGCGACTTACGTAAATAAAATAATCAATTATAATTATCGTATTGAAAATTGTCGCGAAATTATGCTTTAGAAAGGGGGAAGGAGAGGAGGAAGAAATATAATGCAAGAGAAAGTGTGTAGACGAATTTAAGTATAGAAAGTGAGGGAACAGCTGATGGTGTATGTAACAATCACAAATGCAATAATCAATATAATAATTGGGCAAAATAAATAAACTCACCCATTCCATGCCAAAGCACTATTGGCACCGGTGAATCGGTTTTTCCATCTTCTTCTTTGCGTAAACAACGACCGGTGTTTACGCATAAACATATCAAGACGATAAAGATGCAAAAGGCACGATTTATCGTCCACTTTTCCACGTTGCGATTCATGTTCGTCTGTCAGTAGTGTTGATGTTTTGCAACTGTAACAGGAAATGACCCTACGCAATATTTTTGCGACACCAAATCATCGTCGTGTGCAGCCGAGTGCAGCTGAGGGTGACAATTCGACAAATCACGTTTTAACGTATATTTATCGACGATGACGCCCTCGCGCGGTCACAGCGAGAACTACGTGGCTAAACATATGATACTTGGTCGGTAATTCAGATCTCGTTTGTATCTCGCGCATCTGCGTCAGAAAAATCAATTTCTCAAAATTAATGAAATTCCTTTGTCGCGTACTTATATATAAAGATACACGTGCTGCTTTAAAAACATATTCTATAAAAGTAACTTGTTACTCCAATACCGATTTTAAAATGTAATTTATTTTAATAAATAATAAAAGACAGATATTTATACATAATTAATTTATATTTTGTTAAAAACTTTTTTTACTTTAAAATATATATCAGAGAGAAAAAAAGATTTATATATTTTATGTGTATAATTATATATAAATATGTTCACATGTGTTATTTTTTGTTTTCTTGTATAATCTCTAGGTGCAAGAAAAATAATAAAAAAAATAAAAAAATTAAGATTTCTTATTTCTTTATCAAGGATTATTTATAGATGAGTTATATCTAGACATATATTTTTGCGTGATAAAAAATTAATTCGTTTTATGTGTTAAAATATTAATTGTATTTTAATTGTGTGTGATGCATTGATCTTTGTCAATCAGCAAGTGATCAATTAATACTTAATTGCAATATTATGGATGCAACAAGATTATTATCAATCGTAACGCAATCTCGATCTCAATAAAATGATGACATATAAAGCCTTCTAATGCGAAGCTTTACGGTTCACCGATGTGAAAGCGCATCTTATTGTGTGTCGCTCATCGTTGTTATTTGCGCGCATTATAACGAATGCCATTCATTCCGCGGTTGGTGAACGGAAGAAACGGATGCAGGAGGGTTGTTACTCAGAGAGAGGAACGTCCCTCTCCCGTTCGATGGCGGGAAAATGTTTCGGTGTGGGGAAGGAAGAGGAGTGGCGAACCAGTGGCCGTTTTGTTTAGCGAATCGCCGCGATATCAGGGAGCACAATGCGCGATATCCGAGCCGTTTGTTCCGGGGATACATTGTTTCCGTTCTTCGGCGTTCTCCACCCCGCGTGTATGGAAATGTGCAGTAATCACTTAAAGCGGATCTGAACGATGAGAGACCATCATCGACGGACATAATAATATGCGGCTTCCCGAAGTAGCAGATCTTCTTTCGCGTGCGATTTTTAATTGATTAATTATTACGTAATCGATGATTTTCGCGAGCGCAAAAGACTTTGACGAAATTGTTTAATAGTTCTCGCTATATATACCTTGAAAAACTTTCTTTAAAAAAAGTCGTAGAAAAAGTGAGATATTTGAAGAAATGAGAAAAAATTATTCATATATATCGACAATTTTTGTCTTTTTATATGTATTACATATAGGCAATTTTTCTCATTATTTTCTTTTTATTATTCATTCTGTATGAATATATAGGCAGAGATTATACAAGAGAATAAAAACTTATATATGGACATATTTTATATATAATTCTGTATATTTATATATAGATCTTTTCTGGGTTTCTGCTAAAAAACTAATCTTTTGAAATTAATAATAATAATTTCAACTACAAGAACACATAGGGAAAGTTTTGGAAATTTAATAATTTCAAATAAAGAAAGAAATTGAAGAAAGTAAAATAATAAAATTATAATAATTCATTTTTTTATATGATTTAATTAAGAGAGATTTTTTATCTCAATAACTATAACTTTTGAAATCTAATATATCTAAATATCAAAACAGAAAAGTGCATAAAGGGCTAAGGACAATAGACGATTTTTTTTCAGACGGTTTTTACGAAAGAATCGAAAATAGAAGCATCGAAAATCATAATAGAGACACTGATGTTAGGAATAAGAGACGCGAATAAAGACCGTAGAAGGGTTGAATCGGAAAAGGAAGTGGAAAGATATATAGAGGAAGAAATATAGAGAGACAGAGGGAGATGGAGATCAATCGAGGGGATGGGGAGAAAGATAGACATTTTAAAGAGATGGGTAACGAACCCAAGGAACTGGCCAGCTCAATAGGAAGCAAATTAACCGGAAATTTCCTCGGCAATACTCAGGATGTGGTTGCGGTTAAGATATTGCTCCTCGCAGAGTTTCTCACGCAAAACATTTCAAAATACTTCAACAATTAATTTGCCGTTTATTCCAATTAAATTATATATATTTTACGTTATTTTTTAATTCTTTTCCACGTGTGTGTCACAAAGTATAATTTACAAATCATTGAGATATCAAATTTTTCCATATCATCTTCATCTTTCACAGCAGAATTAAGCTTCAACTGCTTAAGAATCAGTATGCAAAATTATCAGCAGAATTATTTTTAAAAAATGAGATGAGACGGGATAAAACAATACGATATTTCGGACATCATCCTATATGTACCTTCGGAAACAAACTTTCTTCCCACAAAAGAAAAAAAAAAAAATAAATCCAATAGCGGTCGAAAGATCGCGATCGAACCTGGAGAACATTTTAACCCCTTCACGTTTAGCGGAGATGCGCTATCCGCCATCCCCCTTTTGCATCCCTCTTTCTCTCCACTTCCACATCCTCTCTTCCCATCCACCTCCCACCCTCCCCCTCTTTCTTCCCGCCATTGCACATCTCCTTCCGCAGCGTAATGAATCCAGTTTGTCGAACTCCACCGCCTTCTCTCTCCGGTGCCGGGGGATTTTCCCGACCATCCTGAACCATCCTAAACCATCCGTCCGTCCATATCCCGACCATTCCGTCCACAGTCGGTATAACTGCGCTACACGTGAATCACTGTGCTTTTCGGTGCCACCCCCCGCGGTGGCGGCCAACCCGCGCAGTCATTTTGCATCACTCCTCCCTATCTCATCCTCCTGCTCACCCTCATCCCTCACCCCCTCCCAGGCTACGCAGCGTGCGCTCTCGATGCTCGTAATTACATCGAGTTCCCTTGACGATGGCCCGCCGAGAGAGAGAGCGAAAGAGAAAGAGAGAGAGGAGAGTGCAGAGGTAGGGTTCTAATTAATCAGCTAGCCGCACCGCGCGCGAATCGTTCCCGGTACACGTTGCCGCACGCCTATAGGTTGACCGTCGACCAAAACCCAACCATAGACACGAGGGGGTGAGGGGAGGGTCTTTCGGATTCTGCCTCTTTCGCCCCTGCCGACGTTGTTAACCCTTAGTTGGTCGCGTAGCATAATTAGTCACGATACCAGCGATATCAATCTATATATATTATATGTATGTTGAATTCCTCCACCTTTAAACTTATTTAATTTTTTTATTATTAAATCGAACATTGGAAAAATTGTATTTTCATTTTACAAGAATCTTTTCCACTTATCTTTAGAATACCCTCTATTTTAAAATAGGCACCAAAAGGATCTTATCTTAAGAGGGGAATCTTCTGAAGATTAGCATCAGATATTTCTAATTTATAAAAGTGTAGACGAAGTGAGATTTAGTTTTACACTAACAAAAAACAATACATTATTTGGCAGCACACAGACAAAGGGAGATGAGCATAAAATAAGCATAAAATAAAGAAGCATAGCATATATGTATGTATATAGACACAAGAATAACGTAACAAAATTTCTGAAGAAAAGAATTGCACAAGTAAACAATTAGTAATTACTATACAGTGAGAAACAATAAGCAAGAAGACACGATAGAAAAACTATATAAATAGCGAAAGAGTAAAAGCTTCAGAAAGAGCAGAGTTGTTTATTGTGTTAAAAGATTCTTTTTTAATTAAATGTGTTCTAAATATCTCGTAACGAGCAACATAAATCTATATACATAATACATCAATCCCTCTCATAATTTTTCACAAAGACAGAATATATTTTGCCAAGCAAGCCGATATTTTTAATCAGTAATAATATCTTCGGAAGAGAGGGCGATTATATACTTAAGTATCATTTATATCATAGAGGCCGACCTGAAATTCGACGAACACGCAATCATGAAAGGTTAATCGGCTCATCGCTCTTCAGAACGAAGAAAATCGACGTTCTTTTGTTGTCGTTTTAGCCCTCTCCTCCCCGAACCCCTTTCAGCAGAGGTTCATCTTCATCGTCCTTTCGGCGTGCGAGAAAGAGAAAGAGACAGGGAGAGATTTTGGGCGCAACACTGGTTTCTCGGGCAATAATTACTCGCCGGAAACCACGGAAGCCGAGAATATATATACATATAGAGCCTGGAGGTTTCGGCTTGGCCGCAGCTGCACTGATGTCGTGCTAATGAATCTATTTTACCCGTTCTCTATATCGGTCCTCCCTCTCTCTTTCGCCCTCCCCTTCTCATCTTCCTCTCTACAGAGCCTCTCCATTAAAAGACTTTTACATTTAATATTCATCAACTGCTCCCTCCTCTCCTCATACCAAAAACACAACCGCAAATGCTAAATATAAATTCGATATATTTTCGGAATGATCAATCAAATATCTTGTAATAAAATATGTGATATATTTTAGAGTTTGATAATAACTCGTCATCATTATTGTCAAAGAAATAGTTGCAATAGCTGCATTAATTTTGATACTGAAGAAATTAAAATTTGCATTTTTAATTTAATTTTTTTTATAGTTAATTTTTACTTAATTTTTTTTTAGTAATTTTAATAAATTAATGAAGTTTTCGAGATTAAAAAGATATATATCAAACCTATAATAATATATTATTCAGATAATTTTAATTAGAAACATAATCAAAATATATTATGTATTTAAGCGAAAAGTATTCAAATAATATTATATTTCATACGTCATTTTAACTACAAAAATGTCATTTATAATTGATTAAAATTACTTTATTTAAAAAGATAAAATAAGCAAATATAAATTTTAGTTTGTGTAAAAGAGATATATAAATCGAGTTAGATAAGTATAATTAATAGAGAGCTTATATTTATTGCAAAGTAATAGTATGTGACAGTCATAAATAATTATAGATTATTTATAGAATATAAAACTGTAAATATATCACATATGTATTATTTTGTAACGATGCAACAATAAAATATGAGATTCAAAGTGTATATATATATATATATATATATATATATATCAAAAACCTAATATTATTCAGATAATTTTAATTAGAAACATAACAAAAATATATATGTACATTTAAGCAAAAAGTATTCAAATAATGTTGTATTTCACACGTCATTTTAACTACAAAAATGTCATTATAATCAATTAAAATTACTTTATTTAAAAAGATAAAATGAAAAAATATTTTAGTTTGTGTAATATAGAGATAAATCGGATTAGATAATTAATAGAGTTTATATATTTATTGCAGAGTAATAGAATGTGATAGTCATATAAATAATTATAAATTATTTATAGAAATATAAAACTGTAAATATATCATATATATATATTATTTTGCAACGATGCAACAATAAAATATGAGAGTATTCAAAGTGTAATCTCTTTTTCTATCAGTTTAATTTCTGATTCAATTTTCAATATTTAATTTTTTATTTAATTTTTGAACTGAAAAATTGGAATTGAATCTTTATATATAAATTAAATCTCAAATTTTATGAATTAAAATTTATTTTATTATTTTTATTTGATTATTATATATAGGAAGACATATATTTTGTTTATATAATAAAGAAATTTAAAAAATCTCTTATCACAGCACAATTTATCCTATTTACGATATATTGTTCACTTCATTCGATATTAAACAAAAATATTACCTTTATCAACGATCTGTGGGAGCTTTTCTTTCTTTTTTCTTTCTTTATTCTTTCTTTTTGGCTGTTTGACCCAAAGTAGGGATTGCTCATACACCATTAATGGACTTCAATGTTGAAATGATCAATAATTTGTGGTCCATTATTTGACCCGATCAATAATTTGTGGTCCATTATTTGACCCGATCTCAAAAATAAACTTTGCAGAGAAGCTGCGCAAAGAAACACCTGTGGGAGCTTTCCACCAAGGACACAGTTCTATCTGTGTTGTTCACTGGTATATTGAAAAAATGACACACTGCGCCACACTGTGTCCTTGTTGGAAAGCTCCTTGTAAAATAACATGAAAACAGCCGATAACGTAATTCCCATATTTATCGATTGAAAATGGCGGGTACTATATTAATAATTTTGAGCGTCCTGTGTGCTGTGTGTTTACGTTCGTTTGATCACACAACTATCAATCAATCGCGTTACGTGTATTTTTTTATTTAATCAACATGGATGGTGATTATTACTTCACTGTGTATACATGGTAAACATGTAAACTGTGTACAAATAGTATATTATATTTAATCTTGGGATAAAAAACATTTGAAAAATTATTATCGAGGT
The DNA here is from genome assembly GCF_030444845.1 of Prenolepis imparis. Taxonomy (NCBI): domain Eukaryota; kingdom Metazoa; phylum Arthropoda; class Insecta; order Hymenoptera; family Formicidae; genus Prenolepis; species Prenolepis imparis. Next base: position 11,917,529 of record NW_028141163.1, read on the forward strand.
TATTTATTATATATATTTTTGCAATATTTCCTCAAAAACGATTTTTACGTTTAATGTCAACAAAAGTCTATTAAATTCTCTGTAACGTATTACAATTTGTAACTATAATTTACTGATCTATTTATATATTTAATATACAACTTGTGTGGTGTATAAACAATTCTATATTTTATATTCGTATCATAAACTGTCTATTTTACTTTCTGTCCAGGTTTGAAAAATGTGGAATTATATCTAACATCAGAACACACCTCCGTCAAAACTTGGTGAATGCTTTGAAGCATAAGGATCTAACGCTGTGTAAAAGTAGAGAGGCAAAATCAGCGAAACAATATGTTTACGACATGTTAATAGCTGAATATCTATTCAGCCACAATTATTCCTTCACTTTGTCGATATTTGCCAGTGAAGTACCACTTTTGGTGAACTTTTGTAACAGCGTACCACAACAGCGTTCTAATGACAATGACAGAGGTGGTTATAGCAATAAGTTGCAAAGCGATTACATAGTGCATACTCTAGAAACATTAGGCATTGATCCGTGCAAACCCGAAGGCCAATATATCATATCGAATTACATGAATACTGAAGCACCGCTATTGCTGTCTATTCTAAGCTCCATAGCTTCATTGCTCATGGTCAACACTCAGGCTTCAAGTAAAAGTTCCTTGTATGACAAAAAGACGCAAGCTAATTTACCTCTAGAAGCAAGCTTTGCAGATGCAATGAAAATGCGTGCAGCGAGGAAAAAGATTATACAACAGAAACAACTGTACGATAATGAATTGAGGATGAAGGAAGACAAATTAAAACAACAAGCCGCTGTTATAAAACATCAGCTTGGTTCGTTAAATATAAAAATGGCAGAAGCTCAGGTAAAATATATCTCTTCAATTACATATGTATTTAATACAAGATATCCTACATTCATCATTATTTCATGATAGATTCTATTATCAAATATTTTATTAATATAAAAAGTTGACTCCCCTTTTTTTCATCTTTTATTTTATTATAGACTATTGAATGTTATAATTTTTATTGAAAAAAATTTCGGATTTTAATAGAAAATAATATATAAATATATTTCTACAAATATATCAATAATATATGAATACATAACTATTCTTTTTTTCTGTTTATGTACTTAGAATTTAATGCAATCTTTGATGCTGAAAGAGAAGCAGCTGAATGAAAAGAAAGACAGCAATGCACAATGCATCGTGCGGAAGGAGATGGAGCTATCTATGAAACAGAATTTCTTAACACAAGAAGCCAACAGGTACTCAGCATTATATAAATAAAAAAATGTTTCATATTAATCATTCATTGAGAAATTTATATATCTCAGCATGATATAAATAAAAAAAATTATTTTTCAAGTTAGTCATTCATTTCATTGAGAAATTTATATATCTCAAATAATTTTTTGTTTACAGATTGCAGAGAGAACGGGATAGTTACAAAAAATTCGAGGGCGGTTTGAAGAAGCTGCAACGAGAGCTCGTCAAGATGCAGAAGGAGATGCCGCAACAAGGCACGTCAAGCCAGTGCGCACAAAACAATGTTAGGGACATTCACGTGCAAACGGATCTGGAAAGCCGCGCGATAATAGACGAATGCAGAATTCTGCAACGGGAGAACCTAGAATTGACGAGCCTCGTACAGGAGCAACGATCGAGGATCGAGGAGATCACGCTGCGCAGCCTCCAGTTGGCTCGCCAACTGGAGGTGGCGCGTTCGATTGGCATCGAGAGACCGACTAAAACTATCAACACGGATGAAGCGGTCGTCAGCGAGTGCAGTTCCGCGGAGAATCTTCTGCAGGACGCGAAGATGCGACTAAAACGCTTGGAAGAGGAGACCGCGAAAGCTGATAAATATTTTCACAGCCTCATCGACACCTCTTCGTAGCCGGAATAGAATATTCTAAGATATTTGTATAAAATTAATTAATTTATTTATTTATCGTTATTACATATACATCTTATATATAATTATTTATTTATCATTTTATATATATATATATATATAAAACGATAAATAAAAAATTATATATATACGCGCACAATTGACATTGCAAATGTACTTTGCGCACTTACATTTGTATATCGCAGCATATGCACTCGTGTGATTTCTCCTCAATCCTCGAAAGAAGAAAACGAATTGAAAAATATGTATACCAAAAAGTATCGGACATTTAAGATAATTTATTTTCTATAAAATTGGATGTTTTTAAAACATTAATATACAAATTATCCACTATCTTTTTTTTGCTTTATTTCGAATTCTACGATTTATTACATGCAACATCAAACATAGCATAAAAAATGTTAAGTCGAGCTCCCTTCGATTGTTGTACATCATCTTCGCTTTGGGTCTGAACTTCTTCTGGTGCACCTGAATTAAGGATTATACCGAGCATTTGTGCTTTTTCGTGCACAAGATAAATCATACAGTTATTGAGCAGTTAAGGATTTTTTCTTCCAAAAAAGAAGATAATAAAAATTACTACAAAAAAAGAAAAAAGGAGATAAAATATATTACATATATAGAAAGTTCGAATCATATGTAAATTACAAATCTCACTATGTATATGCAAAAAAAATATTCAAACATTTATATAAGTTAATTAAGTGTTAAATTATTGCCAAATATTATAATCATCTACAACCAATAAAAAAGTGCAATTAATGAGAAACATAACTTATTATATATTTATTGGTAAATCGTGTTAATAGACACGTTGAATATTTATTAGTTATATATAAAAGTAACATATATAGAAATAAAGGAAATGATCTGCAACTCAATAATTGTACGATTCACTCTATGTACATGTGATATGTGAGTTATTTTAACACTTAATTAGTTGCAATGTTTAATATATCCAATTGCGAATATTATTATGCAAAATAATCTTTGTTGTAAAAAAATAATATTTGTAACATTGCTACAAACACAGTTCTGTGTTTAATATTAAATATAGAAAAGGATATTGTTTGTCACGGCTTTCGCGTCCTTCGCGTTCGTGAGGACGATCCTTTGCGTATGGAGACTTTTCCTGAAAATATATTCTTGAATGAATCTCCCGAATGCCATGATTTCTTGCGACATTAAGAATATTTGACACCTATATTTTTTTCTTGTTTTTTGCTATAGCCGTCCATTTCGTCCTTTTAAAGTACTTGTAGTAGACGTCTTTATCAACTATGAGAAGTCAAGTAATGGAAAATTGTTAAGAAATGACTTAGTTTTTCTCTTTTTTTAAATAAAATAGACGAATTGGTGATAAAGTACTACAGAAAAAAATTTGCAAATTTTACGCGAGGAATTGCATGACATACGATATGTAATAATTTTTAAAAGTATGCATATAAAGTTGAAAATGTGCATATTTCACAGAATATGAAGAGAGAAAAAGAGAATTGCAAGGAAAATATATTTTTCTATATACTTGAAAAATAACTTTCGCAAATGCAGATTTTGAGTATTTTTTTGTCTAACACATTTTCATCTAGTTAACCATTTGATTATACTGTATATTTCTCTTTTAAGTATTTACTTTATATAGTCCTTTAAAAAAAAAAGAGTACTCTCTTATAAACTTAAAATAATATATTGTATATCTAGAAATCTGAAAAAAAATTATATGAACTCTTGAAATTCTAGTATTTTATGTACAAGAATAATAAGAGAATTTAAAAATAAAAAATATAATTTAATTCTATAATAATTAATACTTTAAAACTTTTAGTAAGTAATAATTAATATATTTAATAATTATTAATATAATTTATAATAAAAACGTTAAAAAATTTATATAAACGTAAATTATAAAACGTATTTTAATTGTATAATTATAATTATATATTTAATTTAAGCAAAAATAATTGTTCATAGAAAATGTAGAAGAATTAACCGAAAAAAGATCAAGATTTGTTATAAAACAGAAAATGAATGATCGATTATTAACTGTTGCTATAGTGTTATTATAAAAAATACTGATTAATGCTACTGACCTTACTGTAATGATGCTTCTCTCTATGTTCGGGAATGTCACCGTTCTGATGCGTACCTTTGGCTGGAGACAAAAATATATTCATATTTTAATATATTTATTCCAAATATTTTTTTCTGATATATCGACTTATACATTTATTCTTTTTGTGTAACAAGAATTAAAAATGGTTACAGACCTCTTTCATCATCTTTTCTTCGCTTTTGTTCGGTAATAACCATAGATTCTTCCGTCCGATCCTACATTATTATTATAACAATTTATTTAACAATAGATATACTATATAATAGTAGATGATTGTACAAATTAATGAAACGATAATTACCCTTTTTCGTCCCTGTTTCTTTTCCCTACGCTGCTCCTTCTGTTCGTCACGCGTTTTTCCTTTGCTGGAACGTTCTTTTTTATCGAGGACAGCTTCTGCACGCCTCCCTTCCTGCTAGATACAAAAATATTTATGCAAAAAAAAAAACAAAAAGAGAGATTATAATATACAATATAGATTCTATAATCACCTTCGGGGTACTCTCTACTTTTCTCCTCTTTGTATCTGAAACTAGTATAAATTATATTAGAATATACATGTGTATGAAAGAAATGAAAAATATTTTTAAAGAATATATCAAAGAAATAAAAAAAATTATATATATATAGTTATTGTATAATTTAGAAATATATATTCATTAATATATCAAGTATTTGATTACTATATTAATTATAATACAAACCTCTCTCAGGACCTTCTTGCGTAGGTCCTGAACTAGCGCTACTATTTGACACACTGGAAAGATCTCGGTCTAAATTGTCTATACCACTGCTATAATAATGCTCTTCCTAAAAATTTATATTAAAATTATACATTATAAATTAATTGAAAAAAGGCAAAACCTTGAATTACGAGTAATAATAATGAACATATAATATAATAATAAACATGAAGTTTTGAGTATGTTTATACAAGTATTGAACAATATGTTAATAATATGTTACAGTAAAATTTATTATTTTTAGTTTAAAGCTATTTTGCATGCAATTCTTTAATGGCTTATTCTATGAAAAACATAATATAGCATTTTGCATTAACATATACATCTTATTAACATATACCTACCTTATAATATTTGCGTTCCTTTTTGTCTAATCCCTCATCATCTTTTACTTCTTCTTTTTTAATATATTTCTCTTTTGCTTCCGAAACGTCTTTATTATCTTCCTTCTTTCTGAATTTTTCAGAGTTTTCACTATTTAAAGAATTGATATTGCTGTACAGTGAATGATTAAATTTTAGAAAATATTCAGTTTGAAATATATTTGTAAGATATTTTTGTGCGTAGCTATTTTTTAATAATTTATATCTCTCCTGAGACTAAAATAAATAAATATCTCTCCCGAGGCTGAGATAAATAAACATCTCGCCTGAGACTGAGATAAATAAAGTCATTGAAGACAAAGAGTATGCAAATGTGTTGAAGTTCAAGCATATATAATCAAATATTCATAAAATATTTATAAATATTCATATAAATAATTAGTACTTAAATGTTTATAAATATTATAAACATTTATAAAATAAACTCTCTGATACAATATAAACATATATAATAAAATGTAAAACATATAAAACATATAATGAGATACGATAGGTGTTTATTAAGCTTTCCAGTGCAATGCGATAAATGTATGCACCTTATTAAGTTGTTGTACTTACTGATGCGCCTGATTGGACGAACTTCGTTTTTCTCGTTGCTCCTTATTTTCCTTTTCCGGTCGAGTGTCTCCATTATTTTCTTTCGCTGCTACTCCATTGCTAACTTTTTCGTTTGTATCATTATTCGTAGTATCTGATGTCTTTCCAGTCTGCGCACATGAATATAATCAATAGTTCTCTCAAATACTTTTACAATATAATTTCTTAGAAAATAATTTAATTCCCATTAGAGATTAAAGAGAAAGACACACATCTTTCAATATATTTTTCTCAAAACAGTTTAAAATATAAATCTCAGAAATATTAAAAAAGATATTTTTTATATACAGTTTTTAAATTTTCAAAACAATTTAAGATATAAATTTCAGTAATTTTTCCAAAGATATATATTTTTTTATACAGTTTCTAAATTTTCCATTTTTGTGTAAAAAACTTTATATTTAGCAAAGAAAATAATATGATGTAAAGAAACACGAATAAAATATGAAACACAAACAAAAAACTAACAAAAGAAAAAGTTATACATTTTTGATAGTTGATATTAATATTCCACTGCAAATAAACTATTTATCGAGGATACAAACCTTGTCACCCACATGATGAAAGTCCGATTCGCGTATCATATTGGGAGTTTTAGCCTTCAATTGTCCACTGTACGATGTAGCCAGAACATGCAAGTCCTGACGCTGACCACGCTCTTCCTCTCTCACCTTCTCTACTTTCCGCTCCAGAATCTGAGAGAGTTTCGCCAGGACAGGAAAATGCGGCAATATCTTGATCAATATTATCAGAGAATTTCTTATTTGAACATAATCCTTAGAATCTAGGCATACTACAATAGCCTGTTAAAAAAAAAGAAAGATTAAATTATTGTCAGCATTCAAATAGAGTACTTTGTATCGAAGATAAATGATATAACACGTTACATGTGCATTATTATGTTTCTAAGATAGTACCTTTGTAATTTTGTAATGCCATTTGTGACACACGTGTCTGTAATTTTCAAATCCGACCATATCATTTGCTTCAGAAAATTGATTGCTCACGCGAAACTTGGTTACAAACCCAGGATAATTGCTGCATTCCTATGACAAAGAAACATTCAAATTAATAGAAAACAAATACATATCTTAGAATTCATATTTATATATAAAAAAAAACATAACTATTTTTCTTTTTAAAAATATTTTTTAAGTCTTAAGAAAAAGAATAATTTGTTAATTTGTTAATTAATTGTTACCTTATCAAATATGGCTTTCTCAGAATGCCACCTCATCACAGTCTCTAGCATGGCGCACAAAAATCTACCGTATCGATTTGCTTCATTCTCTGTGCATGAAGTAACTGAATATGTAATATCACAGAAGAGCTGAAAAGTCAAATAATTTATATAATAAAATCTGACAAACTACAAATTTGTACAGTATATTAAGATATATTATAAAAATGAAAATATTATATTCTTGAAAGAAATTTTAAGATATAATTTTTCAGAATAATTTACACTCCGATAAGATCATAAATCATTGATACTAGAAAGGAGTGACTTACGCGATCGTAGCAAAGCAGGGTCGAAAAATTTGCAGTTTTCAGGGAATGGATGGTATGTACAAATTTCGCACAGTACATGGCATCCACAGTTGTGAATGTACACCGGGGAAATAGGCACAACTGCAGAAATTGCGTAATCGTTTCGTTCTTCGCAGACTTGGCGCTTCGTGACAAAAACCATGTATCCTTCTCTTGTCTACAGGTCAATGACAATCAAATAATTATTAAAATTATTAAACAATTATTACAATTATGTATATATATATATATATAAATTATATAGATAATTATATTTTAAAAATTATTTATATTTTATAATTACTACATATTATTAATATTATATAATATATATTATTAATTATATAGTATATTATATATTACATAATTAAATTTAATATTATATGTTAAGAATTATATAAAAAAATGTGACAATCTTTTTCAAAAATATTGTTTGAAGTCTTAAGAAAGAATATAATGTAAAGAAACAATAAATCTTATGTATAAGAATTATATGCAGCAATATTTTACCTCAGGTACGCAAAGACTTTTTCGACATGTTCCTCTTGCTTTTTCTTTTCGTCTTGCAGCTTCTCAATAAGAGTAGTGTACCTTTCCTGTTCCTTCTTTCCTTTGCTTACATTCTAAAAATCACACAATGTCACTCCCAGTTTAAATTAGAGAAGAGAAAAGAAGAGGAAAGTGTTTTCTTAAGTTAAATAATCTTTTTGCCACATATAGTATTATAATGTAATAATGTTAAATTGTTGCAATAATTTTTACGTTTACCATATCTTTAGAATCAGCCGTCTGTGCCGCGAGTTGCTTCAATTTGCTGACTTCCCTTTGATAGCTTTCCATCGGTACGTACAAATCGCACATCGAGAGGGACCAAAACGTAACTAAAAATTGTGGTGATATGTCCTCCCATACTTTTGGTGGATGCAATGGCCTGACTGACTGAGCTACAGGTGCCATAACAGCTTGCGCTGCCTCCGCATATTTCAATTGCTTCATAGCAGTAGACATTTTCTTGTAATTCGGATCGGCTTTACGAAGGGCATCATATTTTATCTTCAAAGACAAAAAAAATCAAGATTATAGAAAAAAAAAATATGCGTTAAATTGACAAATAAAATTCTAAGCAATATTTGTAATAAATATTTTTAGGATACAATTTGAAAAAGTGATTTATTAATCACTGTGATTCTCTAATATACTTATAATTGTTAGGTCAAGGAAATATTGTAAGAAATTTAAACTTTATAAGCATGTAAATGACTCGCTTACATTTATGGCATGAGCGAACATTGGCCTCGCCAGAAAAAATGCAACATCGGCGTGTATGTGATTATCCTGGAGCATAGAGTGGATCGAAGGCAGTCGCTCCACGTATTCGTCTACTGTCATGGTCGATCCCAAGAACGTTCCAAATTGTACCAGTGTATCTTGGCACTGATCGTATAACTTGCCTGTTATGGATATGAAAGACAAAAATTAAAATAAGAAGAAAATAAGAATAAAGATTTTATTTTTATTTCGCTGTTCTACTTGCCAACAAGTTTCAGGTGTGATTTGTCCGTCTCCCTGTAAACGACGCAGTGTTTCTGCTGTGCCATTAATAAGCATAAGGCGACAGCGAGATCGGCGAGAGCTTCCTTCAAACGTTGCGAGGATTTTTTCGTGTTACGGACTTGACTGAAGTAACCGGCCTTGAGGAAAATTATATAATAATATATAATATTTTATAATATTTTTACATGTTATTATTGATCTGTGTACCGCAAAATTTTACGTATAATATTATACAGATATATTCAGATAATGCCAGAATCTGTACCTCATTTTTTAACAAATCTCCACCCGCCATTGCATCTAATTGATCAGATGTCATTTCTTCGGCTGCCTCGATACCGGCCATCTTTTGTACTATTTCCTTTAATATCAGTAGGTCTAGGCTACAAACAGATTTTAGAATGATATATACAGCGGTGAATTGATTTAATAATTTATTTTGTGTGTATTTAATAGCGATGGGCTTAAATATCTTACAAGTAGATTCAAATTTGTTTGTATGATTTCGAATTCTCTATGATTTATTTTACTTTTAAAAAAATCACTTTCAAGTAGACTCGAAACTGGACGAGACAAGTACGAACTTTCTATAAGTACCTCGAAAAATAAATATATGTAATAATTGTTCTAGATTCGAGTACTCTTCGCAAGTACAATATATGAAATATTACTTCTTCCGAGTATTCGAATCCTTTTTAAGTACATATATTAAAACTTGATCCCATCCCTAATGTTTAATTATATATGGGAAACGTACCTCTTTTGAGCTTTAAGTTGATTTGCTACATACTGTAACAACCCTGTTAATTCGATGTTATATTTCTTGAATATCGCTCCGCAAAATGAAGCCAGAGATTGCAACCATAAAGATATACTGGTGCCGTCGTGTTTGAATCTGTCTCTGTCAGCACCAGCCAATGCCTCCACAAGACAATATCCTAACACGTCGTACGAAATATTTGTCAAGTATTTTAAAGAGTCTACCACAGGTCCTGAAATGTATAAAATATGTTGTGATTGTTTTTTCTTTAATTAAATTTGAACGTAACGCTCTATTAAGGTACTCCATATATATACCTATGAGATTGTCGTACAACTGGATCTGTATGAGAACATAATCGAACAGTACACCGGGCGAGGAATGCGTAAGTTTGCCTATGGATCGGCCGACCGGTTTGATCGTCTCCTTGCTGACGCGTTTCATGATCGACTTGATCTTCTTCTGGGCGTCCGCCCGTTTTCGCAGCAGCGCCGCGTGCTGCAACGGAGTGTCATTCTTCCAACGCGCGTACAGACAGTAGCGATTTTGATAAGGATAATATTTGAGGATGTTCCACAGTTCCTCAGCGACGCAGCAGTTACAGTCCATGAAGGAGAGCGAGGGTAGCAGCGCGACGTCGAGGATCGTCAACACGTCGTAATACAGGCAGTTCTTGTTCAACGGCTGCTTGCTCGCATCGAGGGGACAGTGCTTGATAACGGTGTGACACAGCCTCATCACCTTGTACATTAGAATTGGATCGTGGTGCAGATTCGGCCCGAGAACGATCAGCATCGGCAGCAGATGCTCGTGAATGTCCTCCAGATTGTGCATCAACGGTGGTGCGAGAGCGCTTTTCAAGGGTGGCATTTTGCGACCCGGCAATTTCTGAGAAACGATGCAATGTCTGGAAAAATTGTGAAAACTTGTGACTCGAAACAAATTAAAACAGCTATGCATGTGATTTTTTTCTAGAAGTTGCCTTCTCTTAAAATAAGCGATAAATGTGAACAAAAATATTAATGACTTACTTTCTATACACAGGTTCGATAAGAGCTTGAATCATTTTGCACAAGGCTAAAGCTATGGGACGTTGATCCGTGAAACAACAGTCTGGCAAACGATTGAATAAACTTTGTGCCACTTCCCAAGCTCCAATTTCCAGAAGGGCTTCGCATAATACAAATTTTTGATTGTTCGTATATTTGTCCTTTAAATTGAAAGAGAAATTATGCAATATATAAAATTATTAGACAAATAACTAATAAAAAATATTGTATTTCTACAAAATATTGTAATAATAATTAATCATTGGTTAACAAGTTCAGTTTAGTAAATTAAATTTTAAAAAGTTGAACATTATTACTTGATTATTTGTACTAGAAAAATTGTTCGAGCAAAATTAAATTTTTTATCAAATTTAAAAATAGAATCCTATATATTTAATTTACATTAAAATAAAATTCAATATTTCGACAATCAAATCATTATGTTTTCATGGATTTGCAATTTTGAAAGCTTAATTATAGAGAAACTAGTGCACAAATAATTAATAAATTTTGAGCAGAGACTCATTCTTGGATTAAATAATATTCAACTAAACTCAAATTTGCGACACAATGAGTAATTAATAAAAATGTTTGTTTGCTTACTACTTGTGGATTGTCCTTCTCTTCCACAACGTCCTCTTTGTCCTTCGTCGAGATCACGCTCAATTTTCGCACATATTCCTTGGCCTGTTTCATCGCCTGTTCGTGATCTGATATGATAGTTTTATCATCTGGCACCAGCCAGGGTAATATGTCGTCCAGCTTAATCACGCCATGCTGCAGCATAAGCGCGGTGACCTTTTGCAGCGAGAACGGCGTAGCGTTGACGGTGGAACAATATTTGAATCCTAACACCTCGCAAAGTACCTGTTGATCACTCATGTACGAGCGTATTAAGGGAATAAATAGAGCATCATCTTGCGGTCGGTTTTCAAACGTTTCCAGCAAGATGTCAAGTACTCTATTAGGATCAAGATTAAAATAACCTGCAACGACAATATTTTATATTCTTATTGCTTTTTCTTGCACCTTTTGTGTAACGCAGAAATTCTTTGAAACAATATTTAATATGTAATCAGCAAGAAGAATTAAGATGTTTGTACCAATAAGAGATTTAACGATTTCCAGTGTCGAGGCTACCTCGTTGTCTGAATGTTCTTGATTTAATTCTACAATAAGCTTGGAGTAACCTTCGCTCTCTTCGCGAAATAAATTAAACTTCCTCTGCTTATAACTGTAAGAAAATAGGGTAGGGTATTTCTTTAAAAATCGTCTATCACATAATAAACCTAATTTTTGTGTACATAGATGTGAAAATACTCACTATAATTTTGTCTTCACTTTTATAAACTTGGTTTGAAAATTTTTGTTTTTTAATGTTCCTACATCTTGCAAAGTTTCAATTTCTAAACGTTCTTTCAATATTCTGTCGGTCAAAAACTATGAGAAACAAAGGAAATATAAGAAGTTGAAGTGCCACATATCAAAACTCTTGCTCAATTAAAATAATAAATCTATTTTAAAAACTGTGATATATATATATATCTTTGTTAATATATCTCTTTTCACTAATTTTATGGTATTTTTAAAGTAAGACATATAATTATACTTAAAAATAAAAGACAAAGATATATACATACCTTTTCAGATTCTTTCACAATATAATAAAAGTTGTTCCTCTCTTCATTATATGCTTCTGCATCAATTAAAGTAAATATATCTACTATTGCAGATGGTATTGCACCATCAAAATTCTACAAATAAATTTTATTTTACATTAATACATATTATTATTTTATTTTAACAGATTGTAACTTTAATATAATTCTTTACAAAACTTAAAATAGTAAAAAGAACTTTGTCATACCATAAGTTCACCTAATGTCTGAACCACACTGTCCTTTTTTATATTTCCATGGATTCCATTTGATATCAATTCGTATAATCCGCGCTTCCATTCTATAAAAAGAAAAGTAAAATTTTTTTTATAACATAGAACATTAAAGATGCACAATTATAAATATATATATATATATATAATCAGTACAATACAATGGAGATAATTACAATAAAAATTTAAAATAAATATACTATACTATATATATTTTATTCTTGATCTATTGTCTTTGGAAATTATGTATAAAAAAAATGTATATTGTAATATTTATCATTGTAATATTTTAAAATCATGGTATAAAATTTTTATTATATAATATTATTACAATTTTATTTTATATTTTATTATACAATATTATATATATTTTATATATTTATATATAAAAATACAATATAGAAAGGAAATTAAAAATATAAAAAAAATACTTTAAACTTAAAAACAAAAACATATTGCATCAAGATTGCAGATATTTTCAGAGAATTATCCTCTCGCTCCGATCCAAAAAATATATAAAATACTACATATTTTATATATTTATATATAAAATATATATATATAGACAATATGGAAAGGGAATTAAAGGTACAAAGAAAATAATAAGAGAGCTTTTACAAAAAAAATAAGAAACATAAAAAAAGAAACTATCCTTCTTCGCTCTCCAGTCCAAAAGATATAAAATATTCATAAACAGTGAAATAGAAATAAAGCAAGATACTAGCAGAAAATTTCGAAACAATATACGCGTATACACATTTAGGAACCGGATAGCTAAGTAAAGTTTGCCGCTAAAAGGCAACAATGGTGAAGAGAAGAACGGCAGCGTGCTTAGGCTCGAGGCGCCTTTAATAAAGGACATATATACATATATACATATATATACTCATGTGTATATTTACCTGGTACGTTGCCTTCCTTAAATTTGTGCTTGATTAGCTTGAGGCTGCAAACATGCGTGAATTGACAAGATTAAGTCTTCAAGTAGTGAGCGAGTTAACAGGAGTGAGATAAGTGTTTTCGCGAACCAGCAAGGCACCCTGTCGATCGCGTCGACCAGGTGACGCGCCAAACAACACCACACTTACAAATCATTTCTTCCGTGCTTATCCCATGACTTCCACAATTCTGTATGCCATACTTTGCTGGCCATATCTGGCGCTCTGGTCCGTTTTTTTTTTTTTTTTTTTAATTGGGCTTCGAGCGATTTTCAAGCGAAAAATGCTGGGAAATTAAACGATCAACTCGGCATCGCAGGGTTAACGTGTGACGAGAACGTATGTATCTCTTCCTTTCTCTCTCGCTCCCTCTCACTTCGATTTGTGTGTTCTCGAACTCGTCCTCGAGGACTCGCGACATCGCGTTCGAAAATCCGCTCGTTCGAGTCAAGCGGTCGATCGACCAATCAGAACGAAAGGAACTAGAAATTCCAACCTTCGCGATGGCCAATCAATTTTAGTTGCCAGACAGTGTCGCTACGTCCTCTTTTCCCAAGGTTTTTAAAGGTGCCTTTTCATGCTGACGCTCGACGCTCATTTTTAGCGTCAAAAGACGTGACCAAAATTGACGAATTGGTATCTTTATTTTTGGTCACGTGACGTCTTTTGACGCTAAAAATGAGCGTTGAACATGGACGTAAGAATACCTCGACGGAACGCAATACTGCGGGGGTGAAGCACAAAGGGTGAAGGGAATGAAATGTCTATTGACACGGATATGAGGCATCTAAGATGGCGGCGGCGGATAATTTCACGGAATGTTATCGTTGTGAATGTGTATAATGTCTCAACACAGATGTCTATACAAATCTGTGTGTCTCGATTAACGTCGTGCGACGTGAAAATAGACGCTAAATCTGAGGCATCTAAAATGGACACAACCGTAGACCTCTCACCCCTCAGGAACTACTCCCCGCGTCTAAAAGGGTACTTTACGTTCCGTCCAGGTATTCTTACGTCCATGGCTAAGAATAATTCAAATAGAAGATACGCGAAATGATAGAGCTCCACAAGCTCTAGTTACTTTTGTCCTGATTGGCTAATCACTAATTCCACTGAACCAATAGATTTTCAGACATTACATATCGCGGATCGGAGCACCAATAAAAAATTATCACGCTAAAATGAACATCAGGCACAGAATGAAGAGAGAGATATCTTCACTTGAATAATACTTGGTTCTATGCGCAACGCGCAACACGGGACGAGAGAGAGAGAGAGAGCGCGTGTCGATGTCGATGTGCGCGGTGCGTTCGACTTTTAACCTTCAAGTGGCGCCGCGTCACGTGGTCGGAATTCGGCGCGCGGAGTAGGGGGCTGTGGTGGGGGGTGAGAGTGGGGGGTTGCGCGCGTTCTCACGTGCGCGGCGCACCGGCGCGCGCGTCCCCCCACTCTCACCCCCCACCACAGCCCCCCCACTCCGCGCGCCGAATTCCGACCACGTAACGCGGTGCCACTTGAAGATTAAAAGTCGAACGCACCGCGCACATCGGCCGGTATTCATAGTCCGATCTTACATTTAAGATCATCTTAAGTCTGGTCAGAGGTTGACTTAAGATCCCATTCAACCAATCAAATGGCTGCGTAGCATCTCAAGCTCGGACTTAAGACGATTTTAAATATAAGATCGGACTATGGCCGGTATTCATAGTCCGTTCTTATTTCAAGACCGTCTTAAGTAATGTCTTAAGGGGATCCTAGTCGGATCCTAAAGTTAGTTCTGTCGGTACGGCAGAACCAACTTTATTATTTTGGGATATCTTTTTATTGACTATACAGATCAATAAATCCTTTTCCACGATTAAAGTACTTATAAAAACGGACCGCGTTAGCTATAATTCCATATATAAATCATATAAAAATCAAAAATTACAGTTTTGTTATCGGCTTCTTTCATGTCAGCTCGTAATAATACTTATTTAATAAAAATAGTTCTGCAGTTTATCTGTGCATAAAATATAGTATACGCGATAGGGTTAACATGAAGAAATATTAGTAAACAATAAAAAGTGAGATTGCAAGTCTAATAAAAAAGTTAAATATTAAAAACATTTTCACGCATATGTGTGCATACATGCATATGTTGGATATGTGTGGTGCTAACCTATCGTGTGTATATGTGTATACGTGTATATGTTTGGATATGTGTGGTGCTAACCTGTCGGAGTTCGACCATCCGACTAGGATCCCCTTAAGATGCAAATACGGCTCTGTGATTGGTTAATCACATCTTAAGATTGTACTTGAGACAGTCTTAAATATAAGAACCGACTATGAATACCGGCCTATGAATACCGGCCATCGACACGCGCTCCAATATTATATATTATATATTCTATGGTTGCGCGTCACTGTTGGTATATCTATCTCTTTTCTCATTTCCATTGAAAAGAGATAGATATACCAACAGTGACGTCACAATATCCCCTCTTGCCGCGAGACACCCCCGCCGAAAAGATCGCCATTGAGGCAACCTGTGTATTTAAGAACCTTGCTCTTTTCCCATAAAGTCCCTAGAAGATATCCGCTAGGGACTGTATTTTCCCAGAGGAGGTTTCCCCTACTGTTCTTTCTCGTCAGGCTGTATGCAAAAGAGGTAACGATGAATTTTGTCAGATTATAATCCCTCAACATCCTACGATATATTTTTCACAAACACTTAAATTCTACAAAATATTATCCAGTAAATCTTTTTCTTGCCAACCAATATTGAAGTAATTTGTCATATTAATTTTTTTTCATCATTGATTGACGTTTAGCACGTGATGGATGCGTTTGTTGTTGAACGTTATGATTTTATTTGTTGCTGTTAATTAGGATTTAATAATTTGTTTTATCGCACGAAATAGCTGTTATCTTTCATTTTGTTTCGTTAAGAATTGTTTTTTTTCTTTTTTTTCACAATATTCATTTCTTAGATATTTATATCTAATCTATTATATATTTTTTTTTCATCTATGCAATTTATAATTTTATAACTAGGTAAAAGATGGCAAAGTCTTCTGAAAAGAAGGGAAAAAGTGCCATCAATGAGGTGGTGACTCGTGAATATACAGTGAATCTTCACAAGCGTCTTCATGGCGTTGGATTCAAGAAACGTGCTCCACGAGCCATCAAGGAGATCAGGAAGTTTGCGGAAAAGCAAATGGGAACACCTGATGTCAGAATAGACACACGTCTTAACAAGCAGCTCTGGTCCAAGGGCATCAGGTAAGCTTTCGATAAAATTTTAATTGAATTTCACATTTACATGCTTAAGCCATTTGATTATAAGTTACTCTAGTATAGTTATTTACTATAGTTTTATTATAGTTATTTATATAATTTATTATGGTTATTTGAAATACATTAATTTATAGTAAAAGTACAAGTTGATGTGTATTGAAAAGAAGTCTCATATGATTATAATTTCTTGCTTTAATTAGCAGATATTAACCATTACTTAATATTATGAAAGAAATTGTTGAATTTTTTAATGTGATTTTTTATTTATATGCAATTTTGTTATAAAATTGATTCTTTATTGATAGAAAAGATAAAGAATACAAAGATAAAGTAATGAATACACAAAGTGATTCTGTAATTCTCTCTTCA
This sequence comes from Prenolepis imparis, assembly GCF_030444845.1. Taxonomy (NCBI): domain Eukaryota; kingdom Metazoa; phylum Arthropoda; class Insecta; order Hymenoptera; family Formicidae; genus Prenolepis; species Prenolepis imparis. The sequence continues at coordinate 11,934,673 of NW_028141163.1, forward strand.
TATCATTTTTTTGTCTTTCAGAAATGTTCCCTTCAGAGTTCGTGTAAGATTAAGCAGGAGAAGAAATGATGACGAGGATTCTGCAAACAAGCTCTATACTCTCGTCACATATATACCTGTCGCAACGTTTAAGAATCTTCAAACTGAAAATGTGGATGCTAGCCAAGATTAATGTACTTCTGTATAATAAACGATGACAAACTATAAATACGTGAGCTTCTATTTTGATATCTAATTTATACCAGATTTTGTGGATATTTTAGATTTCATATATGTGTATATATAAAACAGCTCTTTTTATAATAATATTCTATTTTTAATTCTTTCAGAACTGTGTCTAGAAAATTACTGTAGTCAATATTTCTTTTTGTACACCATCGTGTCTAAAAATTAGACAACTTCCCAGTGATTATGATTGACAATAGAGATTTGTAGTTTCTTTATCAATATTTGTCTCTTTTGAGATAGTTTCATATTTTATTTTTCTAATTCTTTTTTTTAACTATATTTTATTTCACTTTATGCAGACTCTAGAATTACACAGTTTAATAAAGGTATTTTGACAAATTTCCAATTTAATAAGTTGCAAGAAAGAGCTGTTTTAATATATTTTGTCATATTGTATGTGATAATATGTGATATATTGGAGAAATTTTATTGCAATATTTTATGCTATAATATGTGATATATTGGAGAAATTTTATTGCAATTGCACACAAAATTAAGGGTATTGCGAGGACTTTCAGTCTTTGAAAGGATTTTGTTGTATGGTCGCTTAATAAGATTATTTATAATTAAAAATAAGATCTATTGCAAAATAGTTGTGAATCATTGAGAATCTACTAAATATAGTTTTCAATCATATTTATTCAAACTTAAGAATTTTTTAGATTGTTGAATCTAAAAAACGTCAAAATAAAATTAAAATGTATATACATAAAGTTTTGTGAAAATACTAAATATTTATAAATTTGAATATCTATATTAATTTCGTCATTTTTAATTTGTCAAAATTTTAATATTGAATTTAAAAATAACTCGTATTTAGTCATCTAAAAAATCCTTGAATTTAAATAAACATAAATTTTTTTTGTTGGGCTAAAAATCCTAATATAATACTTAATTTTAATTACAATAAAATTTCTTCATATATATATATATATATATATATTTATTTAAATTTAAGAGTTTTTGTAGGTTGAAATAGGGGAGTTTAAAATTCTATATTAAAATTGAAAAATTAAAAATGAGGAAATTAATAATAGATATTAAAATTTACAAATATTTCAATTTTTTTATAAAAATTGTATATATATATATATATATATATACTAATTTTTTATTTTTACATTAGATTCAACAATCTATATATATATATATATATATATATATATATATATATATATATTCAGTGTAAAAAAACCTATACAATAACTGATAATCTTGTTCCTGTATTTTTTTTTTAAACTATATCTGAGAATTTTGTATTATGGAAAATACTGTGGAAAATTAATCATCAATTGAACAGATTTACATCGTCAAGTGCCATAACACATTCATGTATATATGTATAATGTCAATTATTTTTTTACTCATTGAGTTCTACTTCGTTTGATTTCTGTCGTTCACGAAGAGAGATAGTCGCGTTACGCGCAGGCTTGGCGCGCAAACGCGCGACATCCGCATTGTACGATATCGTAGGCCGCTGGATATGCTGGATATCGTCAGTATACGCTCGGTCTAGCCCGGGCGCGGATCGCGGCCCCGAAGAAGGTGCGAGGGTGCCTCCTGCTCCAGAGTCCAGCGATGGAGCTGCGCGAGGTGAACCGCGCGTACGGCACTGCGGAAGAAATGACGGAGCTCCTGCCGCAACACGACAACGCCGAGTACGAGAGCTATTTCATCGAGTACGCGATGCAGAAGGAGATGATCAATCGCAACCGATGCCCTGCAAGTCGACGATTGCTCAGCCAGGCCGCGCATGTGGACTTCAATTTTTCCAACAGCAATCACCTCAAGGTCGGTCCTTGACGGTCATCGCGCTGCGAAGATTCGATGCTGCATCTTCATCAGGATCCCGATTGTCATCCGAGAGGCGCTTATTATATAGATCTATATACGCGGATACATACTTTAGTATAGGATTTTAAAATTCGCACGACACTAATTAGAGAGCTAAAGAGTCGCTAATCTTGAGATCAAAAGATTTTTGCTTTGGAAAAGTAGAAATTCGAAGATTTTTAATTTAAAAATTCGCAATATAAAAATTAAAATTTAATATCTACGCGTTTGTTTGTCATATTTTTTATAAACACAATTATTAATTAAAATTATTACAAGAGATATTATGTATTACATAAGATTACATAGATGCTCTCTAGTTTAATGATATTTTTATTTTATTATATTTTTTTATTTTATTAATGTTTTATTATTAATAACAGTATGTGATTTTTCAAAACATAATGTGATTTTACGTACGTTAATTTAAGCAAATTTATTTTGTCGCAATTAATTCACAAGTATTCTTTACTATTGATTGTTTAATATTACGCAATTCGGAAACTTGACGAAAAACCCAATTGTATTTCTAAAAAAAATTTTTTTTCAATTTTAAATTATGAATATATTTAATTTATTTAATATATTATTTTAATATATTATTTTTATTTTTAATAATTTTCTTTATAAATTATAAAAAAATTATAAATGTAAATTTCTTTAAAATTACAATCTCTTTGTTATTTTTGGAGAGCAAAAGAGATCTCGGGGAAAAGATTTAAAACTATATATTCGAAGCAATGTATCCCGGATATATTAAGATACAAAAAAGAATCAAAATATTACAAATAGCACAATAGAAAATAAAATTAAATATTATGATAGATTTATAATAAAGATCTCTTAATTAATGAATATATACGCTTCTCAGGATTCACCATGTGCCGGAATCAGCATGATCCACACCTCGAGCGAAAACTGGCCGCCCTCCAGGAAGCGCGAGGAGGCGACGGCGTTAGAGAATCTCAGGAAGAGAGTAGAACAAAGCAAATTGTATAAAGCAGACCGAATCACCGATCACCCTGTTACACCTACTTCGTCCTCATTAAATTATGAACAAACTCAACAGCTAGACAATCGGCCGAAACTTCTAAAGAAGGTAGGCGGTTCAAAAATCGTGAAAATTTGAAAATATATTATTTTATAAAACTAAATTAATGCAAAATAATTTCGCCAGACAAATCTATTTAATATAAATAAAAGTTATAAATCAAAATTTATTTTTTTCTAATATATGTATATGAATATTTATATTTTTATATATATTTAGTAGGTATATATATTTTTCTTTTTTTTTTAGTATATATACATTATATATATATTTAAAATCATTTTTTAAAATATTTTATAAGTAAGTTTTTATATTAAGTTTAAAATAAATTGAATCTTTTTCGATATAGACATTTTCAAAACATAGATATATTCTATCTATTCAACATATAAATGCAATGGATATATTGTAAAAATTATCATATTTTGTTGTCAATATAATCTTTAATTAGGTCACATTTTGTTAAAAATCTAATAAATCATTAAAACAAATTGCGAAATAAAATTGGTAATAACAACAGCTGTAAGAGGTCACATCTGACTATAAACTTAGGTGAAACATTAAATAACTGCACGGACACGCTACATCGGATATATCTCTGTAAGTTCGCGGAATATAATTTCCGTTGTGTCCTTGGTTCGTTCGACGTGATGCGACTGTTTTCGAAATGGAATACGAAATCAAAAGTGCGAAGGAGCACGCGCGCAAAAGTACTTGGGTCGATACTTTAGAATTCAGGAACGGCGCAACTGATATCTCGGTTCCTATACATGTACATATGTTATCCTGTCGCTAAAAACTGTACTTGGAAAAACTCTCTTCGTGTAGGGATTTGAGAAGATATGAGATGTTCTTATAAAATTAATGTAATGTTCTTATAAAATTAATTTTCCGCTCTATGTAATTGTTTAAGATTGTTTAACTTTTAAAGTTTTGATTTATAAATTGAAGGATTCAGATATCAAAATTGTTCTATAATTCTACAATATATCCTCATAATATGTTATTCTATAATCTCTATAATCCGTATATATTATTATAAGGATTTGATAAATATATATTATAATACATTATGAGGACTTGATAAATCCTCATAAATTTTCTTCAAACTGTTTGATTCTTGAATCTGGAATTTATAAATTGAAAAATTCAGAAATCAAGATTTATCAAATCTTTATAATATATTATGAGGAAAAGAAAATTAGATTTTAGAGAAAAATAAAAGGAAATGAAAAAATTGATAAATTAATTTATGAATTAATTTAACGATCAATAAAAATAGGTATAAAGCATTTATAATTATCTATTTGTTTAAACAAAAATTTCGCACGATGTTAAAAGATATTCTATTTCTTTTCTCAGTCCTACAACTTCTCTTAAACACGCGAGATATACAAAAGAATGAATAAAATATGCGATATCGTCGCGTGTAGCGTATCATCGCGTAGATCAGTTTTATATCGTATGGCCTCTCGCAGAGATATCTTATATCTTACGAATTTTCTTGCAGATACTCAGCAACCGGCCGATGAGTATCACGCACGACAGGAGCGACCTGGAGACCGACTGGCGCGACAGCGAATTTATCACCGAATGCCTTTGTTGGCACAACGTCTATCGACAACGACATAACGCACCCCCGTTAACGATGTCACCGCAGGTAAAAAAAAGGAATAAGGAGAACGAGGGAAAACATCATTTGTAACATGTGTCGAGTTTGAAACGATACTGTCATGATTACACGATTCAACAAATATATATATAAATTAATATAGGCTGAGTCTTTTTAATCTTATTTCAAATAAAAGTCAAACTAAGGTCACCATTGTATATCCCCTCTAGACTATACAACTTTTATTTGAAAAATCTTTTTGTAAAATTGCATATTTTCAAAATATATTTGCCTGTTAAGATTAAAAAGACTCAATCCTGTATATATAATAAATTTTATATTCTTTTCTTGAACCGTATCATCGCATGTACATGTCATTGCAGTTGTGCGAGTACGCTCAGTCGTGGGCGAATCATCTGGCGCACACGAATACGTTCTACTACAAAAACGATCGCAACGTGGGTCACAATCTTTATTGTCGCCCTGGGAGCGGCGTTCCCGGCGATGTCACAGGACAGGAGGTCGCGTCCTACTGGTACTCGGCCGTGAGGCAGTATGACTTTCTCAAGGAACCAGATGTTCTCCACGTCAACGTGAATGCAGGTAGAAAGATAGCAAACGTTCCGGAGAGTTTAGAGCGCATGAAAGTCTTTTCCTACAATTTTACAAGTATTTGATTTTTTTTTCGAAATAATCATATAGAGAGTTTGTAATTATATAAAATAATTACAAAATATACTATAAAATAAATCAAAAAATAAATATGTATAATAACTACTCTAGATTCGATTATTTCGCAAACGTACAGTGTGAAATATTTCTTCTGAGTATTCTTCGAATTCTAGAAAATGGAACTTGACTATTGGATTGGATTCGGATTTTTATAAGCACATATATTGAACTTGATCCTGTCCCTAATAAAAAGCGCAGCGTTCTGAATCCAGGAAATTAATTAAAATAAAAATGCGCGCTTATGAATCGTCTCTCTTACGGAGACTGATTAACAAAAGCGTCACTATACTTTCCAGGCCACTTCACCCAGCTAATATGGGCGAGCAGCCGTTACTTCGGAGTCGGGAAGGCTCACAGCAGGAGCGGCAAGATCATCGTGGTGGCCAATTACGAGCCGGTCGCCAACGCGTGCGGTCAGTTTCAGAACAACGTGCTACCTCCGTTGCCTGAGAACATGAACGCCGTCATGATGTCGCCGCAAGCGGTGCCTAAGATGGTACCTCGGGGAGGAGGTAACGAGCTGTTGAGGTCGACGGCGGCGACGGCGCCGCTTCCGCCGTTGTCGGACACCGCGTCTACCGCAAGCGACACCATGTCCGTCAGTTCGGGCCAATAATACTACCACGGCCGTGCGAAATGCCTTCTCTGTATCTGCACGCGATGGGCCGGACGCTGATAAGAGTGGCTGAAGACTTATCGCGTGCCGCCGCGAGTCAAAGACTTCCGGACACGCGAAACACGATGACCGATATCTCTGTCGCGAACCGAGTCCAAGGTCGTTCGAAGGTGAAAGTCCGGAGAGCCTTTGTGAATTAGTCGACCTGCTGATGAAGATGGTCATGATAATTTATTCTCATTTTGTTGCAACGAATCGGTCGTTGTCTAATGAAGCGGTTCTCTACAAAAATATCGGTCATCAGGTTTTACTGCCCTCAACTACCGCTTGCAAAAGCAGTGATAATCAAAAAGTACATCGAGCTTCGTCTTGATAGCTGATAGTACGTATAAATACGATTAGATCAAGCAGAGATACAATCTGCGATGATCTGTGATTATCGACAGTGGCGTAACTATTTTAATTCGTTTACCTGCTCCGCGCATGAATAAGAAAATATTGTCACGCAGAGGCAAAACAATAGTTGAGAAAAGATAAACACGTCCAAACAAACTTGGACAAATGAAGAGATATCTCTAGAAAAGCGATTATACAATCAAAATTCGGTTTGAATTAAAATAATAAATTTAGAGTTTATAATATTGAATATTATAAATAAAAATAGTATAGTAAATACCATTTATATATATATGAGAAGAAGCTTTTATTTCTTATATGATAAAAATATCTTATGCAATTATCTTGCCTTTTGAGCAAACGCAAGAATCTCTTGAGATTTATTATCTATTATTATACTTGTGTATCTAATTAAAAATTTATTTAAATAATATCATTGATTTGATTTGATTAATTTAATTCGTATAAACCGATAAAATAAAAAAATATACAAATTTTAGTTTTAAAATATGCAAATATATCTTAAATTTTAATAAATTATTAAAATTAAATTTAAATTATAATTTTTATTATGACTATTCGTGTATTTTTAGCGGGGTTATATTTTAAATAGTTGCGTCACTGTCCGTAATAAATAACGGAAGCTCAACTTTAGTATCACTACGTATTTCCGATTTGGAGAAAACAGAAATGACTGCATAACTCTTGTTTTGAGATTTTAAGTTCGTTTGCGCTGATTATTCGTTGCATGGATCACACGTGCAGGAGATGAAAACAAAAACAAAAAAAGTTATCGAAAAGAACACCAAAAACTCTACACGCTTATTTTGTATATGTCGGTTTGGAGGGATGGAACACTTATTTAAGGAACTCGTATTGTAAGATATAATAATTGTATGTGAAGTGATATAGTTTGAGAAGCCTAAGCGAGACGAATTTTGCGCCTATAGCAAGGAAATGTAATACTTTGCACATACTTTTCCGTCCTGTTATACTGGAGATCAATGGTTTTTGCACGAGGATAGACGTTGAATTTTTTAGTGTCTTTAGTATTAAACAAAAACGTTCCTATCGAGCGACGAGAAAATGGTGTGCGTTATTGTTCAGGAATTCGTCTGGAAAGTTTAAAGTCGAATTAAGGTCAAAAGAGAGCGAGATTGCAATCACAATGTATCATTTTCACGATTCTATTTTCTAGTCTGCTCAAAAGAATTTTTTTAAATGTTCATTCTAGGACAGGTGAATAGAGTTTGACAAGGGAACCGTAAATCCTAAAATTCTGTTTTTGATAAAATTGTACACACATATATAGGGGAGATAAATCAATTTAGAAATTATTTACTAAAAATGTCTAAATTCATCTATTTATCCCCCTTACATGTAAAGTTTCATCAACATCAACATTTTCAGATTTGCGAGATTCTCTTGTGAGTGAGACTTGAATAAAATTAAAAAAACGAGAGAACATTGTTGATGGAAGAAAAAAATAAGATATATAGGATATCAATTTCATATACTAGGCATTCAAAATGAAAATTAGAAGCAAGACAAAAACGGCTTATAGGTCTGTATTCACATCTTATTTAAAAGCACTAAATGTCAGATATGAATATAGATTTTTTTGTGATTTAATTTAGAGTATTTTATTCTCACTTAATAAAACTATTTACCGATTTTAATAGAATTTTGACGGAGTAGATTGGAAATCGAACTAAACGAACAAAAAATCTAGGACAAAAATTGAACGTAATGAGGTCTTTAATTATTATCGATTATGTAAATCTAAATAATATTTGAGAATGATATAATATACTCGTTTTGAAAGCGAGAATTTTATGTCACAATGAAGATTTCTTCGTTCAAAAGAAAAGGAACGCACGTCTGCCAGAGTGATAATCATTAACATATATTATACTATATAGAGACGGCTAGCTGAATATAATTGCGTTTAATCAATGATAAGTATACAATACGAAAGAAGAGATCAATTCTCTTTCATTTCTCAATTCTTCCCAAATATATAAAACGATAAAGGACAAACAGAAAGTGAACAATTTTTAAATCGACTCGATTGACAGACATTGTAGTCGCTTCGAATGTTGTTGCATCGATTTTTAGAGCCCTAAATAAGATATACAACACCTGTGTAAGATATACAAATTGTTCTCCGCGTACGATGAGAGATTATACATATTTACTAGCGATGGGATTAAGTATCTCGCAAATAGGTTCGAATATGTTTTTCATGATTTCGAACTATGATTATTTCGAAAAAAAAATATATATATTTTTAAACATACTCGAACCTGGACGAGATAGAGGTTCGAACTCTCTCCTACAATAAAACCTACCTCGAAAGACAAGAGCAATACTTTCGAATCTGGATCAAGTATATTCGAATCTTTTATGAGTACTTGTAAGAAATTGAGGATAGATGAACGTGTGGGTAGGATAGAGAGTAAATATTATATAAAATAAAATTTTTTTATCTTAGAGTTTGAGTATCACTTATATAAAAGATTCGATAGAAAGTACTTGCAAGAGTATTATTTCGAATCTTGCAGATACTCGATCTAAAATTCGAATATAATTGTTATATTGAACTAATCCCATCCTTATTAATATTTACAAGACAACATCGATCATTAGACGAAAAGATCTCTCAGGTACGCGACTTTTATTACGAGATAATATAACAAAGATAAATTAACAGGTTTTGTAATTCGACCCTGTTGGCCCCCGATTTGCTAGAAAATAGATTGTTATATATATGAAAGATATAAAAATTATTTTCTACAGATAGATATATATTGTTATATAGAAGGAAAATTATTTTTTCCATGTGTAGTCTATTAGAAATGCGCTTTTTACGATGAGAAGTAGAATGTAAAGTGTAAATTATATAAAAGGAGAGATATATATCTATATACATTTCATCCTTTTAATTAGATTTTCGCTTCTATAGGATCTTATGCGGACGTGTCATGTAAAAACGATCAAATCGTTGACTAATCAATCGCGCGTATCAAGTGAGAAACGAGAAATTTATTTGATCGAATCACACTCAATTAGTTCAATCGCGCTTTAAATAAAATTTAATGTGAAATTGTTGCCTGAGCTTACACACGATACAAAACGACGCTTTGCAATGTCGATAATAATATTTAATATAGCGCATATATAGGATTAAATGATAAATGCTCGATGTGATAAATAAATAGTGGCTAAGAGAGGCTTTCATTATAATCTAAGAAAAGGTTTAAATCAAATTGCATACAGTTACATCGGAAGGATCGACGGGGTCGAAAAACACGTTATTGTTCGTCGCTTTTGATTTTGCTATTCGACGCTTGTAAATCGAAAAAAAAAGAAAAAGATATGCGAAGATATGGAGAAGCGAGAAAGATACGCGATATTTTAATGTATGTAGAAATGCTCATCTGTGACAATCGATACTGAGACGTCGTTTCATTTTTATATATATACAATGTAAAAGTATATGTATAATTTGCAACTAGCAGTTACATAGGTATTTTCTTCTTAAAAACAATTGTGTTTACTTTAGACCAATAATTGATTCTTCTCATTATTTTGGCATAAAAGTATTGAGATAAGATCATCGAAAAATTTATGAGATATTTTATAGTTTATGTAAAATTATGTTAAAAGTACGAAATATCTTGTAAACTATTCTCTTTTTGGCCATCTTATCCTTATAACTTTTATGCCAAATATTGCGAAGAATCAATTTATATATAAAAAAATTAGGGTATAGTTTCATTTAAAAAAACTAGATTGACTTTCAAATGATCTTAGTTAAAATGAAAGATTAGCAACTTTTTCTCTTTTAAAACCTTTTAATTTTTGTATGAAATATTTTCTCATAGCTTAGTAATCCATTTAAATTAATTGCATCTTAAGTTGTTAAAATTTAAGGTAATAAAGGTAAAGGGGACATTTTGAGTTTAGTTACATATAGATTAACTCGCAATCATATATAAATAGCAAACTTTATCAGAATGTTACAGAGGAAGAAGGGGATGTATCAATTTTTTTTAAATATGCGAATTTTATTATGATATATTATAGACTTATCGAAAGTGCGTGTATTTTATTATTAGCTTTAGGACAACGTTGAATTTTGAATAAAACTTTAATTATTTATTCCTATTAATCGATTATAAATAAAAGCATCAAAAAAATTTAAGATGGAACGACGTCAATGTACTCGTTATTGTTAAAACGCAGGGCATAAGCCTTAACAAATGAATTAAATGTATTGCAAGCCAACGCGTTTTATAAATGATAAATGTTAATAAAATTATATATATATATATATATATATATCTCTTTGCAGAAACATTTTTTGCATAAGTTCTATCCCGTTCTCTCTTTCGATATGTTGTAATATTAAATTGTTGCGATATTTTTATAGCGTGCGAGAAGATATATTATGTAGATGAGAATAGAGAGTAAAATAAATATTTTTTATGGTGTAAAATTCAATAATTTTTTTACAATACTATAAGATAAGAAAATTATTTGGCATATATATTGGCAAAATGAAAACTATCTTGAATAATTAAATAATAATCGGCGTATTTTGCTGATAGTATATAAAGATATGAAAATAAATATATAAAGATAATAAATCTATGAAGAGAAATAAGTGTGAAGGTATATATATGAAGATATATGTATGAGAAGCTATATAAATGTATGAAAAAGAGTATATCGAAGAAGAAATATCGACAGCGTTTTGAATACAGCTAACATATATTTTCCATCGTATATCATATTTCGCTAATAACATTACATGATACAATAATTAAAAAATATACTGTACTTTGCGAAAAATTAGACAGTCGGTACTATAAGTAAAATATAGTATTAATATTAATAACATTCGCGTGTGTGACGGTAAAGTTGTCTCTCTTTCTCTCGGCGATCAATCGATATATCCTCGCCCCTCTGCTTTTATCTCTTTTTTTTCCTACAAGAGATTATGAAAAATAGTTTTACAAAATATATAGTGCAAATATATACGTTCGCTCTATACACAACAAGAAAGGAGAGTCCTTTCGATCATCTTTTCTCTCTCTTCCTCTTTCTCTCTCATCTACTATATTTGATTAACAAGTTTGGGCTTCACTTCGACGTGAATATCCATTTGAATACTCTTCTCTGTCAATAATAATTAATACCTATTAATATGTCGAGTCATCTCGATCGGCTCGATATGGCTAATTAAAATTCAAAAGATTTAAGACTATGGACGATGGAACCTCGCTCGCGCGTTAATTGTACAATTACAGTGTACTGTTAAAAAAAAGAACGGAAATTCGTTGTGGTCACGAGCAAATTCATTCGTCGCATGACAGCATATAACAAGCTGCTCAGTATTATCACTATCGTTCCCAAGTAGAGGAATGGATGTATATAAAGCCGGAACAATAGATCTCGACAGAGGCGCATAAAAGTATAACAATAAATAAGACAAAAGTGCATTTTTTTAAATCTCGAATACGAGAAGCGATTATTGAAATCACCGGAAATCAGAGTTCTGAAAAAAAGAAAAAAAAAAATGAAATACTTTGTTTACACGGATTTCAGTATTGAGCTGTGTTAGTACATTGATAATTATGTGATATTAGTTTTGCATTCTATATGTGCATCTCTCTTTCTCTCTTCCGAAAGATAAGCTTTATATAACATTCATGAATTTAGAAAAGAAATAAAATAGAAATATAAAAAATGAATCATCATTTTTCACAAAATAATACTCGAAATTTCCAAGAATACTGTTAAAAAAAGAGCCTCTCTTTACGATAATGTTTTTTTACTCTGTCGTAACACAGATTGGACGGCGAGGAATGCAATAAATATTGCATAATTTCAACAAATTCACCGAAGCGCCGAGTTGGAACGTGAATATCTGTCGCCTCAACCTGCGTGACGATTTCTATTGCGCAAAAATCGGCTAACACTCTCTTAACGATCTCCATTTGTACAGAGTTTACTCTACATAAGTTGTTCCTTAAATCCTAATATTGCTACGCTTTGTTCTTCACATTATTAGATCACTAAGCTCTTTTTGGAATACTGCGTCACTTATCCGCCACAAATCCTCTCCAAATGCGAAAGAGTCTAAGAAGAATTAAAATTTAAAGTCTTACAATTAAAGATTTCAACGATAACATTTTGATTATCACTTAATGTCGAGAAGACTAAGAGAAGAATTAGAATAGAGTGAGTCATTTAAGGTCTCAATTTTCGATTGCTCGTATAATTATATGCTGTAATTCCTTCGTAAAATATCTCGTAAAGTATAAGTGAACAAAATTATTAAATTATATAATATATATTGTACACGACAGTAAGCAAAAAATTTTCCCCGTTATACGATTTAAAGATTTCGCTCTTAATAATGAAACGTGTCGATACATTTCTATCGAAAAAATAAACTCGTTGATTTAAATAATGCTCTATGCTTTTATTTATTATTTAAATTTAATGTAAGACGAGTTTTGAATTTTTTCCGAAATTTACGTGCCTGAATTTGTGTTGCAATGTATTGTTATATATGCAATAAACATATATCAATTCTATAAATATCGTTACAACATAAATCTTCTAAGGCAATAATCTAATAATGTATCTTATACGTTTTATATGTGTGATCTACGAATATATATATACAAAACTAACATTTGAATATTAAAAAAAACGTTTAGAAAGATTTGTAAAAATAAATATACCGTGAATATCTTAAGTGATTCACCCTACACATTGATGAGAAATGATTCATGTACAAGAACGAGTTTTAACGAAAGTATAATTTCTTCTTCTAAGTACTCTATTAAAAAAAAGAGACAACTGTCGAAGAGAACTGAATTCGATTTCTCCACCTCTAAATTTAATAAAAAAAAAAAACGTCGATATAGAAATGCGTCAAGATGTAAGATTTTCAGCATCTTTCGCAACTTAAAATAAAAATCCTTCATCATCCATTTTGTGTATTTTTTTTCATTCATTTCATTCATTCTAAGAAATAGATGCTATCCGTCAAAATTCTATAGGACATATAGAGCTTCACAAATTCTATGGAAAATAGAACTTTCATTTCAAGCTCTATACAAAGTAGAGCCTTGATCTGAGAGCTAAGCTAGTGCTGCCTGTACTTGTGAAATACGCATTATATAAATATAAATCTTTCTATCCGCATTCTTTTCTCACACACACACATCCACACACACGTTCATGCCCTTTTTCTTCTCTTTTTCTATTTCCTAACTACCTTCACTACTTTGTCGTATTCTTTTTAAGTGCATAATGGCGTAAGAGTGAGTAAATCGTATATATATAATCGTATAATTTAAATATATATCTTAAACCTCCCCATCTTTTCTGCTGCCGAGAGATAAATATAAAATAAACGCATACAATTTTATATATATATATATATATATATATATATATATATAAAATGTTGCCCGGGCTATATTTGTCTCCTTTTGTACACCCACGAGCTTTCTTCGCAAAATAATCTGCGTTTCTCGACAAAAGTTTGTTCAGTACTCGCGAGTTTTATCCTATTTGCCTTTGCGAGTTTTATCCTATTTTATCAGAGTCTCGACAGAGATTATACAATAACTACTTTATAATAAGATTATATTGGTCCGGAAGTAATCAGGAATATCGGACGTATCGCGTACGAGAGAACACGAAGAATCTTCTTCTCGTCGCGACTGTAACAAAAATACGTCCGCAACGTTTTATCATTATAATGTTATTAATGGTCCTTCGTAACAGAACACACGCGACATTTTTGGTCAAAGAGCTATACAAAATTTTGTTTGTACTTTGACGCTATGTGGTGAATCGTCGGCTAATCGGTTAATTCGTTCTGGACATTTTTATTCCCTATGTCACCATTAGACAATAAAACTAATTATCTTACCACGTGGAGTGGAAATACAACTACTGCTCAGTACACCTACTTCTTTGTATGTCTGTCTCTCTCTTTCTCTCTTTCTCTCCAGCAGAAAATGCGCGACAAAGTATCTAGGATGTTCGAAGAAAAAGAATATAAGGCAGGTAATTTTAATGTACATGAATATAGATTTCATTTTTTGCCAATAATTCTTTCAATCAAATATCTCTTAGTCGTTTTTGCGATAATTAAAAGGTATACTTTTAGATAGAAGAATGATCATTTTCACAGTGGATGTTCTGTTTAGTGTCAATACTTCACATCGGATCATATAAATTTTATAAACGTTACTTTCTGTTTTCCTACATATCTACAATATTCCGGACTTTTTCCTCCAAATATCCTAGATACTTTGAATATTTGAACCGTCCTACATCTTGCTAGCTAAAGCACTGAAGAGAATGCGATTTTATTTAATTTTATCAGGTCCTATTGTTGTTGGTGTTATTATTGCCGCTGGTGATATTGTTATTATTGTTGTTGTTGCTACTAGAATTTAGAGGGCCGCTGATGTTGTCGATATCGCGCTGGGCCCGCGATATCTTTACTTTGTCTCGCGGTGTGCCGTCCTCGCCGGTTTCCATCGCGAACATCTTCATCTTCTCCTTGAAGCTAAGTTTCTCCGGTACCGCGCCGATCTGCGAATTCTGCTGCTGCTGTTTCTGCTTCTCCGCCAGTCGTTTTTGTCTCGGATCCCTGGATAAGCGAAAAATAATTCAGTAAATTCTTCTCCTTCCCCATCAAAAGGATTATATTTGCTAATTTATTCGGGATGGTATAATCTTCTTTAAACTGCATGCAATATATACTTACTTATACACTTCTTGAGCCCCGATCACTCCAGGGGTAGCGCCAGTAAATGAAGTTCCGGATCCTTCCGGCGTCTTCGGAGATGCCAATAGATTCTCCGCGTCGTTGATAAAATTCTGAAAGCATAATCAAACAGAAATGTATCGATGTTAAGAAAATTGTAAATATATATTAGCAGCACACATATGTTGTCTATTTCATGTGTAATTCGTATATATGCAATTTTTTGTTGTATTTCTCGGCGAGAATGTAATCTGAGACATATGATCGATAAATTATCTATTTAACAATGGATGATTGAAACATATTTTATAATTAATTTAGTAAGCTTATAATTGTAATTAAAAATATTATATATATACATATATATTTTTTAAATATGAATTAAAAAATTACTTTATATTATTTTATATATTATATTATATATTTTATATATACACATATATGTAAAATAAAATATTAAAAAATTATCATTACATCAGTTTTTAATTATTACATTATTAAACAGAACCTGTCTTAATAGTTAATTTAATGACTAATCAAATGCAGAGTAATCGTAAAAGTCCTGGATTAAATTCTGCCAAGAAAAGCTCGACTTTAAATGCTTTTTATGACAAGTATGCAATTTTTGGGGGCAATCTCAGATTAATATATGCATAAAGCAACGATTATACAAAAACTAGCATCGATCATGTACAACATGAAATGAAAGCGTAGTTATAACATGATTAATGAAATATACGAGTAAAACATTCAGTAATGAATACACAGCGCACACTCGAATGAGAAATACATATATCCTAACTAAAAGACAATCGCTATGACTGATAATTCATGCATCATTAAACAGACATCAGACATTTATAATGATGTTATAACAACGATGAATATCTGTTTTGTGAGTTATATCTTACTTGTTTATATGTATATCTGCCATTGTACGCATTTCGAGAGAATATCCATATTTATAATAAATGCTAATTAACGAGAAGTTAAGAGCTCTTCGAGGAATTAAATTTTTACTTAGTTGATTATCAAAAGTACAGATAATACAACGAAAGATGAAGATGCACGAAATGTATCTAGCTTCGAATAACATAAATGTCTAAAAAGATATACATGATTTTGATGAATAATATTTTTTACTTCCCTCGGGAAGATTAACAAAGTATAATATATGTCACGATTATATTTAAGTAATGAAATATAAAAAAATATAAAATCGATTTTGCAGAGATTCTTAATTCAACGACAATTATGTTAATATGAAGAACCAAACTGGGTTAAAGGAGAAATAATAAATTGATAAGTAGGTAAATGAGATAGAAAAATAAATAAAGATTGCACGAAGAAAAAAAAATTACTCACGTTGGGATCCTCTCTAATAATATCCATGGACATCGATGATGGATTTGATGTTCCGGATGATATGTTGCGCAGCATAGACTCGCTATTTGCATTCGAATCATGAAAAGAGACCCTTTTCATTGATGCTGGCTGCTGAGAAGCGGGAAGTAGATTAGATGTGGTAGAGCCGTTCGATCTAAGAGCGCTTTGCTGAGACATAACAGCATAACTGGAGCCTCGTTCTGGTGGTGGAGGCGCATCATTAACGTTATTTTGCGAAGCTGAAATGAAGAAATGATATCTTTAAAAATTATATTTATCGAGAAGATCAGAGAAGATATATAAATGTTCCAAAATAATTTTTTTTAAGGAAAATATAAAAATAGAGACAAAATGCCTTTACTAGGGATGGAATCAAGTTCAATATATACTTAAAAATTCGATCTATAAAAGCTTCAGAATCACTTTAACAATCCCTATAGCTTCATATTTAATTTACTAACGCATAGACACGTTGGGTCCGTTGATGATCAGGTTGTCCAAGCGCAGCATCCCCGGGTGCAGCTGACTCCTCGGCTGTTGGCTCTGTTGATATGTTTGCTGCTGCGGCGCGTGCAGTTCCTCTTGCTTCTTCTGACTTTCTTCGATTTCAGCCTGCTTCCGTTTCACCTCGTCCATTCTCCGTTGTAATTCCTTGTCCTCCATGGAATGCGACATAGGATACGGCTTCTGACCGGAACCGAAATGGCTGGGAAGAGATGTGCCGTAATTGGGCGACATGTGCTCGTCGCTCTGACCCGTCGTCGTTTGTTGTTGACTCGGTTGCATGTGCAAGCCGCTGTTCTCTTGACCGAGATTATTCATTCCAACGTTCTGAGGCGCAGCTTGATTGGACAGGATATGAGATTGGCTGCCGATAGGCTGGAGAGGTAGACCACTTCTTATAGACTGATTGCCCGTGTTCGTTCTCGATAAGATCGGTAGCTGCTGAGTCCCCTGGACAGTCCTTTCCTGACTGGCCGCCATCCTCAGCAAGCCTTGAACGCGTTGCACGCTTTCATTGTCCAGATCGTTACTCTCTTCATCGTCATCTTGATTGGCAGTCTCCTCCGCTCGTTTCTGAAAGTCTCTCTCCAGTTGGAGAGCTCGTAGCTGCTCTTCCTGCTGCTGCGTTCGATGCGCCAACGCGCTTAGCTCGGCGATTTGCTGATCTCGCCATTGTCGGGCTGCTTCTCTTCTGAGGGCTTGTTCCTGAAGAATAACCAATAATGTCAAGTAATTCGTTTAATTAAACCGCTCTTAAATTAACTACTATCGCTATCAATTTACTTTCTTCACTATTAATCTCTATTACCTTTTCCCTTTCTTCTCGTTGCCAAGGGTTGGTCGCGCTATACTGATATTGACGCGGTTGCTGCATAGCGTTGATTCCTCCCGCAGGATAATAACTACCCCGTGGTGGATCTTGCATGCTCGCAGTGTACCTGAAAGAAGAGATTTTCTTCTGTTAGCTAGAAACGAAAATAGAATTTATCAAGATAAATTTTGTTAAACGACGCGCATCAAGACACACCTCGTGTCGGTCTGCTTGTTATACAGAGGATGCGTCGAGGTGCTCGGCGGTGGTGGCGGCGGGCTTTCGTTGAACGTATTGTCAGACGGCAAAACCGGCCTCGTTGGCAGAGTCTCCGACGTCGTTATAGAACCCTCCCCGTTCTGCGGCCGATTGACAACACCGTCATTCGCATACTGATCGACGCGCTGTTCCAGATTGCCGTTCGGATAGAGAGAACTATTCTGAGAGCCGACGAAATGTCGATTCTGATCGGCATACAATCTCGCCTCTTGACTATTTGGGTCTCGAGTGCCGAGCAGATTTTCATTGGGCATCGAGTGGTGAGCGCGAACCATCGCCGCCTCATTCTTCGGCTTGGGCATCATTGCCGAGCTGTATTGCTGACCACCAGTGTTTGCCGGATACCGATTGGGATACTGGTTGGGGTACTGACCGTACTGTGTACTGTTGTACTGAGTGTACGGAGCATCCGGATAGTTGTAACCGGACGCGTTTTGTCTTGTAGCGACATAGCCGGAGTTGGTGCCTAGACTCGACGTGGAGCCAAGCGGCGTTCTCGGCGAGCGAATGTTCGACATCAAGGTATTCGGGACTTGCTGAGCAGGAGGCGCGGCCACTCGAGAGCCGATTACGTTGTACATCGCTGTCGGCAGTCTCTGTTGATTGAGCATCGGAGCACCACCTCGCAGCTCGCGTCGGCGAACCTCCTCCTGCATCTCCTGCATCTTCGCCTCCTGACGGATTATGTCGCGCGAGGATTGGGAACGCAGCGGTGGCGGTCCGCTCTGCTGCTGCAGCTGCTGATTGCTCATCACCGAGTAGCTCTGTTGCTGACCTTGCGCCGGCTGGGTGATATTATACGCGGACGTCGGACGGTCCCGGATGTGAGTACCGCTTACTTCCAAAGCGGCAGACGGCCGGTTCAGCGAGTTTTGAGAACCTCTCAGGGAACTCTTTTGAATGTGCTGAGGGTTTCTGTAAAAAAGCGTAGCAATGAAAAATATTTAAAGCATTTAAGAGAAAAGTATTCATATATAATTTCATATATAGTATATATGAAATTATAAGAATAGAGAATTCGACTATATTTTGTACCTGTCTTCCAACTGTTGTGGACTAATTTGTTGCTTCGTCATCGAGTCTTGATTTCGATAAATGCTCAGATTCTGGTAAAATCTCTCTGCTTCTGTGTTTTGCATATTCGACGGTGCATTCGTGTGCGTCGTATTTGGATTTAAATTGGGCGACGACTGCTGTCTGCTAACCAATCCACTAGGTGGTAAAGTTCCGATTCTCATGGGATCGTGCAAATTATGACTTGACCTATATAACAGAATATACATTTATATAATACATTTATATAACAGAATTTACTTTATTTTTAAGATACACAGTCTACTAAAATTTAGTCGGATTTTAACGGGATAAAAAAAAATTAATTAACATATATTAAGCTTCCAATATATTTTAGATTTAATATGACAGGTATATAATATTCACCTGGAACGCAAAGAAGTTGCGCTGGTGATCGTCGCCATGGAAGGTGGTTGAACTGGCGGTGTAACGCTGTTGCTGGAAGAGGCTCTGCTGTATCCTGGGTTGAACACCTCGTGTTGCTGCTTGACCTCGTTACCCATATCTAAATAAATGCAATTCACAGGAATAAATACCCTCTTTCCTACCAAATATCTACATTTTTTATTCTATTTGAATCTTATTATGTAAGAAAAGTTTCTCTTTCCCCTAACTTGGGTTCAATCGAGTGTTCAGTGTAAAAGCGAGTGAAAAGCTGAGTGATTCGGGTTCTGAGTGATACGCGCATACACATACACAAAGCACGCTCTTCTTACTTACTATGCAACGCCGGTACGGACTTGCTGCTATGGATTTGCTGAGGAGTAGCCTCGTTTCCAAGCCGTGAAGGTAGATCCCGCTCGCTCATGCGACGTGGACCTACAGATGTAGCCGAAGCGGGTACACAAAAGAGAGACAGCTTTGAGTTAATGCATCGGTGAACACACAAAAGGCGCGGATCATTAAATGACAACTCATACGCGAGAAGCACACATTTGTCGAGAATAGAACGCTCTCTTCTCTCTGGGGTTGCCAGAGTGTTTGAAGGCGCGATGATTGCAAAACACGCCAGCACTTTCAAAGCATATAGGAAAGAAAATGTCAGAGTTGGGAAAGTTATTGTATAAAAGAGAGTGATTCGCGTTGCCGATTTTAAAAAACAACTCCAAAAATCCAAATAGAAAAAGCAACGAAAATCATTACAATTTTCATTACTTATTTTTTTATTATTACAAGGCCAAGTTGGACACAAAATTTATATTTTTAAATATTTTTAATATTATAAAATATAATGACAATGATATATTTTTATATTGAATTTGCTATCGAGATAAAATATTATTTTTAAATAATAAATATTAAATGCTTAATATTATATATTTAATATTATACATATATATATATTATAGGTATATTTTTTGAAATATTAAAGTAATAATTTTGAATCTTGATATACTAGACAGTTTTTTCAAAAAAATTATTAAAAATCTTTTTTTTCTTAAGATTTTCAAATTCAATGTAAATAAATAATATTTTCTTAATTTCCTTGTTATAAATTTATCGAAAATTATCAATAAAAATAAATTCATAACTATTAAAGTCCTGGTTATCGAAGTTGTTTTTTTCTGTTACAAACAAAATGTACATAAATATGTTTATTAATGATATTACAAGTAGTACAAAAATTCCCAATCCTGTTAATGTGTAAGATATACTTATGACTATGACATGCTAAGCTAACACTGACCGAGCAAGAGTTTGCATTTGCATTATATATTATTTTATATAAGATGGTTTCCAGATATCTATATAAATCGTATTCAGATAAAATAATCCCGATTCTGTGTTATTAAATGTCGACATAATTAGTCAACATCCAAGAGTAGTACTTATTCAGTTCATTCATTGATTTGAGACATTATTGAGTAGAAAAACATTAGAATTTTGTAGGAAAGAAACCACCTTGTATATACATTATAAAGATTAGGTAATATTTATAAACGTATTACGTTGCATGCATGTTTGTAATTATATGACTAGTTTGTTTAGTGTAATTAAGTAAATTAAAATTGAAAACAAATGTATATTTAAAATACAAACTTATTCTGTTGCAATTGTCGCAATCCATAATTAATTAATTAATTAATTAATTAACATAAACCATTCTCTTTACGCATTCAAATTATGTGAGTAAAATTGCATGTATTACTACTCTAAGAACACTAATAATAAATAAAACAAGCAAAAATATCAAAGAAATAATTGCATTAATATATCATGACCGCATATTAGTGAAAAATCGTATTATTTTTTCGAATAAAAATATATTTTATATTTTGCAAAATGACACTTGGTTCCACTTTTGCATAAAGCTAAACTAGATGTTATGTATATGTATATAAAACCAATTTAACACCTGAATTATATACATTAATTGATTTTATTTATATTTATTCAAAAATTGATCAAACTAGTTTCTTAATTCTTGAGAATTCTAATTTTATTTAAAAAGAAAAAGAAAAAAAAAAAAGATTTTGACATTGTTTTCAATTTTTTTATGTGAGAATTGTATTGTTCGAGAAATTCTATATTATTTTAAAGCATATTATATACAATCTCTTTAAAAAAACCTCGACCAATTTTTTTTATAATTTGATCGGTTTTTTATCAACCATGTGCCAAAATAAAATAACGAGTTGTAGGAATGATTATACTTTGGGATGCTAGGATTGCTAGAGTCGCGTTATTTAAAAACAGGAAAAAAAATATATAAATGTATTTTTAAAAATCTGAACTATATATACAGAGTGATTCATCTTAACTTAAATAAATTTTATAAAAAAGACTGAATAAAAGTTATATGTTGTAAAGGAAAACATATAATGATGATCCTGGCTTAATATTGTGACATTTACCTAAGATCATTTAAAGGTCAAACCTATTTTTTATATTAATCGATTCCTCGCAATATTGTATAAAAAATTATAAGGAAAAGATAGCTAAAAAGTGAATAGTTTATGAGATACTTTAATTTGACATAATTTTACATAATGAAATACTTTATAAAATATGGTATTTTTTGATGATTTTACCTTGATACTTTTATACTCAAAATGAAAGAAATCAATCAATGTAAGAGAAACATAATTGTTTTTTAAAAGAAGTATGTAATTTGTAATTATATATTTCTTCTTAACATGAATCACTCTGTATATAAAAAAAAGTTCTAAAAACACGGATCTAAAAAATTGTGCGACATTGATCCACCTGCGAATATCGATTCTCCATTCACTGCGTTTAGGCAAAAGTGCTCGAGGAAAGAAAAAAAATTGGACTAAAATGCACATCGAATGCATAAACACACGTGGTGTTGGGTAGCTTACGCAAGGTGGATCGGTCATCGTCTCTCATCGAGCTGATCTCGCGAAATGTTCTCCAATCGTTTCCCTCCGAATCATCGGACCTTCGTCGTGAAATGTCCAATTCGCTCCGACACTCCCTTTCCCCGACTCTCCACTTTTTTTGTCGTCGTTTCTCATCCGCGGTTTCGCTTCCGCGTGACAATTCAAGCGCGCTTCCTCTTAGCCGATCGCAGCTCGTGCGTAGTTTCGCGCGAAATCTCTTCCTCAGGGTCCAATCGGACCTCGGCGAACCTTGAGCGATTTCACTGAAATTCCTCCGATCGTTTTGTTCACGCGATTCTCTCTCCGATCTTAACTCTTCCAGTGACAGATGACGATTCCGTCGCATCCCCTTTCCATTATTCTCGCAATCTGACTTATCGCCGAAGTTTGCTCGATCTTTGGTGGTTCGTGCTAAAGTAGAATTCGTCGAGTTGTCCTGCTTCCTCGATCTCTTCTTCGATTTCAGCTCTTCGAGAGAGCGTGGACGGTACCATCGTGTCTTCTCCTTGAGACCTGATCTATTGCGAGCTGGACGAAGCGAATCGACATCTTTATTAAGATCTTCGACAGAATCTGATAGGAACTTGCTGTTTGAGATACTCTCGCAACTGCGGGTCAACTTGGACTCGCCGCGAAGATTTTCGGTTTCTTCTTTCTCGCAAATTACAGCACCGATCAGATTATTCTCGCTGCTACAGAGCGATCTGGCGATTCGCATCCGCAGAATGTTCAGTTTGTTATGCTTGTGATCTGACGGAAGCATTTTCGACGGATTTTCCGAAGAATCGGAGTGAAGCTTAGCGGAAGAATGACAGATATCGATGAACAAGCAAGATTTGGGATGTTTCCCGCAATATTGACGAGCTTGCGAGCCGATTTCTTCCGAGAATGAGGAACTTTCGGCAACATTCGAGAGCGATAGTACAATGGAAGATGAAGGGGAAGGTGAAGAGGACGATGAAGAGTCAGAAGCTCGCTTCGTTCTTCGAAAGCTATCGTCCGTATCAATCAATTTTTCTCGAGACGCCGCTGATCGATTCGCCAAATCATTCGAGTCACCGAGAGAGGATGTTACGTTCTCATTCTTCAAGGAAGGAATTCGCTTCGCGCTTTGTTCCGGTATGAACAAAGGCGCATCGGTGTTATTCAGATTCGAAAACTGCTCAAGTTGTTCCGCGATCGCTCGCTGTTGTTCTAAGGAGAGCTTGGAGCTTTCAGCATCAGTAGAAATCTGAGATTTATCATTGTCGGTCGCCATACTGTCATCCTCAATCTTCGCAAGTGTTGCATCCTTCTCGGCGAACACTTGATCTTTGCTATCTTGATCGTTACTCGACGTGTTCTCCATCGAAGCTGTCAAGCTTGAACCTCTTCCTGTAGTATTAATCGCAGTTGGATCCTTATTATTATCCATCAAAGGAATCCTGGCAATGGTGACTCGTTTGGCACCGTGTCGATGAGATTCCCCGATCGGAAAATCATTTCTGTCAGCTTCAACGTCAATGAAAATGACGTGTCTCCCGGCTGGGCAGGTTCGAGGGTTCTTGTTTGCCAAATTTCCGGGCAAATTCGAATCCGATTTGTATTCCTTTTGTACGTAGCAAGATGAATGGTGCAGATGTCGTTCACTGTCCCTCTCTGACAACGTAATGTTCGGTTCCGATACAAATTGACGAGAGTCGGTCAATTTGGTGGACTTGAACTTGATCAGACCAGCGTCGCCGAGTTTCGAGAAGTGTTTTGCTAAAGCTGCGACTCTGCCGCATCCTAAACGCACCTCTTCCGGTGACTTCCAGCATTTTTCCGTCTTGGACTCGTCGCTGGACACGTCGCTGTTCAGCCCGGTCAAGTCAAGATGCAGCTCCGGCATTATGGTGTACATCTTGGGAGTCGAAATGCCTTCTTCCTCGACTCTGCTCGATGCGCAATCATCGTTAATCGTGGAACTAGACTCGTCCGCGCAATCTTCGGAGTTAAAAACATCATCCAATATCCTGTCCTCGTTTAACACATGTTTTGAATTGTCATTCGCGCCTCGAAGGTGCGAGGAATCTTCCAACTTTGATTTCAAAACTGATTCAATCGATAAAAAGTTGGAATTGCTACATGTAGCTGTCTCCAAATTAGATAATGAAACATTTAAGATCTGTTGATTATCGCAATCTATCTTTACATCTTTCTGAGACTCTCTAGAATTGCGATCAGCTTTATTACAGTGCTCGCACTTGTCGCGCGATCCAATCTGAACTCTACACTCTGCGAGATTATCATCGGTTTGATCGATATAAGGTATACCGTCGAAGCTATTCCCATCAAAGATCAAGGGATGCTTATAATCATTCGCAGCCTCTGCGTATTCCTTTGGTGGAGCTGTGATCGTTTCAAACGGGTTTAAGGTGTCCGTTGGATAATTTAAACTACTCGTCGGGACATGGTCTAGGTTCATATTACTCTCTTCTTCCCCTATCATCCTATCATCGCTCGCGTCGCTCTCGTCCTGATAAATGACGGACGATATCTCGTTGTCGTTAGTGACGGAGATCAGAGGACAGAGCATACGGGCTCTCGGGAAACGCACGGGGGAGACGATAGGAGTAGAGGGACGCGGTGGGACGCGTTTTCTCTCGTCGACGGGATACGCGATTTCTCTCTGACGAGGAATGGAGAACGGATCCTGCTGCGCGGAGCACGGATACTCGTCGAAATCATCGAAAACTCGTGGAAAAACTTGATCAAGCTGATTACGATAAACTGATGCCTCGACAAAGCGCCGAGACAGGCTCGCACCTGGTTGAACAAAATCCTGACAACGCGCCGCCTGCTGCGGGAAGGACAACAGGTCGCCCATCGAGTGTGACGTGGTTGGCTGACCACCACCGGTCGTCTCCGTTGACTCTATCGCCGGCTCTAAGAGCTCGGACCTCGGCCGAGTCTTATGCGCTGCACGAAACAAGTGGTTAGTCAAGCGTTAATAAAGCGAGCTTCTTTCGAGCGAAGCGAAGCAGAAGGCGTTAAAACTCCGACGGAGGAAATATTCGGATTAGAAAATCGCCTGCTATGGCGGATTTGGTGGAAAATAGAATTTCTGTCGACACGTGTGCTTTGTGAAGCGAAAAAGTGAGCGCGAGTTCGAACTCGTTGGACAGTAACTTATTTTAGCGTTTTAAATTATTCCATTTATAATAGATTCTTTCTTGCAATTACATCATAAAATTGAGTTTCGTAATTAAATTTCTAACTTTCCTCAATTCTTCACTGTCAATGCAAATAAATTATTTACAAAGAGAAAAGATAGAAAACTTTGAGTCAATAGATTTGTAATAAATTATACTATGTAAATATAATTCTTTTCTTCGTACTAATTGTATTGAAACATATCGATCAGATAGAACCAGATAATTCGGATTTCGATTATTTATCTCTTATTCCAAGGACTAAATTAGTATCGCGAATTATAGCGTTAATTATTAATTTGTTGACTTACCTCGTGTCATCACAGGAGAAGGTTGAGATAACAATGTCGCAAGTCCGTGATATATAGCGCCCTGTTTCGCGACTTCCAGAGTTACGATCGGACCGGTACGCACAAGATATTCAGCAGCCCTAAAATTAAAAATTTAATAATATAATTGAAAGATTTAAAAAACTTATTACAAGATTAAATCACACAGAGTCTGCCGTACTTTTCTTGCGTAATCCCGACCAGACTTTGTCCATCCACCTTGAGCAATTGATCGCCTGCCGTCAATCTACCGTCCTGAAAAAAATAGATACGCAAAAATAAATTAAAAGTCACGTGATGAAATATAGACATTTCTGGATTTTATAATTTTTAATTTATTAATCTCATTTATCCTTAAAATGTAATCATATATATAGATTTCTCATGTCATGAAAATATTATATGTAAAAATTGTTTCAATGCGTATTTAATATTATTGAGTAAAGTTTTTTTCGAATAACAATTACTTACAGCATCAGCAGCACCTCCAGCAACAACGCTTTTAATGTAGATACCCAATCGATCCTGTCCTGCGCCCTGTATAACAAAATTTAAAAAAATTATATATATAAATGTAATAAATAGATATGCAAACACAAATACACGAAGATACGTACTTTTGCCGCAACAATGCTCAAACCCATACCGTTAGTACTTTTGTGCAATTTAATGACATGTATTTCTGGTTGAGCTTGACTTTGATTGACGTGGCTAGTGTAGCCGCCGGATCTGTTGCTCATCGCGCTGGGGCTACGCAACTGCAAAATATAAAAAAAGACTGCGTGTTGGTATATCAAAATATTTTTTATACAATTCTTATTTAAATTAGGAAAATTAATTTGATATATAAAAGTGAGACATTTATTTTTCATTAGATTATAAAACTACAATGTGCTTGTTAATTAAGTTTTGTTCTTACAGATACTAACTTTGTTACAGATATTATTTAATTTGAAATTATAACACTTACATTATTATGATGATCAATCATGTAAATGGTCCAGTAGCCGCTGCTAGTGGGTTGGGCCGCCATGCGGCATAAACCATCTCGCTGCAGTGGTGCCAGAAACTCCGCTAGTCCTGGTGGAACGCCTCTAATTACCTCGCAACTATAACCATCCTCGGGAAGCAGCAATGCCAATGCTAGGACAGGTTCCTCCTCCAATCTTATCTCACGACCGTCTGCACGCGCCAGTGTATCTGCGACACTCTCCGCCACCTACGACAAAGATTAATGATTTATAGCACAATAATACATGTTATAATATAAAACAATGACAATTTTTAGAATTTTATAATCAATGATAAAGACTAGAATTATAATATCTTCAAATGTACTCACCCTCACAACGTTCTCGATCAATTCGGCAGGTAACCTCGGCTCGTCGGCGGCCGGTTGATACTTTTGCAATAACGCTCTGACTTGCAGAGAATTCAATTTAAAGCAAGTTGAGCTCAGCGTGGCCAGTTCCTCGGCATTGTATTTAGGAGCCTGTAGGAGATGAGTCGCCTGCATAATCGTCGCCAGGTGGCATTGACTGGCCAGTTCCAGCCCCTGCCTCTCGGCCCAAGTCTCCAGAGCGTTCAGCCTCGCTTTGAGCCTGCGTCCGAACCACCTGACGCACAGATTCCCGTTCGAGACAAGTGTGTTGAAGGCCGTGGCGTTGATCGCGTGAAACAGATGGCTGAACAGTTGTATCGTCAATGCGGCGTTCACCCGGCATCGTCGCAGCAGCGCCATCGTGTTCGAGAAGATCTGCAACACTCCGGCCTCCTTCGCCGGCTCGTCCGCGTCCGCCATGAATTGCGTCATCGCCGGCTTCAGTTCCTGGGCGACGCAACGGACCAGCGAGCCGAAAGCCGTATGCACCGCGTCCGCCAGGATGTCCTGAGCCCGCGTGGAGAAGGCACCCACGTGCCGATCGCTCTTCAGCATGTGCAGTAGCTCCGAGCCGTTCGCCAGCCAAAAGGCCAAGGACGATGCGTTCATGCAACGGTCCTGGAAAAGCGCAATCCTCTTTGAAGACTCTACCATTCACGTATACGTATGATCGAATAAGAAAAACAAGTTATATGTTGAAATGTATACCTGAATAACACGTTGAATCATGGTAGCGACGTTTGCCAGCATGACGGTGAGTCGGTGAGCTCTCTCCGTAGGTTGCAGTTCAGGTCTATAGTGCGTGCTGGCGCGATATCTCGCGCTCAGGTAGAGGGTATAAGTAGGCGCCAGCTTGAAATGAGGCGCCGAGGGCTCCACGTCGGTGATGACGGTGTAAAAGAAGGTGTCCTCTGTCTCTTCGAGGAACTCCAGAACAGCCGGCAGGATCGGATCCGTGCCTCGCGGCTGTCGATCGTACTGCGAAAGCCTGCCCATAATTGATACAGATTAATTCTCTTCCTTGGATTCGAATTTTCTACAGTATTTCTCTTCTTTTCAAAAATAAATAATACAAATTTCTTATGTAAATATTGTTAATTTTTTTATATGATAATTTTCCAAATATGAAGAAACATCAATAAAACATACACTTTATGATACATTACTACACTCTAACATTTAAAAACACTTATAATTATTGTGCGTTCAATAAATCTGAAGAACTTAGCTAGGCTTGACAAACTGTTTAATGTAATGTTGGCAAAGGAAAATTTTCCAGAAAAATTTTAGAAACTTATTCGATGAGGATCTTCAGACAACAATTTCCAAGTATTTTTCCTTAGCCAAAATCACAAGAAACGTGATAAACTACCATAGATTTGCATCTCGCTACCTATTGCCGTCTCTGCTGCTGCTGAGACTTGCGGTTTCCACGTTTCCATCTAGATCAAACGTGGTCTCGTAATTGTGCGTGGGTTCTGGCGGGTGCGTGGGACTACGCGGACTACGAGCTGCGACAGCGGACTTAGACGGGCTCGACGGGGCCGCCCGTTCTTGGATCTGAGTCTGACTACCACCTCCGTTCAGTGTCCCGGATCCCGGGTGAAACTTCTCCGAGCTGACGTCCTGACTACTGACTGCGTCCGGCGAGCGTCTGTTGTGTGCGCGAAGCAAAGATTGTGACGGGAGAAGCAAACGTAAAGCACGAATCGAGCAAAATAAATATCAGTAATAAACAAAGTAGCAAAGGAATATGTGATAAAAATCTGTTGGGAGTTTTGTAGTGTATATCTCTAATAAAATACAACTTCAGAGCCGAAAGTATGGAGAACCTTTAATAAGGTACAATAACTAGAATTTTTTTACATATTGAATATTCATATTTACAAGCAATGACACTAACGTGATTCATTAAAAGTGCTCCATACTGTTACAGCCCAGATGTTAAATAAAAATTTTAACATTAAATAAAAGAAATTAATAAAAATTATAATCTATAATTAAAATCCACCGACATAGCAATTATAATAATTGATGATTCTAATGAGCTAAACGTACGTACATCTAAATTGCATAATGGCACGACAAATGCAGCGACACATTCGTGCATCAACATCTATTTTTATTTCTAATTGCAGACAGAGTATAGAAATTTTTTACAAAATTTTAAAAACCTACCGATCATAAGCATAGTCAAGTTGCTTGTTGGAATCATGTCTTTGTCTAATGCGCTCTTCCGGCGCCGGGTCGATGAATCGAAAAGTATGCATTCTGCCAAATTTTATGATAGCTCCATTCTGTAAAAATATATAAAACAAAATTATAACTTATGATCAAATTATTTCTCGTCGAATAACATAAATTTGAACGTTAGTCTTTCTACATTTATTATTTACGCGTAATTAAAGAACATTTACATTTAATTAAATGACTAATGAACAATTATAAATGAATACATAAATACAAAAAAAAAAAAAAAGAAGAAATTGGTAACACAC
Organism: Prenolepis imparis; assembly: GCF_030444845.1. NCBI lineage: Eukaryota > Metazoa > Arthropoda > Insecta > Hymenoptera > Formicidae > Prenolepis > Prenolepis imparis. The sequence continues at coordinate 11,964,726 of NW_028141163.1, forward strand.
CTGCAGTATGGTGGTTTGATGTATCCTCTGATTATTAACATATGTGTGTGCATCTCTGGAGCATGGCGTGAGAGTGACGATGTTCTCAGTGAAGGCTATCACGCAATGCCTGGGCATCACCGTAGGTCCTGGCAGCGTCAACGTTTGCGCTTGCACCGCTTGGGGCCCAATCGGTCTCTCCGAGCCCACTTCTGTGACATTCGGCTGCAACCGATGACGCACTCCGACGCCATTCGGGATATCGCTGCCGTCAGGATTGAGCTCCAACAGGAACGGTAACCTTTCGTCCTCGTACCTGTAAAGATTAAGAGGCTCTAAGTTTTATAATTGTTCAGATATTCATAGTCGAAGATATTAAAGACTTGCTATGAATATACTGAAGCAATGGGATTAAACATCTTACAAGTAGGTGATTGGTTTCAAACTCTCTGATTACTTCGAAAATAAAAAACTACAGTACTTGTAAAATTGTAGGAAGAGAGACTTTCGATTATTAGATTTGACTCGGATTTTTAAGTACATATTGAACTTGATCCATTCTTATAATACAATGACTATCTCAATTTTAAGATAACTAATTAATACAATAGACGTTATTTAATATTTGTCAAATAATCTATTGCGTGGAAGAAAGTTTTGTGCCCTTTCATGTTTCCTTGCAGAAAAATTTCGTACCTGTGATCCAGCTCGTTCCATTTTCCGGAAGGTTTCTTTTTACGTTTCCGTGGCATATAATCCGCGGGCCTCCTCCTTACGTGAAACATAATGGAACCTGCAATAAAAATACACATACATTTTAATTAAGCAACGTTATTGCACGAGCAATTTACACGCTATATACATTTTATCTACATAAATAAATAAAGACACACAATCATGAGTTATAATTCAATATATAAAAAATAGATAAAAAATACGTAAACATAAAAGATTCATAAACACTATATAGAGATACGTTTACATTAATAGCTTGTTCATGGAAGTAATGATACTTCTTACAGGAACTATTTCACGCCCACAAAATTCACGCGAAAGGATCACTTTTTTTTAATCAAATAAATAAATAAATAAATACAGCGCTTTTGCGAAAAATAAATAAGAATGACAAGTAAAAAACGCGATAATGGGGGCATCGTGGATTTTATCAGGTGTGTTTCTGGAAAAACAATGGGAAGAAGAAAAAAGGGGAAAGCTTCATCAAAGTACCGTCATACAAATGCGCATCGTTAAATTCAGAAATGTGGCATGGCATACAATAAACGCGAGAAGCCCCCCCGGTAAATCATCGAATTAGTATGATGGACGAGAGATAGCGATCGTGCATTTTTTTCTCGCGTTCAAGTATTAACCGGGCACCACCGCGTTCCCCTTACGCACAACGCAGGTGTGCTCCCAAAGCGCGGTAACTTCTCACGGAAGAGGACGGAAGAAAGGGAGAACGACTCTCGGCTTCTCGGGTCAGCGAGCCGCACAGTCATTGCACCCAGTCGTCGTCCAGTCGGCGTTTTCATCAGCGTTTCCCTCTTGCTTTTGCAAACGACGTCGTTTCCTTACTTTCGAGTTAGGGTACATCAATATGGGTTACGATAATACATTCGCCATTCAGAAATACGATTTTTAATTCTCATGGGCTAGGAAGGAGCCAGATGCGGATGGTAGAGTGCGTCAGTTTCGAGGAAAATTAATTCTTCATTGAAACTGATTAATTGTGTACAGGGCACAAATTTGAATCCTAAAGTGGCTGGGGTCAGAAATAGTTCAGTTAATAAGAGCTGTCGCCCGGCGATCCCAATTCAGCGACTTCGCCCCGATACTTTTCACCTACATGGCTTCTTTATGTGTGAAGGTCAGAGGGGTTTATTAAAATAAAGATGTCGAATTGAGATTTAATTGAATTACTTGGTATCGCATCAAGAAAAATGAAAAATTAATTTTCTTTGAAATTGACGCACTATCCACGTTTGATTCTTTCTAGATCCTTGAAATTTAAATTTGTATTTCACTTTGTATTGAGAGCCTTACTAAAATCATTAAGAGCCTGCCAGACGAGATGATCCAAGAGTCTGTGGACTCTTGAATTGTAATTGCCTGAATTTGACAATAACTAATTAAACACTTATAATATAAACTCTGTGCAGGTAATTTTGGATTCGCCAGCAATCTAGATTAGAGGATTTGAAGGATTCACATTTTTTCTTCCCTAACACTCACCTAACATCACCTCCACTTTGCCGCTTCGGCGTGGTTTGAATGGCCAAAGTCCAATCATATCTTCATATCTATGAAATTCGATAACACTTCTAGATCTAACAATTCGCACGCGGATAATAACGCAAATATATTAAACAAAGGTCTCTCACAATAGGTATAATTTAAAATCCGTAACGTATCTTTTGCAACCAGCTGCATCTGTTTGTACATAGGAATATACTTTTGTAGATTTTCATATTTTTTTTTCGTTTTGTATACTTAATTGATTTAACTTAAGAAGCATTTATAATAATATACATGCTTTGTCTCGTATTCTTTATTATAATTGACTGTTGCTTTCGAGAATTAATATGTATAGCCAACGTCCAAGTATGAAATACTTATTAAATGATTATGAAATGTAATATCGGGCAAATATGTATAAATAAAATATTGATAAAAACATTACACATGTGAAAGGCAGTTTGTTATGAGCGTAATTAAAGTCGCATTAGAGAAAGATAAGCGAAAATAATCCATTTAACAGGCCAACTGTACATTGTCTCGAGGACATGGAGAATAAGTATACATTTCATGCTGATTTTTCCCTAGTATGTACAGTCAGATACAAATCGACCAGCGTATTATTCTTATCGATGCTATAAAACGTCCCTCTAAAGTTCCAAGAACAACGTTTTGTCATTAAATTACACCTGTTGCAATTTCTACATAGCTTTAACCTTTTCGGTTCATTCGATAGCAAATGCCAACGTGATAGTGCAATGCGAAAGATTTGTAGATATCGTGCACGCGGTCAAAAACTTGATACACACGCCATGAGCGTAAAATAAACAAACGAAGATCATTGATATATTTCAAATCACTCGCGACAATCTTGATAAATTAAAATTAAAAAGTAAAATAAATAAAGATTGGCGCTTGTTTTTTTTTTTTAATTCCAAATGAGAACATTTTTAATCACTGTGTATGATAATATAAAGTTTTGATGTCTCTTCAAGTTCCCCAAAGATTAAATGAAGTAATTCTAATCAATGACTTTTGGAGAACTTTAAGTAATTATATTGCATAAACATCAGTATTTCTGTTCATATATTGAATCTTGACACATTTGGATTTATGTATCTAAAAATAACTGCAGCAGAATCTTTAAAAACAACAACATTTTAGATTCACATCCCTGACTCTCATTGTTATTAAATCAATTAATAATTAAACAAAAAGATGATCTGATATTTAAATACAAAAATTCAAGTAGAAAATGAATATGTCAATATTTATATATATAATGTTAATTAATTTGCTGAAGATGATCTAAAGAGGAAAGATCGAAAAGTTAAAGAAGATATCAAGATAAGTTTGTTGACTCTTATCAGCCCATTTCCTACCTAAACTTTTGTATTTATAAATCAATTAATTAAGGTCTTAATAGATCCTTTCAGAGAATAATCATTAAGTCGATTAGAATAAGGCGACTTCTGAAAAAAATAATTTGAATATTTCATTTTTAAGTATAAAATGCATACTTGAAAAAAATCGCGCTTTAAAAATGAAGACAAAGGAAAATAAAAACTACAAATGTAAATTCTAATCAAATAAAAAGCATTACGCGTGGGAAAGAAGAGAAAAAACTTCAACAAATTAATTAAGTGGTAAGTTTCATATATATCCTACTGAGAATTAATTAATTGTAATTAATAGATGTAGATAAATTTTCTTTATCCATATAGCTTAAATATGGATTATGGAGAATATTTATGAAGTATATTTCTAAATAAACTATTACACCGAACCAGAAAATCGCGCACTAGAAAGAGAAAGAGCGGCACTTTCGATTTTAACGCAAACACAGATCAATGCAGATTAATGCAAGAAACTCAATTGCTATTATAATTCGCGTGTAACAAAAAAAAAAAAAAAAAAAAAGAATGTAGTGAAACTTTAATACTCGTGACGCGCGAAGCGATACTCTTCATGACTCGCCCGTTAAAACAACACTGGGGCGTGTGTTGTTCCTCTTGTTACTTTTGTTCCACAGAACGTACACAGGATGTATATAGAAACTAGAATACGATATAGCGCACGTGAGATCGGCGCAAGCGTGTTGACGGGTGTCCCTTACATTACATACGGAACTATAGTAGCTCTTTTCCCTGCGTTTATATTCGCCGATTGAAATTATTTATTAACTTTTCGCGTCAGATCGAGATGGATTCGATGGTGTGCGATAGTTAATTTTTAATCGAAAATAGGGACGGAAAAAGGTGCATGCACATACCCACACAGAGAGTAAGATATTGGCTTTTTTAAATGGATTATTATGTTGGATTTCGTGGAAATATTCGTGCAAGAGTTATAATTTTTTATCGACAAAAGGATATTAGAGGAATAATAGAAATAACTTCTAAAATTAGCAAACAATAACTTTGTCTCTCCCTCCAGGAGGTAAAAACTAGAGGAAGCATATGTGAGCGCCATAGATGAAGACTGTGATTCCAAAAATGCAAGGACAATCATTTGTCACCATCTTAGGGACGCTCATTGATTGATTATTACTGGAAAAGTAGAGTTATTACTGATTAAGGCTCCTGGGTGCTCACCGCGGCCATATTGGATTGTGACGTCAGAGGCGAGAAAGCACACGCTGAAAATTCTTAGATGCCATTTTTTAATGAAAAGATATTTCGATTAAACAGCACTTAAGATGGGTTTAGCACACTCTTAAAAACCCTCGAAAACTATCCTTTTCCCTTTATAATCAATCAACATCTGTAAAATGATCGAGATATCAGACTTTGACATGCGGAATGACTACGCATATGCAAAGACCAGACGGACTGGGCTTCATAATATTACATTTTACAGCTGTTGATTGATTATAAAGGGGAAAGGATAGTTTTCGGGTTTTTTTAAGAGTGTGCTAAAGCCATCTGAAGTGCTGTTTCATCGAAATATTTTTTTATTTCGAAATGGCATCTAAGAAATTTTAGCGTGTGTTTTCTCGCCTCTGACGTCACGATTTCGACATGGTCAGAAAGGAGCCAGGAGCCTTAATATTGGCTATTACTGGAAAATGCTAATATATTCAAATATAAAACAAGAATTGATATTGGTTCCCAGACAGCATCATGTCCAAAAAAAACTGGGACATAAAGACATCTTTAAGAAGTCTTTAAAAGACATCTCTAAAACATCTTATATGATATGATATCTAAAAGACATTTTAAAGACGTCTTATGTCCTGATTTTGGACATATTTCGACTTTAGTGCTGTCTGGCTTATGTGTTCCTAAGCAAAATAATCGTGATTGAATTAAATAATAAATCTTAGGAAGCAGAATTTATAACTATGTTCCTTCTACATTTTTTTTATCTTCATGTCTCTTTTTTGCTAGACTATATTCATGTCAATCTACATTTATTTCTTGCCATCACTTTGCCATTTCTTCGATATCTATGATACTAGAAATGTTCATCTTGAACGATAAAACATCCTACGATTCTGATATGACCTTTTCATAAACCTACAAAATTTGCAATACTATGTTATCATTATAAATGAGATAAATGGAAGCTTCTTCAGATCAATTTCATCAATAAATATGTGTCCTCTAAAATTAATCATCCTACAGATGTCAAAAGGAATCATCATGATCTCTTAATTATCGCAAAGAAGGCCATAAGAACTTTAGAAAAGTTCCTGTATAGAAGTATAATTATATAGTTGACATTACTGGAAAATCTGACAATAAGATTCTTAAAAAAATTTTTTTAAAATCATATACAGAAAGAATTTCTCTTAGAATTTACCCTGAAAATCATGATAATCGGGACAATATGGTATGGGAAGAATTTTATGAGAATTTCTCTGATTAATATCTATCACAATAAAATATAAAATGTTTGCTTAATTTTACTATACATACAGTTTAGTAAAATTAATCAAACATAATTTTATATTATTGAGAGATATTTTTTATTATGATAAATATTAATCAAAGAAATTCTCATAAAATTCTTTCCATACCATATTGTCCCACAATTTTCAGGGTAAATTCTAAGAGAAAATTCTCTCCGTGTATTAATCCAAATGCGATGTATCTAATTTTTGTTTAATACAATTATTTAATAATTAATTTTTGTATATGTATATACCTATATATGTTAATATAAGATGCTCTCTCAGAAGTAAAAGTAATTTTGTGAATCAACTAAAATTCCTTATATTTCAGTTGTAATTTTAGTCTTTGACAGTTCTACTGTATACTTATCATCATCATCATCGCAATCTCGTGATTGGAGAAGCTATAAAATTTCGCTTCATCACTTCAGATGGGGAGGAAGAGAGAGGAATAACACAAAACGCGATCGGGATCGGTGCACGCGATTATTGCCGGAAAGCGGAAAGGAGAAACTCTACCGAAGATATCCTTACAAAGGCAGCACGCTAGCTAGGTGTGCTCGAATGTAGGTCGGTGTATAACGCCAGGTCGTTCCGGTGTTTTATTGATTTTCCGGGCATCCAGCCGAGTGTACGTATGCACATATACACGTATGTAGGTATGTATACATACACATACATTGCCGTCTCGCGATGCGTACGCGATGATGCACGCGAAAGGTCGCGAGAGATTATTGCTTTCATCCTTTGACCCTTCCACCCTTATCGATCTTTCGAATACGATACTTGATCTGGAGAGGGGGGAAGCTAAACGAAGCAGAGATATTCTATTTTTGATTACTTTATATCTCTTCTAATTTTCTTTTTTTTCTTCTTCTATTCGATATTCTTCTCAAATTAATTTCCATATGATTTAATGCAATTATATATCTTCAGTTATTATATAAACATTTCTTTTATATAAAATATTTAATATTGTTCTTAAAAACCTGATTTTTCTTTTTAATACAATGTAAGAGATGCATGCAAACAAGACAAGAGGCAAGCCTTGACAATGATCGAAACATTCTATAATGCGTAAAAGTTTGCATACACGATGGAACATAAGATTTTCTTTTGCTTCTAGAAGTTTCATTCTTTTCTCAATATAAGAAGCAATTTAAATAAAAACAAGTATTATGAAAAAGAAGATATCTTACAGAAGTCAAATAAAGAGTAAATAGAAAAATATATACATTGCTAAATAATTTTTCAAAAAGGTCTTGGATATTTGCAAAACACAAATGTTGTTTAAAATAATACGCCTCGATAAATTTTTATACATTGGGTTGATAACATATAGAATCACACTTGCGATTAAAAAGAAAGTTCAGCTTATATGCGTCATGCATGATTCGGTCAGCTTTAATAAGAGCTTACGTCGTATTCCCCAATCCATCATGTTGATCGCTTTATTTATTAAACTTCGTGGTCCCTTTGTCGATTATTGCTGCTGCTGAAATATTGGTCCCCTTCGTTGTTCCTTTCCTTCGTTGTTCCTTGTGAAACTTGGAAACTTCGCTGGTCCCTCTCGCAAACTGGTTAAGCGAATCTTATCAACTAGTTGCGAAGTCGATGTTGAGGTGTTGAGGTATATAATCAAATCTCTTCAGCATCAATTGCCACTAACAGCTGCTGACGAGCTTGAAATTGCAATTAGACCCTCAAGTTTAGACCTCTCGTTCTATCTTCATCGAGAAGTTCGATGACATTTGATTTATATCTCCCAGTTATCCAGACACTTGAATATAAAAATAAGAATACTTATTCTCTCTCTTTCTTTCTCGCGCTCTCTTCATTTATTTTTTATCTATTTTTAATAACGCAAGATATGAACTTAATGAACTTATTTAGCTAATCGTTGTCAACAAGTATCGATGTCTTTTTTTAGACGTAATATCGATGACGACACCCTTCAGTCTTCAGGAAGATACGTCGACAGTCACATAAACACATCGCAGCAATATACAAGGCCGATCCGTGCTGGTGGTCGCATCAAGATTTTGCACTTCAGAGATATAACGACACAGTGCAATTCTATAATATAATTCCTACTGTTTCTTGCAAATATTGCAATATATTTACGGGACATGCGATTTATCAAAGAAAGTCATATTGACGATCTGAATGGAAGAAATTGTCAGTAGTCTGTAACGATAAATCAATAGTACGCCATCGATCACAGTCAACGATGTCCTTGAGAATCACCCTCTTCGTTATTTTTTTAGATATAAATACATGACATTTAAAGATATACTTGGAATAAAGATCGCACGAATGGTCCACATAATAAATCACATGGATAATCAGCAACGTTCATCAGTGGTGATTAATGATCACCGTGAAATTGTTGCTTCAAAATTTCTTCGAGAGATAAAATAATCATCAATAATGCTGGATCGATCGTTTCTGATTAAGATCGACTTTGTCGCTCGCAATCGAGTTTGATTGAGGTAAAAAAAAAAAAAATTGAAAAAAAAGAAGCTATACACTTATCTCTCACAGTTTCACATATTATTTTCTATTTTTATATTTCAATAATAGTAGGTCATCACGTAGCAATCTTTTATACTGTGTGTCTGTTATATTGTAACTTATGCATGTAATCGATAAAGTCGTTTTGCCCTTTACGAGAGAATTACGAAAGGCAACATCATACTTCTGCTGTTATACGATTCTTCTTCCTCTTCTCTTCTTTTCTTCTTAGATCGATTAAATTTGATTATGTTAAATTATGAGTCAATGGTGCACTTAGATAGGATTAACAGATCGTATTTGTGTCATTTGGTTCTTCGCAGAGAAATCACGAAATCACCATAGGTAGATGAATCCTCTTCATCCATCAATTCCTCTTGATATGTCGATGTAACAAATGGATCAGTTTTGATAATGTACGACACTTCAGATCGTATTTGCGGCTCCAATTGTAACAATTATTTATACCTTCCTTACGAATTAACGCCGAGTATTACGACAATCGCACAAATCGCGTGGGTGGTGGATTCGCTTTCACTGTTGCATATAGTATCTTTGATTCGTCGACTAATTCTAATCGAATTCAATGAATGACGCCACGCCTCGGACGTCACGCATTATAATGCGTGTAATTGTGTGATGACTGTTTACTTCTTCTTCTTCTTATTACAGGCAATTACAGCCCGCGCGAGTGGGTGGATCCAGTTTTATCAGCACTGTAAATTTTCTGTCGCGCTTCGACGAGTTCGTTCGTTGGCTATTAATACTCTGCGCCGTATTTATGCAAGTTGTTGCAAAGGATAGCACGTACATATATATAAACTTGTCGAGACCACAATGGATCATCACATGCGTGGGTGAATACACTTTCGTCGCGTCTTCTCGAACGGACGCGAGATACACCCGACGATTAAACGACCTCGAGTTCGTCGTACAAACATTTTTTTAAATAAAAAAAAAATGTCACGCAAAAAATTTACATATACAATATAAATTAATATATCCAGAAGGTAATAGACGGTGGACCGAACTGTCACATATTTTATACATAAGACGTGTGCTGGAACAATTATAACTTTTTCGTGAATGAGATCGTTCGAGCAATTTTTTTTTGACTCGGAATCACTACTGATAATTATCGAGATCGCGGGCAATTATTTCGTCACGAACGATGACGTTGAAATGAGGGCAAAGAGGACGACGAGGCGGCGACGACGGCGCCCGCGCACTGGCACCAGTGCCGACGACAATAAGCTAACTGAGGCGATGTGCGATGTTGGCATCGACTGTTCTCTTTGCATCTCTCTCTTCGATCCCCTCCTTTCCCTCTCTCTTTCTATCTTTTCCTTTCGTCGAATTTCCCAGCTGATATCAATCCTTCTGTGCTATGCAATCTATAATCGTATAAATTTAATTCTTTCTTTGACGTAATTTCTTCTATTTTTCCAGCCTTATCTCTCTCTCTCGTCAAATTTTTATTCCTTTCTTGCAAATTCTGACGTCAATCTTTTTCGTCGAATTTTTCCTCCTATTTTATTCATACTATCCTTTTTTTATAGATTTTCTCTTCTATTATTTTTCTTCTCGCATTCTTCTATTGTAGATAGATATCCTCTCCCGCGTTGAATTTTTTAAAAATTATGTATAATTATTTTTATGGTTTATATTTAATTTATATTTAATTTTTATTATGCATATATCATATAATTTTGAGTTTTTCCTAGAGAGAGAGTTATATCTTCTAATTTATCCTCACATAATAGGTATGTTTCAAAATTTATATTCAACATTTTATGTACAAAATTTCTTATTTAGTTTGCGTGTTTAAATAGACTACTTAAAATTACTTAATATTATAATTGACAAATAAGTTAATGATTTGTCATGTAATACTAAAACTAAAATTTATATCTTTCTTCTTTGTCACTTTATATAATATGTTATATCGTGAATGTTTTATATAATGTGTTATTCGTATATGCTGAGGAATGAAAATTGATTCCTCCAAAAATATCTCATAATATAAAAAAAAAAAGATAAGCAGAGATTTACAGATTATTATTCTTGGCATGCTTTATATAGAATTATCGCACACACAATTGCTAATTCTGATTCAATTCTCGATAGACAAAAAAACTCAAATATTTTTCCTAAATATATAAAGATAAATTTCAATATATAGCCTCGAGAGAGGAGTTAAATGTAAAGAACGCAAATTTCGATTAAATACTTTAAAGACATTTAAGCCCGGTTGTATTTGCTTTTCTTCTATTATATATTGTATATTACATATTGATAATATACAAACAAAATAAGAATGATTATGCAATTATAAGTTTAAAGCATTGAACATAAAAATTGTAAATATAAAAATTGTAAACTCTTACCTCGCGAAGAAGGATGATTCATTAATATCGCCAGAGGACATTCGTCGTCGTCCAATATGTACTCCTGATGCGCATTGCCACCCACATTTTCACTGTTAACCTACATCATAAATAAAATCATAATTTTTACAATATAATTGTACTTTTAACAAGAAACATCTGTTTATACTTGATATTATATAAAATAAGTTAATATTACATATATATCTGATATAATTTCCAAAAACTAGCAAATTAATCATGTTTTAATACAAAAATATATATTCAAATAAAATATTCAATCTTAATACCAATAACAATATTTATTCATACTTATTAAAAAAAATTTCTAATCTTTTTCAATTTCCTTATCATATTACAAGAAGTTTTACTATTATCCATTATTGTTTTATTTAATCCTAATTAAATAATATACATGAATATTATTTAACACATTTCTACTTTCAACTTTATATTCCTCTGTTACAAATTATTAATACGTTTATCATTTTATTATCACAATCTCTCTATTCTTGTTTTTGTTTTTATCAGAGTTACTTTTATCTTCTTTTATATTTTACGATGTAGTTATTAAATTAGTCACTACACATATATATTTTAAATATAATAATTCGCGAATGAATGACAATTTCATGTATAAATGCTAACCTGCACAAGGCAATACAACTGCGGATCCACTTTTTCTAGGCCGTATTTAGCCAACATTTCCCGCACGACTTGAGCGGCGGAGTCTCGCACGCTCAACAGCAATGTTTTGTATGGCACGTCCTTGCACAACGCCTCGCCATAAATTTTCAATGTACCACCAGTGTCGGGTCCGCCGTCTTTGCTGCGAAATTGCTGAAGTTTCCTCTCCAGCTTCTGTTGGCGACGACGTCTCATCACCGCTTCCGGATTCGAAATGCTCCTCGTGAAACTGGTTTCGGGTAGTTCTGTAAGCAATAACATTATCGTTAGCATCAAGAGAGGAAAAAAAAACCGTATCCATATTAGTTGCAATAAGAAAATATAATTTATCGCGCTCATTACTAAACAATCATCGAAATAATTAAACTAAAATAATTGCGTGTGTCTGACGTGTTAAACTATTATTAGATTTTGCATTTATCTTAAAAGAGACGAAATGAGACGATAAAAAAATATTACAATATATAAGGCATGATCAAAAAATATTACAATTAAATACAGAGAGATTTCAGAGAGTAAATCTCTTTCAAATCTCGTTCATTCTCCGAAGAATTTCCATTTGTTTCTTCAATACTTGATTGTATACAAACGGTCTAAAAATAATGTTTGCTAACCCGTATAGAGCTTTTCGGCGACGCCGTTCGGATCACCAGGCACGGCGTTCTCGTCTTGCTCCAAGCTCTTTAGTCGACTGAGCTTCTCCTGCTTCTTGATCTGCTTTTTCTCCCGCTTGCTCAGCTTCCTTCGAAAGCTGGAACCCTCGGCTGAAGTAAAACCGACGCCCTGCGCATTGGTCTTGTCGTCAATTCTTTTCAGCAAGAAGCGTCCCTCGCGATCATCTATGTGCCAATTTAGTTGAACCAACAATGGCTTTTCTTCCAACCCAAGCTTACGTTCTTCTATAAATAAAGGAAGTGTCATTAAAATAAGCGCGTTTATAACATGTTAATACTACATAAAATTAAAAATTTAAATAATAAAAAATTAAAATTAAAACATAATTCTCGTTAACTTATAAAAAAATAAATTGATTCATATAAATAATTAAAATTAAATATAAATTTATACATTTAAACAAAAATTCAAAACTTAAACATTAATAAAAATTTTTTTTAAATTAATTAGATTTAAATACACAGATACACTTAATAATTTATTTCTTGATTTAATATAATTATATATTATTAAAGCTTCTTGTTACACATATATATAGTTTTAATCATATAGAAATTAAATTTTGTCCTTTTGCTATGCAATATGTAGATGGCAATTTGATTTCACTCACCTCCATTCTCGTGAATCTCGTAAAGAGCATATTCTGGGACGGATAACATTCTCATATCGGGACGAAACTTTTCTATGAGCGTTTCTATTACTGCTTGGCTGGTCGCATCCGAGGCAACCCTGATACACTTGGTAGCGACCTTCTGACCGCTATCTTGGAAGTAGAATCTCATTACACCATGAAACTCCAAATCCTAAAATCCGAAAAAAAAGAATAGATTGTAGATAAAATAAGCCTCGCGAACTATATTGTTGAATTAAAAATTTAAATATTCGCAGAGAGAGCTGCTGTTGCGAGATACTCACCTCATTAGGTTCCGAAAGTTCGAACAGGTCCAAACGATTGGCATTCCACTGTTGTATGACCCCCCTGAGAGCCTCTCGCTCTGCCTTCTTGTTCGCCAGTTCCGTTGCCATCCTGAAAAACACAAGACACAAGATATATATAATTGCAAGTAACCGATATAGTTGTAGAAGCTATAGTGTACGATCGGTGTGCGATTTTTTTGAGATATAAACCGTATAAATTTCGCTTTCTCTAAAAACCAAATAAAGGATAAACAAACATATCTTCAATCAAAGGTCCAATCGTATAAAATTAATAGAATAAACAGTTTTGCCTAAAAAATAAATCTTTGAAAAACGCACGAGCTACTCGCTACTGATTTTGTTTTTCGCCTCTTTTGGAATTTTCTAAAGCCGTCCCTAATGCTTGGCCAGCCATCGTCTGTGTTGTGATACCTCATCGAGATAAATTATCACAGCAGAAATAAAGTACGAGGCGTCTGTTCGGTGCGCCTGGCTATCCCAAGTATTACGTTGTCTGTTATGATTCTCGCTATGCAGCACGAGTGTCCAGTACATGTGCTGCATCTAGAAACGACTCCTCCATTGAATACCACGAACTATACAAAGTGTTCGAAAAAAAAGATGCACAGCATTAAGACTTTCAGTTTCACGTAATTTCTCAGAATTTCACTAATGTTTGTCAACCAGTCAACTAGTCGAGATTAAAGTTAGTTAATCAAATTTAATTGTCCAAATTGATTCATATTTATCTCAGTTAAATTGTATTTAAAAAAATTTCATTTAATTTTAATTAATTAACAATTTTTAATTAGTTATAAGAGATCGAATATAGATTTTATTTAATATATTAATCGGCCGAAATTAAGGCGCTTGTCAAGTAAATTTAACCGACAATGTTAATAACTAACAACAAACGAAATCTGTCTCAATCGAGTCTCCGGAGTTTCCAGACGATCCTCCAGAGAAGGTAGTTACATGCCTAGCATTCCTGTCGTATCTTTCCCATCCCTTCACTCTTCTCTCAACACGTCTTGTGTCCTCGGTCTTAAAACCTTAAAAGCGCGTCAATGAATCTCTTTTTTAAGGGTTCGCTGCATTTTAACCCTCTAACAAGTTAATTTTTATCTTTCATATCAATTTTAAAAATATTTAAATATTAAAATATTTTAATATATATTAATATATATTAAAATTATATATATTTTAATATATAAAAATATATATATAATATATATTAATATATAAAAATAAAATCGAAAACAAAAAATCTTAGTATATTAACAATTCTCATCACATATTCAACTCGGTATCTTTCTGTGATTGAATTTTGCTTATCCAAGATTACATGCAAAGGAGGGCCAAGATAAATATAAAAAATGCGACCATATGAATAGTCACATTAGGAATAAAATTACAAGCTGAGAGCTTTGTATTACTATTCTGAAAGTTGTATGCGTGATAAGAGAATAAGCTACACGAGAAGCTATAAAAGATATACAGAAAATATACAGAAGCTATAAAAGATGTGCAGAAGCTATAAGAGAAGCTATGAGAAGCTTACGAGATTATTCTAAATTGTAAGATACATCCGAGAGAGATCAGATTAATGCGCTCCTTGGACGAGAAAATTATGGAATCGCGATTCTAGGCCACCTCTGTGTTAAGGTCTAATTGCACGATCGCACTGCGATAACGCCGCGTAATCATTGCATAGGTAACCTCGCGCAGATAAGTAAAACCGCGATGACTCATACGCTAAAATATGAAGCGCGCGTCACTCGTTTGCCTTGCAAACTTGCGAGCATCGCGAGTGCGACGATGGTGAAAGAGATCGAGAGATCTTCGCGACAAAATTTACAACAATACATATTACAACAAACGCAACCGCGATTTTAAATCGCAGAGTTCGCACATTGCGCGAGCCTCGTCGCATCCTCAATGGAATCATGATATCAACTTTCTCGAGTGCCAACTCCTCGGGAGAGGAGTGTCAACCTCATGATGCATTCAAAGCATGTAAACGCCTCTCTCGTTCCTTGACTAACGTACAATCAAGGACATTAATAATTCCTGCATTCACGTGATGAAGGATAGATTCGCTTCGTGTTTTTTCTTTAATTTAAATATAGAGTGCTTTCCAGAAACAAATGTTATATAGGTGATACTGGGTAACACAGTGTACGATCTAGTATTTTCCAACTACGACACAATCGTACACAGTTAACAATAAGATGCTGTGTTTGACTGTGTCGTCGTTTTGTGTCACCATGGATATCAACATTATATGTATTTGGTACCATTTTTTTACAGTAAAAACATCCTCTGCGTGATTTTAAATTATTACAAATCTGTGGAATCTCTGTGAAATTAAATTATTACATTGACCTAACATCACAATTGACCTAATATTATATTCACCGTGCATATGCACCGAAAAATTTAAAGTGAAAGAGCTATGTAAATGACTGCCCTGTACTTTAACGGTGAAAAAAAAAAAAATAGTAAGTAAAAGAGCAACGTTCCAATTGTAAGTCGACACTGTGTCACACAGTGTATGACTGTGCTGTGTTTCGTTGCTGGAAAATACCCATAGAATATTCGAATTGCAAATAAGTAAAAAAATAAACATAGTTCAAAAAAAAGAAAAGATGAAAAGAAATAAAATTACTCTGTAACTTTTTGATGCTGAATACGATTCCCATTTCCAAATTGCTTTACAAAATTTTAAAAAATTTGCAATTAAAGTTGCAAGAGATTGTTAATGTTTAAGAATGCTATTTTAATGTATTTTATCATATTATAATTATATGTGATGTATTGGAGAAATTTATTACAGTCAGAGAATTAAGTACGTTTAGAACTGTCAGCCTTCAAAAAATGTATTATATGATAGTTAATTATAAATAAATGTGTGGAAACGTTGCGAATAAGACCATTGAAGATCTAATAAACAGTATTCAATTGTATTTATTCAAAGAATCTTTTAGATCGCAGAATATGGATTTGATAATAAAATTGATAAATTTAAAATGACAATTAGTATAGAGCTTATCTTTCTTATATCTATCTTTATACGGTGATTCTAAATAAGTGCGAGAAATTTTAGGAAATGATTCTTTGTCAAAAATTAAGGGGGGCTTTCATATAAACATATACTCCTATGTCTCTCCCTAAAGAGTTATACTTATCTAAAGGAGGAAGTGAAAATTAGGTATTTTTCTTAAATTTTAGACAAGTTAAAAAAATTGAAACTTGGGCATTTTCTAAAAAGGATATTTATTAATATTTTCGTATTGTTATAACGAGATAAAACTAGCAACTTCTATTCAATTTTTTATTAAAATTTTTTAACGCGTCGAAATATGATCATCTAAAATATGAAGTTAGAAAGCTGATTCCTTTAAAAACTTTATTTCTTTTTTTTTGTAAAATCAATAGTTTACAAGAAAAAAATTAAAATATATTATCATGCACAGCACGGTGCTAAATGACAGGTTCGAGTTATAAGAAGTTACATTTTATTGTTAAAATAAAAAAGCAAGCAAAACAAAATTATAATAAATGTTGAAAAAAATGGAACAAATACAAAAGTTAAGAAAAAAATAAAAACCTAATTTTCAATTCCTTCTTTGGAAGAATGTAATTCCACAGGGAATATATGTTTAAAAGACCTTCCTTAATTTTTGATAAAGAATCATCTCCTAAAATTTTTCGCACTTATTTAAAATCACTTATTTAGAACCTGTATATAAATATAAATTAAATAGATATACATTAAAATTAAAATTACTACAAATGTCAAAATTAAAAAAAGTAAAAATGTATATGTTTTTGCACATATTTTAAATCTATCAATTTTAACATTAGATTCGTATTAAACGATCTAGAAACTCTTTTTTGCAAAAACTTTAACTGCAAATTTCTCAAAAATTGTAATGTGTAGAAATTGATTCCGGAAACTGTTAAATTGCATTCAACATAAAAAACCTACGAAAAGTAACTATTTTTGTTTTTAAAAAAAATTATTTTTTTGTTGGATTATGTTATTCGAACGAAAAGTGTAACGTTTCTAAGTATACGAAGAAATTTTGTCGCAAACTCTAAACACGAGAGCACGAGAACATAATTTTTACACCTGTCTATACAACACGGCTTACTACAGCGTAACTTCCTCTCTTCTTTTAACCCATCCCATCCTTGTTGTGTCGTATATATATATATACGTTATTCTCTGTCTTTTTTTCTCTCACTCTCTGTTCTTTATTATTATACATCGCAAGACGAGAGAAGAAGCGACAAGCATTCATCAGGTCTCCCGCGTCTCGGTAAACACTGGACAGTGAAACGAAGGCAAATGCCTGTACCTGAAGGCCTATTTAGACGGAACACTCTTCTTTTTTTTTTTAATCTTTGAGAATGTACGTGCTGGCGCCTCTGTCCAGGGTGTAAAACCGTTTTGTATCTCGAGAACGCGTCCTTTTTTCAAAGGGACGTGACCTCGCTTAATTTAAAGTTTCACGCAGAATTTCTTTGTCCCAATAAATTTTAGTCCTACTTACAATGTAAATTGAAAAGTTAGAAATGAAAAGTTATCTTTTCTTGTTGAAAACTTTGAAAAACTAATATGTTAATATTCAATATTCTATGTTGGTTTATTTCTTAGAAATAAAATTCGCTTTAATATAGAATTAGAATTCAATATTAATATAAAAAATGTGTAAAATATGTAAATATATATCTAAAATTCCTCTTTAAAAAACTTGCAAATTTTCCAATGTTTTTTTCGTCGATCAAATCGAACATACGTAAGAAAAAAAAAACACGTTCTACAAATGTATCGCATGTTCGTGTTGCTTTGAATTTACGCTCCATTTTTGATATTTTATTGTACTCACTCTTCGGATACCGTCATTCTTTCAGCCACGAAGAGATATTCTTCACACTTTTCACGTCACATCAAAGAACACGTCGACCGCAAAGTCAATTTGCCACTGTGTTTTCTGGGAACGAACGATTCACAAGATCGAATTCTCTTCGAATTACAAAACTTGTAACACCTATTAAATTACAAAAAAAATCAATATTTTTCTCGCTAAATTCTAATGTAAAATGTATATAATTAAGTAGATTAAATAAAGAATAAATATTGTGTTTAAAAATGACTGCATTTTTCCAGGGAAGAAGAAAATTATGAATTTATTTTTAGATTTGTTATACGAAATTTTTATCATCATCAGAAGTGTTTAATAATAAAGTTCTTCGAATCTGTATCTTTACACAAAGTAAGAAAATTCTAATCGAGAATAATAGAGACTTGATTTGTATTTTTATGTGAAACTGCATATTTGTTATAATCTTTTCCATCTATAAGAAAAATCTCGACAAATGAAACTTTTTCAATAAATCCAGAAAACGAACAAAGCAAATCTCTTTCATAAAACCCTGGAAAATTTTATTCAAGCCCAAAATTCCTCAAACAATGGCTCTCCGGCGCGAATCCCGGCTCCGGAAGATAAAAAGAGACTCGAGACTCACTTTGCGAGATCCACAACCGAGAAGAAGGTCAGGTCCCTCTTCACATTCAAATACTTCCTCTCTCCCTTGCTTGTTCACTATTGTGGAAAATGTTGGGCGCGTCGCGGAATGCGAGCGAAATTTATCTCGCGCGCCCGGAAACTTCGGCGACACCTTCACCTCCGCCGGCTTCTCTTTCATCCGAGCCGAAAGGGGGAAAAAAAATGCTCCTGCGCACTTTTCTCGGCACCGTCAACGCGACAACAATCCAGCACGCTCGCTCTGCCACACCCAACAACGCTCTGCTCGTTGAATTCCACGCGTGACGAGCACCACGAGTTGGTGCGTACGGGAAAGCGACTGACAAACCGACGAGGTAACTCCATCGGGCCCCGGGAAGAGAGGAAGGGGGCAGGGAGGACTTCCCTTGCTACGATATCCCCTCCTCGCACGGAGTCCCACTGGCCGTTAGGGCCGTTTTCATGAATCACGTATCCTTCTACAATGTTAAAAATTTAAATTCAGAGGAGAGGGCGAGAGATATCTGATGGGAAATTTCATGATTTTCCATTGCATTTTACGTATCCGCCAGATGTAATTAAGATTGTTAAGACGACACAAATTACCATTTTCTGTTGAGGTTAGGATGTAATAAGTCGTTTTACTGCAGACCCGAAGAAAGAGAAAACATTGGAAATAATATTGGTGAAGAATTGAAAAACAAGTTTGCTGCAGCGAACATTTGGCTCTTGTTAGACCTAACCTCGTTCATACTCGAGCTTGATGTTATCTTTCATTCGCTTACCGTATTTGAAATTCTCTCGCCGATCATCGCGGACCATCCGATCTTGCCGATTGCTTTGCGATCCCGTTTCATTTCATTCCGCTCTTATGCCGCAGAATTCAACTAAATTATGACGAATTTCTTTGAATACGTACACGATGGGCTTCTACCTGCTCTCGCTTCCCTCTCCCTTCTTTCTATCTCGATCTCTCTCTTTCTCACTCTTACCCTCTTCACTCCTCACTTCATACTATACGATACGCTCGCACGTGAGATACAAACCATTACAGTGGTTCCCAAATCTTTCTGTATGATGCACTGGGAAAGAAAATAATCTTAATCTTAAAGTTAATTTAGGACGTACTAATTGTCCTAAATGACCTCAACTTCTATTTCTCTTAAGATCCTGGTTATCGAAATATAGATATATTCACAGAATAAGTTCAGAAAAAATAATTGCTCTTAAAAATTCTATTAAAAATTTAAATAATTTTTTTCTTAAAACAAGATTACAGAGTAAAAGAGAGATGAATATACTTTCTGAGATGTATATATATAATCAATTAAAAAAGAAAAAAAATTATTAGAAATTACTGTACTCATTTATACACATATACATTTATGTACACATTTGTATATACATATATACATTTAATACATATATACATTTATGTACTCATTTGTATATATATACATTTATGTACTCATTTGTATATATATACATTTATGTATACATTTATATATATATATATATATATATATATATATATATATATTTATATATGTATATATATGAATATGTATATATATGAATATGTATATATATGAATATGTATATATATGAATATATTACCACACAAAAATTATTTATTTAAATTGCACGTCACTTTCTCACGTCAAATTTTAATTATAAATTATTCTGTAAAATAGTATGATATACGAGTCTCAGAGAGAAAAAGAGCCAAACTGATTTACTTCACTTTTTGTAAATTTCTTAATTGTAATATTATAGCATAATATTACAGCACATAATTGTGCTCTACTATTAATATTAATTAACATTAATTATATATACGTACTCTGATATCAAAATTACATGATGGAGTTGATTAATTTGGCTTAGGAAAAGTTCATATAGATATTAAACTGTGTCATGTATATAAAAAATTTTCCAAACTTTTTGCAATTAAAGAATATCAACAAACCTCAAGCCTTCGATCAGTTTTTCAGGCTTTGTAATATTATTTAAGAAAGATTTGAGGACCACTTATAAATATCAAATGCTCTATACCGGCACCATCGAATTCGGTGGTGCGTGTAATTGTTGTGTGTATCGTGCTCATTAGTTTGCTCATTGTCCTTAGCCAGTTCCGGTGCATTCACGACGTAACATCGACAAAATATTCGTATAAAAGATTTAGATTTCGATCTAAAAAAAATCAAAGAGATCGTCGATTCTGCTATCCTACATTATATCCTACTTATGTAGTACTCAAGAATTTAAAAGTAATATTATACAATAGTATTATAATATATAATATGTAGTACTATATAATAATATATACACAGGGAGAATTTTCTCTTAGAATTTATTCTGAAAATCATGGTAAAAAATAATAATATTTATCGCAATAAAAAATCATAATATCTATCACAATAAAAATAAAAATGTTTGATTAATCTTACTAAACTATATAGCAAAATTAATCAAACATGTTTTATATTTTATTGTGATGGATATTATTATTTTTTATTGTGATAAATATTAATCAGAGAAATTCTCATAAAATTCTTTCCATATACCATATTGTCCCATGATTTTCAGGATAAATTCTAAGAGAAAATTCTCTCTGTGTAGTATCATATATATTACTATTAAATCAAAAGTAATATTAAAATATAGAATTTTTAACAAATGTCATATATTTATTTATTGTTAGTACGAATCGTCGTCAAATATAATGATAATAATAAATGATAAGTTCCTGGGGAGGAAATATTGTAGAAAGTATGTAGTGAAAAACATTTAAAAACAAGATAAATGTAAGAAAAATGTCTTCCTCTCCATTATAAAATTATTTTGCATCAAAGTCGTTCTTTTGTATAAAGTTCACAAGTTATACTCGGCAATGTGCATTTATTCGATCGATGAACGGTCCCCGTCTCGGACGAGTAATACCTGATTTTATCCTTCGAAAACCGGTAGGAGACGCGAGGAACAGTCAATGGGAATATAATACCTGCCTTACAGGAGTATTCGAAAGGGTGAGCACATGCTCGTTCGTATAATGATATAATAACGCGAATCGCCGCGAATGTCATCGCGCTCGTCTCGATTTACAATCGGAAAGTTTAATAACGGCAAGCGAATTGGATGACGATGCAGGATGTGTGAATCACCGAATTAACCATTTCCTTGATTATTTCAATCAAAGAATCAAGTATATTAGTATATATATTCGAGTGTCGTATTTTTTAGCTGATTAAAATTGCCCGAGTGTTAACTTTGTTCGAATCTCCTGATAGTCGAAAATATTATGTTTCTATAACAGTGCAGTCTTTTAATTATATTATACGGAGAGATAGAAAATAATTATAATATTATAAATAAAGTAAAAAAATGAATAGCGAAATTAATAGTAAAAAGTAAATAGTAAAATAAATAAAAAAGGAGTAAAAATCTGATATTTTACAATCAATTTTCTAGAAAAATATACGGAGCCAAAATATTTGCAAATTTTTGAATGTAATATTCGTTCTTTTTTACAATCTTCGTAGTCTGACAAAGAATTAACAAATATTGATTGACTGAGAATAGTCCAGAAGAGACCGATACATTTCGAGATGATTAAAGATTTTTAAATAATTTTTCTTGCGCCTATTTTTTGCGTGTGATCCACTTTCTACCTGATTTTTCTTTATATTTATATTATATAATATTTTTTTTATTATGTACCTTTATTTAAAAAATATTACACAAAAATATGAATTTTCGGAATTTATTGTCATCACCTAGTATTTTAATTAATTATTATAATTATTGTTACGGCAATAATTCTCAAACGTGCTTTCGGATCTTTCTAGCCTTGAGCTCTTTGTCAACAATATTTGATCGTTTTAGAATTATTCATTGCGAAATCATGCAGTTGACACATATATAATAGTTTTATCGTGCGATACAGCCATCATACTATTCGTATATCTTTGAAAGATTTATGCTTTCACGCTCATTCTAATACTCTTGCCGGATATTAAATTCACGATAATCGAATATAGGAATAGTTGATGGCAAAATCAGTAGTTAAATGCGTGCGCGGAAATTAATTTATGAATTTTAATACTTATCGAAAAAATTTCACGAAAAATATTCAAATTGGGAGAGAGAAAAAGTATTATTCTCTACAAAATTCTCTATAAAATAAGAATATATTAAATATATATATAATTAAATAATAATTATTATATACATATATGTATATATTTAAATAAGAATACTTCTGTGTATGTAATTTCCTCCCTTTTCCGGTGCAAAAAAGGGATACTCATATTCATATGAATAAACTCTGTTTAATGAGCACCACGATCAAAACTCTGGCTCTTTTGGCAGCAGCTATTTAATTATTGCGCATTTAATTGTGCTACACCACTACTGCACTATCGCGTTAATATACACATTACAAATGATGTATATACGGCTTGTTTATTGCACTTAAGCGACCGTTTCCTGCCTGTATCTAGGTATCGTCCCTCGTCTATATATTCCGTAATGCACATTCCTGCAGTAAAAAAGCACACATCATCTTTCCCCTCTTTCCCTTCTTTATTAACGTCCGCAAATGTCCACGTCACGAAACATTGTTGCGAATTAAAACGACAAATTATATAGCGGGTGCAATTTATCTCCATCGCGCACTTTCTCTTCGTAGATAGATTTTTTCATCTCCTACACTCTTACTTGATGCCTAGCGCACTCTGTATAATAAATATTTGTATTTTTTTTTTTTTGTTAATTGCTTGCTAGCGTAAATAAAAGATTCAGAACTATATAATCTATCATTTTTTTTATCTCTCTTCTTCTCGTTATTAAATTTATTTAATATCAAAAAATATTAAAATTCTTTTATAGATTATATACCTAAGATTTAAAAGTAAAAATAACAAAATAATTTTTTTGCTAATAAGTTTGAATAAAATTTTACATTTACATGGCCGTCCTTGTTACAGCACAATATTTAATATTAAACATTAACAAATTTGCAAAGATTATGGTCTTCTATCAAATCTTTGATAAATTTAGAAACTCAATTTTATTGAAAACGAAAGGTAATTACTATATATTAATTAATAAATTATCGATGATAATAAGACATTGTATGTAAAATCGAATATCTTATTATTATTGTTATTACTATATTAATTAATATAGCAATAGTTATTATTACGATATTAATTATTATAGTTATAACAATATTAACAAGTATAATTATAAAACTCTTTTATAGATTATATACCTAAGATTTAAAAGTAAAAATAACAAAATAATTTTTTTGCTAATAAGTTTGAATAAAATTTTACATTTACATGGCCGTCCTTGTTACAGCACAATATTTAATATTAAAAATTAACAAATTTGCAAAGATTATGGTCTTCTATGAAATCTTTGATAAATTTAGAAACTCAATTTTATTGAAAACGAAAGGTAATTACTATATTAATTAATAACTAAATTATCGATGATAATAAGACATTGTATGTAAAATCGAATATCTTATTATTATTGTTATTACTATATTAATTAATATAGCAATAGTTATTATTACGATATTAATTATTATAGTTATAACAATATTAACAAGTATAATTATAAAACTCTTTTATAGATTATATACCTAAGATTTAAAAGTAAAAATAACAAAATAATTTTTTTGCTAATAAGTTTGAATAAAATTTTACATTTACATGGCCGTCCTTGTTACAGCACAATATTTAATATTAAAAATTAACAAATTTGCAAAGATTATGGTCTTCTATGAAATCTTTGATAAATTTAGAAACTCAATTTTATTGAAAACGAAAGGTAATTACTATATATTAATTAATAAATTATCGATGATAATAAGACATTGTATGTAAAATCGAATATCTTATTATTATTGTTATTACTATATTAATTAATATAGCAATAGTTATTATTACGATATTAATTATTATAGTTATAACAATATTAACAAGTATAATTATAAAACTCTTTTATAGATTATATACCTAAGATTTAAAAGTAAAAATAACAAAATAATTTTTTTGCTAATAAGTTTGAATAAAATTTTACATTTACATGGCCGTCCTTGTTACAGCACAATATTTAATATTAAAAATTAACAAATTTGCAAAGATTATGGTCTTCTATCAAATCTTTGATAAATTTAGAAACTCAATTTTATTGAAAACGAAAGGTAATTACTATATATTAATTAATAATTAAATTATCGATGATAATAAGACATTGTATGTAAAATCGAATATCTTATTATTATTGTTATTACTATATTAATTAATATAGCAATAGTTATTATTACGATATTAATTATTATAGTTATAACAATATTAACAAGTATAATTATAAAACTCTTTTATAGATTATATACCTAAGATTTAAAAGTAAAAATAACAAAATAATTTTTTTGCTAATAAGTTTGAATAAAATTTTACATTTACATGGCCGTCCTTGTTACAGCACAATATTTAATATTAAAAATTAACAAATTTGCAAAGATTATGGTCTTCTATCAAATCTTTGATAAATTTAGAAACTCAATTTTATTGAAAACGAAAGGTAATTACTATATATTAATTAATAATTAAATTATCGATGATAATAAGACATTGTATGTAAAATCGAATATCTTATTATTATTATTACTATATTAATTAATATAGCAATAGTTATTATTACGATATTAATTATTATAGTTATAACAATATTAACAAGTATAATTATAAAACTATATTAATAATAAGACATTGTGTGTAAAATCGAATTTTTAGTAAATTTCTTGCTTTCGAAAATGCGGTGCAACGCAAATTTTTTTTTTTTTTTTTAATTCATCGTCGCGCTTTCGCGGCATCAGATTTAACGGTATAACGTCATGGAAATACTTTCTACTCTCATTCATACTTTCTATACATAATCGCTATCTCGTTGGAAATGCTATTTATCGATCGTATTAGTGTATTCTGATTTGCGTATATATTTCCTAAAAAAAAAAAAAAAAGGAATGCACAAGCGCTTCTACTTTCATAAATCTTTCCTTTACCTTTACGATACCGCGAAGGAAGCCACGAAGAGAACGAAGGCTGCAAGTATATGCCATTGCATTGTCATTATCTTGAATACCTCCAAGTGCCTAAATCTACAGAAGCACGTGCCTGCGAGCAACAAATCCAGACGACAGAGTAGAACAATCTTTTTGCACGAAGCCATTTGTATCAGCAAAAATACTGCACATACTAATGAACAGCAGTAGTCATATGTCGAATGTTTTAATTTGATGAAATAAGATTTCATGTTTTTGTATTTTTTACATTTGTCTTTTTACAGTTTAATTATACGAAAAAAAACATTTTTTGAAATCCGAAAAATCTTAAATTGTTTTAAATTTGACAAGTTAATGAAATTCGATACGCGCGCAATTTGTTTTTTTTTTTTATCTGAAAATGCAAAGAATCCGCAATTAAATGGTAAGCAATTCGCTAATTTTTGTGGGAAGAATCGTGAATAAAAATTAATATAGCGATAATTATTATTTAATTATGCATTCACGTTTTTTCTTCGATATTTTCTTTTTACTTGCGGATGCTTGAAATTTTTAAATATCCTTATTTATCTTTCAAATGATATACATATATCAATTTTGATGCATATAGTACTTTGTACCATGTATCATAGTAAACATAATATTTTTGAAGACTATATATAATTCTATTAAATATATTTTATTATTACACTGAAAAAAAATTTGTTAACTTGACTAAACCTTTCAACTAAATTACTATTTTGTTAATTGAACATATATTAGTATTTAAGTTAAATATACGTTTTGTTAGATTTAATGTTATATTTAATTTAAATATTTCTATTATTTAATTTAAATATGTTCAAATTAACAAAATAATATTAGTTGAAAGATTTAATCAAGTTAAGAAATTTTTTCAGTGTAATAATAAAATATATTTAATAGAATATATATAAAATTCTTAATGTTTAGAATATATATAGTCTTCAAAAATATCAAATTTGTTTTTTTCAATATATTCTACTTAAATGTCAATCAGACAGGAAACTATCTAACAAAGTTAAATAAATAAATTTATATTTATATCAAAATTCGCTGATGTGAAATTCAGAATTCCTGGTACCGATACCGATCATCGTAGACTTCTGTAAGAAATAGTTTCGAGTGAAAGGCGTCAATAATCGGGAGTGTATATATGAGAGGCATTTAAAAAAATTCGCCTACTAATCGGAATACTACATATGCGTGTGAGTGGATATTGAAAAAAAATTCAGCAATTACGTTACTTTTACTTCCTCTCTCGTATAAAATGATATAAAACAATGTGTATATTGGGTCAACCATATTTCTTCAACTAAATCTTTGTGTTTAAGGCAGCATTGTTATATGTTCGTATGTTTGATCGATCCCGCTTCTGTCTTTTCTCTCACGGCCTCTTCCTTCTCTGATTATATTTATACTTTACAGATATATAATATAGTAATAGTTATTATTTAATATATTTTATATTTAATATATAATATATTATATTATATTTAATATATTATATATATATATAATATATATTATAATTATTACTATATTAATATATATTAATAATTATTATATGTATAATAAAGGATAAATCTACATGTGAATATTATATTATATTAATCATTATATTAGCTAGATCTATATAAGATTAAACTTTATATCTCCTCTAAAAAGCATTATATCTCGAGAGAGTTCGTTAGTTTTTATAACAATTTAAATTATTTGCCTTTAAACCATTGTTATATATATAATAAATCATGTAAAAAAAATATATAATACATACATAAATAAATTATAAATGTTTTGCTCTAAATTAAACCACATTGAATCTAAAACGTCGTAGACGACATATAGAAACGTTCGTGTAACTTTCGAGAAACTCGAAAAGCTTGTGCAAAAACACTAATGGCGCGTAATATTATTAATCCGAGCCCCGAGATAGCTAGAAAGAACAGGTAACAGTTGGCGATATCGCGATATTGCGATCGCAATTCGAGGCATCGTCAAGCAAGTGCAACGGTGTCGCCGATAAGGAGACGCGATATCAACAGGTCCGTCCGAAGAGAGAGAGAGAGAGAGAAAGGTATACATATATATATATACGCATTGTGTCGCGTCTCATCGCCAAAGCGGACAAAGCGAAGAACGCGTGCATGCCTTCGAACATTTACTATGCACTACGTTCATATTTACCTGTCAGAATCCAGGTGAGAGAGGAAGGCGAAGGTTTCTCCCCAAGGTTTCTCCTCGAAAATTCCACTACTTATTACTATCGCACCACCACCATCGCTGCCTGCTGTAACCGGTGGCTCCCTCCTCGCCCCTGCTCCTCCGGAAACTCGCCTCACCAACACACGCGAGGAAGGAGAATCTCGTTGGGCTGCCTCGCCGGTCCTTCTTCCGCGTCCTCTTCCGCTCGTCGATTCGTAAGCGAACGCATATCTAGGCGCGTTCGATAGATACTTGCGGAAATATTCTTGGCGTGTATTACAAACGGACGCGCGAGAAAGAGCTCGCACACGTCCAACTCGCTCACGTCGACTCGCTGAACTGGCGGATATCTCGCGCCGGAGTTTGACGTTCGCGTCACTTCGGGCGTCCTCGACAATCGTCGCGACTGTCACCGCGATACGTCGTCGTTCGAACGATAAGCACTCGCGAATATATGCTACGTCACTTACGAAATTTATAGGCACGCGATTATTTGTAACGCGCGCAAGCGTAAGCACGCGATCGCGAAGTCAACGGATGATGCTGCTGTTGCTGCTACGTCGCGAACAGGAGTGACGAATACGACTAGGAAATTGATCTTGGAGACCCCACGCGGGGAAAATGCGAAGCTTCGGCTGCAGGCCTGCCAACGCCGAGAAATTAAATTCCCCGACTAGAGATGTATAGGGATATAAGATGGTATCTAATTGGACAATTTAAGTCCTCAGTCTTAAGAAATTGACCAATCACAATCAAGTATGAGGAGAATACTCAACTGTGATTGGTCAATTTCTTAAGGCTTATGGCTTAAATCATTTATTGTGAACCCGGCCTTATAATATATTATTTAAAACATATTATTATTTTAATTTTTACAACACATTATTATTTCAAAATTTAATTATCAAATTTTCGCTTTATTAATATTTTTGACAGCTATCAGCTGATTTCTGTCAAAAAATGATAATCACAGATGGAGGCATTATAACATATTATTTACAATTTACAACATATTAAAAAAGAGGAGACTCGTTCGGAATAAAAAATTCCACCTTTTCTCTCTTCCAAGATTGAAACGTCAAAAAGAATTCCCGCGAAATGTGAAAAATACCGCGTGAATCAAGCGAGTTGTCAAAAGTGACGAGAGAGTCGAGTGGTCTCGCACGTATATAATAATACGTAACACTTCCGCTTCCGCAGATGGTTGGGTTTCGCCATTTGGATCGTGACGACCGTTGAGGTTAAGGGACAAAAAGATTGTCGTCGTCCACGACGAAAGGGGAGGCCGACTGCTCCCTGAAGACGAGCTTCACGCTCACCGCCTATCCGCTTCTTCGCTCCTTCGCGCAGCTTCTCATCGACCTGTCGGCATTTCGGCACATCGAGACACTTTTTACCTTTGGCACCTGACGAAACATGGCTTATTGAAGAAGATGACGGGCATGCGAAGAGATACCATTTCTCCGAGGAGAGGAGACGGAGGAGAGCGCAGCTTCGACGAGGCGAGTCACCAGACTGACTATAACCGATTCGCAGATGGATGTAAAGACGAAACTCACGCCGTCCCCCGCCGAGGGGACAGCTACTGATGCGAGAAGCGACCGAGGTTCGTCCACCTTCAAGGTCATCGATCAAAAGTCGCCTCGCAAAATATTTCTTCTCACGTCTCACGTCTCACATTTCTTTCAGATGTTAGCGACGAGCTCTACCTGGGAACATTGCGCAAGAAAGAACCTATCGGCGCCTGTAATCTTCCTAAAAATGAACAACCAACGAAGTACAATAATGTACAGAAAGCAAAAGATTTTGTTAAGAGACAGAGATCTAAAGGACAACATCATGGCAGTGCAGAGAAGAATTCCAAGGTTCGATTTGCATATGGAATACGCTTCTATCCTTTTTCAAATATATATATATAATTTTTCATATATATATATGTATATATATATATATTTATATAGGTAGTGGAAGACAAGTTACCTGAGTATGACTCAGTATTGGTTCAAAGGAGAAAAAAGAATGGCAATTATTTGCTGAATTTTCACTATGCACGAAATGTAGCGCGAGATGCACAAAGCAGGGATATAGGGAGACATAGTGGCAACAACGATAGATTGCTTCCTCCGGTGCAGCGGCACAAGTACAACAAAGAACAATTTATACAGGCCTGGTAATAATCCTTTTGATACGGACATGGTAGCTTCTTTACTTGGATATCCGTCCATTACCGAAAATTACAGATATAATATTATTTCAATTATTATTTAGATATCCAATAAAGAGAATATCCGAGTATGCAGATTTATATAACATTATTTATAAATAATATATTCACTTGTTGCCTTTTCAATTCATTGATATAACAGTTAGAAAATTTAACATTAATAAATGAGAATGAATGAATCTATTAGCTCGTCTATGCAAACAAAAAAAATTTTTCAAACGATAATATTACACATTGAAGTTATGTAAAAGTTTCTATATAAAGAATTTCGAAAAATTCGATTATTCGATTATTCGATTTTTTTAATTTTCAAAGTAAATTGTGTGCTAGAGAAAATTGAGAACTCGAAATCGAGTATTAATACTATCAAATGTATGTTATTTACATATATATCAAATAATACATACAAATAATATAGAAATAATTTTAAAAATCTATACATATACATTCAATATACATTATTTATGTTTATATATCAATAGCTGCCAGTTTGTTGTGACTGCAAGTGGAGATTATTCCTTATATTTGACCAACGCTGATACTCTTGTTGATTGGAAATTGATCGAGCAAATTGTAAGTTGTTTTCCATGTTCTTAATCTTGTTACAGTGCAAAATTTTCCTATCAATACATATATATATTATATTGATCAATACATATATATATTATATTGATGTATATTAATTAAGTCTTATTTAAATTTGTCCATTTATTTCCAGAAATTACACAATTCAGAAAATCTCTCTTGCCCTATTTGTTTACACCCACCAGTCGCAGCCAAGATGACTCGCTGTGGTCACGTTTACTGCTGGCCCTGTATTCTTCGTTACTTAAATTTTTTTCAAACAAACAGTTGCAAATGCCCCATTTGTGATGAATACTTTCATAAAAATGATTTAAAAAGGTAAAAAGTTGTCAGTATTGTATATCATAATGTTGAATGAAGAAATGTTTTCTTTATGCATGCTCGCATACATATCATTAAAAAGATACATATATATATATATATATATATATATATGTATGTATGTATGTATAAAGTATAAAATATAAAGTATATGTATAAAATATTTATTTACTTTTTATGTATATTTTAGTGTGGTCGAGATTACGCGAAGTACGTACAACTTGGGTGACACAATCACTCTACGTTTAATGCGTCGCGAGAAGAATTCATTATTTGCGACACCTGTGGAGGCTATGATTTATCCACCAACAACATTTTTATCCGTTTCAAAAAGCGCTGCTAATCAGATATATTCGAAACTTCTTGTTGCAAGCGTGAAGGATGTAAGTTTATATAAACTCTTGATGTATCGTGCTTCTAAATGCAAAAGTGAAATGTGAATGATGATAATTGTCTTTAGATTATGGATATCATAGAGCGCGAGCGATCTGAATTAGAACTTGAACTTAAGATTAATCAAGATATAGATGTAAACATCAAGCAAGCGCTCGATGAATTATTAAAAAGGGAGGACCAGCTACCGTGCAAGGTAACGCATATTAACTCTGTAATTATATTACAATATGTATGTCAGTATGAGTAATGAAAAATATGTATGCAATATAAGAGCACAGAGTCTAAAGATGCTATATCTATGGAAAGTACAATGAAAAAAGATATTACTGAAGAAACACTACAAGCAAGTGAAATAAATGCCTATACATGCAAAGAGGATACTGCGTTTTTAACAAAACAATCGTCGACGGACAGTGTCTCCAGTGATAGCCAATCTGCTTCAAGTCCTTCTAAATTTTTGTACTTTTATCAAGGTAAATAGTCACATGGATTATTAGAAATTTTATTGTCAAAAATTGAGAATTTAAAATATTTTGGATAATGTAAGGCCTAATATATACATAATTCACAGATAAGAAATGTCACATATTTATTAATTAATTTCCAGTTGAAGATGGACAGCACATATATCTTGACAGCTTGAATGTGAACATGTTGAAAGAACAATATGGTAGTCTTGAATATTGTCCACCTGTTATAATGGGTAAACTTCTGGAAAAACAGGCAAGCATCTGCACAGAATCCTTGAGAAAGAAATTGCCATATATTTGTCACTTGCCGCTTACTTGTCTATTCGAATCAGTCGAAATTGAATTAAAACCACCACTCGTATCGGAAGAAGTTCTTTGTATTTTCCAAGGTAACTATTCATATTATCTGTATTAAATATATTTTATTATTGTATATTTTGTTATTATTTTTATTATGTTCATTTTTATTATTATTCATTTTTTTATATTACCAGAGAAATTGAATTCGAGGCAGAAAAATAGAGAACAGAAGGAACGTGCGGAAAAGAAAAGGGAAAAGAGAATAATAGAAAATGAGAATAAACTAATTGGCATCTATCCAACACCCAACATAGATATCGAATCGTATCAACATTTTCCTCAATTGCAAGCAGAATTACAATTTTCCTCGTAAGCATAATAATCTTATCTTTATTATTATGTAATATCGCCTTCATTAATACATGAACGCTATTTTATCGAAACTTTGTATCTATGCAAGTTGTAAATAATAAATGATTTAGTGATGTAGAAATAATTTTGTTTATTTTTTGCTTACGTAGCGAACATGTGCTGTCGCAACTCTCAGAATCCACAACATCGAGTATTGCTAGCAGTCCACCTTTGAATGCACCAACCTTCGAGGAAATTCCAAAACAGGAAACGGACCATTCATCGCATGGACAGACCCGGACATTTGCCGACATAACGAAAAAGTTGCCGTCAATGATACCGATGAAGACGTGTAATAAACCTACCAATGCTTGGCCGTCTGTACAATCAAGAAAGCACGCTGGTACAACGTCATTCAACAAAGATGAAGAGGAAATCTCGCCGAAAGTAGAGACGAAGACAGATGATAAGTCTAATGCTTGGTCTGTAAAATCAAAAATATCGACATATTCTGGTACAACAGGTACCTCTTCGTCCAATGAAGATGAAAAAAGACCCTACGTTTCTGAACGTAAGTATACGCTATAGAATAATGTATATGTATATTATGATTACATGTATTTTACACTCATTTAAAATTTTTCTAATTGTAACGAAATCATTGTTTTCAGAAGCGAAAGATGAAGGTAGTGCAGTTGGCAAGAAGAAGAAGAAAAAGAAGAATAAAGGAACTGTACTGTTAACGACTGGTATGACATCCGGTTATTCTTTGTAACTACCTGTATGATCGCTTGATATTTTTTTGCGTACTAATTCTTTGCTATATAAAACGATAATTGGTAGAAACTTCATTGAATCAATTGTAGAAAATTTTTCATTTTGTTACAACTTTTACGTGCTATCATTATTTTTAACATCATCGTACGAAACATATGTACAACATACATATTGAATGTCTTCATTTCTGTACTGAAAATTGTTGTAATTATTTACCATATAAAGAACAATTATTTGCTGTAGAGTTCTCACATATTGTGCTTACTAAAATAAAATTTTACTTCATTTTACGCTGTTGATATTTGAATAAATCGCAAAGATCATCTCTGATACCTCTTTTCCTCTCTTCAAGATCTAAATATATGCTCACTTTATGTATAAAAAGATACACACGAATAAAAGAAATCTATTATTTACGTTAATTTATTAAATTGGAGCTATATATAAACGACAACAAAATTAGAATCTCATTATGGAACTTTTGCTTGTCAAATTTTTCTATTTATGAAGCTATTCAGGTAATGCATGATGCTCTTTGTACTCTTGCTTATAATAAAATTTATTTTATACTTATACATATGTATATGGATAATCAGCAATTTACTAATTGTTTTTGATTCATTATTTATCAGCTATATATATTGCTAGTAAAAATTAATAAATAGAATTAGGACAATTAATAAATTGCTGATTATTAGTAATAATACGCACATATATAATTATTGCTAATATAATTATTAATAAATACATAAATAAATAATAAATATATTTTTACTTTTTCTATTAATATTTCTTATTCTTTTTAATAAAATTTTTAATTACATACTATATCTTTTAAATGATACTGTGGAAATGAAAAATATATATTTTTTAAGTTTTAACTTTTTTATTCAAGTATTTATTCTATTCTTTATTCAACATCGCTGTGAATGATATTACAAAGTAAAAAGGTAACGGATTCACAAATATTAAAGTGCAATTATTTGTTCATTATAAATTGGTGGTTTCAAATTAATATATCAAATTATCGTGCTTCTCTAAGTTTCTTTTTTAATTATTGGGATAAAAAGAATAATGCGTTTTTCTTTTGAGAGGGAATCGCTCTATATATTTACGAAGTCTGGAACATAGAAGATTAACAACGCAGATCTTTTATATCGGAATAAATTATAAGTACACATATATACGCGAATAAAATAAATAAGTAAATAAAGCGTATGCGCAGTTTACTTCGAAGAGGAATATAAAAGAGAAGGAACTTGAATAAGAGATGCTAAAGAGGAACATAATATATATATATATATATATATATATAAAAGAACGGAATGATTAGAGCGAAGAGACCGCGACCTGATTGGTGTATGTAATTGTTCTATGTTCGTTATTCGTTTAAAATCGCTGGCTTGAAATGGGCGACAATGGGCAGTGGCGAGATGACGACTTCCTCGACTCGTCTTTAGTCGACTTCCTCGATGGTGGGTCCGGACGCGCCGCCACCGCTGGGTGCACCTCCTGGAGCGGCACCGCCGGCTCCTGGAAAGCCTCCTGGCATCCCACCGGGCATCCCACCTGCGCCCTGGTAGAGCTTGGTGACGATCGGATTGCAGATACCCTCGAGTTCCTTCTGCTTGTGCTCGTATTCCTCCTTGTCGGCCAGCTGATTGGCGTCGAGCCACTTGATGATGTCGTTGCACTTGTCCAGGATCGTCTGCTTGTCCGCAGCGCTGATCTTGTCCTTGAGCTTCTCATCCTCGACGGTGCTCTTCATGTTGAAGCAGTAGGACTCGAGACCGTTCTTGGCCGCGATCGTCTCCTTCTGCTTCTCGTCCTCGCTGCGATACTTCTCAGCTTCGTTGACCATTCTCTCGATGTCCTCCTTGCTAAGTCTACCCTTGTCGTTGGTGATGGTGATCTTGTTCTCTTTGCCGGTGGACTTGTCCACGGCGGAGACGTTCAGGATACCGTTGGCGTCGATGTCGAAGGTCACCTCGATCTGAGGAACTCCGCGAGGCGCCGGTGGGATGCCGCTGAGCTCGAATTTGCCCAGCAAATTGTTGTCCTTGGTCATGGCGCGCTCGCCCTCGTATACCTGAATCAACACACCCGGTTGATTATCAGCGTAGGTCGTGAAGGTCTGAGTCTGCTTCGTCGGGATTGTGGTGTTCCTCTTGATGAGCGCGGTCATGACGCCGCCAGCAGTCTCGATACCGAGAGACAACGGAGTGACGTCGAGCAGGAGCAGGTCCTGAACCTCCTCGGACTTGTCTCCGTGCAAGATGGCAGCCTGTACGGCCGCGCCGTACGCCACAGCCTCGTCGGGATTGATGGACTTGTTGAGCTCCTTGCCGTTGAAGAAGTCCTGCAGGAGTTTCTGGATCTTGGGGATACGCGTGGAACCGCCGACGAGGACGATGTCGTGGATCTGGGCCTTGTCCATCTTGGCGTCGCGCAGCGACTTCTCCACGGGTTCCAGAGTGCCGCGGAAGAGATCGGCGCAGAGCTCCTCGAAGCGAGCTCGGGTGATGGAGGTATAGAAGTCGATACCCTCGTACAGCGAGTCGATCTCGATGCTGGCCTGGGTGGACGACGACAGGGTACGCTTCGCCCGCTCGCAGGCCGTGCGGAGACGACGCAGGGCGCGTTTGTTGGATGTGAGATCCTTCTTGTACTTGCGCTTGAATTCCTGGACGAAGTGATTGACCATACGATTGTCGAAGTCTTCACCGCCCAAGTGAGTGTCGCCGGCCGTCGACTTGACCTCGAAGATACCATCCTCGATGGTCAGGATGGACACGTCGAAGGTGCCACCACCGAGATCGAAGATGAGGACGTTTCGCTCGCCAGTGGCCTTCTTATCGAGACCGTAGGCGATAGCGGCTGCGGTGGGCTCGTTGATGATACGCAACACGTTCAAGCCCGAGATGGTACCAGCGTCCTTGGTTGCCTGACGCTGCGAGTCGTTGAAGTAAGCGGGGACGGTGATCACGGCATTGGTAACAGTCTTGCCCAGGTAAGCCTCGGCGGTCTCCTTCATCTTTACCAGAACCATCGAACTCACTTCTTCGGGGAAGAAAGTCTTCGTCTCTCCTTTATATTGTACTTGGATTTTTGGCTTGGTACCGTCATTTACTACGGTGAAGGGCCAGTGTTTCATGTCGGCCTGTACGGTCGGATCCTCGAAACGACGTCCAATCAGCCTCTTGGCATCTGAATTGTGTTTAAAAGAGAGAAAATAAAATTAGTAATCTCGAATTTCAGTTTCCAATTTAATTTATCGCATACATGTTATTTAATTAAATTAATTTTGTAATTTAATATTTTATCAAATACGAAGACAAAGAGAATGTAATAATATATCGTAATATAGCTTTACGTTCATTCAAAATAAATTTAATCTTATTTATATTTTTTAAGACTAGATTATTTATTCATATCAAATAGATACGCAAACATTTTTTCCTCAAATAATAATGCAAGATTGTAATATAATGTCAAGGTACTTTGTGTACATTACATTATTAGTTTTAGTCGTACTAATCAATAAAGAATGCAGTTAGATAAGCTTTGAGAAACTTCCGGTTTGATACCACGAGGTAAATCCATTCGACCGAGAATTGAACGAGTCATGATTCATGATTTAATTCGGTAACGCAATTAAAATTGCCGCATATGGCGAGCGATCGAGCGAGCGAGCGAAAGAGAGAAAGAGAAAAAAGAAGGAAGAAGCAGAAACTTACCGAAAATGGTGTTGTTGGGGTTCATGGCAACTTGATTCTTGGCGGCGTCCCCGATGAGACGCTCGGTTTCCGTGAAGGCCACATAGCTAGGCGTCGTACGATTTCCCTGATCATTGGCGATGATCTCGACCTTGCCATGCTGGAAAACTCCGACGCAGGAGTAGGTCGTGCCAAGATCGATACCAACTGCGGGTGCCTTCGTCGCCATTTTTTTCCTTTTCTTCGATTCTGCAAGACACGAGGCGGAAGATATCCTTCCGTGAGAAGAGAACGAAGAGAACGAAGGAGATAACTAGGCACCGGAAAAACCGGAAGAGCCCAGAGATAGAGAAGAGAACACAATATACCTTTGGAGCTTCGTTAAATATTCACACTTCCGTGTAGCTGGACGTAGGACAGCGAAGAAGTTCTTCGTATCACGATTCGCAACGTGAGTAACCAAGTCCGCGCCCAGGAGGCTGTATATATAGAGTCGATGCTTCTGGAACGTTCTCACTGCGCAGGAACTAGGCGCCGACCAATCGCGGCGCAGCTTTCCGTTCGAGCGCGACGCGCTATTGGTCGAGCGACATCGACCCAGACGCCGCGTCATCTCCCCCCTCTTCGCTGCGCCTAGTCACAGTCATTCTTCTACCACCGCCGGGATCAATCGAGCGTCTGTCGCTTATCGATCGGAAATTAATTTTACACCGCTCGACGACGAGTTCGAATCCGAATTCACCGCAATAATCCTTTGGCGATTTTCGACGATCGCGGAAGGAAGGATTCGTCGCCAGGACTCGAGACCGGAAGTGGAACGGAATAGAAGAATGGAGAAGTTCGCGGGCCCGATCCTGGAAACGTGCAGCACATTCGCGAGCATGCGCGAACCTCCCAAGGTTTTTCTTTGGTGTCCCACATGCGTTGTTTGTGCGGCTGTGTGACGTCAGGTAAATTGATCATCCGGTGGAGGAGGTCGATCCTTCCCGCGTTTTCCGGAAGACAATTTCATGGAGCGAGGTTAGGAAGAGTATATTTATTTTGTCGAAATATCGTTAGGATATTGACGTAAAAGGAAAAAAAGAACAGGCTTGATTTTTTTTTTTTTTACGATTTGACGTGTATTTTTGTAACAACTCGCGACGATTAGATTATCGTCTTAGACTTCTCGTGAGCGGAAAATTACATTGCATGTATGCATAGCAATTAGATATTAAATGAATGGTTCTAGCTAATTATGAGAAATAGAGAAAAGGAAAAAATTCCACTACGCGATTATGCAATGTCTGGAAGTTCATTTTCCAAGGCGGCAAATGCATGCGTCACTATATTAGATACACGTGGCTCAACCACAAGAAAAAAAGAAAGATAGAGAAAGAGAAATTCCAATAAGCGATGATACAATTGGAATGTCTGTTCGATTTTCCAAATCACCCAGCAATTTACTATTGTATAAATTAAATATAGAAATTTTATATATATATATATGCGTAGAAATTACATTTATTTTTTATCATATGTCAATTTCTAGAAAATTTTATTGTATATATTTATTGTAAAAAAAATTACTTTCTTTTAATTTAAAATTTATTTACATTAAAACTTTCTATAATTACACAGCATTATACTGATGAAATTGATATATTACACATTATATAGTTATTTTAGGTAGGCATCAGGGACATTTTACTGCCTGAAAATTAATCGTAAATTAATCGATGGTCTCAAAAAATTACACACGTGTGAGTCATACACGTTCCTTGTATAAGGCGTCTGATGTGTACGAGCGACTTTGTGATATCACGGCATGCGCGTCAAGTTTTATTGCATTTGTGTAAAAAAAAACTTGCAAGAAAGTGCAATTCATGCGGTCGATATAAACTTAGCTAACGAAGTTCTTGAATGTTCATCGAAACAATAGAAAGTTTTCGACAGATACATGTATATCTGACATATATATATGTATGTATCTATATACGCATATATATATATATATATATATTTAGGATTTAGGAAAAGTACAATATAGGAGAGGTAAATTTTAATACGCGAGAGATCGTAATAAAAAACATCAGTGAAGTTTTCAAGAAAACTATTTTTAAATGTAATTAAAGAGATAAGAATAATTTATATATATATATTCAAAATTTTTGGTATTTATATTCATAATTTTATTTATTTTATTATTAATATTTATATTTAAAAAATTTTAAGATATATTATTAAAAAGATTAATTAAAAATAATTACTTATAAATTATAACTAAGTAACTTAAAGTTTAATATTGAAAATATTACGAAAATAAATTAATTTCTGTTTAAATAGATTAAATATATTTTATAAGAATGAATGATATTAAAATGTAACTTATACATAAAGATATTATTTTTGAATAATGAAAGTAAAGAATTCAATTTTTGTAAAAAAGTTTATTGATTTATCTGGAGAATAATTAAATTTAATATCTCACGGTGTGATTATTAACAATAATCTCTTTTTTGTTTCAGTCAATTATTTTAAAAAAGTAGAAGAAAAGAGAAATAGAGAGGGAAATTATTTATGAGGAAATCAATTATTTGTTCATGTGATCCTCTTCACAAAAACAAGAAACAACAAAGGTAAAATTTTTTACATTAAATTCACAATTAAGTCACAAATAATGTATTTATATTCGCAGTAGAATTAGCGAATTATTTTGACGTAAACGCTTATCTCAAAAAAATTGTTTATAATCTACCATTTTAATGTACTGTTGTTATATCGGTATAATAGGTTTTCAGAAAAAGATAAGAGATAACGTGACGTAGATTGATTATTAATGAAAGAAACAATATAATAGGAAAAATAAAGAGAAAAATATTTGATTTTTTTTCTTTTTAATTTTCCTCTGTCGATTAGGAATACCTATAACTAAAAAAAAAAATGATACATTCTTATTATAATATCTATAGCGCCGTTCAACGTGTTGCTAGGCTAGACCGAACCAGGTGCGTTTAACTGTAAAGTGTAATGGTCTTCAACGGTCGGTTCCTTGAGGAAGCTGTGATACAACAATGCGAGAAAGAGTGAGAGAGACAGGAAGAGAACCGACTGCGTCAGTTAATTTTAACCATGGATCCTCACAAAGACGAAGGATCAGTTAAACACGGGCTTCTCAAATAATTTTGCATGCAAGGTAAATAGCTTTCATAAAGAGAAATCAGATAAATACGATTTATATAAATAATTTAAATTATAAATAATTTAAATACATATATATAATTTTAATAATTTAAATAATAATATAATTTTATATAAAGAAAAATAATTCTTTTCCGCGTGACATGAAACATCGTCCAAAATATTTCAAAAATATCAAACACATTTAGAAAGACATTCGAAATAATGACTCTGACATCATCAAGATAATTTAATGATATAGCTTTCATAAGACTCGGAATAAAACATTTGTCGTACGCAATTAAATTTATTTAAAAAAATTCTCTTCTACATTTTCTTCTTTTCATACACACACACATATATTTTTTTTCTTTTTCCATTAACGTCCTCGATTATTTAATCTATTTCACGGCTGAAACACAAAATCTTTTGTCGAATTAATACTCTCTCCGGAATCTCATATTTTATTCTGTTAAAAAGGAGACAATAATAATAGGTCGGCTTGTCCTTGTTCTCTCTCTTTTTATCTCTGTTCTCTCTCTCTCTCTCTCTCTCTTTCTCGCTCTGATCACATTCAGATGGCCACGTGTTTCTTCCAATAATATATACAAGATGTTTGAAATCATCTCTTTGTTTCGAACAAAAGCAAATTATTTGATTATTCGCAGACAAAAATGGGAGATATTAGAAACATTAATTAGACAAATAGAAATATTATACTATTTAGAGCTCAATCATTCTTT
Source organism: Prenolepis imparis (assembly GCF_030444845.1). Classification (NCBI taxonomy): domain Eukaryota; kingdom Metazoa; phylum Arthropoda; class Insecta; order Hymenoptera; family Formicidae; genus Prenolepis; species Prenolepis imparis. The sequence goes on from NW_028141163.1 coordinate 12,005,893, forward strand.
AATTTTAAAAATATTTCTTAATTTAATTTTAAAGTTAATTTTTTTAAGTAAAATTTGAATTTCTATTTGTTTGTTTTTTTTGTTATATACTTTTGTTACATACTTTACAATTTTTAAACTTAATAACTGAACATAAATCAAGATTCTGTTAAACTAAGATTCACTTGAAATTAAATGAGGAATAATCTACAGAACACATGGTCAAAAGATGTCCATTAGAATTACATTTAGAGGATATACTTATACATGACTTTTTTTGAACATATGTGTTTTGTTAGGGAAGATTTATTTACTCGAACACAAAGCCTTTTATATTTTTTAGTTTGCGAAAAGGTCGTTTTTTTCGCAGAATTTTAAATTTCAACAATTTTGAGTTAAGATAAAAAAATCGGGTTTCAATTATATGTACAAACAATTTATAAATAAAATTTAAATAAATTAAATAAAATTTATCGTGGAACATTGTAATATATACACGAATGCATGCGTAAAGTCAGACGATCGTATTCAATTTGGAAAATATATATGTATATTTTTATATAAATATACATATATCACACGAAGTATTTTTGATTTTCATTGAGACTTTACTGTCACTGAAAATAAGCGCGAAGACCTCGTGAAATAAATATAGCAGCAATATAATGAGAGACAGTAAATTTATTTCGAACAGGTTCAAATATATTCGTTGTGTCGCTTTTCTAAATAGTAACAGATTCGATGAAACAGAATAGATACTGCGAGGAACATGATATAACATTACGACTATAAGAAAAATACATATACATATGTAAATCAAGCAAAGTGTTTCGCTTATTCTTGTTGTTCAAATTTCTCATTTAAAAGTCACAAAATTTTAACTCACATTATCGATAATCAGACTAATAAAAATAAATAATTCCAATACAAATATTGACACATGCAAAATATGTATATTTATATAATATGTATTATTGCTATATATTTATATTTAATAGATATGTATGTTTTGTAGTATATGTTATAATTTCGATAAGTAATCAGTTTGCAATTGTTATATATATATATGCAAAATTATTGTATAGACTTTAAAATTTCTTCAGAACTGCAAGATTTCGAAAAATTCAGTTTTTCATTTGAATTATATATATTACTCATAGAACTGTGTGTAAACATAACATTATACAGATAATTATATATATATATATATATATATGATATATAATAAATAATTTATATAATATATATATACATTACATTAATATTTATATTATTATATATTAGTATAATATAATCGCGTGAATTTATATAATAAAAAAAATTAACTTATTTCAGGAAACGAATCACTGGCAGTATAAGAATTTATTTTTCAGCGTTTGCTAAGGAGTCTTCACCATCAATTCGAAATTTGGGAAAGTGGAGACGTACGACGGACATCTTTGACATTACAAGACTCGAGTACGGTCAATAAGTCAGAGATCTAGCCAGGATACCCGGATCGTATTACACATATGGCCACGTATCAGCTGTATATCAATATTTTCCCGCAAGCTCGGCACTCGGCAGACAATTCGCTTTGACGTGCCATTCGGTTGCAGCACGGAAATATATAAAAGGTCAACGCGATTGCAATTCGATGCGATTCCCGATAATAAGGAACATACCGAGAAAAAACGACGACAACCTGAAAGGATCCTGAAGGACGAGTTATGAGCACCTCGTGCTCCACGAGTCGAATTCTCCTCAATCGCGAATGACACATCTAGTCTAAGGCTAAGGATGCGATCGCCAACGGGGAACGGCGATAATAATCTTTCGGCGATTCTGTTGTTGCCCTTGTTATTACTTGGCGTACACCGGATTCCCGGGTCGCACTGCCTGGAGGTGATATACGCGATAAACGCCGGTGGCGAATCGCACACGGACATTTACGGGATACACTACACCAAGGATCCACTGATGAATAAAGTCGGCACCGCGTCCGATTACGGGAAACAGCTGATCATAGGACGCGTCAACAACCTGGACCAGATCCTGTATCAAACCGAGCGTTATCATCACAACACGTTCGGGTACGACGTGCCCATCAGCCAGGACGGCGATTACGTGATGATACTCAAGTTCTGTGAAGTTTACTTCAATTCACCCAATATGAAGGTAAACCTCTGCTCTTTCATAAAACGAGGGATTTTTTTTATTTTGAAAAATCCGGGTATTCTCATTGATTTTGATTGAGACTCGGGGAATTTTTTCTCAATAATTATGTGTCTTTGATAATTTTACCCTTATTTAGCACTTAAGAAACATGTCTAACATATATCTTTGCAATATTTAAATTTTTGTTAAAGTCTCGTATATTAATAAATTTTTTTTTTTTTTTTTTTTTTATATTTTTGCATATATTTTTTCTTAGCGTTTAGATATAACGATATATTACACTTTGTTATTGTCCAAATTAATTTTACGATCAATGAATCAATATTAAATACTAGAAAAATAGTATTCTTAGTAACTTTCTTTGCAATCATACGAATAAAAAACATTAGAATGCCCATACGATAAATTTTATTTTAAAAAGCTGCATCTATAAATTTTCTTATTTTACCTGAAATTTTTTACAAAATTTGAGCAAACACTTTGATAAATATCCTTTGCGACATATGGTGACATCCTTAAAAACTCAAATTTTTTAAAAATTCTCTGATCTTCCAGATATTTTCATTTAAAATTCAAGGTAAAATAGAAAAATTTGTACATCTGTTTTTTAAAATAAATTTTAATTGCCTCGACTTCTTATGTAATGTACAATTTCTTGGATAGGTCTTTGATGTCGTACTAAATGGCGATCATACTGTGGTCACTGATCTGGATATCTTCGAGAGGGTCGGCCGAGGTGTTGCACACGACGAGTACATCCCGTTCAGGGTACAGGGTGGAAAATTGATATATAATGACGAAGAATCAGACATTTTAGCAGGAAAGATAAGAGTAGAATTTATAAAGGTAATAAAATTAGTCTGTTTTACATATACATATATGATACAGCGAGTATAATTGTATCGATTTTGTGATTTTACAGGGTTACAGAGACAATCCAAAAATAAATGCTATAGCTGTTGTGAAAGGCACTCTGAAAGGTTTGCGTCTTTTTCATTTTAATGAATCTTAATCTCTCTGCGTAGCAAACATTTATGAATTTCATATTTCTACGTAGATATACCACAGTTGGGACCAATACCGCAGGATCCAGAGGAATATCATAGCATGCAGGAAGAGGAAGAAGAGACTACTGTGCGCACACGACACACGAGTGGGCCTAGGACACCGGATCCATACTCGATAGATGATTCGTCTGTAATGTTACCTGTTTTCGTAGCTATTGGTGCTTTTATTCCTTTATTATTCTGTCTGTGTAAATTATAAACGAACGACAAACGCACACATGCATAGAAATACTTTGTACTTAAGGGTACAATTGTTCCCGATTGTTTAGACTCGCTTGATTCACAAGAGAATGTCTAAATATGTAAATAGATAATTAATAATTACTGCATCCTTTGCGTTGCATTGTCAGATCTAAAGAGAACATGTGTGAAAAAAGTATTTATTATTAATTTATAAATCTAGATACGGATTGCCCCCCTTCTTTCTTCCCTTCAAGCATTTAAATGAATTCTTTAGAGCACTTCAAACATTTTTCTGATGAAAATAAGACTGTTTTTTTTGCACAAACATAACATTTAATTGTTTAATTATTTAATTTAAAACTTTATATGTAAGTATATACATACATAAATCTCCAACTCAAAATAACTCTAACTGATTTTGATTCTTAAAATAAATTTTACTTGAAATTTTACTAAATTATTATCTGTTCATGGCGCTGCAAAGTGCTTTGAAAAATTGTCAATTGTTTAAATTAAAAAAAAACAATTGTTTATGTTTTGACATTAATTAGTTACTTAACATGCAGAGAATATATTTGAGAAGTATTTCAAAATATTTTTAACTTTATTTTTAATGCTAGACTGCTAGGTTATCAACTTTGTAATACTTTTATAAGAAAAATTTCGATATATTTTGAGAGAGAGATAGATCGTCATTTCTTGCAACTTTTAGTTTCTTAGCAATCGAATGTCAACTTCAGTTTAAATGGACAATCAAATTTGTTACGCATAATATACACAATAAAACTTTTACTTTTGCGAATTTAATTTCATACAATTTGTAATTCGAAAAAAACTTATGCATGAGATTCGAGATTCTAATTAAATCTGCTCCAGATTAATCAAAGTTGTTAAAAATAAATTTGAAAATGTTTCAGACAACCTGCGCATATGTATTTTGCATATATCATAAATATAGTTGACTTAAGAAAATACATCTTGAGACATAATTTTCAGAATAATGTAACGAATTCTGTTACGAAATTTGTTTTTTTTATTTTATTTTATATTCTAATAAACTAATAACGTGTTTTATACGATTCGTTATATATTATGAAACATTTTATATACATGTTTTCTTTTTCATTTTAGAGTATAGAAAGTTTAGATATGTTAACATGGATTATATCATTTTAAAATAAGTATCTAGTTTATAGGATCGCAATCGGATTATGTGGATATCATGATTAAACAGATGAAAATTTTATAGTCCATTAAATACCAAAGTATATAGATGCATAATACATCAATTTTGTGCATGTTTAAAAAAGAGAGAAAGAGACAGAATAAATAAGACTATTATATAAACGATTCTACATTGTACATTGTATTTATCTATATTTTTTCATACGAAAGCGAGCTCAATTTTTTATTGGCTCGAAGTTGTAATCTTATATCGCACATATATAATAAGACGATATGATCTAATAGATAACAGTTCAATTAAAAAAAATACCTTTTTCGAATAAGGATGATTATTTCCTGTATTTTTTTATATTAAATATGATTTTGTCTTGTTCTATCACGTTATAGTGTTGAGAAATTTTTTGTAAAAAAGCTATTTTAATATAATTTACTCTTCTTCCTCCGTGCTATATGTGACATTGATGTTGGAGCAATCAAAATTAGGTGTATATTAAGATTTTTAAGCCCTAAATGGAATTTGTTGTGATTATTAGGATTTAAAAATATTTATAATTTTAAATTTATAAATAATCAAGCCTTTGTTGCGGAAAAGTTGTAAATTAGACTATTATATATGAATCGTACATTTAATGCTTTATATACAAATTTATACAAATTGATCAATTATTTATATTATATATAAATATATATTTTGCAGCGTCGAAAGAAGGGAAGATAATCGTTAAGGGCTGCGTGTCTAAATGTAACTATCGATCGTGCAATTAAGCACGTAACCGGGAGAGGATATATATATACTATATAGGTACAATAAATTCAATTGAGCATCGCGCAACGTAAAGAATCGCATGTACATACATATACGCGATCTTAATAATAGGAATAAGCTCATTCATCCCGCATACACGAGACGTCACGTGACCCAGCGCGGCAGAACACATCGTCTAAGTCTTTGATGTATGTTCGTCGCCGGCAATTAGCTGTCAATTCATGGCTATACTTATGGTTTTGGAAGGCGGAGACAAGCAATCTGCGCGAGGAGTGGCTATACTGTCCCCTGTCCCTTCTTTCGAAGAAGAGCACAATGTATATTTATAATATATCTTCTTCAGAGATGTGCATTATTATTTGAAATAGATGCATTTAAAATGGAAATACAAAATGTAAAATGCCTATTACGTTTTTTAAAAACTATTTTACATTTCAATTTAAATGGTTATTTTAAAATTTATTTTTATTTTATTTTAAATGCATTTTTCTTGCAAAGTAAAAATTAATTGAGATGCTATAATATGTATATATACACAATGCAATGATGGAACTGATACTATTAATTATGATTTATTCTGGAATCACTATGGTTCTAATTATGAAATCATGTAAACGAAAAATGAGAAAATTTCCCTTTGAAAAACTTGTTTTTCTAAAAGCATGTTCCATTTTTAAAAAGCATTGCAATCCAAATATCATTTTAAAAGAATAACTGAATGTCTGCAAACAATATAGGCGAACATTTTTTTGTAATCCCATATATAAATGTTTATGTAATTCAAGTTTATATTTAAAGAAATAAGAATTTAAATATAAATATAAGAAATAATAGTAAAAAAGAAATACAAATAATGAAAAATAAGAATTTAAATGTAAATAAAAAAAATTTTTATTTTAAAAAATCATTTTAAAAATGCCTATTATTTTAAATGAGTGTCTAAAAAAGCATTTTACATTTTGTATTTGCTATCTTAAATAGATTTAAACATCCATTTTACACATCTCTGATTTTCTTATCATATCGAAGTGATTGATGATGACGAAAGTCAAACATATATACGTTCGTCTAATCTAATGGATCCGCGTGAAAGCAAGAATTAAAAGTATATCGGAGAGAGATGTATAAAATAATTAAGAAAAGTGTCAGAATTTCATAGACTGTTTCCTTCGCTGATTATATATCGCGGAATTTTGTTTTATATTTATCCATAAATCCACACATAAGTATATACTAAATTTACTCGTGTATGATTCACTCGCATCATTAATCATTAATATTACATAATAAGGATGATGCGTTTTCCGAATTGATTAATGAATAATGATCATTGACCTCGTCTGGTGACCATGAAACATGGAGCGATTTTGCTCTCTGGAATTGTTTCCTTGACTCTTCGCCAAGAGATACGAAATGCATACATAAGGTGTTAGAAAATTACTGGATGTACTTTTAAGATTTTTCTTGGCTAAGTTCAAGTCGATTTTTCCTTCGTAAAATTAAAATGTAGAGTTTTAAATTTTCGTTATGAACAATTGGAAAAGACTTGGTAAATTAAACTTCGGGAAATGAAAAAGAGATAACAAAAGATTTTCTAATTCTTTAGTTAAAAACTTCACACACATTACACATATATATATTTATAAAATATATAAGATAAAATTAAACGAGAACTTTTGCCAATGATGTCATCATGTATAAAGTCTTTCTAATCGACAGTTATTTTCCGTGCATGATATCATTGTTAATAAAAATCTTGTTACGAGTGCCTCTGGATAAAGATTATGGAAAAGACCCATATTAACAAATAGATGATGTATCTGGTGATGCAGCTCGTGTATATGTATACGTATATGCGTGTGTGTGTACTTTCGTATCTCACACAGTCAAACACACATACACACTTATGTGATCGATGCTCCGTCTCAAGTGTTATTCAAATTACCGTGAAATTTGCCCTGACCGCAACACTTGACGTTGCATCCATCTATCTTGTTTAACTTTGCGATAAGCGATGTTAAAATTAAATTTTTAACTTTAAAAAGGTATATATACAGAAATCTTGAGACAAATAAGCGATAAAAAGTCCGAGGGGAAAGTCGATAATATATCAGATCAATATATATGATTATATAACTAAATTGTGGTTTCATTATCGAATTTATGATGATATTTTGCGAAGATATGATAGATTATTTATTCATCGTTGTGATGAAAATAATATGATTGTGTTCATTACAATATATCAATTTTTGCATCGATTAATTAACTCAATGGACAAATATAATATTTCATTTTTCCGGCCTTGCAATTATTATAATATTGATATCGCTTATAGTTCATATTATTTTATCAATTCAATTCATATATATGATAAATTCAAGAATATATAATTAGATATTTTAAACAATTTTGTTCTATATATATATATAAATTTTTATATTTATATATATACATATTCTCATCTTTCGATATGATTTTAGGAATGAGATATATTTTTATTATCAATCGTAAAAATTTTGATCAAACGCATAACGTTATATATAAGTAATACGACGATGATGAACAGGAATGCTTCTCTCTCCTGTATATGCATGTATATCAAGAAAGATATTAAATTTACCCACTCTGAGAGCCGGGGCAGGATGTAAGTTGCAAAGTAACTAACACACAAATGGACCCGCAAATGGACGCGAATAAATGCGGCATCTCCCTTCCGCCCCCTCCCCCCCTCGGCACGAAAGAGGGTACGAAGGGCACACATCAGAATAAAGCAACATGACGACAAAAAACGATGGGTCTCTATCCGCCTGTCGACTCGGATAATCCGTCCAATACTTTGTCCGGAACCATATCAGCAGATTGGCCGACAGTTCTCTCCCTCTCTATCTCTTGCGGAGAGATATCCCTTAACGAAATCTCTTCCCTCTCCCTCTCCTTCTCCCCCTTTGAATCTACGGATGTCGTATAAAAGCCGGCGCGCTCCTGGTGCACCGGGTGTGTTTTCTTTCTTCTTGTGTGCGCGTTGAATAAAATCCTTTATACCGATATCATGGCGCAGATTGCGGGCAAGTACCAGTACGTGTCGAGCGAGAACACGGACGAATTTATCAAGAGCATCGGCAAGTCCGAGCTCACGGACTCGTTCTTACAGTCCAATCCGGTTGTGGAGATCCAGCAGAACGGAGATCAATGGGTGATCGCGATCACCAGTCAGAGCAAAACCGTCACCAGCACCTTCAAGCTCGGGGAGGTCTACGACGAGCGGTTTCCATCTCAGAACGTCGCCTTTAAGGTAAATTAGATATATACAGAGTATCGCTTGAATGAGGAATCGTGTCATAATCGGGGAGACAGGGGGTAGAAGGGAATACATCAAATTTAAATTGACAAAAAAATTTAAGAAGATTCTGAAAGCGCTCAAAATTAGTACTTGGAATATTTTCTTCTTTCACGAAAATTCTGGAGACTCTCCATACATATTTCGATGCTTGATATATATAATTTCTATTTTATCAAAACTCTTAAATAATCACATTGTTTGTTTGAGAGGATATATAGCATCTCGGAACATCTATTAAATGATGCTTTCTTTTTCTCTCTTTTTGCCTATATATTATTTATATTATTATTATTATATTATATATTATGGTATATATTATATATGTATACAATATAATATATAATCATATAAATATAATATAATAAGATAAATATATATTGTATAACATTTATCATATTGTTTTACTTAAACATTTATCTTCTCAAAAAATTATATAAAGTGAAAATATTATATAAACTAGATAAAATAATTTTTACGTATATATAACACATTAATTTGCTCGATTTGGAAAGAATCTTTCGTTAACAAGGAAAAATTTCTTTTTCTATTTCTCTTAACAAAAATGCACTTTCAACAAGCTCCAACTGAAACTACAAAAGTTACTCTCGCAAGACTCTTGTCCTAGTGTAAAAATTATTATCTTATTCGATCATAAGTTTCGTCAGGTTTACATTTCTCTCTCATCACTTCTGTTCTAACAGATATATAATAGTTTAATTTTTTCAATCTTGCTGCAGAGCGTGACTACGAAACAGGACAACGGCTTCAAAACGGAGACTTCTTTAACCGCAGATCTTAAAGTGATCAGAGTCTACGAATTCACAGACACAGGAATGATCGCGGTAAGTGCAAACTATTTTGAATATTACAGATGATTGATTAATACAGATGAATGCCTTGTGTCCACGATGCTAGAACTCGGTCCGAGAAAAGTGTAGCTAATAAAAAATTGCCGCCTTTCCGTAAGAGCTGCAAATTAATCGGACCGAGTTCTAGCACATCGCGGACACAAGATTTAATAACAATATAAAAAAGTTCTTATACATATATATATATTTTCTTTTTTCCTTTTGTTTCAGCACGTATCCACTAATAGAACCGATGTTAAAGCCAAGCGTATATATAAAAGACTGTAAAGCCACTTTCTAATTTAAATTAATTATGTAATAATTAACATCGGATTGTTCTATTAAAGAAATCAAAGGATGAAAGCATATGTTTTCTTTCCTATTACTCTCCTCTAAAAAAGATTCATTTGGTGTAAAGATCAGATAGAGAACTATAGAACTGGAATCAAGTTCAACATGTACTTTCGAATTTTAGATCGAGTACACCTGTAAGGTTCGAAATAATTCTTATAAGTACTATTTATTGTAAAGACTAAGATAAAAAATTTCATAAATATTCAGAAAAGATTCGAACATAATTGACCTAGGTTTTTACCTTCGAATCTATTTGGTTCGAGTCCACTTGACTTTTTTTAAAGAGAAATACGTATAACACTGACATTATAAAATTCAAACGTAATATGCCATTTATTTAAGTATGAATTCTAAGAAAGAAATAAATGGTGACAAATACGCGTACATAAGAAATCGGAATATCACGCATATTCGCGTGTAAAACGCTAAGTTAGCGCTCGCTCTTTCTTCGATAAACACACGAGAGGCCACATTACAATATATATAAATCGGATTGAATATTGTGCGTGTGCGTACATACAAGTCTCATCATCATATCGCAAAAGGATTCTCGCGAGCGCATTCAAACATATTTGTTCGCTGCATATTTGAAGGCCATCGGTGCAATAATAAAGATTCATCGGGGACGAAATAAATACTAATGTTCTCCACGATCAGATGTCAAGTGCGATAAAAAAAAAGGAAAAAGTTCTTTTTTTTAATCTCCTTGAATGCCTCTTGAATACATCATCCGTCCAAATGTTTTTTTAATTTTTTTTTATTTTTTTACTTTGTTAACATAATGGAAGCATATCCGAAGTCTATGTGTGAAGCTTTAAAAATAAAATTTGCGAGTAAATTATGCGGAGTAAAAAAAAAAGTTTCGCGCGCGTGCAGCTCATTGTCAGAGAAATAAGAAAAGGAGCGAGATTTGAAGATTCCGGCGAGAGAAAGAATTAAAAGAAACAGAAATATATATATATATATACATATACATATATGTATACATACATACATACATATATATATATATATGTATATGTATATACATATACATGATATATTGTATAATATAATATGTATTTCTCTATTTTATTTTTTCCCTTTTGAATTTTCTCTCACTAAAGTTTCAAGAGAGAATCTCGTTCCTCTTCCTTTTTCCCCTTCTATCCATATACATATATAAAATTCTCCTGTCATTCAAATGTACTTAAGAAGTATTTTAAGGTATCACATTAAAATCATAAGGGTGCTGTACATAGATTAGATAGAGATAGCATTGTATTATCATGATTACGAGTCGATATATAATCTCGCAATGAATTCAACTTCAAAAAAATAGGAACAAACAAGAATAAATATACGTTTTCTTTATCCCTCTATTTTTTTCTTTTCTTCCACTCTTCTTTTCTTTTGTCAATCAAGTAAAAGTTTATCGCGAGTAACTGTATTCATCAATTGCAATTGCGCATATAAAATTAAAAAATGATAAAAAAATCCATATATATGTATTTTATTGAGTTTCCGCGTGTTGAATGTTGAAAGATTAACGTACTGCCGTATCAGAATTTTAAAATCCGTTTCCAGGTCCGCCGCTAGATATCCTATGCTCGGACGATCTCAGGTGTCCGCGAAGAACTTATCGTTATTAACTTAATATTTGAAGAAGAAACGACGCATGAAAAAACGAATCCGAATTATATTTACATAATAAGAGATTATCGATTTTTATTATGATAAGGCAGCAGTTGTCGAAAGCGATGTTTTAGAATAACTATGCCTTGCTTCTTTCGCCTCATGTTAAGATCAAACATATCCGCGCATGTATATGTATGTTTGTTTGCGCGTAAGGACAGTAAATTTTTGTCTGTTGTTTTATTCGACATATATATTATATCCTAAATACTAAATCTCTCCCGTGAACGCGCGGGCAGCACTCTTGTTGTTCTTGTCCGTTCGTTAAATAAGAATTACAAAAAAAAGAGGAAAAAACCTACAACGGTTTGCGTAAAAATTCTTACGTCTTAATCCCTAGGCCGGTATCGCGTTGTCGGCGAACTTCTTCTTCTTGGCTTCTCTCGATCGGTCTTCTTCGGTCGCTTCAATCGGTGACTATCAGCTGATTATCGGTCGGCACGTCCACTGGTGACGCGTCCTTCCGTGGCACGTCATCCTCGGGCTTATCGCTCGTCGCTGTTGTCACAGCGGTTTTGCTTACCTCCACCACCACTTGATTCTCAGGAACTCCATTCTGCACCATCATAGACGATTCGGTCAAGGACGCTATCTTCGCCCCAAGAGTGGTCTTTGATACGGGTTTCGGCGTCAGGGAGGACTTCTTCGTGGGCGAGATCGCGGTTTCGGACACTTTACCTGGTGATTTGCCAACCGACAGACGTGATTTCGCAGCCGTGTTGCCGACCAGGGAAGCGGAAGCTCTACTACCGGTCTTGGATGACGGGGTTCCGCCCGCGCTAGACCGGGAGATCTGCTTGTTGACCGTATCCTTACTCTGTTTGTCGATCAATGGCGACTTGGCCGGGGTGGTTTTCGCGGAACTTTCACGGGGCTTGACGCCGCTGACGGTCGACGGCGCGGTTTTGGGTCTCGACGACGTCGTCGACGATTTCACGGATGTCGTCAGCGACGTCTTAGCGATCGTCCCAGCTGACGTGGATCTCGGTTTCGACGTTGCGTTGGACGTGGTCGACGTTTTCGCGGTCGTCGACGCCAATGAATTGGCGACTAGCGCGGTAGTCTTCGTGGTCGTCGTGGTCTTCGTGCTCGCTGGTTTGGCGGAGGTGGTAGCGACTTTATTCGTCGTCGATTTCTTCTCGGCTGACGTTGCCGAGGCGCTCAACTTGGACGAGGCAGTGACGGTAACGTTGGTCCTCGACTTTATCGTGCTTACCCGCGGCGAAACGCTAGTCTTCGTCGCTGTTGTTGTTACTGTTGTCGTCGCGGTTTTATTAGATGACGTCGTGGTCTTGGTGCCGGTGATTTTACCGCTAGTACTCGAGACCGTCGCTCTGGCCGAACCGTACGTCAGCTGCTTAGGACGAGCTGCGACGGATTTCTTCGCGGTCGCCGATTGTGATGTTGCGGTTGTTCGCGAGCTAGTTATCGAACTGACTGCTTTGGAGGGCGACGTCGGTGTAGCTTTCGTTGCCGTCTTCGTTGTCGATGTTATCTTCGTCGTCGTCGTCGCCATCGTTTTCGCTGGACGTTTCGTCGAAGTCGTCGTCGCTTTCGCTTTCACTGTACTTTCAACGACTTTGGCCATCGCTTTTGTCTCTTCTTCTATGTCGCTAAAACCGGTAAAAACATTTTCCAAATCGATTCGTCGGATTGCCTCACATATCCCTGAAGGACGAGCCTGGACGTTTACAAATGGTATATCTTCTATTATTTCGGTTTGCGCATTATTTGATGATTTGGAAGCCGACGACGTTGCTTTCGCGGTCTCTCGCTTTGTCTCTTCTTCTTTGCCGGTAGAAATATCTTCACATGAATTCAGTGTGATTTTCTCACATAGCACTGGACAAACCTGGAGTTTTACAAATGATATATCTTCTATTTTTTCGGTTTGCGGATTGTTTAATGATTTGGAAGCCGACGACGCATCTTCCTCACGCGTCTGACCTTCAGGTTGATTTTGCTTTTCGTCATTCGTGGTTTCCTCTTCCTTCGATTCTTCGGACGAAATAGTATTGTTAGGTGCGGCATCATCATCATCTTTCTCGAATTTGTCGGGATGGTTGTTACATGGCTCTTTAAGATCCTGGTCCTTCTCCTTCTTTCTCTTCTCATCGTAGGCGGCTCTGAAAGCGGGATCTGAAAAGTCCAAAGTAACTTTAAAACCTAGATACTCGTCATTTGGCAGCATTTTATTCTTCCTGGGGTAAAAATCCTCCTTAAGGTCGCTAGATGGTGGTTCATATTCGCCTATGCTCAGATACTGTCCTACAGAATCAATATTCCGCTTTTTTGGACGTTCAGCCTCCTCACATTCATATTCCGTGCCGCTTAACGATGGCTGATTGTCCGATTCAAGAATCGCAGTATCTTGATTCTGGTCGATCAGCAATTCCGTTTCAGAATCAAATTGAACTAATTCACTTAACGTAACGCGTGATTCGAATTGCGTCTCATCAACTTTTTCACGCAAATCCATTTGTTCCCCTTCGTTTTGTGTCTTATCAAATTCCTTCATCAATAAGTTTTCTCCGCAATCCAACTCCGTACATACGTCGAAAACCGAGGATCTGGTATAATTGTGCCCGCTAGACATTAGCAACGACTCGTTGTTATCTACTTCGAACGGATTTGTCGATTGCGAATGATCAGGCTGGGAGACGATCGATTCCATCTGAGTTGGAGGACGATCGTCTGCGAGAGGAGTGACACCGAGTTGCTGTTGCGTAGACATACTTTCCATGAATGTCATGAAGGCCGAGAACAATGTGCCTTTTCCCCCTTCCGACTCGGAGGTGGCAGTACGCGTCGATTGATTGTCCGCGGGGTGTGGCGTCGATTGCGAATGATCAGGCTGGGAGACGATCGATTCCATCTGACTTGGAGGACGATCGTCCGCGAGAGGAGTGACACCGAGTTGCTGTTCCGTAGACATACTTTCCTTGAATGCCATAAAGGCCGAGAACAATGTGTCTTTTGCCCTGTCCGACTCGGAGGTGACAGTACGCGTCGATTGATTGTCCGCGGGGTGTGGCGTCGATTGCGAATGATCAGGCTGGGAGACGATAAATTCCATCTGACTTGGAGGACGATCGTCCGCGAGAGGAGTGACACCGAGTTGCTGTTGCGTAGACATACTTTCCATGAATGTCATGAAGGCCGAGAACAATGTGTCTTTTGGCCTGTCCGACTCGGAGGTGGCAGTACGCGTCGATTGATTGTCCACGGGGTGTGGCGTCGATTGCGAATGATCAGGCTGGGAGACGATCCATTCCATCTGACTTGGAAGACGATCGTCCGCGAGAGGAGTGACACCGAGTTGCTGTTCCGTAGACATACTTTCCTTGAATACCATGAAGGCCGAGAACAATGTCTCTTTTGCCCTGTCCGACTCGGAGGTGGCAGTACGCGTAGATTGATTGTCCGCGGGGTGTGGCGTCGATGATGACAGAAGATCGATCGGTCCCTTATCATCCGACAAGGGTGTATGCGCGAGTACATTCTCGTTCACGCACTGTCCACTGGGTGAACCCGGCGGCGTGTTGTCATCAGCATCGTCCGAGCTGTCGTCCAGCTCGTGCACGGCATTCAGATCGACGCTCTTTTCGAACGCCGCCTCAAGAGCACCCGGAGTGAATGACATCGTCATGGGATCGGTGTCCCTGTTGATGATCTCATACTCCTCCGAGTCAGAGCCCGTGTCATTGCGAGTCGTCGTGCTCCACTGAGAGATATCCGTCTGCCACTGCGTCGTGGACACGTTACGTGCCATGGAGTCGTCGCCCACCTCGGCCTTGGTCGACGAGATCTCGGACACATCCATGTCTGGCAGATTATTATCGCACGCCGCTGCCGCGTGCTTCTGTTGGTCGTCACTGGAAAAGTCCTCGTCTATCTCCTTCGGTCGGAGGCACACCTCCTTCTCAAACTCGCTCTGACTCGGTATCAGAATATCATCCATCGCCGGCGTCTGTTTCAGGGGAGAGCCGCTGATGGGATAATCCTGAAGGGCGTTATTCCTGTTATTCAGCAGCGGTGGTGACAACGGGACGAACTCGGCCGCCTCGGGATTCAATTGGAAATCCATGTCTTCTTTATCGTCGTCGTCTGCCTGTTTCCTCTTCTCTCCGTGATCCTTCTTCTCCGATTCGCTCGAATCTTTCTGGTAGCTTATCTAAAAGTGTACAACGGTATTGTTATTCGAAATAATATATTTTGACGTGAATTGTGAATGACAAAAAATAATAATGTGCAAATTGTAATTACATCGATATTAACAAGCTTAAGAGAGGGGCTCTCTTTTTCTTCCGATCCTTCACATTTAATGTCGACTTCCTCGACTTTTGAAGACTGGACCTCCTCTGAACTATCTCTCGGAACAGACTCGGGATTCTGTACACTTTGTTTCTCAATGTCCTCGATGGATTCGCCAGTCGTGACAGCCGCAGATTCCTTTTTGTTCGGATCGATACGGTAGTAATTCCACTCGTCCTCGGAATCTTCACTGTCCGCTACATTCTCCGCTTCAGAGATCAATGCATGCTGAAGGGATTCTGAAATAAACATCAAAAGTTAGATTGAGAGTCAAATAATCAGTTCGCTACATCATATCATTCTTATTTATCATGTTTGCTGTATATTACTATTATCTACGTATATTTCAAATTATAAAAAGACACTTCACTTTTTATGTCATTTAATCGCAGCGAATTCAAATGCAATTTTTTCAGGTTTATTCTAATATAAATCAACACATAAAAAAATTAATTAATTAGTGGCTGCATGAATTTTAATCATTTTTTTATTTTATAACCAAGGAAAAAATTTTTTTTTAAATAAAGCCTGTGCTGTAGAAAATATATGCTACAGCATGTAAAAAATTATCAAAATTGAAAATCATACAGCATTCTCACTTGTTGATTTAAATGAAATGGCCCGTCAATAATTTGTTAATTTTTGGGGGTTCTTACTTAAATTTACTTTTGTTATTTTATGAAAGATATCAATGCCAAATTACTATCAAGTATGCGATATTACAATATCACAATATTTTTTACTTCAATGTTTTTTCAAGTTATATAACAAAGATTTGTCTTTTAAGAAAAAATTGCGTCATTTAAATTGAGAAATTTATCAAGAATAAGATTACAAATTTCACAAACTGTAGTTTACGCTATTAAAAAATATCTTACACGAATTTATTTTATTCTCGGATTGAATGTTTCAATCATTATGTAAGAATACCTATAAATTTCACATTTGTAATAATCGTTAAAAATAACTGTTGAAATTTCTTTGATGATACTTATCACCACAAAAATAAATAGAAAAAAAAATTGTGCGATAAACTAATTTCGGCGATAAACGAACTAAAATGAATCGATCAGATACCAATCTGCGCTAGTGCTCTGGGATCAATCTACATGCTCGTTACAAGTTACACGTTAATGCTCGACAGACGGGCCGACATTACTAACCTCCTGCTCGACGCGCAGCCGGGAAACGACGGCTGTAAAACGGACGGATATCTTCCTCGCGGGAGTGATCGCCCCTTCGGTGACTAAGAGAAACTACGCCCGCCAAGAGATGCATTATCGATCTAGTCTCCACAGAGCCCCCTGAGCGCAGAGCCCTCCTCCTCCCCCTTTCCCTCCACCCTCGCACCCCTTCCTCTACAGGCCGTTGCCCGCCGCCACCCACCTGTGCACGGCGATTATTAGAGGAGCGACCCCGTAGCTCCGGGCCTTGGAAATCGTCCAATTCGTTCGACATCCATATTCGATATGCATCCATTTAGGGGATATTCGCGCGATGAATTCGGCTCTCAATTTAAAAAATTTTTTTAATTTAAAAAAAAAAAAGAATTTTTTTTAATTTAATTTTTTTCGGAGTAGGGTGGTGCAAAAGATAATTTTAAAAAATCTTCAACTTTTTGTTCTAAGGTCGAGCATTTTTACGCGAAACGATAAAATGCAAAGAGATAGAGGACAGTATGGGACAAATGGTCCATAGGATAATCAGTCGTGCTTGATAAATCTATTCCTTGAATATTTGCGCGAAGAAAATTCCTGGTAGCTGCACTTTTTTTACATTTTGCGTTTGATCTCGAAAGATATCCTGGCCTCAAGCATAATTCTCAGGATTTCAATTTTCAAAATAATGTTATAATATATTTCTGAATGGAAATGTATGCATTTTTTTCCAATATCTAATTAATATGTCCAATAGAAAGTAGAAAATTAATTTAAAAAAAACAAACAATAATGGATTAATATTAATTAAACGCAATGTGAGGTAATTATGGACCGCTTAATAAATCTATGTAAATCCATCCATTTGCAAATTTAATATTGTCAAGATACAATGAGATTGCAATTAATATTCTTTAATTTTATATCAATATTGAATATTGAATTTTCTTCATTAGGCTTGCGATCATATATTATTCATTGATATTGCAAATTTTTCGTTATATATGTTAATTAATACGTTAATGTGTATTTCCATCCACCTATCAAAATGTATTTCTTATAAATTACAGAGAGCGAAAGAACAAATTCTCAAAGTAGAGATATTTGCGTGAAACTTTTCGTACTGCTGCAGGATTAAAAAATTAAGTGAGGGCACGAGTTTGTGGTGCGAAGAGGAAGACGAAGAAAAGTCTCAACTATGAGAATGTAAGAAACGCAGCCGAGAAGGATAAGAACGTCAGGCTCACCTGACCGAAGTCTGGAAAATTACTAAGTGGAAACTGGTTAAAGGACGCTAAAAAAAGCGCAGCCCACGCTTTTAATTCCGTCTCCCAAGTCTCTTTGCCACCAATGCAAACTCGCGCCAACTCACCAAGATTTCCACACATTCCATCACATTTAACGCATTTCAAATTTGTACGATCACTCTGAGTGCTCTTCAGCAACGTACACAGTGTGTAACAGTGTAGGACCCAATGATTTTAACTACCACACAATCGTACACAGATAAAATGCTGTGGTTCGACTGCTCGTTGTTTTGTGTCCCTCTGGATATCAACATTTTTACATTTGCTATCATTTTTTACAGTGATGGTACCTTCTGCGATTTTAAATTATAAATCGTCGACCTACACCATATTCATCGTACAAAAAAAACCTATACAGAGAGAATTTTCTCTTAGAATTTATTCTGAAAATCATGGTAATCGTGGGACAATATGGAAAGAATTTTATGAGAATTTGCATATTAATATTTATCACAATAAAAATAATAATATCTATCACAATAAAATATAAAATATGTTTTATTAATTTTACTAAACTGCATAGTAAAATTAATCAAACATATTAAAAATATTTTATTGTGATAGATATTATTATTTTTATTGTGATAAATATTAATCAGATAAATTCTCATAAAATTCTTTCCATACCATATTGTCCCACGATTACCATGATTTTCAGGGTAAATTCTAAGAGAAAATTCTCTCAGTGTAGATACAAGTAAAGAAGCTAAAATAACTGTCCTGTTTTCTGGCGGAGGAAAAAAAGAAAGAGTAGTAAATAAAAAAGCTAACAATGAGCAGCGTTCCAGTTACAAATCGACACTACGTAACACTGTGTTACACAGTGTATGATTGTGGTGTAATTTTGTTGCTGGAAGGCACCCTCTGCCTAAAAAACGCTGGTCCACGATTCGCAAGATTTCGGATGATATCTCGCAAACGCGTTTTGCCGAGATACGTCGAAGACTTTAAAACACGTTTATCAAGATATGTAAATTCGCACGAAATATTCAGTTTTTCCTCTCTAATCAATTTCGTCGATATCTTTCATATAAATTCCAAATACATCGATCCTAATAAACTTTAAAAAGTATATACAGGAAGTACAATAAATCTCAATAATCTATATGTCGAAATTCTCGATGTACAAGGGATAGTGGAAAAATATATATAGCTCTTACAAACTAACTCTTTACTATTTTAATTATTTTGAAAAATTGTAACTATAGAGTTCTCACAAATGTTATTTCTCCATTAGAAAGCTCCTCTTTAATAACAGTATTACAAATAATTAATCGGCTCTTTCTTCTCCGATAATAAATTAATAAATATTTAAATCCGAGTTATGTGTGCGAAAGGAATCTCCGATATTCTAATTATTTTAGAATCATCTTAAAATCTTTTACTCCAAAAAGTGTTAAAAATAAATTTTCAACATGTAGAATGTTTTTTTTTTAATACAGACACATTTGAAAACTGTCTGGTCATTTAAAGAGAACCAGACGATAGTATGTGAAATGCCTCATATAATTACAAAATTTTTGTCTTTTAAAATATAATAATTTTTTTCTATTAGCGCTTAATCTGCATCAGTCGCAAATAGATAATAATCATTTTAAATCAACGAGAATGAGAGAAAAAGAGAGAAAGAAACAGATTTAGTAACATAATAATTATTTATAAGATTTCTCTCTCAAAACACGGGAAGTTTATTTAGAATCTTTTCGATCTCTCAATATCTCATTGATATCTTTTTCTAAGATCGATTTGCGTCACAAAGTTAAATTATTGCGTCTGTAACTTTTTCTATATATCTAACTTTCAATATATATCTGAAAATATTCTTAAATATTCTTTCGAAGTAAAAGATGAATTTTTTTATTCATGTAGGTTTTTTTCATTTCGACTCGAGATAGAAATCGAAGTTTAATCTTGGGATTTCATGCAGACATAGAAAACGAAACGACGAGAAGTCTCTATTTTAAGAGAAAGGATATAGAAAGTGGCGGAATCCTACGACCTATCAAAATGACCTATCTTTATCTTCTTTTTTTTTTCCACATTTGATTAATATATCCCAATAAAAAATTTCTTTCACTTTTTTTATATGCTTTGCTAAAATTTTGATCGATGCTTTTTGCGGAGTAAACTCTTTCTGAATTTTAATTATGCTTTAAATAAAAAATCAATCTTTTTTTGGCAATTTTAATCCTTCGTATACAAGAACATTTCAAAGGTTCTAACGATACTTTTATACATTGTTTTCTAAGCACTTAGATACATATCCAAAATCACTTTATATAGCTCAAAATGTTCAGGATATTATGTGCCTTTTTAAAAAATAAAAAGAAATGAGATACTTTAATCATTTTCAAATATATATCTGTTCCCTCCTTAAGGCTCCTGGCTCCTTGTCGACCATGTCAAAATCGTGATGTCAGAGGCGAGAAAACACACGCTAAAATTTCTTAGATGCCATTTCGAAATAAAAATATATTTCGATGAAACAGCACTTTAGATGGCTTTAGCACACTCTTAAAAAACCCCGAAAACTATTCTTTCCCCTTTATAATCAATCAACAGCTGTAAAATATAATATTATGAAGCCCAGTCCATCTGGTCTTTGCACATGCGCAGTCATTCCGCATGTCAAAGTCTGATAACTCGATCATTTTACAGATGTTGATTGATTATAAAGGGAAAAGGATCGTTTTCGGGGTTTTTTAAGAGTGTGCTAAAGCCATCTGAAGTGCTGTTTAATTGAAATATCTTTTCATTAAAAAATGGCATCTAAGAATTTTCAGCGTGTGCTTTCTCGCTTCTGTCACAATCCAATATGGCCGCGGTGAGCACCCAGGAGCCTTAAATCACGAAATGGCCTTCAGACTGATTCGTCGATCTGATCGATGAAAAACACGATGTAAAAATAGTAAAAGCCAAGTGGAAAAAAGACCGATAGATAGAGAGACTCTTCATAATTATTCTGCGATAAGAAATAGCAAGTTTAACCAGTGTATACCAAGAGCGTTCGTTTGCCTCGATAACGAGCGGAGAGTCGTCGCGCGCACATCGTTAATACATTTATATAAATAGTTATTATCTAAGTAAAATGAGCAAGCGTTTATTTAAGAACAAACGATGCAGCATACGGGTCATGCAAATTCACCATGCCGGCTGTGGTACGTCATTTCTTTTTCTTCTTTTGTTAGACCGAAAGTCATCATGCGCTCATTTGCATCGCGCGACTCTTTCAATCTTTTATGTATACTTTTTGCAAGTTTATGTATACTTTTTGCCAAGTTCATTTACACATTCGATGAAAGAAAGAAAAGAAGTGCAGAAAGCGTAGATACGCACTGGGAGGCAAACTCCGTCATAAATTGTGCAGCAAGATATGACTCTAGTGAGAGAAAAAGAGAGATAGCGGTAAATTACAGTTATTAAAATCTAAAAAATGAGTGTTATCTGTTTTAATGTTATTGCTACGGTTGCTGCAGCTAATGTCACACTCTCGCGCCGCTTTAACATCGTTTTTACATAGAGTATCTCTGCCAGACGGTAATTTCTGCCTCTGCAAAACCGCTCGTTAGCCTCGGGGAACGCATCTGAAAGACTCTCTATCTCTATTTAAAATCTATGAAGATCGTTAATCTGGTTTTTATCGATGAAAAGAAATAGAAAAAACGCGTACTCCCTCCGTTTTTTTGCCAATCTGCGGTTGGCAACAGTTTAGAGTAAAAAATGAATTGATTTTTCGTCTTACGTAAAATATTCCTAAGAAAAAAAACATCGACCTTCGTCTTATCCAATTCTACAGGTGCAGCAACGTGCGGATACTCTGTTGCATGCCTTTACATGTAGCACTTTATTCGTGCAATTTATAAAATGACAGAAAAAAATAAAATTTTGAAAAAGTATAAATTAAAAAAACTTTTTTTAATTTAAAAAATAAAAGTGCAACCAAAAGAGCAAATAAATCTGGTCTGTCTCTTTCAATCACATTCGTTTTATCGTCTTTCTTTTTCTGGAATATTTTTTTACGAATTTTATTTTGTCAATTTTTTTTCAACACATTCGCACATTAAAGTTTGCGAAATTAAGTTTGCGAAATTAAGATTGAGATTAAAATAAGAAGAGTCTATAATTCGTCTTACTTTAATCTTAATCTAACCCAATTTTGCAAACTTTGAGGTTGAAATAAGAAGAATCGTATAAACTCTTCAATCTAATCTAATTTCACAAACTTGATCGCCAAACTTTAATTAAAAAAGAAGAGGAATCGTAGACATTTTATATTTTTGCCTAAATCTAATCTAATTTTGCAAACTTTATCGCCAAATAATGTGCGGACATCTGTTGAAAAATTGACAAACTTGTAAAATTGGTAAAAACGTCATTAAAAAAAAAATACCTCGATAAAGTAATGCATCGTGCTCTGCGTCACGAATGATTCGCTTAAAATTCAGCGTAAGACGAGACTGGTAGCGCGACAATATTGTCTGGCGTTCGCGATAGATCCAATTACCGTGCGACGAAATCACCTTAACATTTGAAAGAAGATATTGAGAACGTTCAAACTGAACTGCAACACGCGTTCATGTCTATAAATAGAGACGCGCGATACGGGAAGGACACGCGATTGGCTAATTAATTGCATCGTAAGACCGATAGGAAAAAGCTATATTAATTATTTTTTCTCTTTTCGCGAAAAGAGGGCGAATCGTAAGAATATAATCTGTAATTTCCCTAAGTTACAACACTCTCTATTTCTCACTTTCTCACTTTCTCTCTCTCTCTCTCTCTCGCCTGATATTCGTTTCGTTGTGTTCGCGCTCGATATAAAATATGATTGAAACCTCATTAAATATATACTACAAATTATTCTTAATTTTCTGAAGTAGTGCAATTTTTTTTCGCAAGATGGGAAATTTTCTCTGCGTCAGAGATATCACTTAATGAAACTATTTTTATGAAATTACATTTAAAGTTCCTAATTTTCTGTCTTCGCAAATGTATGATTTTTTTTTGCAAAATTATAAGAAATCTTAAATCGTATTAAACAGGAAAAGAGAATATCGATGGCACATCAAGATAATAATGTTGAGTCCTAGATCATTAGATACCTGCGGAAATTGCTGACAATTTATTCATCGGACGACGCGAGAGATTTTCATTATCATTATATTATTTACACTGTCACAATTAATTCAACCTGTCGAAATATAATTTCCACCGTCTCGATACGAGACAAAACACGTTGAAGCGACCTCGTTCTCAACGCGACGACACAGCGATGACGATAGATAGAATAATACACAACACGGCGATTTCACAACACGGTATTTTCGTACATGCTTCGCATGTGATGCGACGCGACGAAGAACCGTTCCTCCCCCCGCCCCCCTTCTTCCCCTACATCCCCTTTTCTTCTTCGTTTCCTCTTTCTTCGTTCGCACGAAAGGCGGAAACCGGAGCGCTCGAGAGAGTCGACATAGGCAGAGGCCTTGATCTAACACTTCGTAGGAATTAGTTTGCTTCCTACAGGGAAGGGAGACAGAGAAAGGGGGGGGGGAGCGAGGGGAGGGAGGAAAAACATCGGCCTGGCCTGAAGTTCGAAACCGGTATTAATGTCGTCGATCGCCGTTCTCGAAAAATCTCTAGGCATAACAGCATGCATTTTTTTTATCCCGCATCTCTCCCTCCCTCTCCTTCTCTCTCTCTCTCTCTCTCTCTCTAGATTCGAACTACATGATCGAGATTACAGGTCGCCGGTTGCCGGCCGGTAAAATGACGACGGTAGCAAATATATATCGAGGGGATCGAAGGTTATTTCACGACGCAAATGAGGCGCTAAAAAGACGTCAAAGTTGCGTCGACGCGCTTCCAAATTTAAATACGCAATTGCCGGCGCTAATAAGGATGGTGGTCGCGAGCGCGCAGGCGGCATGAGACGTACCTCGAAGACGTGTTCGTTTGTGCGTGCCCTGTCCTCCTCGCGAGAAGCTCGGCGACGACGACGATGCGACACGCAGGGACGGTATATCCGCGACTCCGACACACGCGAGTAACGCGAAAATGCACTCCAAAACGGACACGAAAGATGCACATTCACACGACGACGTACGCGCGAGAGGTTCGGTAAGAACTGTCGGCCGGCCTCTTGCCCCTTCCGCGCGGCCGGCGACAATTGGCGGCACGCCGCCCGATTGGTCGCGCATCCGCCAATCAGCGACGCGGACGCGCCGCGCCAGCCAATCGCGCGCCTTCGGTCCTCGGCCGCGAGCGCGCTCAATTCGAAGTACGTAACAGTACTCTTGTATGATGGTATTTGTTTAATTATCTGAAACTGCGATAACGCTAATAGCGAATCATTGTATTACGGTATCTTTTGATTATTCGAAAGGTAGAAATTATAGAGAGAGAGTTCGATGTTATCAAATGTAAGCGAGTTTGTCGACTGGTTAAAAATATCAAACATTCTTGATAGAAAGTACGATAACAATTTACAATTTTTATAAGAATTTGCAAAAATTGGCTTTTTCGATATATTATATTACTAAGTTGAGTGTTCAATAAATAGATTAAAAGAAAAAAAGATAGCAAAAATAAAGAATTTTTTTCTTATTAGATGTAAATATTTTTTGAAAAATAAACGTTATTTCTTTATGTATGTGAATGACAATTGTTCACACCAAAAATAATATTTATAATAACTGGTAGTTATGATACGTATAATATCTCAGTTAATATTAAAAAGCGTTTTTAAACAGCTTTGCTTATCAAGCAAATTGATAAGAATATATCTCATTTAGATTTTTTATTTAATGATCAAATATTAAGATTCATCAAATTTGAAATTTTCCAATATCAAATCCAATATCTACTTTGCTACTTTTCATTAATTTAATTAATATGAAATAATCTTTACTTGTTTTTCAATCTCTTTAATAATTAACATACGGCAAATATTAATTATTAATTATAATAACTATTATTTAATAGCTCTATAATAGTATTATTTATTTTTCTTTTCATAAATAATTATTATTTAGAAACGTTTCTCTTTCTTTTCGAACATGACAAGCTAGAAAATTGCACATCTGATAATATAAAGATTTACGACGTCTAATTTACGTTAGCGTGCCTCGTTTTTTAATCTCGATATTTAATTTTCACAATTCGAGAAAGCAATTTTACGGTGAAAAAGCCAATTTTTATATATTGCATTTCAATCTTTGTTTTCACGGTGCTGCTAATGCGAATTAAATAGAATCAATTTCAAAATCAATTAGAAAAACAATATTTCCTCGTACAGTATCATTGCTGACATATTCGCTACTTTCGTTAATTCGCGAGCTTTTAAGTTTCGTTGTTCATCAGATTGACACATGAGTTGTAACAATTAAATATTTCGTTTTTTTTTATAATCGAATTAATTGATTTTGTTACTTTATAGAGAAAAAAATAATTTTCTCTGCCATCGATATTCTAAAAAATCCTGATTAATCGATTGTAACTATGTCCATGTAAGTCTATTAAAATGCGGATAACGTGTATGTGTAGAGTGAAAAAAAAGGAAATATGCCTTCTTTTAGGAGAAAGATGACGGTTTTAACTAATCTTACTCTACTTTGATAAAGCTACAGCTGAAAGATATTATAAAAAGGAAACGTTTGTCGCGTATTTTTGATACTAAAAAAAATAAAATAAAATTTTTAAATATTTGCCTATTAAAAGATTAAAATAATCCTGTACAAAATCCTTTGCCCTGCGCGATGTATAACGACTAGTGCAATCTATCGTTGAAGTCGCGTGCGGCGACGAAAATCTATAATTTACGTTATATCGTTTTTTAATCCGCTTGTCATTTTTATATATATATATATATATATACATATTTATATCTCGAGGCTTTACGATCTCGGGCAAAGAACGAGACGCGTTCTTCACTTCTTGCGTAGACCGAAAACGTGTGCGGCGAACGAACCCGAGATGTAATTCGCCAGCGACACGAATAGATTGCTCACCAGGCGATAAACGTGACCGTATACCAAAGCGGCGCACAGGCGAGTCTTTACAACGGACAAGGTGCACTTACTAACAACTTGCGGCGAGGGTGGCGACTCGTCATCGTCCACGAAGGTATGCGGGCCGATGCTAGTGGTAGTTTCCACCACGCGCGATTCTCCGCCGTGGTAGTCGTCGTCATTGTTGCTTTCATCGTAACGAACCTTGTTTCTGTCACTCAGTTTGATATGATCGTCGTTTAGCACCGAGTCCGCGGGACAGACGTTCGCGTTGTCGCGACGAAGCGGATCTTCCTGCTCTCCATCGTCTATGTTGTGGATCTCGAGTTCCAACGGCGGCTTCTCGAGGAAGGTGAATTCGTGCGACGACGATGATGAGATGAGGAACGATTCCGAAAGATGATTGTCGACAGAATCCTCGCCGGCGTCGACGTCAGTCTCGGGACCCAGATCGGAGTAATCGTAATCGTCATCGTTGCCGTCACCGTCCTGATGCTTGCCGTTCCTGGCCATCCCGCAGATCGCGCGATTTACCTCGAAATCAGCGCGGTCATGCAGCTCCACGTCGATCAACTGCTGCTGCTTAATGAAGGCAGCATTCATGTCGAACTGGCCGGAATTCGACGAGACCGGGTTATTTGGGTCCATGCTGTTCAGTAGTAGACCATTCGGTGCTGGATGAGTCAGGAGCGAATGCCGTAAGGCGATCTCGACCGGCGGTGTCAGGAACACGACGATCACGGTGATGTTGTCCAAGGATCCCGCGCGTTTCGCGCTCTGCAGTAGCGCCTGGTGCACGTGCTTGAGATCGTCTGCAAAGATAAAGAAACGGCGTTCGTTAAAAATTCTCTCGACACAAATCGTGATGGCATACGACCATATGATTGCTTTTTAATTGCTACAATATTATATCGTTGGGGGCATAACTTTGAAACGGTACGTAAATCCCTTACTGCATACGCGGTTGTCCCGTTTGTTAGGTCTTCCGCTACCAAAAGTTCCGCGATTCTGGATTCTGGAAATAATTTTCCGACGACCTTAACGAAGCGAATAATTTTCATCGCGTGCGCGTATATGCATTTTTTACATATATTCTCTCGGCACGACAAAATTAATATTACGCAATTAAATTATGAAAAATTGCCCCGGTGTTTCATTTACGACATAGCGAAAGAAATAAATATAATAATCCAAATTAGGATGTACACTAATATTATAAAAATTAATATTATTATTAGTACTATTTAATATTAATCACTTAATATTAATATCAATTAATAAATACTAAGATTAATATTAGCAATAATTAATAATTAATAATACTAAATATTAATATAAATATATAAATTATATAAATACTGATATTAATATTAATTAATATTAACTAATATTAAAAAAATGTTAAAAGACCTGACGCGAGAAAGGAAAGCGAAGAATCTAGCAGAGAAATGTTTTTCAATGGATACGCTGTTCCGTAGTCAATTAGCTTATCGGCGTATCTCATCGAATAATAAAAGTGCAGCTACGGTTTATAGTCGGCAAAGTCAATGGTTCGTGAATAAAACATGCCCTCTTCAAGATCATCACGCGATCACATTCAAGAGCCATCGCAGCTATAATATCACATATATATATATCGTTTTCTATAAAATATGTTATTATGTACACAATTCACACTGTTATTGCTATTGCAAAGTGTCATCCTCGTTACGATTTACATCGATGACGTAAGAATTAAATAATTTTTACGGAAGAAAATATATAAGGTAGATGATATATATAAAAAAAGAAAAATATAAAGTTTTGGACATTTTTTGGATACATCAGAAAAAATGTCTTACGATATTTTTTGTTAAGCAACATGTAAATATTGTTTATTTTTCAGCAATAAGCAAGAAGAATAAGTATTTTCGATTGTTATATATTTTTTATTTACACGCAATACCGGATTCTGAATATTTTTTAAAATCGCTATTGTCATTGTGTCAAATGTATTTTTACACCAAAAACTTGTCTATCACAAATCATCATATCAAAAGTATTTTCAAGAAAGAAAATCTAGGAAAATGTAATTATATATGTAATATGTATTATTTACTTTATATTTTTTCTCTTTCATATTAATTAATATAAATGTTTTGTTTTATTTTTTTTATAACATTTATTTATAATGAAATTCAAACTCTTCTCATATGAATATGAACTCCCAAAGTTAAAAAATTGAATTAACTTTTGCAATGTATCAACCACCACATACATTACACATTGCAAACATCATTTTTATTATCCATTTTTAAATTAGACCATTTTCGTGAGGCATTTTTTAAATTGTACCCAAATGAAATTTGTTTCTATTTTCGATCTCAATACTCCATTTAATATCCATTTTGATACTTTAAGCTTTAAGCAGTCAGATTATTCTCCATTTTAAAACTATTTAATCTATAATTTTGTCGTAAACTTTTTTATTAAACTCTAACAATTTAAGATACTTCAATATACAGTATATAGTTCCTATAAAAATGAAACTCTAAAATCAAAATCCTTCAGAATTCATAAACGTGAAAAAGTAGATTGAAAATAAGAGCAAAATTTTGTGAGTATAGAAACAATTTCGTGTCTTATGTGGTATATATCTTCAAATATCGTGAAACTTCTGACAAATTCTATATATACTGTGTATAACTGAAAAAATATATGTGGAGCACACCCTCAAATTCTCTAGCCAATTTGGAGACGATTTTTTCTCACAGTGAAAATGTCGAGGCACCAATATAATTTTCAAGTTATAAATGATTGAAAAAAAGGCTTCTCGCAAACTAAACTTTGTGGAGTTAAAATATTAACAAAACTACATTCTTCAGTTATAATTTCAGATAGAGTCCACTTTAATAAAATTTGAATTAAGGCTTCGTTACAAAGATAAGAGATGATGGCAAAAATTAAGAACATGATAATGCAAAAAATAATGATCTCCCCCAACATTTTCGCTGAAGAAAACTCGTCTCCAAATTGGCTAGAGAATCTGAGGCTCTGTGCTCCATATTTTTTCAGTTACACCCTGTACATACAGAGACAGAATTTTTTCTTAGAATTTATCCTGAAAATTATGGTAATCGTGGGACAATATGAACAGAATTTTATGAGCTCTGATTAATATTTATCACAATAAAAATAATATCTATTATAATAAAATATAAAATATATTTAATTAATTTTACTATGCAGTTTAGTAAAATTAATCAAACATGTTTTATATTTTATTGTGATAGATATTATTTTTTTGTATTGTGATAAATATTAAATCAGAGAAATTGTCCTAAAGTTATTTCCATATTATATTGTCCCACGATTACCATAATTTTCAGGGTAAATTCTAAGAGAAAATTCTCTCAATGTACACAGTATATATAGAATTTGTAAAAAATGTCATATTTGCGCAAAATCAGTGTCTTCGAATATTGTGCGGCCCTGGAGGAAAGTACATTGACCTACGCGCTACACCGCCTATCGACGCCTGCGTAGTCCTCTCCCTCTCATTCGCTCCTTCGTCCTCCGCCCTCTCTCTTTTAGTTTCTCCCTCTTCGCCCCCTTTCACCCCCTCGATCCCTCTTTCTTTCTGCCCATTGCCGCTCACCTCTCTCGTCGTCTTCTCTTTCATTCTCTTGTATTTGCGCTCTAGTGACTTTATTACATCGCGAGAACATTTGCTTGCCATCTGGAGGCGAGGGAAGAAAGGGGGAGGGGGAGGAAGTAGAGAAATATTAATTTTTCATTTTTTATTTTTATTTTTCTTCATATTTCTCTACCTCTTTTTCTCTCGGGAACAATATCACTTATCAAAAATAAGCACAAGCGATGAGGTTCCTTGAGAGAAAAAGCAAAATTCGTTCTGTGAAATTCACCGAAATTCATCGAGTTACATGGGCACCATGCAAATCGTAATCATCAATGTCAACGTGGTCATATTGCGGACATCCGGATGTAGTACCCTGGTGACGCATCGAGCAACCACGGGGGGGACCGATGTTGCATCGATCAATAATCGGGTATGTCAATGATAAATATATTGCTAATTGCTAAGAACATATATAGTAAAAATGTATATATATAATTATATAAAATATATATACAATTCTTCGAAGGTTTTTATAATATAATTAAAACGAATAAAAATCAGTGCAAAATTTTACGAATTTATTATTGTAAATTAACAAATTACTAATTAAGATATATATGTATCTCCGAATATGTGCTTATATTTTGAACACATGATGTATTTTTAATACATGATGATATTTCTATGAAAACGTGAAACAAATGTTTCGTTTCTTATGCAGAAAAGTATTATATCGGGGGAAAAAAAGCAAACAGAAAAATCGGCGAGTCGCACTAATGATTATCCATACTCTCTCTCTCTCTCTCTCTCTCGAGGTCTCGAGGATTCATTTAACGCGTGTCGCATTGTTAGCAAAGAGGGTAAGCGAAAAAAAAAAAAAAAAAAAAAAAAAGAACTTTCACAGGAACAATGCACAAATGATGTCACAGAATGACGCTTATTTCCTTTTAACTCTCAATGAAACCTAAGTTTTCAGCACATTAACACTTTGTATGAATTGCAAAGAAATTATTTATTATACATCATTTATTATATATAAATTTATTTATATCTAAAAATATATATCTATTTGTTCATATCTAAAGAAATATATTAAAAATATACTTTTGTTATTTTGTCCCTATCTTTTGTGTATATCATTTTTATTATTTATTTTTACATATTTTTGCTTTAATATGTTTTAGAAAAAAGAATTTAGGAAAAAATGCAATAAAATTAAAATATACCAAGATTTATATTGTGAAAGAATCGTCGAAGAAATTTTATTATGAATAGAACCACTTAAAGAAGATTAATGGATTCTAATTGCGTTTTCAATGCGACATTGATTGCTGTCCAAGGTTACTTATGGTACAGAGACCGGCTACATACATTGATAAAGCAAAACTATGATAAAGACTGTGAATGATATGAGATAGCACATATCGATATTCGTTAATGATGTACAACATGATAATTAGATCGATATGGAATAATTAAATAACGAATGTTTATATGTGAATAAAATAATATTTCCTTCTAAACCAGTAATTTAGAAATGAAACAAAAAACTAGATTTATTTGCGATTTAAAAATCTTAGAAATGCAATAGTAAAAAAAAAATACTTAAAATTACAGCTTAAGAATTTGAAACAAAGATATTCATTTATCTAAATTGCATATTTAAAAATATCGAGAATTACATCATTGATGGTTAATAATTTTTGAAACTTCTTATAACTTTTCGTTGAAGCTAAATTAATCTCGGACAAAGAACTCATAAATGAAAAGTGTAATCAGCTCGTAATTACAGATTTATATTAAGTATATCGACATATAATGACGATGATACAAAAAAAATCGAGTGAAATTTGAAAACTCGCAATTAGCAATTATAAAAAAAAATTCAGCCGTTTAGAATTCATTACTGAAGTCCACGTAAAAAATTACAACACATATTATTACACGTGAATTAATCACTTCCGAAATATATCGCAGAACGGAAATCCTCGCAATAAATTGCTCCTTGCTCGATAATTTAATATTATATAATAAATGCCTTCCAGCAAACTTATACAGGCAACACTATAAGTGTAACCATTTTTTACAGTTGAAAATATCTTGTGCGATTTTAAATTATTACAAATTGTTGATTATTCATTATGCATATATATATATATATATATATATATATATATATATATGTATATATATACCGGGAAACCTAGAGATAAATGAAAAAGCTGTGTAAAGCTGTCTTGCATTCTGGCAGCGAAAAAATAAAAAGTAGCAAGTAAACAAAGCTAATTGTACACAGAGAGAATTTTCTCTTAGAATTTATCCTGAAAATCATGGTAATCGTGGGACAATATGGTATGGAAAGAATTTTATGAGAATTTCTCTGATTAATATTTATCACAATAAAAATAATAATATCTATTACAATAAAATATAAAATATGTTTGATGAATTTTACTATGCAGTTTAGTAAAATTAATCAAATATGTTTTATATTTTATTGTGATAGATATTATTTTTATTGTGATAAATATTAATCAGAGCTCATAAAATTCTGTTCCTATTGTCCCACGATTACCATGATTTTCAAGGTAAATTTTAAAATTCTCAGTGTTTCAGCTTACAAGTCGACGCTATGTAACACCGTGTCTAAAGTGTACGACCGTGTTTAGGTGCTGGAAAGCACTCGACGTAGCATTTTGCGAATTACTTAAGCATTGAAAATAAAGTAAATTTTTTTCTCGCAAACGCGAAGCCCGTATAAGTCGGGCACCGACTCTCTTACGGGCTCTCTTTGCACAACCGACATGTACGGCTGCGATATAAATTACATGGAAATATTGGATTACGCTTGTCGGGACGACGTGTACATATGCCGCCGTGTGGCTGCGAAGAAAAAAAAAAAAAAAAGAAAAAAGAAAACGAGGCTTATTCCTCCACATCCGCTCTCCCGCGATCTCGGGACTGATCGGAATTTTGCGCGGCCAATCGTCTCGGTCACGAATTCTCTCCACGGCAGAACATCGTCCGCGGTTTCTCTTTTTTTCTCCTCGTCAAAACGGTCGGCTTCTATACCGATATGAATTATGTAGGTGGCACGCGCGTAAGTATTGTATCCAGGTTCTCGCTCGCGGAACGATCGTTGAACCAATGTTCATCGGAGCCGACTGCCTGCCTTGTGCTCGCCTAAGGTTTGCCTAAGATTTTGCTCGCCTCACGCCTCTCCGAGTAAATCAACATTTTACAACAACTATCTGCTGATTAAACAAAATCGAAAAAGCTCTCGATGCATGCCTCGCGGATTCCATATATTATTTCGGAAGAGTCTGTACGGATTATTTTTTCGTAACGCTATTTTTGATCCGAAAAATAAAGTATATTAGAAGATGTCGAAATGTTGTGAAAAGAGTTTTTTTTAGTACATATATAATAATTACTTATATTAAAAAAATTAATAAAGAATTAAATAATATAGCTTCTAAATAAGCTTATAAATAATATAATATAAATAGCTTTAATAAATATAGCTTCTAAATATTAAGGCTCCTGCATACTCGATTGCCAAGTCCGTAAAATTTGTACGACAGTGCCATATTTGGCAAAACTATAACTATTAAGCGTGAAAATGACATAAATTATTCTTGCGACTTACAGCGTCATTTTAGTGCAGTGTTTCTATTTTTAAAGTAATTGTTATAGTGTTAAAATATACCGAAGACTCTCATTTTGTTATAATTTAATATGTGAAAGCAAATATTTATTTCATTTCGATACCTGTCAAACAGCTGGTTTTCGTCCTTGATTGGGCTCAATTCAATTCGACATATACAATGTTATTTATTGCTTACCCAAACAAAAGGAGAGTTTTCGGTATATTTTACAAGTCGGTTCTATCGGTTACAAACCCTATTTTATTGAAAAACATTTTTATTTTAGCGTAAGTCGCAAGAATTTTTATGGTATATTTTCTCGCTTCTGACGTCATCAATTCAAGATGGCTGCGGTGAGTATGCAGGAGCGTTAAGATCCTAAAAAAATGTATATTTCTTCATATTATTCCGATTTCACTAAACAGTAGTATAATTTTTTCTTTTCGAGTATTACATATTATATTCTATATTCTTATTTAAATAAAAGAGAAATCGTATTTATCTTATCTCCTGTGTCTTGCGCTGTTACTAAGGGAGAAAAAAGTTCAGGTTTCAATTGTGTCTATTTCTTTCGACATCGAATATTTTTCCAGCGGTTTACAAACTCTCGCAATCACTGAGTATATTTTCCATTATCTCGTGTTTCCCAGATAACGGACTATTATTTTTATTCGTATATATGTATATCATGAATATATATCAGATTCTGACGTCATTATGTACTATGACGAAATGTAAAATATTTTTATGAAAAATTTATTAATTTTTTTTCGCCGAATATACGTTGTCGAAATTGCGTTGTCACAAAATTTGAAATATTTTAAACGATTTGCCAGATTGTACGTTACATATATGTTTGTCAAATGCGAAGGTCGTTACTTTTGATCTCATTTAAGTGTATATATATATGCCACAATAATATAGAATCAATCGATCAGAACATATAAGGAAAACTTTATCATTTTTTCGTTTTTAAACATTATCAAAACCTTCTCATATTTTTCCTCTATACCCTTCGCAAAATCGCTTTATTCGATCGTGCACTTGCGAAACAAAAGAAAAAAAAACGATCATGGCGGTTAATAATTTGAAATTTTCGAACGCTTGACAAGGACGGGGATAAAGATCCAAACAAAGAGAAGAAAAAAATGTTGCAGCGATGACTCACGCTTTGTCAGAAGCCGACGAAAGATCCCAGGACCCGGGCAGCAGGTTTCCCGCAAAAGAAAGGTTCGCAACGAAGACTGGACGAATCCACTCTAACAAAGCTTGCGCAGATTCCGACCGGCGACTCTTCCTGCGGAAGGACGATCGCACAGGAACAACGAACGGAGCGGACGTTACGCTCTCCTATATCGCGGGCAGAATCGCGACGCAAGTATATACTATACACACAGGTGTGTTTCCGAAGGTGTTCTACCTGACCGCGGCGGCGGGCGTCGCGCGCGGACCAAGCTTACGTTAAACCGTGCTCGCCGCTCGAATCACACGACGTTACACCGGGCGTGGCGTATCACGACTGATCCCTCGCCGCCGCCGCCGCCGCCGGCGTCGCCGCCGCACCCCGCCACCGGATGTCGCCACCGTCGACCCCGGCGCGATGACTCACGTCACCCCAGTCACCCTCGTGCCAACCGGCTTTGCCCGGTCGCACCTTTCTACGGGGTGTTCGTTCGGTTTCTCTCCATCATTTCGTAGGACTTGGGAATATTTTTATCGAATTCACAGTTGAAAAATTTGTGTTAAATTTAATAGATATTATACATGTCTCGAACATCTCCACAGATATTTTTGTGTTAATGTAACATAATGCGGATTATGTTAAATGGAGACACGAATACTTTTATATTTTAATACAAAAAAATGCAAACTTTAAATAATTTGAAATAAATTATATGTAACATTAACATAGTTTTAATGTTAAATTAACTAAGAAAATATATGTTAATTTTACGTGCAAACTTCAATTTGAAATAAATTTTATATAAAATTAACACAGTTTTAATGTTAAATAAACTAAAAAAAAATGTTCATTTTGCATTTTATCATCCCTATATTATAGAATAAAATCAACATTTTTTCTGTAAATTTTAACAGATAAATCTTGTCTCTCTCACTAATAATACGGAAGATTACATATTTATTAT
The DNA here is from genome assembly GCF_030444845.1 of Prenolepis imparis. Lineage (NCBI taxonomy): Eukaryota > Metazoa > Arthropoda > Insecta > Hymenoptera > Formicidae > Prenolepis > Prenolepis imparis. The sequence goes on from NW_028141163.1 coordinate 12,041,646, forward strand.
GTAAAATTAAAAATATATATACATTGTGTTATTTTTATATATTTTTTAAATTGTTTTCATAATTTAACATTTGAGTTCAATCAGTTAACACAACAGCAATATGTTAAATTAACACATGGATGTGTTGAATATTTAACAGAAAAATTTTTACGAGGACCTTTTTAACAAGAAAACAAATTTTCCAACTGTAAAGAAGGGTTTGCCAATTTTATCTTTTTATTAATAAAAAAAAATCTTTTTTTTCGCCCTTTAAAGATAGCAATCATTTTACACTCTGCTAGTGAGTATACAGTGTATATATGTACGTATATGTATAGAGTTGAATATTTAATCAAAATAAATATCAGAGAGGGGACAAAGAAGTTTAATAAAAATCTCAAATTAGAGATTTATTAATCTCTTGGTTTCGTAGAAAAATTATTAGTGCTCTGTGCACAAAAAATCAGTTTCAACGAAGAATTCTTCCTTGAAACTGACGCATTAACATATTCGCATATTCTCTTGTTTATTTTAGTACATATATAATAATTAATTGCGTTACAAAAATTAATAAAGGATTAAATAATATAGCTTCTAAATAAATATAAGATCCTAAAAAAATTATATTTCTTCATATTAAGTAAGAGTAGCAAGTAGCAAAAAATATTTAAAACTCATTTTCAAAGATATTTTAAAAATGTTAAAATAATTGGTTAAGTTCCTTTTTATTCATTAAAAAAAAACGTGTATTTTCACGTTAATGTAATATAAATATTAATTTAACGTTTATTAAATATTTAATATAAATATTTAATGTTTAATATTACGTAAAAATAAACATTTTTTTTTTAATGAATAAAAAGGACTTAACCAATTAACATTTTAACATTTTTTAAATATCTCTGAAAATGAGTTTTAAACATTTTTTATATATTTTTTTGCTGCTTGGAAAGTTGCTTGTTAAATTTAAATATGATTTTCAAAAGTATCAGGTTTTGAAATTTGTCTTTTATTTTAAAAAGGAAAAGATTTTCAAGAGAAATTTTAAGAAAACAAACAAATTAAATATAATTATATTTTATCTCTTTCGTGTGAGATCTGTTTTATTTATATATCTGTACTTTTTACGCTCTTTTTTTCATCTAAAATCTGAATATTTAATATACTTATACGTAAATTGTTCTATTGCGTTGGAGATATTTCCGGAAATAATCAACGACACCCGATGACTCATGACTCATCACCCTCGCGATATTCGCGATTTCTCTGATACATCATATATTGTCGCGAGTTATCGTGGTTTTATCCAGATATCAAAATAACTAAGATTTCAATGTTGTATGGGCAAATAAAAATGATCGTATCGATCGCGACACTTTCGGTGCGCGATGTAATTTTTCTGCGGTATTGCAACAATTGAACTCATCAAAATTATACCGTTGCTTTCTCATATACACACATACACAATCGCTGCTTTCACCAGTGTAGAAAGTTCCTTTTTTTCAACGAACACGATCGATGCTCTCGCGCGATTGTTTATGTCGATGAGAGAGCGTTATTTCGTACAAATATGAAGAAACGCAGAGTGAGAAATATTCAATAAGGTTTTGTTTGCGTTTATATAAATACACAGTGGATATCCCTTATTTTTCCTTTCAACCAGGATCACTTTGTAATCGATAGCGAAACGAAATGTCGCGTTGTATTTAAGGGATTTTAGAAAAATGATCGAAACAGCATACATTATAATAATTTAAGAGAGAAACTTTAGACAACAAAAAATAAAAATAATATAATATATAAGAAATATATGAAATATGTGTATAATTGAAGATAAGGATATTAGGTATAATGTTGAATCACTATTAATAGAATAAAAATCTCTTTCTCTCTCTCTCAAAGATGCCAAATATACGATAAAATATTTAATCAGTATAATCAATTAAAGAATATTTTATAAATAATGTTATTATATATATAATTGTATATATTATTTTTATATAATATATAATAATTATTATATAAAATTGTCTTAGTTTTACTTAAATAAAATAATGTAATAAATGATTCACAAACCAGATACTACTCGGGGTTATCAAATCGAGTCTCAAAATATTTTATCGTTTCTTGAAAACGTTACTTACATTCAGTAATAATAGTAGAAAGAATTTGCATATTCCAAATAATAAAATCACATTAATTATCTATATGTATGCAATTAAAATAAGGCACTCCGATGTATATTCGATAAAAAAGTTTGAGTATTTCTGTGGCACAAAAATTTATTTTAATACTAAAAGTTAAAAAAAAAAATTGTTTAATTTAATTTTCTATACATTTTAAATAACGTACCACAATAGTGCGCCTCTATTTCGCGGTTGTAATCTTGTAATAACATAGCTAGAGAGAACAAACAACCGCAAGCACACAAGTTATGTTAGCATAAAATTATTTTTCTTCCATCAAATGTAGATTTATTCAGACATATACTATGCAAGAACCTTGAGACTATAATCTTTATATTTTAGCGAATTTTTAAAGAACCTTATTTTAATTTATATTTTACATTTATATGTGCTTAATATAGATTCACAGATCTATCTAAAAATTTCAATATTATCATGTTTATTTGCGGTATGTCGCCCTTTAAAAGATGTCTTACATGATACCTGCTTTTACAATCTTGTTTTCTGGGTTGAGCTACGTCGCACCCGAAATAACGACGGCGTTAATTAGCGTAATAAACACGATATGTGCTATTTTTGAGAATTAGCCGCGCTCTCAGGCGCAAAACGAGGAAACGAACGGAATTGTTCGACTCTAATGAACAAGAGGATCATGGGCCTCTCCAACAAATAGCTAGACCAAGGACACGTTTAAGAGTAACACAGATATTCATATTTTCTATGCGATGAATCATAACTAATATTCCCGCACCAGCTGGAAACCGCACAGGCTCTCTTAAATCATATTTTTGAATTATATAACGTCGCAACGATGACGACAGAATTTTTCACGAGTGAATTCAAGTCAGAAAGCAGTAAGTTTGATTGATTTTACATAATCTTAAAGGAGATCATGCTCCAAGTACGAGTATTTCAAAATTGTCACACAAATTCTACTTTAGAAGCATCAATCTGTGGAATTTTACACTATACTTATAAAATTTGTATTTTATATAAAATATATATTATATATAATAATATATAAAAATATATAATTTATATTTTATATAAAATAATCAAAAATATGTTAATTATTTTAAAAATGTTAAAAAGAGGATATTGTAAACGAATGAATTTTTATATATGATCATATTATGATATTTTTAAATATGATAATATTAATGATCATACACAGAGAGAATTTTCTCTTAGAATTTACCCTGAAAATCATGGTAATCGTGAGACAATATGGTATAGAAAGAATTTTATGAGAATTTCTCTGATTAATATTTATCACAATAAAATATAAGATATGTTTGTTGAATTTTACCATATAGTTAGTAATTTTTTCTATATAGTTTAGGAAAATTAATCAAACATATTTTATATTTTATTGTGATAAATATTAATCAGAGAAATTCTCATAAAATTCTTTCCATACCACATCCCACGATTGCCATGATTTTCATAAATTCTAAGAGAGAATTCTCTCTGTTGTATATAAAAATATATTTAAAAAATATATAAAAAATATATAAAAAATATATAAAAAATATAATATAATATTTTATATAAAAAATATATAAAAATATATTTTAAATAAGCGAACTGTGTGTCAATGTGCAATGCAAGACTGTTTTCTACGTATTCCGCTCCGCGCGAATCGCACCGGGTCGCGAACGTGACGCAACCGCATCGCGCGACACGCATCCGGGCGACTTCCGAGGAGATATAGAAACACGACGGACGCGGATGGGAGAAGAAAGATTGAAAGAAAACCGGCCAAGAGTGTGCATTGCGAATGTGTGGCCGCGGCGCCTTCGCTCTTTACCGATCCCTCGCTCAAGGCGAAGCAATAAGAGACAGCGAGGAGAGCTCGTCGTCGCGCAAACCGACTATGTTAGCGAACGTTGCCACAGCGCATTCCGGCTGGTATGATTCACTAAGTACTTAACGCGGTCCGTATATGAAAATGGACGAACATTACGGTATTACCACGTTGCTGCACGAGGATAACCGGTCCCCCGATCGCGCTCTGATCCGGTCTTATAATTGTCTATATCACGATGAAACTAAAAAACGATGAGCTATGTAAGGACTCTGGAAGGAATTGTCTGTCTAATCGAATCCATTATTTTTAATAGGAAATAAAATGTTTTCCAAGATTATAAATTTAATAAGAAATATATTTTGATCGATTCTATTTTTTTCTGAACGGAAAGACACTGGTTATTTCCGAATTGCAAATAAATACGAAAAGCTTTTCACAAATTGAAAATTTTTGAAACACAGTTATATACAGAATTTTTCATTAACTCTGTTACATATTATTTTCCAAGGAACTATATATATTGAAAATATATGAATCTCTTTTAAATATTTTATTTAATAAAAAGCTCCTTCATATTATGTAATATATTATGTAATAAACAAATTCTTATACGTTCGCATTACATATAAAGAACTTATTAACTGAATATTTTTTATTAAAAGCATTTTTAATGACGCATATATCGATAATTACTAGTCTCCCTATAATGAAATTAAAACTTGTTTACTATATAAAAATTAAAAAAAAGTTCATATTGATATATTTAATAGTTTCTTAGAAAATAGTGTGTAACGGAATTAATAAAACACTTGTGTATGTATAAATAAGATTTTCAGTCTTTAAATTCGAATGCAATTTACATTTTAAATTTCCAATTAAATCTTTAACTATTAAAATGTTTGTGATGTTAGTGTTAAATATAATAATTATTGAATATTATTAAGATAATGCATGATATTCGGATATTATTAATAATCAATAAAAAATTTCTTATTAATATATCTAGATAAAGTAAGAAACATTTATTCTTTCAATATAAGTTCAACATTAATCTCTTAATGATAAAACTAAAATCATTTTTCATCCACGAACGAGTGTTTGTAGCATAAATTTTTAGATTATATATATAGACGATAAATGTGATATAAAATTCTATTTTTAACAGCGTTCACAAAATATTTCGAAAACCAAGCGATCGATCGATGCAAATGACTCATGTACATATAGGGTGCTTTCCAGCAAACATTACACAAGCGACATTGTATAGTGTACGATCCAATGTTTTTCAACACAAGACGATACAATCAATACACAGCTAAAATGCTATGTTCGACTGTGTGTCGTAATTTTGTGTCACTCCATAGATATAAACATTTTTACATTTGCTATAATTTTTTACAGTAAAAGTATCTTCTGCGATTTTAAATTATTACATATTCACCGTGCATATATATTTTTAGTATATATATTTTTAAAAATCTGCAAACAAATGAAGCTATTAAATTGCCTTGCACTCTGGCGGCGAAAAAATAAAAAATAATAAATAAAAAAGCTAAGCAGCTTTCCGGCTACAAATCGATATTGTGTAACACTGTGTCATATGGTGTACGACTGTGTGTTCCGTTGCTGGAAAGTACTCATAATTGGGTATAATTGGCGAATTATGGATACACTTCAATAACCAGCAAATGTGACAGCTGTTGTACCTGGTAAAAATTGTAGCCCGAACATGCTCAACCTATCTCAAGATTAGATGATAAACTGCCAACACAAATTGCAATCCAACATTGAAGCCTCGCGAGGAGAAGACTCGAAAATTTTACGTGTCTGAATTCGGAAAAATTGTACTATACAATCTTTCATTAATATCAAATATAATAATTTTGCAAAAATTATTTTTTTAAGATAATACATGCTCGAATCTGGTATTTTAAATAATTAAATAATTATAGTTGTACAAGTAACTTTTCATACATTTTATCTTCTTATTTAATATAAATCCGATCTTGAAGCTATTATATATTAACACTATTATAAGCTTTTTCTGATGAGCTATGTTAATTTTCCCTGATTTATTTTTCCTCTTCTCTCTTTCTATATCTCTATCTTTATAAATAATACAATACAAATTGCTCTTTCGCGTAAGATTTTAAACTCCAACAAATCTTGTGACAAATATAAGTCTAGGAATAAATAAAATTAATTTGTCGACGAAATTCAAAAGCTCACGAAAGTAAATTTTACAATAGAATCTTGACAAGTTCGAGATTATATTTTATTACACGTTATTCACGGTTGCCAAGGAAAGAAAGAAGTAAAGAAGAGAAGGAGAAAAAGAGATTAAAGAGAATCTAAAAACTAGCTCTAATTCCTTTTTTTCTGATATTAGTAAGGAATTCGAGAACACTGCGCATTCATGGCCGAGTGAATAAGTTTGTCTGACAATGAGTTTAGCCTCCTTTCTCCTATAACTAATCATTTTTATTTCAAGAGATTTCGCCTAATATTTTTTAAAAATATTCCTCCATATAAGTTGAATGTAAATAACAAATGCTAGAAAATTGGATAATCAAAAAATAAATTTCCATAAATGAATTTCGATATATCATGTATTCGAGATAACACAATCTGCCTATCCCAATATTTTTGAAGCAATCATACGAAGCAAAATACATTTAATGAAATTTACGCATATGAATAGTAAAATAAAAAATAGTCAATAAATAAAATATAAAAAAAGTATAAAATAAATATTATTAAAATAAAATAAAATTAAAATTAAAAATAAAATTAAAATTTTAAAATAAAAATAAAATTAAAATTAAAATTAAAAATTAAATAAATATTATTATTTGTCAAAAAAGAATATTGTTTTTTTCAATTTTCTGGAAATATTTACAAGCTGACGGAAAAAGCGGTAACCTTAATCCATCGCGGTTCTAAATACGCCACATTCTGCATTATCTCTCATAAAAAACGACCAGACTTAAACCACAATGAATATGGATCATTTTTGCTCGATCTCCACAGTGTGGAACGATCGCGAATGCGATCGTACAAGCATAACGAACGCTTTATCAGATGCGCCTGGCTTCGAGTGACTTTCTCGGCGATAATTTACCGTATAATTATCGGCCTCATCGTGTTAAAATTGCGCTTACTTACGCAGTTACAAGTTAGTCGATGTTTATTCGCGCGCGCGAGATAACATTCTTAACTTGAATTTATCAAACTCATATATATTGCTAGACGGGCGTAAATAGCTCGAGAGATGTTTGTGCATTATGTACCTGGAAAGTGTTTTTCGTATAACGAGAAACTGGAAACTCTTCGCTTTAATTCGCCAATTTCTGACTTTCTCCATTTATGAGAAGTCGCCCAGACGCGACCAAACTGTATCTAGCCATACTTTTTTATTCTACGAGAGATGCGCTCGAATCAAAAATCAATCTCTCACATATAAAGAGTTACATGTTGAACACGTTGAACATGCTATCACATGTAAATTCCATTTTATGTAATAACATGTAATTATCTTAGTAACTATCAGGAATGATATAATTCTCGAGATTAAATGGACTATCTTTAAAAATAAATCATAAAAGTATAACAACAAGCGTATTTTAAATAATATCTCAATATCTGAAACGTCGTTCTAATATACTCTTTATTTACGTATTGAAATAAGTATTTTTTTATAAATATACGATAAGAAGAAAGAAACAGTATGATTCATCTCTCTTTTAGTATGCGATTGATCACATAATATGAGATCATATAATATAGATAGAATAAATGCACCAATGGAGAGATATATGATATTTTAAAAATTGTTTTTATATAACATTGTTCGGAAAAAAAGTTCAAATTTTTAACAACAAGTACTTTTTAGATATTATATAAATATAAATAGACATAGAGTAAATTTATATTAAAAGAATAACAATTATCATTTATTGAACTTTGCAAACATATTCCTCAAAATATATGCAAATCTTACTTATGCTGATATTGCTTTCAATAATTTTAATAGCGTTCCCAAATTTTTGTTCCGTTCAAACATCTCTCTAGATTAAATATTCCTCCATTGATATTTTATTATTAATACTTCTTGTTCATATAAAAGTAATCACATATAAAAAGTAATCTATTTATTAGAAAAAAAGTAATCTACCTCTTTTAAAAGTGACCTACCTATCCTCAAAATTAATCCAGCCCCATCTTCAAGAGAGAGATGAACTTCTCAAAATTTTTTTACATCACAATTTTTAGACATGACTAATCGGATTATTTTTGAGACTAATTGTGAAAGTGTTCAATAATTCAATTTAATAATATTAAAAGATATGAATAATATTTATGAATGTTCTTTTAACTTCTCTCTTTCTTATTATAAAAAATTTTAATATCATGTTTAAAAAACCGTAATTATACACTTTAAGTTAGGCAATATTAAACATCATTAACTATATAAATACTGAACACAATTGAAACATCAAATTTTATATATGAATTCTACCGATTTCATATTTGAAAAGCAATAATTTATCACCGATCCAACCTTAAATTACTGAAATTGTTTTAGATAATATTATTTCTTTTGAAGAAGTTTATATTATTATCAAATACAAATTTTATATCATTTGTTTCTTTAAGAGTAATTTATTATTATTCAAGATAGATATTACTTTTTCAGCTAAAAGAGAAACAATATATCTCCATTTTAATGTACTAAATTTAACTGTGTATAAGAAGAGATTTGACCCAGTTGGTCATTTATTAAACATTCTTCTATCTACATTGAAACAATATATCAATAAATAAATAATAAACATTTAATGAATTCTCTATTCATCTAATAATGATTAGACACAATTATATAATAATTTAATATTCAATTTATAATGCAATATATAACATGTTTTTTTATTAAAAATCGTATTTCACATTATTAATCAAAATAGCAAAAAAACCCTTCATTATAACAAAATAAAAAATTGATTAAAAAATGTGAAATAATATTCACAATTATTTCACGAGAAGAAGAAGAAATATGAAATTTATATCTAGATCATTATACGCATCGCAATGAAATACTAACCGACCTACTTTCTTCTTTCGTATATTAGAAATAATTAAAGAAAATAAAATCGCATAAATTAATATATAGTCATAAAACATGTACGTCCATCTTAAAACTGCTAATTACGACCAGACCGAAAGTTTCACGCTATCGTAGGTGTGGTCTCCACAGAGAGGCTGATATTTCCCTAACGCGAACGAGGAAGTGTACCAGATGTTACATATCACACATACATAATATATATTTTTACACGCTTCGTACCGATTAACCACTCCTGATGACGTTCGTCGGTGACATCATCGCGTTTATTATCATCCTCACAAGCACGAAAGCTCGCGTTACTCATTGCTTCGGTGAAAACGCGATGTAGCAGAAAAGAAAATCCCCCTTTCCCTCGTATAAACTATTATTATTCAGAGTGTCGATCACGTTTTGAATAAACATCCGCACTCGGAGTTCTAAACGGAAGTCGTTAATGGAGTATTCTCTTGATAAAGATAGTCCGAATAAAGATGTAATTATAAGTGATGACGTAAAAATACAACTAAAAATAGCAATCAAACGACAGTTTAAATGTCGTATGTTCTACAATCAAGAATCTGTCTGATATACGCAACGGAAAAATTTGATGGAGCTTTCTGGCAACTGACGTATGTTAAATCAATCATTTTTTTCAAACAGATGGTATCCTACAGGATGATTTATTTTAACAGGCAAATATCTGGAAATTGCATGGTTTTCAGAGAACAATGTATCAGGCAAAAGTAGAGAGACATAATATCATGACCTAGAATTGTCCTTGGGTGGCATTTTTCGAGGTCATTTAAAGATCAACCTAGTTTTTTTTTAATGGAATTACTTAATATTTTTATATTTTAATTTGGCATAAACTATGAAATATTTCGTTTCTTTAAAATATTCATTTTTCGACGATCTTATCTCAACACTTTCGTAAACATAATGAGAAAAATTAATTGGTATAAAAAGAACACATAGTTGTATTTGATATGATTTGCAACTAGCAGCTACATGTTTAACGCGATTTAAATCACTATTAGTGATACGAAATATCTTCAATAAGAAGCGAGAAAATCGCGAATCGCTATCATCCGATATCCGGCCAATTCGTGAAAATTGCCAAGTTATCAAGTTGTGCAGGTCAGTTCCTCGCGAGAGGAATCGAGTTTACGTTATTACAAGCGTTTCACCGTCTCCGACGTATCGCTCTCTTGGAAAAGATGAGGTCGTCGACCTTAGGTGTATCGCGTCCTAGGACGAGAAATGCCTTTCAGCTGTTAAAATCCTTCAAACGCTGACTGTGTTGGCCCCCTAGCAGCGAGAAGCGACCGTTTGTATTTTTAGCACTCTCCGCGAAGTGACATCGCGAGGAAGTAATTTTCAAGAGCGTCATCTCTCTCTCTCTCTCTCTCTCTTCGTCGTTCCGTTTTTACTTTTTCGGATCCATACTTGAGATTCGGTTGTCTCCCGGCAAGAGTTTCCCTCCTTGGAACCAACGCCCTTACTAGCAACACGCGTGCATCGCGTCAAGTTAAAAAATCAAATTCATCCGGCGAGCGATGTCGGGAATTTCGCAGTGAGTCAGATACGAATGTCTCGACGTGCGAGCAAATGCTCGCACGCTACACTAAAATTGGAACTACTCGCTGGCGTCATAAGCGTAAAAAGCACGAAGACGTCTCGCCTCTCCTTGACTGGGTTTTGTTTTCGACCGTAATATCGGATGCGTTTATATCCGGCTTCATATTAATTCCTTGACAACGAAAGAAAGTGTTAACGCCATCCTGTTGATCAATCTCTTAAAGCAATGCAATTGAAATCGTCTCCGACTTCGACTATGATCAATGAATCTAACTAATAAAATATGTATCGGATTTGAAACCTTTCTTCTCTTCCAAACGTGTATGCTATTTAATTATCTTGTTGTAATAAATAAAATCAAAAAGTAATTATACATTCTTAGAATCTAAAAATTCTTCAAACTAATCTAACTGGCACTTGAAACGCAAAGGGGAAAAATGAAAATATTTTTCAGCTAAAAGATAAGTTTCTCCTAAATTTTTTCTAAAGAAAAATCAATTGTAGATTCGTCAATGAGTTTATCATTCATACATTAATCTTATCTTTAATAATATAAAAAATTACTATAATATGAATTTAAAGAAGCTGTCTTTGAGACAGAGATATATCGCGCGATGGAAGCTCCAAGGATGAGTGCGATGTCAAAGGATTTAAGACGGACGCGGGATCCTTGGGATGATTCATCGGATGTGCGGGTAGGCTGCACCGATGATTATACGAACGATTGTTGCGAACGCTATTGCAATTCAGCGGTTCTCATGCGAGACAAAAGCCGAGAGACTCGTTACGCGAGACAATGCCGATCATCATGGAATAACGAGGCATATCCGAGCTTTTTCGCAGCCGCGGAGAGGAAGATCCGGAACGACGATCGATCTCGCTGTTCGATCGCAGCATCAGTTCGTGGATTCGCGGAGAGAGAGAGAGAGAGTTCGAGTATGTGTCTCCCTTTGATCATGGTCTTCGATCTTTTTGAGGACGAGGTCTACCACTGTGTCAGACCAACCAGTATATGTAAGATCGGAAGAAGGAATCATTAATGGATTGAGTGTAGCTCAGCAATAAGAAACTGTAACCCAAATTTCACCTTCCGCGATGCCTTGTGAATGGATACCTTCTCTTCACGTCCCTCCAACTCTTATCTCATCCTCATCCTTCCCTTTTCTCCGGAACATCGTTTCCCCGACGAGTCCCTTCGAGACGAAGAAACGCTCTAGGCGTTTCGCTTCAGTAACCGCGGTCTTGGTTCAGCTCTTCCCGGATTCCTTTGTTTAATGCCTTATTGCGATATTTTAACGCCATTGCACTGTTGCCATGCGCCGTGTCGAGCCGAGCCGAGTCGAGCCAAACCGAATCGCGCGCATCTCTTCCGGAGATTTCAATTAGCCAAGATTTTAAACAAAACTGGTTTTATTAATAATTTATTATTACTAGAAAGTTGCAAGCCAAGCGGTAATCAAATAAAAGCAAAGCCTTGACATTCAGTTTGATACAAGTCCTCAATTATAGTCCATCAATATTTTATAACGTTAGGATTAAACGCGAATAATTTTTGTAATTTATATTCAAGCAAATAATGCTTCCAATTATTGTCTCGATTGAATAGAACGAATTTATAAAATGTCTAAAATATATTTTAGAATATATTAAAATATATTTTGCTACCAATCCAATACCATCGTAAAATGACCGAATATCACAGCAATAAGTGTTATAAGTAAAGTCGTAAAGTTGTAAATGTAATTTTTAGAGAAAATGAATTATAACTATATAACTAACTATAAAACGATATATTACATTTATAGATAATATGTACGTCAAATAATCGATAACAGAGTTTCTATTAAAATTTATTCTGATTATTGAACTGAAGCAATTTCGTTAAAGAAAACCAAGGACCTTTAAAATTAGCAAAAACTCGATTTTTCGATTTTAGTGGTTTCTTACAGGGCAAATCTTTATACATAATTATTGTAATATGAACACACATATATGCTAAAAAAAGAAATATATGTCATAGTACCCATTGAAATAAATTATGTGATTACTAATCCCGATATTAAAACAGATGCAGCTGCGATGAACATACAGTTGTGTCGTCATCGCAGACTATTGTACAGAATGTTAGATGATTAGAATATTACAAAATTTATATAAAATGTTTAAGACATAAAGAGCGAAATTATATCGGACTATCGTGTCAAAGATGCATCACAGAGCGTCGACAGAATCATCGACGTATTTTTGGGATGCTGCACGTTCTCCACTACTATCCACAAGGAATATCTTTCCTGAGTGCCAGACGACAAATGTCGTCAATTTTATATGTATATCGCGTGACTCCATATGCGAATAACGCGTTATTTCCGCGCGTTACTCCCGAATCAACAATAATAGGAACGCGAGACGGATAAAAAAGATCTTTAATGCTGCACATTCTCTTGCAAAGTATATAATTTGCAATTAGCTACATATTTTTTCTTAAACAACTATGTGTTTTTTTACACCAATTAATTTCTCTTATTATTTTACGCATATATGTATTGAGATAAAATCATTGAAAAATACATATTTTGACGAGATATTTCATAGTTTATTATGTAAAATTATGTCCAATTAAAGTATAAAATCTCATAAACTATTCACTCTTCTATCCTATCCTTATATCCTATCCCATCCTAACTTTTTATGTCAAATATTACGTGGCATTGATTTATATATGAAAAATTAGAATGATTAATTTAAAAAACAACTAAATTGAAATGACCTTTAAATTATCTTGGAAATGTCACCCAAGAGCAATTTTAATTTCGCGATATTATGTCTCTCTCGAAACCTTACAATTTTTGCCTGATACATTTTTTTCTAAAATCCTGTGATTTCCAAATATTTACCTGTTGAAATTAAAATTAATCACTCTATAAATCTATCTGTTTACTAACAATAAGCTGGATCTGTTTAGATGAGTCACTTTTAAAAGAGGTTTATCTCTCTGTTATAAATCATGTATTTTCAGCTTAACCTCTACTAAAGGAGAGATACGTTTCATCCCTATTTCTCTCTTTTCTGATTACAAATACTTACATCAGTACGTAAATATAGAATACGTTAGTATGCATTAGTTAGCGTTTCAGTTAAATATTGCAGTGATTAGAAATACACTTGTTCCTATTTTTTATAAAAAATAATCCATCTAAAAAATTTCGAATTACTATATACATATATGTCAATTTTAATTATTTATTAGTTAAGAGACTAAAATGTATATGACATGTGACTATTGGTTAATAAATAATTCAGGCCTTTTTTCAGAGATTAATGATTTAAGTTAACTTAAAATTAGTAGCCAACTTAAGTGATTAATCAATTATTCATAATTATCCAAGGCAAATTCTGGAAATTTTGTAGAAAATAAGCGCAAATTTATAGCCTACACCGAAAATGCGGCGCAGTTTCTAAGAAATTCAACGACGCAAAAATATATTCGTCGACACAGGATTTACGTAATTTTCGAATTCCTTTGCGTAAAAGCGCGAAAGGAAGATTACGTCGGCGTGGCGGATAGCAACGATAACCGCGCACTTCCTAACGGGTAGACATATTTTCGTAGACGGCAATATACGGTATTTCACGAGGGGGGAGAGATTTCCGGACTCCTTTCGCGATGAACGTTGACGCAACATTGCTGGGAAAACGTCTCTCAGACGACGACAATAGCCAGCCATTGCTCGATTAGTTGAATCTTTTTTTTAGTCATTCAAAAAAGAAAATATTGAATCTCATTATCCTATTTGTGCGCGAAATCCAATTGCAATTTCTATGTGAGTCGTGGATACACGAGCAGAAAGAAATCTTATTTCTGAGATCTCTCAATTTAATAGGTCATTTTGATAGGATTTTTTTTTTTTACCAGAAGAAGAATGTGCTAAGATCCATAGTTTTCGAAATATCAATTTTAAAAATAACAGCAATATTTTTACCACAACAATTAATGATACTATATGTACACATTTAAAAAAGAATATATAATATTTGGTAGAATAATTTATAATGTGTGTGTGTTATAAAACGAAAACATGAGCAAAGAAGCCCATCCCCATCTCGAAAAAATTCTAACTTCATCTAAATCTATTTTTGATTAAATCTAAATGAGATTTGTTATATTTAAAAAATTTGCTGAAAAATTTCTATAAAAATAACCTCTTGCCAAAAGTTTCGAAATCCCAATTTAAAAAAAAAATTAAAATTTTAAAACATAATTTGCAACATTCTTTCTTCTCGGTAAAAAAAATTTCTCACACTTATCAAATTGAGGGATCGCGGAAATAATATTCTTTCCCACGAATATGATATCGACAAGCATATCCATGATTAATGAGCATTAATTTCGAGATAACCTCGGGCACTCGATACATTTTCGATATTAATTATGAAAAGTCAAAGATCTTCTAAAATAAATAATAAAACCAAACGAGGTAATTGAAAATGTCGAAAAAATTGGACTTAATTAAATTTTAATTAATTTCTCTCTCTAATCATAAAAACCTATTCCATTATTTATATTCATTTATATTACATACAAAAATATTTGGGAGCAAAATTCTCAATAACGAGTGTTTTTTTTTTAAGAGTCCTATACATTTTTCGTTATATCTTTCCATCATTATTCGCGGTCAATTAATTGCGGGTGGTCTGGAACTTACCAGCCAAGACTCACGCGAAAGCTTATTGGTCGGACTTGTAATATGCTCGCCCAGAGCCTCCTCCTCAGAAACACTATGAATCACTGTGAATCACTGAGTCACCAACTAAGAGGCAAGGTTTGGCCGTGGCGAAAAATCGATCGAAGGAAAAACGTCTCGGCGATGCGAGAGAAGACGACCGACTGACTGTACAAACGGATGACGAGCGAGCGAATGATCGGAACAGCCGTCAGGCATCGACTTCGTACGAGGACGAAGGAAGAGGCCAAGAGAAGCATTCGGGTTTGCGTTATACATTCGGTAGACCTCCCTTCGATACCGTAAAAAGAAGAAACGAATCACGCAAGACGTAGCGCGGGTCGATAGCGCGAAAAAAAAATTTACGGTGCGAGATGCAGCGCCTTGAACAGTTGAAGTTAGAAAAATGATTCAATCACACGAGATTTTTATTAGTGAAATTCGCAAAAATTCGAAAAACGACTTTTTGTGTTGAAGGTTGTCAGTATTTGAAAAAAAAATGTTTGAACTTAGAACATATATACACTGAAAGAGCTGATTTCCGCTGTCTTCAAGGTGATTCACATTAATTCTAACAGACAAATACTTGGGAATCACGGGGTTATCAGACAAAAGTTGTAGAGTATTTTTATGCGCTAAATAATAAAAAGAATCAATTGGTATAAAGAAAATACATAGTTGTTTTTAAGAAAAAAATATTTAATTGCTGATTGCAAATTATATATTTTTTATTAAAAACAATTATGTATTTTCTTTGCGCCAATTAAGGACCTTAAAAAACATGATTCAAGGAAACTTCTAGGTCACGAATTATATCTCTCTCGAAACCCTACAACTTTTGCCTGATACATTTTTTTCTTTAAACCTCGTAATTGCCATATATTTACCTGTTAAGATTAAAATAAATCACTCTGTATCTGTCTGTTTACTATAACAATAAAGTATGTTCCAATTATGCGAATTCTTTGACTTCAAGTTGATTTTTTGAAAGTGTCAAGACATTTTAATCACTTTAATTAGATTGAAAGATTGATGATTATTATTATAGTTTAGTATTTAGTATACTGTAACTATTGATATTATTTAAACGCGGAAAGATTGGTCATTTTTCTACTCCTCTCTAAATAATAAAAATATCTCGTGTCGCACAGCTGTGTGCATCTGCACGAAATTGTGGCAATTTCTCGCTCACCTGCTGCTTCAGCTGTTCCTTCTCGCTTTCTCATCTCTTTTTGTAAAAAAGTAGCTCAATCTGCGAGAAACGAATCGCGAATAGTTCTTAAACAATAGGATTACCAAGGTCGCTTCTGCATTGATATCCTTCTCGTCGATAAAGATTCTTTGTACAAAAAGAAACGTCATTGATCGATCTCGATCAATCGATCGACGAAAAAACGCGTCGTAAAATGCTACGCAAATTTTATGTCGTGTCTATCCCGGAAATCAAGGAAACAGAGCATGACAAGTAAAGGCCACGAAGAGAAGAGCGACTAGATTAGAAAAAGATTCGTCTTTTCTAGCGCATATTCCTCGACGAGACCACATCCTTTCCCCCAACTTCGCGAATATCGTCAAATATCTACAGGCGATATGATAATTATGGAAATAATTCAACTTGGATTTCATATCTTTCTGTTTATCATCTAAATTGTCAATCGATCGATGTATTATATTGAATACTTATCGAGCGCAATATTCGATCAATTTTCTTCTCGCTAATTAATAAAAAATTCTTTTCGTAAGAAACTTTATATATCTGGTGATTTTTAAAAGTTTACAAGTTCAAAATTGACGGATTATCTTGTTATCAGCACGTAAAAAATTCTTTCTCTTTTTTCCCCTTATTAAGCTTTATAAATTATCAAAAATTATATATGTATACACATATATATGTTTTTCAAAATTGTGGTATAATTGGAAAGATGATGACTCTATATTAAAAAAATAAATAGAAGTATAAAATAAAATTTTTTATACTAGGATTTATTTTCGGAAAAATTGGCTCTTTAAAAATTGAAAAATATATTACGCTTGTTTGAAACTTGAATGATTTCTAACGTTTTTTTAGATACTTTATACACTATTTTTTCCAATAATTTAAATTATTTTAAATTGCTTTATTAAATAGAATATTGTTAAAATATTTATGCAATATAGATTAGATATGTTTAAGCTTAAAAAGAGGAAACAAATATCACTAATTTTTCAATTAATTTTCGCGAAAACAGAGCCTTATTATATGAAAAAAATTCTTATATATTTTTGACTAATTTTTTCACATATATTATATGTAAAATCGTTACATTCGCGGTTGTACCATCAATTTTATCGGACTAAAAGATGAGAGTCGTGGCTTAAGAATATAACGCCAAATCTTATGATTATCGAGCACTCGCTTATTACGTGTGCTGACAATGAAAAAAAAATATAATAGTACTTACGCGGATTCTGCAGCACCTGTCTGTAAACACGGAGAGCCGCGGTCCTCTGGTCCACGTAGTCCCACAATCCGTCGCAGGCGATTATGAGAAAATCTTCGGTACCGTCCAGAGACACGCATCGGACCTCAGGCTCGCCGCTAACGTACGGTTTATACGGGACATCGCCTGAGAAAAAGGAAGAAAAAAAAAAGATCAAGAAAGAACGCGACCGTTCTCCGCAGTGCTTTCAAGCACTCGCAAACGCGAAAAGCGGAAAGGAATGCTCGGTTCCGAAAGTATGCGCGTATTAAGATCGTAGCAGAGAGGTAACTGTTTACGGTTTATATATCCATATGGCTCTAAAGCCGTAATTCAGACATTTTACACGTAAAAAAAACATGCTACGCGGCGCGCAATTAACTATAATTAACTGTTTAATGAATAGCGCGGTTAATTTAAATAATGACGCCGGCGCAACATCACCGCGCACTTCCGGTTATTATTATGAATCTGAACTAGCCGCTCTTTTTTTTCTCTTCCTCGCCTCCTTACAAAAATTACGTCCCATAGAGCGTATATATACGGAAATATTTGTACATCACGCAGCCAAAAGTATTACCTCATTTGCCATAATGAAATTAATTTTTATAAATTCGTAATTAACTTTCCGGAATTTTTATTTCACTTAAGATCACATCCGTTGCATCTACTAGAGAGTTGGCTTTGTTTAATCAAATTCTCGCGGAAAATAACGTTATTAAGCCGAACTCAATTCACACATTGTTGATACCTAATCTAACCATCGAAATATTTGATAAAAAGCTAAAATTAAAATTAATTAAAAAAAATAACTTTCAATAATTGAGGCTATATTAGAAGTCTTCGCGAGGCATCATTTTTTCATCTCCAGAGCACATCGTATCAATAATATTAAAATTTATGAACGTTATTCCAATATTGGCCCCGCGAGCTTTTTAGCATCTAATCTATGCTAAAGATGGGAGCAGAAATAGTCTTTTTTAATTATATTCCGGACATGCGAGCTACTCGGTGGAGCGTCCCTGGAGCGTAACTGCACGTACTATTGTGTCAGCGGACAAACGGAACCAACAGGATACCCGATACACGCAGCCAGAATTTTTTTCTCAGTTCTCTTTGCACCTACACGTCGCACTTCAAACCGTAATTGGGTATCCCTCGCTTGTCCTTACTTGGCACCCGCTTCACGTTTGGACGCGAGTAAATATTCCGCGCGCGACCAGCAACAAATATTTCAATCAAATTTTCCGTGGACATGAAAAAAATGCACCTCGTGTCAATAATTCCATGCTGGTCTGATAATTTTCATTCGATAAAAATTTAGATTTACCCAAAATAACCATCAAATTCAGATCTTGCACAAATACGAAAAGAAAAAAATCATATAACTTATAAAAAAAAAAAGGAAATGGTGGAGATTAAAAACACGAAGTTTTCGCTATTTGTGGTCTACTTGGCAAATTGGAAACTTGCACATTGCTTCCTTATTATTTTATTTCACTCATTAAACTTCCTCTATGATAGCGAAAAAAATGGATACAAACATATGGATATTTTTGTAAAAAATGTGGATATTTTTTTTTAATTTTTCGATGTTTTGGAACACATAGAAACTTGAAAAAAAATTTTCACAAAAACAAAGCTTAGAGGAAGCAAAAAGTAAGCCAGATCGTTGTTATATTAAACTTAAATTCTCATATGTATTTATCAATATCTCTTTGATCTACATATAATAGAATTATACGAAAATCAAGACAGATATCGTGGTTTCTTATTCGCGTTTCCTGTCATGGAGATAAAAACTGAAGAAAATATATGTGAGCGCTATAGGTGATTTTAAAGCATAAGAGAAGTCATTTATTATCATCTTGATAGGAACACTCATTGATTGATTATTACTGGAAAACGCTAATGCATTCAAATATAAAATGAAAATTGATATGTGTTCCTAAACAAGATAGCCGTGATTAAATCCCTCTTATGTCTTAGGACTTAGGAAACAGTGTTTGCAACTATGTTCCCTTCATTCCTTATCTAAATATTTCCTGTAGACTCTGTAGAAGATTCAAAACTATTTATGATCGTCTCTTACTACTATTATGTCATAAACATTGAATAAAAAGTAAATATTCTTTATTCTTTAGTCATGAGCGATCCATTGCTGTTTCCATCTGTACATTAATTTTGTATCGCGACGTGGCAAAAACCGACTGGTAAAAATTTCACCGAAAAATCTAACAGAAAAACATATTTTTTCCACACGTTTTTTCATTATACAGTTACTGCAAATATTTTCACGCGAGACAAAAAAAATAAAAAAATACGAAACTCTTATATTATCATACTAAAAGAAGCATATAAGTACATTATAAAAACTTACCTATAGCTCGGGATATGCTGAGGAATCCATTTACTCGTAGGACTCCCATGCAATGGACGACAACACCTCCCATATTGCGGATTCGTTCATTTTCGTCCTAAGGGGGAAAAAAGATCATGAAATGTAGGACATGTCGTTGCCGAGTTGCCTCGATAAATCTTGTGCGTGACATTATCAATAAAAATTGTAACATTCTCGCAACAATAACGAGGCATCAAACATGTCGATACTTCGATATTCTCGCTTGGATGTGCATTTTGCGCGTCTCGATTGTTTATATAGAACAATATAAAGTATTTTATGCATTGACAGCGTGAAATTATTGGTTTAAGAATATCTCTTTCCTTGTCGACATGACTGTCATCGGGACGCAGACCGATAGTGATAGAAGACTCCTGGATTTTTACAATTATGAGGAATACTTAGACTCGCTGGTGAACCCAATAGACATCTACTATCTCCGAAGCAGCAAAACCGCCCAGCAATTGGCCGAGCTCGGTTATCGCTGTACCGGCGAGACCCTGAACGAAAAGAGTTTTTATCGTCGCTTGCACATCGTGAAAAATCTACTGGTTCCCGTTCACCGGCCTTACGTACTCGCTTGCGAATATGTGACGCCCGTAGGTAGGTTAATGGAAGAACTCGGTCTACGCGAGCGACCTAACAGATTGGGATGTTTGTCGACTATCATCTACGTTCGACACTTTGCCACGAAATTGCGACAGTTCGAAGAGTCGGCCTACATCGATTTCGGCGACCGACTCAAATCAGAAAATTGGCTGCCGTATTATCGCGGCGAGAGAAGATTGTCGCCGCTCAAGCGAGACCTCGCATATTATCACTGGAGAACGGGAAGAACGTGCTTGAACGAAACCCGCAATTATGTACCTATTGTGGATCCCAAGCGTGGACTGTTGTTTAAAAATATTCACGACAAGCAGACGATCACTGTCGACCCGACTGCTACATCGCCTGGCGTATATACAACGAGAGTACGGATACATTGCCCGTTTTACGAGCACGTGATATTGTATGATCATGTGATCAGAAGCAAAATTAACTTCGAAAATTAGAGGCGTCGAGCATTCGGCTTTAATTACGCTTTAATGACTGGACATATTTCGCGAATTGCAAAATTAATCTTGTCTCGTCCCTTTTCCAAGGAAAGAAACAATATACAAATAAAAACGGTAGCAATTAAAGAAAACATTTTAATAAATAAAAAAGTTAAAACACACCTACTAACTTGTTTTAGAAAAGATTGATGTACCGTAATTTGTCAGTAAAAATAAAAAAAAAAATTTTCACACTTAATCTGATGAGTTAAATTTCAAAGTTTCTTAAGAATACGCATATATTGTTGCAAGAGCAGGACATTTTAAAAATCAAGATAACACTGCGCACATAATCTAAATTAAGATTATTTCGCTGAAAATGAAAATATCTTACGTTCTTTATCTTATTTTATTATGTAAAAAATACTTACTTCTCGTGCGGGTCGATGAGGGTTCACCAACTGGTTCACGTTGCCCTGCGAGACTAGCGAAGCCATGCTGTCGCCTACCCAGGCGATGTACAACTTTTTATTTAACAGCAGTGTACACACCGCGGTGGTCCCGCCGTTCAATTTCTACAACAGACGATAACAATCAGAGATTATTGACGAGAAGCGAATAAAGTATTGATATTTTGAATATTTTTTAATAACGTACACAGGCGATACTGTGTAACACAGTGTACTTTCCTGCAAGGAAGCACAGATAGACACAATGTAGCTATCAAATAGAAAATTGTTAAAGTCCCGAAAATTATTTTATTTGATCAGCAATCGTGTGATGTGTTTTTTGCTGGAAAACTCTTATTGTGACTGTATCACACAGTGACACTATGTTGCTGGAAAGCATCCACTGTATACGAGCGACAAAATGTTTACCTGCGTATTCGATTTCGCTATGAATTGCTTGTCAGTAGTCAGAAAAGCATCGCGCAACGCAGCTTCTGGATCCGTGGGATAGTGGACGCTCTCGACCAGATATTGATGCAGATGCGTCGCACAATATACTGCAGCATCCTGCCCGCCGTGGCCGTCGAACACGGCGTAGTAATTCGCGATCGTATCGTCCTGGGGATTAAAATGGAGATAGAATCAATTCGTAATATAATTTCAGATTTTTTAATTTTAATTGCTGTGAAACTTTTTACGGAATTGCTAAATTTTTCCTTACCTGAATATTAAAAATAGTGTGCAAGTCGTGTAGGATCATATGGCGATCTTCCATTTTTCTTCTGGCATTCCTGGTGGAACCCACAGTCACTTGTGGCGTCGACGAAGGCGGCGGCAGAAGCGCCAGTCTGCTGTTGTCCAAATATCGCCTGCAGATTTCGTTTACCTCGTTCGTGACAGCCTGCATAAGTTTCAAAGGTGCATAAGCTGAAAAAAAGTTAATTATTAAAAATATCGATCAGAACAGTCGTTCAAGATAAGTGACTCGTGTTTTGAGATTTTTTCAGCGAATATTTCTCGAAACGTATTTAAAGTAAAATTTATGTGGAAAATCACAATCGATTCACTTGATCTTATTTAATTAACTTTAATTATTGTAAACATTGTAAAAGATAGAGGACTTTCTTACGCGGTTTAACCCGCTCGTATATGTTTATTTATCAAAAATAATTTCTTTTTTCCATTAATGAATGAATAAAAATAAACTTACTCTTCTCTTGCTGTCTTAATCCACAGATTTCGGGTTGTTTCTTGCATGTTGATTTGATTGCTTGTATCACGAGATGCACGATGTATGATTGTAAACTCGGCGGACAATATCTGAAATCAATCACATGGTTATTTCTTAGAAATGTTTATAAAGTATATAATATAATGCTTAAATACACATTCTCTCTACAAGAGTACTCTTTGATCAGTTCAAAATCGCCTTTTCTTATGGAATATGAAGATGTTTTATAGTTTGTAATGATAGTTTTATTAATTAATTATTAATTAACCAATATATTTAATAGTTATAAATAATTGAAAATTAGAACGCGCGATTTTTCGCATTTAAACTTCTAAAAGATAAAAACAAATAACGAATATATTCTGCATCTTCAAAATTATAATAAATACGCATTGATGAAAAAAAAAATGTTTCTCCCTCTCTCCTTCCCTGCGCTTAAAATAATATAAATAAATAATCAATTTGGAAGAGAAAAAAAAAGAGAAAAAAATCCGTAAGATAAAGCATTGAAACATTAATGACTAAGGGGAACAAACTTAAACATTCAAGGCGTATGAGAAAGGTTCGTGTTCGCTCCGCTATCTCTCGTTTATCATTTATCTTTCATCGTTTATCCTTTTCGTTCTACAACGACTACGATGGGTGTAGATAGCCTCGTGACGGCTTCACTTGAGGCAGATAACTGCGTCAATGGCGCGGAAATAGTTTTCATGAGTGCTTTTTTCTTAGCAACGAAATACAATCATACACTATGCGACATAATATTACACAATGTCTTTTTTGTCACAAGTTTTTTTTTTAAGTTTATTTTCTACCATTCCATAGAAAAAAATAACAAAAATTAAAATTATTGATCCATATGGAATGACACAAAACGACGAAAAGCAACATTTTAACAACAAAGTCGAGCATAGAATATTTTAACTCTGTACGATTTGTATCGATTTGTATCGTAGTTGGAAGACGTACTGAATCGTATACTGTGTCACACAGTGCTCCTGGAAAGCATCCAATGATTCTGTCGTTTTTGCGAAATTTACAGTTTTTTTCGAAAGAGCAAATATACTCACGAAGAAAATATTCGCCAAGTAAAATTCTCCATCCTTCATGCACATTTCTATCTCTCGCGTGATACACCGCGCAGCTATGCGTAACTTTTTTGCGTGCTAACTTTTTCACGCCTCACATGAGATATTCTTGTGGTTTTAAAAACATTCCAACATTTCTATACTATGCAACTACGATACAAATCGCGTTTACTCGAATTGAGAAGAGAAATTATTCGTAACACTTTGTGTTTTTTTCCTTTATAGAAATGGACTACTGCAGAACATCCATGTATATATAAGTATCTCGAAAATGTTAGTTTCAAAATGTATTAAATTCCGCTATTGATATTTGATAGAAGATTGAAAGATTCAAAATTATTAATCACACATTTTTAATTTAACATTTTTAATTAAATAAGATTATTTTAACTATTTTGGCATTTGCTCCGATAAATCATATATATACATATCCATATATATAAAGTTCAGAAATGAGATAAATAAAGATATTATTCAACAAAAAAAGGAGCATTGTCTCTTACATTAGATGATGAATCAACAAAGAAAAAAAAAGTGGATCTGATCTGATCGGAATTGACAGACGTTTCGTAAGTGGTATCATGAAATTCTTGTCATTACTTTTGCGATTTCTCATAAAGTGATTGAATATTTCATATCCCTAACAGTACATATGTCCTCTGAACGTTTTTCGGACATGTGTGCTGTTTAGGGATTAGAAATAATGTATATTTCTTTTATCTATATAAATATGAGCATGTACGAGAGAAAAAGATCACGAATCTAACATAGATAAATTCTAGAAACTTATATTTGTATAAAATAATGATTTAAGTTGCTTTTTCCTATGATTTAAGTTGCTTTTTCCTATCCCTTTCCATTTCTATTTCTAGGAAATGACACAACAATGAAATCATCATCGATTCTCCAATTAACACTCATGAAAACGAGTCGGAAGTAATTAAAGAGATCACATTTCTATATTACACGTTTACTAATATTTCTCTCCTAGACATTCGAGTCAAACATTTTTCAAAGATAAGATTTATCTTATCGAAAAATTACGCGGACTGTTTCGCTCAACACCCTGTGTATACAATGTATATATGACGAACATCTCGCCCACGCGATAATTACTCCGAACAACAAACAATAAAATGTTTGATGTGCTTACGTCTTATTGAGGTACTGTAGAGTCACGCCGATGACCTCACCGACCAGCTCGTTCTCGTTGACATCGTAAGCGCTCACTTTCACCGGCAGCTGATCGTCCGGATTCACCCGGGCGACGAACTCCGTGAAGAAGCGCGAGTAGGCGCCCAGGTAATCGCCGTCGACCACGGAGTCCGTGTCGTCCATTTCGTCCATTTACTCCAAGAACGCACGTGTCGGCGGAGAAACGCGCGACGCGGCGACGCCGCTGACGTTCCGCTTCACAATGAGATTCCGGAGACGCGTAGTAAGAGCAGGCTCGTGCTTTGCCTCCGCACCGTCTTATATTAATCACACGATGAAGTCGTCGAGCGCGCAAACTTTACTCGAGACGCGCCGATATCCGCATACGGATATTTTTACGTCATTCATTCACTGCGGCGTCTCGTGTACAATCGCTACGCGCTGCGCGTACGAATGTACGCACGTATGCAGGAAGAGAAACGCGCAATGGCTTCGATAATAAGAGAAGGAGTGCGAAACGGAGAAGGGATAAACGACGCGCGCGCGCCATCACAAGCGTCCTCCCCTCTTCCACTATCTTCGCGTCGATCTCTCTTCTTTTTTCGGGATCGTCCGCAGATCAGGATTCCCATTCTCATTCCACTCTTCTCGATCTTCCTGATAGAAAAATAAAGATATACGTTAAAAGAGATTACCGGTCACAACGTCTAGTGCGGACGAGAGACTGCGCGTGTCGAGATATCGACGACCTTAACGATATCTCGCTTTCGTTCCACTGCGAGAGATATACCACTGCGTGTGCGCAGTCTATCGACGCGCTCGACTCGCAGCTACGTTCATAAGGATTATCATTATTTTGCGGGAAATAAATATGCATTATATTTTTTTTCTTGAATTTTTGCAATGGATTTTGTATTATAATTTTACATAATTTAAAATAAACTATAAAATATTGTAAAATATTCATTTTTTTCCTGACCTTACTTCAATATACACTTATGCATAAAATAATGAGGAATTAGTTATTAGTATAAAGAAAACATAATTGATTTTTGAAAAAAGTATGTAATTTGCAACTATAATAGTTATTTTATGTAAAATTATGTAAAATTAAAATATAAAATACCTCGTACATTATTCATCATCCTATCTTTAAAACTTCTTCCGAATATTGTGAAGAATTGATTTAAATAAAAAAATTAATGTGGTTTTTATAAAAAAAACTAAATTGAAATAACCTTAAAAAGTGAGCTTAATTAAAATTCAGAATTATCAACTTGTTTCTTTGAAATCTTTTGACTTTTCTATGAAATATTTTCTTGTTAGTCATAGTTTCAGAAATATTCGACTATATTAATTAAAATATGAAACATCTTGTATATATTATTGCATACATGTGGTTTATATGAATACATATATACATAATATGTACATATGCTATACCTAAAATCTTAAAGATCTAATCCACCGCTTATCGTTATAATATAGTGCATCTCGAATCGAGTTGAGAAATTTCATTACCTTGTTTTAACTCTTCATTTCTTATATGCAGATAAGAGTTCTTAAACTCCTTCTGCATCCATTCAGGTAGAGGAGCATTCCAGTTCTCTGGTGGGTTCTCCCTTTTCTCCCAAACGTCATTCTGATAATGTGCACGTAAACGCTCTATCCTGCGTTGCTTCTCGCTCATGATCAATTCTTTCTACAATTTTCCAGAACATTATTTTGATATTAAATATATATTAAAATTATTGTTAAAATTATAACAGTAATCCACACATACATATGCTTCTTCCGATTTATGTTTTTCCCATTCGTAACAGTTCATATAATCGGTCTTCCATTGACTGCAATCGATTGTTTCGCCAAATATAAAATATTGATGGAAACGAGCTTTTATACTGGTACAATCGTCGTATTCGGCTTTGTATATCATACATGGCCTCAACTAAAAAGAAAAGAATTGATAAGATATTCGATAAAAGGATGATACAGAAAGAAGTGTAATAAAGTTAACAAAGTACCATCCATTCATCTTCACGGCGTTTTGTTTCTTCTTTTGCTTGACTCATATTTATCAGAGCTTGTCTCAGTGTCGTACGCTTTTTATTAGATCCTATATAAAAAATAAAACTGCTTATTATTTGTCACAAATATGCAAAAGAACATTGAAAGTATAAATTAGATTTAAAGTTAGACATAGGTTACAATTTAAAGCAACACGGCAAATGTTAAATAATTATCATTATATCTTCTCAAAACTTGAAAAAACAAATCGTTCAACAAACCTATCTCGATATTTTATTACATGTAATAATGTATTACTGTGCTCCAAATAAAATAACAAAGTTGAAGAATTGCCAACCTTTTTCTTCTTGCTGTAGATTTTCGCCTGCCGGCAAAATATAGAACTACAGGACAAACCAATGTTGCCAATTTCAGCATTCCTATTTTGTGACTTTTTAATTTAGTTATAATTATAACGCATGATTTACTAGGTTTGAACCAATGAAATTATAAGATTTCTAGTTATAATTATAACGCAATTAAAAAGTTACAGAATAGGCCTGCGGGAGAGAGAGAGAGAGCGCGTGTCGATGTGCGCGGCGCGTTCGACTTTGAATCAACTTTGATGCGCGGCGCTGCGTTGGAATTCGGTGCCCGGAGTGGGGGGCGCGGAGTGGGGGTCGCGGAGTGGGGGAATGCGCGCGCCGGCTCCCACCCCACCACCCAGGCCCCCCCGCCACAACCCCCACCCACCACCCCCCACTCCGCGCACCGAATTCCGATGCGCGTGACGCGACCGCGCTGCGCAGCGCCACTTGAAGGTCGGCGGTCGGCAACGCTGTTACTAACCTTATTTCTTTTTCCCTAGCATATAGAATCGTCACCGACGAAATATTCCAGTAATAACCAATCAGAGTGTTCCTAACCAAATAGCGAATAGCGACCTGTTCAGTGCATTTGGCTTGTGACTTGTGACATGTCGACGACATAGCCCGGTGAACATTATTATATTTCGCGAATCGCGAGCGGCAGTCATAAGAATCGTCAAAAGTGCACAAGTGCATCCGATTTATACGTATGTGAAGCTAATTCGAGCGTGATGGAATAGCAAGGAGCAAGGAGTGACGAGAGAGCGATCGGTATATTCGTGTAGCTTCTTCTGTCACTTTTCTAACCTGTTCACATCACTCGTCTCCCTTCACGGATGTCCCGGTGTTTTTGGCGTAGTGACTGGTGCAAAATCAATTACTGGTGATTATTTAATCGCGCGAGAAACAATAATATGATGTCGCGGTCAGTGCGCGCAGAGACCCGTAGTCGTGCCAAGGATGACATTAAACGCGTAATGCAAGTAGTTGATAAAGTTCGTCATTGGTAAGTTTTTTTGGAATAGCTTCAGAGAGAGAGAAAATTGTCAATTCTTGCGTTTGACATTTGTTACATTGGCTTGAAAGAAAACATATTCCTTTTATTTATCGAACAGAATGCTCCGAAAAATGGAATTAAAAGATATTAGATTGACTGCTAATGATCGATTCTTGCATTTGTCACTTGTCACAAATGTATGAAGAAGAAAGTTTTTGCTTTTGTTTATTGAAAAGTATCTGAAAAATGAGATTAAAAGATATTAAATTGGTTGTTAATGGTGGATTCTTGCGTTTGTCATTTGTCACATTTGTTTGGAGGATGACGTATGAAGAAGAAAGTTTTTGCTTTTGTTTATCAAACAAAATGTTGCAAAACCTGAGATTAAGAAATGATTAGATTTGTTGTTAATGTTCGAAGTTGAAATAAAAGATCGTAGTTAATATACTATCATATATATGTTAATACGAGTGTGTAATCTGCTAAAAAGTATTGATTACTTTATAACTGAGCTTTGTATATAATAGTTTATTTCATATAACTTTTGACATATATCTGTATATATAATATTTCTTTATCTACATTTGATGTTTGTCTAAATTATTTGTCATAAAAGAATAATAAATAATAAATATTGTGAAAAATATCAATGCTTTTCTTCTGTTATTATTGTTATTATTTATATAAAAATATACAACTATTTAGAATCCTGAATGCATTTTATAGGGAAAAAAAATGGGTTACTATAGGAGAAACAACTATGAAAATATACAAATGGGTCCCAATTTCGACTCTTGATCAGGTATATAAGAGAATAATTTGGACTAAGAATAAAATTATAATCAAAACACATATTAACATAGAATAAATGTTTTTTTTTACAGAAGAAAAAAGGTAAAATAGTTTCTGATAAGGAGAATGGTTTACCAAGAAAAGGAGGAATAGATTCATCAAATTCCAATTTTGGGCTTACAGAAGATTCCAATACATGTGAGTTTGATTTTAATGATAATTTGAAAACAATATTGCTATTATTAATAATATATTATTGCTATATTATTAATAAAACAATAATCTATTTCCACATTCTAGGTTTTTCCACTGTTAGCGATTCTCAAGGACTGACAGATTTTTCTGCACATTTGGGTTTTTCGGAGGACTCCAATTCACAAAATAGCGAATCTGCACCTAAGAGATTAAAGACTGACTAATGTTTGATCCACAATCAACATCATTGTCACTGTCACATATGATTTAACACATTTAGGAATCATGATCTCTTTTGTGAATTTGCACTTGACAATTTTGCGTTAAATTATACTTT
The DNA here is from genome assembly GCF_030444845.1 of Prenolepis imparis. NCBI lineage: Eukaryota > Metazoa > Arthropoda > Insecta > Hymenoptera > Formicidae > Prenolepis > Prenolepis imparis. The sequence continues at coordinate 12,071,537 of NW_028141163.1, forward strand.
TTGACATGGATGAATTGCAAGAAAAGTTTCTGTATCATCCAAATTTAGTGTGAGAAATATCTTTTAGATTATACATATATATATATATATAATTATATATAATTTATATATATATATATATATATATATGTATGTATGTGTGTGTGTATAAAACTGAGTAGTATTACTCCTATAGAACGTTCTGAATTATGCATAATGAAATTTATTTTTTACATATGGATTTATTATAATTTTTTTCTATTGAATTTAGGAGTTATAATTATTAATGATTCATTAATTGGGGATAGATAAAAACTGGCAAATGCTCAATCCGTTTATTAAAAATTCGGATTTTTATGTAATTTTTCCAAAAGATAAAAATTGATAGCACATTGTACATTTGCAAGCTATTCTGTAGCAATGTTAAAATATTGTATATTTTTTTTTTATTTTTTTTTCTGGCTATAATATTGTATTGCTGTATCAGGGAGTATTTTTGCAAAATACTCAAATGTTGTTAGAATTATTTTTTACTAGAAGTTATGACTACTGATGTCAAAACACATAAGGACATATACATTTTATGTCTAAACACATTTGTTTTTGAAAAGTTATGAAAAGTCATTGTATATACCAAATATCATTTTTTTTTGTCTATTGATATTATAGAAGAATTTGCATTCCTTTGCCGTTATAGCACCGTGACATGTACAAAATAAGCTTGGATTCATACAAATAAAATAGTTGAATGACCTTTTGATCAGTGCGTACTATACATCGCTTATGAAAAATTTGTAATAGATTGTTTTTTAGGCTTTGTTAAGAAAAATATCTAATTTAAGTATTTTGCCTAAAATTACTTAATGAAAAATATTAATCTAAAATTCTCTTAGTCACATCTTGAGATAAATTCTTCTTCGTTTGACAAACTTTTAGAAAATCGTATTTAATGTATATTTTTATTATTTAAATTATTTAAATCTCTTTATATAACACATAAAAAATATTATATATAAAAAATATTTTATTTGCGTAATTTATTTGATCATTATTACCAGGGTAGTATCTTACCGTCATACTGAACAAAACAACCGGTATGCTCTTCTGTCAATGAATTCAAGGTGTTTAGAATATTATTGACGCTGCTGTCGACGTCCATCGGAGCGTTATTGCCACCTAGATCAGTGCGTACCCATCCAGGATGCAAACATGTCACTAAAATTCCATCTGTTTTCAGATCGATGCTCATCGATTTGGTCGCCGCATTAAGTGCCGCCTGTATATACGAGATTAGATAAGATATATTTCTTTTTCAAGGTTTATTGCAAGTATTTGACGATAAGAAATATATGTCAATGTTAATTTGATAGTAGTATAACTTTTTCAGTTTTGAAAGTTTTACAGAATTTATGAATCATAATAGATATATACGAATTTTTTATTGTGAATGTATATTATAAATTATATAAAAATAACAAGAGATGATATTCTAGCTTCAGCAAAATTTCCAAAATTAAAAAAAATTTTTAACGATGAATATATATATAATATGGATATATTTATAAGTCTCCTAAAGTGTCTTACCTTACTGCATCTATAGGGATAAAAACCACCATCATTATTTTCAGCAATACTGCCTAAAATAGAAGTCATGTTGATGACAGCTGCCCTTCTTACGCTTAATTCAGTTTTGTCCTTTGCATTTTTTGCAGCCGTTTTCAGTAGTGGTAAAAAAGCCTTGAATCATAATTATTACATGAATGTCTGTATTATATATATATATATGTTGTATAGTACTCGGTTTTAAATATATTTATTTAAAACCGAGCACTCTAATTCAATATATTCAATATTAATGAATATAAAATGTTTCATAAGCATACTTTTGTGAGCATAATAGGTGCCACGGTATTTACTAGGAAAGCATCTATAATTTGCTGCTGCTTCACAAAGCCAAGACGCGTGAACTTGTTGGAAACACCAGCATTATTGAAGAGAAGGTTGAGACCAGCGCCATTTACTTTTTCGCTGACCGTATCTACAATTCTCTTGTAGCCATCCGTGTTTGTCAAGTCTGAAAGAAAAAGAAGTATGTAAAGCTCCATTATATAAACAATCAACAGTAAACCTATGTTTATGAGAAAAAATGTCTATAATGTGTAATTAATTTTGATATGTATATTAATTCCATTATTTAATTTTAATTTAATTTAAATTTGTCAATTTTAACATCGGATTTGTATTCAGCAACTTAAAAAATCTTATGTTTGAAACAAATATAAACATTAAAATAAACATAATTGCAAACTTCTTAAAATTATGATGCAATAAAGCATTTTGAAAACTGAAATCATATTCAGCGTTAAAAAAAAGCTACGGGAAAGAACTATAATCTTATTTTTGTGTTTTTATTATGTTGAACTATGTTAATAAACCTAGTCACATATTGTGTGGAATAATTATACATAATTAGACGCAAAAAACTGCAGTAACTAAAAAATAATAAGATTTAAAGAAAAATAAATATAAAAATGTTTTTTAAATGTATGCGGAGAACATTATTTACAAGTTTTATTATTTCGTTGAATATTTTTATATATATATTCATCCGCAAAATGCATTATTCACGAAAGGTTCGACGTAAGAGATATTTTCTCGATTTTCTGAGTTATACAATTATCATTATCGCCTTGTAAAAGAAAAACAGTAGCGTCATGCACTGATAAACAATAAATATTAATTTTCTTACCGCGCGCAAGAAAAGATTGATCTTTCTCATGAAGAAAACTAGTGCTAGATGATAACAGATAGTATCGATCAATATATAAATATAAACCTGCTCCGACAAAATCGCGTTTTTTTTCCTACAATAAAAAATGTTAATGACACTATGCAACTATATACTTTAATATGTTTTCATAATATTAATTGTTTATTATAAAATATATAATCTACGATGTAAAATGTTGTGATTAAATTTTTTGTTGAAGTCTGAGATAAAAATCTCTATAGAATGTTTGTATTTGTTTTTATAATAATTTATTAATTTCTTACATTAAATATCGCGATGGAATTGTATTTTCTTGAAACATTGATGATTTATGAACATTAGATGAAGCTAATACTTGAATTTTGTTACATATATATGTATATTTATATTCTACATATTTGAAAAAAAATATTTTATTTAATTACACAACTCACATCAATAAGTATTGAAGTTTCGAAATGCTTTCATCAGATTTAGTTGCAATCTCACTCTGACGCAATAAGAATGTTATCATGATAATAAAGATAATAACGGTATATAATTCTTCTCGCGTAGCGAAATTTAAATTAGCGTAATCAAACGAAACGAATAAACAATAGGTTTGTTCTTTTTAGCTGCACTGATGAACTAGTGCAATAAGTTAGAGTGAAACAAAATATATTTGTCTCACTTTAACTTATCGCACCAGTGCAGCTAAAAATAACAAAATTAACGACTTACCTATCTCGATAATATGTATATTCGATGACTTATCGGCGAGTGCGCGTAATTCCTACAAAAATTTTCCTCTTATTTTTGTTTTCTTTTGTTTTTTAAATATGCGGTTGCGTAATCGCGTGAGAAAAACATGTTGAAAAAATTACTTTGATTCTACATGAAACCGCGCGCGAGATGAAATGAAGAACCTTGACAATCCGGTTAAATGACGTAACGATTTACCGATATCTGTATCGAGCGCAATTACTTGTCATCACAAATGCATCGCTGATTCATTACATCATTACATTAATTGTGACAATTTTACGAGAATAGAGAGGACAGGGAGAGGGAAAAGCACGTAAAATAGGTGGCGTTGACGAAGACTTATGACGACATAAGTGGACGTGCCTCGGTGTCAGTACAACTTGAGCGGTCGCTTGAGACGAGTTTCTAAAGGCAAGAAAATATCTTGGAAACTACGTAGCGCGAGGACGCGTTCTGACGTTTCTATCGATCAAACGAGACGGATCACGTGGGCGAAATACGTTTATTCGCGCGAGGAGTAAAGAGAATCGCGATGGCGCCGATTGGTGAGTATCCTATCTCAAAGAATTGTGAAAAAATTACAAAGCGCGCGGAGAAAAAAAAACTACTACTGAAACGAACAGACTCGATGCCGGCGATTTTTTATCAATTTTTACCGTTGCCTTGCTCGCGTCGCGGCAGGTCGCGAAGATGTTATCGGGCGGCCTTGATGATCTTTCGGCCAGATGTTTCACCAGACCCAGGCCGAGACCGCGATTGCAGCCGGTGATGAGGATTGACCTCATCGCGCTCTTCTCCGCTTCGCGAGTCGCTCCGGGAAAACTGGACGTACGATCGGAAAAAGCCTGTCGCGCGGCTAGCGACATGACTGACGTCACTTGGCGCAATCCTTCGACCATAAATCGCACGTCATCGATTATCATGGCGACACTGACGATGTTCACGCGGCTCGTGTCACTTCGGGGCGCGCAGACCAAGTTGCTCGGGTTACCGTATAACCATCCGTCTCTTGTCAAATATGACGGCTTCGTCTACGGTAGAAGCGCGATGGCCTGCATGTGCAGTGAGTGAAACGAGCGTGACGAGGATTTTTCATTGCGATAACCATTGCCATTCGCGATGTAGATGTGTAACGAAGTTGGGTCAGCGGTGTTTTCGCGCGTGATTCGAATGACATAGGGATTTTTCACTGACATTTGACTTTGAAGACTTTCGACGAATATTTCGAAGAAATACGTGAAAAGATTTTGCGATGGGAGCTTTCCAGCGGGAAAACATAGATTGACACAATGTGATGCAATTTGCAGTCGAATAAAGAATTTTTCAAGTCCTGAAAATTGTTCTATTTATTTGTTTCTTGCTGGAAAGCTCCTATTTTTTGGGAAACGTTTCTGGCGATGACGTTTGATCTTTTGCAAGAACTTGTTTCGTCAAAAATATCTTTCTTGTATATGTATAAAATGATCGTTTCCTTTCAGCGGATCAGAGCTATATGTATGATCTCTTGGTCATCGGTGGAGGATCCGGTGGCCTGGCAGCAGCTAAGGAAGCAGTGGGATTAAATGCGAAAGTGGCAGTGTTGGATTACGTAACTCCCTCTCCTTTAGGTACCACTTGGGGCTTAGGTGGTACTTGTGTCAATGTAGGATGCATACCGAAGAAGTTAATGCATCAAGCTGCATTGCTCGGCGAAGCTGTTCATGTACGTAAATGTTTCAGTCTATTGCAATAGTGTGTAATTCAAAAACAAATGAATTTTTATCTAATATATAATCTGATAAATTGCCTAATTTTTTTTTTTTTTAGGAGGCAGCGACATTTGGTTGGCAGCTACCTGATCTTAAGACTGTGAAAATCGACTGGGAAGCCTTGAGAACCGCTGTACAAAATCATGTCAAGTCTGTCAATTGGGTCACTCGTGTCGAGCTTAGAACAAAGTTAGTTGTTTTCCAATTTTATTTTGTTTATAATCTCATTATTTCATGTTTCTATGTTTGTGTTATTTTTTTCATTTAATTTCTTTTACATTAGTAGCTAAGTATTATTTACATTAATATAGGAAAGTCGAATATTTCAATACTCTCGGACATTTCAAGGATACACACACGGTAGTTGGAGTCACTAAAAAAGGGCAGGAGAAGATTCTTACAGCTAGAAACATATTAATTGCAGTGGGTGGTAGACCTAGATATCCCGATATTCCAGGTGCTCTGGAGTATGGCATATCAAGCGATGATATCTTCAGTTTAGAACGTGCTCCAGGCAAGACTCTTGTTGTCGGAGCTGGATGTATCCTTTCTCAGCAAAATTTTATACCATTTATCATCAGATCTATCAAATATTTATAATATAATTCTGCACAAATCTATATTTTCTTTAACGATGAAATAGATATTGGCTTAGAGTGCGCTGGTTTTCTTAATGGCTTGGGCTATGACGCGACAATAATGGTTCGATCGATCGTATTGCGAGGATTTGATCAACAAATGGCAAACCTCGTTGCTGACGAGATGGAACAACGCGGTGTGCATTTCATTTTTCAAGCAAAGCCTAAAAGGATCACGAAGCAAGAGGACGGTCGTCTTCTTGTTGACTGGGTCGACAAAGTGCGTGCAAATTTGCGAAAATTTATATTAAAAAAAGCATAAATAAGTCGCTCTTAACATTAGTGTGTAATACAATTTGGATATTTTTTTTTTAGGATGGCGAAATTCATCAAGACGTATATGATACCGTTTTATTTGCTATTGGCCGACGAGCGCTTACGGAAGAGTTAAAACCAGAGAATGCCGGGTTGAAACTTGTTCCAGAAACTAACAAGATTGAAGCAATTAACGAACAAACGAATGTTCCAAACATTTACGCAGTTGGTGACGTACTTCATGTAAGTTTTCCGTAACATTTTATACCAAAATATATTGGAAGAAATATTTTTAAAGAGATAAATATTAACATTTTAATCAATAAGTTAAATATAAATATAAATAATAGACAATTTTAATGTAAGTAATCTAATTTTCAAATGTTTATTATAGAAAAGGCCCGAATTAACACCCGTTGCTATACATGCAGGTAAATTATTAGCGAGAAGACTGTTTGGTAATTCTACCGAACAAATGGATTATACAAATGTAGCAACAACGGTGTTTAGTCCTTTGGAATATGGATGCGTCGGACTAAGCGAAGAAAAGGCGATTGAGCTTTACGGAGAAGAAAATATAGAGATTTATCACGCGTATTACAAACCGACGGAATTTTTTGTTCCCCAAAAAGACGTCGATCGTTGTTATGTGAAGGTCGTCGCGCTCAGAACCGATGATGAGAGGGTGCTTGGCATGCATTTTGTTGGACCCAACGCGGGCGAAGTGATTCAAGGATTCGCTGCTGCTATCAAGTAAGCATTTGGTCTACTAGTTTATCTTTGAAAAGAAAAAAAAAATACATTACGAAGCTATAACTTTTGTCGTATTTTCATAGATGTGGCTTAACAATCCCGAAATTAAAATCCACTGTTGGAATTCATCCAACGGTAGCAGAAGAGTTTACCCGCATATTAATTACCAAACGTTCAGGCCTGGATCCTAAGCCACAAAGCTGCTGCAGTTAGATTGATGTACGTAGTACATAGCGTCATCATTCAAGATATAGATTATGCATTACTAGAAGGTAACATTTACTTTTGTAACAAATATCAGTTGATCTCTAATCCCTTTTAGCTAAAATAGCACTTTGTCACACACGCAGTACTGAAATATATCGCGATATCGCGTAAAATAAACAGTGAATAAAATAAAATATAGAAATGATCCAGTGTAATACATACTGCAGTGATCTTTTATATATATTATTTTTTTAAGAAACAAAGCGCTTTTTTTATGGCGCATGTATCAATGATAAAAAAAATATAATTCTAAGCGCTAAAACGAAATAACTATATTAATATAATAATATTGGTATATATACATATATAGAATTATATTGTTTGAATTGATATTTCTTGTAAGTTTTTAAAAGATTAATCTCATGAATAAAAACAAGTTTTTCTGATCAATCTAAAGAAAATTCTCTATATTGAATTGTTTATTTTATTATTTTCTAATTAGAGAGCAGTAGGAAAAAAATAAAGTTAGTATTTTTAATAATCTTGTAAATCGTTGTTTACATAATTACTATTTGTTTCATCATAGTAAGATATTCACAAGAATAATATAACATGCATTTCTACTAAGAAAAACGAAATCTTTAGGAATGATTACATTACTACAATTATATTATTATAATTATTAAATATATATTAAACATTTATATATAGTAAATTATTTAAAATAATAAATATTATATACATTTATTAATGGTCTATCAAATTTTTAATTCTTATATGACTTATCTGTCTGTTACATTTAATTTTTTTTCTCGTTCTTCCATTTAGAGATTATAATTTGTTTTTCAATATATTATAAATAATGTGTAACAATTAATACACTTTTCGAAGTTAAAACAGTCTCAAAATTTGCGAGCACTAAATTGAAAATTTTGAATATACATAGAGTTGATAAAGTTAAAATTGTATATTTTTATTATTTTATCAAAATAAATAAAATTCAATTTTTAGTTGCAGAATTGAACACGATACTTGTCTCTTCAAATTATCCTGTTGTTCAATTTCCGTTTTCTCCCGCCGATAATTATCGCCTTTTTAATTTGTCGGAAAATGCAAAATATGTAAATATAATAGATAGTAAAAATGTAGAATAAACAAGATAAACTCGTTGTTTAGGCTTCCCGAGAATAATGTATTGTTACGTTATGATATATACAGAGAATATCTTACAAAGATTTTATACCATGAACATTATGAATATCGAAATATTGGAGAAAATTAAAATTGTGATGATCGAAGAAACCAACATAGCTATCTGTAAAATCATTGTATATTCTAGAGAGGTTTTTTTATATATATATTGCTCTGATAAGAAAAATAATCGTGATGAAAATAAACCCAAAACAAAAACCGGAACTGTTTATTTCTTGAGAATAAATTTTTAATTAACATATTTAAAGAACCACTATTAAGACTAAAGAAAAAAATGCTAACAAAAAATATATATATACACAAACGCGAAAAGAATTGAATAATTTATAACATAAAATCGTTAGAAGTCACTCAAGCATAAAGAATTATTATTAATTATTATTAATTTTCCAATTTTTAAAGTCAACTTTTTCGGAAATAAAACTTCGCTTAAAAAAAATTTATTTTACATTTTTAATTTATTTTTTCACAGAATCATCACTTTTCATCACTTGTATTATCAGTTATGAAAGATATATACAGGGTGTTTTAATAATCGCTTGACCTCTCGTGTGCAGGTGATAAGAGTAGAAAAAGTCCTCTAATTTTACAATCTTAGCAATAATTAATAAAAAACTAATTTTAAAAAATTTACCAATCCGCGCGACGAGAAGAGACAACCATACATTATAAGATTATAAAGCGGGTAACAAAGCAGGATTAATAATTTTATATATAATTTTATATATATAATAAATTAATATAAAATTTATATAATAAAGTTATTTAATTATGTATTGCAATATCGTGTAATATAAAATATCTTTTTTCACTGAGTACTTATCTTCGCGTGATTTAGCTGATTTTTTCAAGTTAATTTCTCATTTATTTGCGAAGATCGCAAAACGTCAAAGGACTTTCCTACTCGGTTTACACATGAGAAGTGCAATGATAATTTTACCAAACATCCTGTGTATATCCATCCATCATATTCTTTTATACATATAAATAAACATGATGAATGTTTTCTTGTATCCTACAATACTGTTTAAAGCGAAATTTTCGATAAACATTTCACGATCTCTCATTGTTTCTATAATATTAACAGTACTTTTTGGGCGTTGTTATTTTACTAATCGAGAATTTTTATAGTCGAAGAAATGGCGCCTGTTCTCCAATTGAATTTGTAACATGTTTGTAAATCTCACTGACACAAGCGTTAAATTAGCTTTACGATGTGGCACAAGAACTGTCGACGGAAAGTTGTCCTGTTTCGGCTGCTGAAAGAGAGTTCCACTTCAAGGCATTTACCTTATGGTAGACTAGAAGCAAGGAAAGATTCACTTCTCTTCAAGAAGTACAACCGCTTTAAAGGAAACGCTACGAGACGACAAATTAATCGAACATAGCCATTGTTTAAAAGAGAACAAGTTAAATGATATAAACTTAATTTAACGATTTAAAAATTTATAAAACTGTCCGGTATATCAACAAGAAAATAAAATAGAATTCGTAATTTTAGAAGAAAGAAAAAAAATCTAGATGGCAATCATCCGATAATTACGCAATAATTACAGTGGTTCTGCCAAACTAACAGAGAGATATGTGCGACGAGAATAGCTAGGATAATCAAGGCAAATATTGCAATTTCGACAATCTCAATCAGACTCAAAAAAAATTCCCAAGAATTCGTAAAACGCAGCCCTGTTTTCACGTAACTCGACTCTCTTATACTGATTAAGACTCGAGGCTCTTATGGTTTTTGATCTTACGGTTTTTTTTGTTTTTGTTATCCGCTATCAGCCTGGTTCTTTTTCCTGTTTACCTATTTTACCTATCTCTGTCTGTGTGTCTATTTATCTACATATCTACTTCGTTATATCTATACATGTGGCGCCGTCGTTAAAAGAAATACAAAAAAATGTGTACACAAAAACCTCAATTTTTTTCATTCTTACAAACTCTAGGACGTATTTACACAATTATGTACAAACATTCTCTTCTATATATCGGCTTAAGAAAAATATCAACATGGAACAATGTAGTATCTTTTTTTTGTTCTTTTCTATGAAAAAGAAAGAACAGAAAATTCTAGCATTACAATCCTAAAAGCAACGATCCGATCGAGTCTAATTTGGTAATGGGTACGTTCCATCATCATCATCATCATCATCATTGTTCTGCTCGTCGTCATCATCTCACATGGCAACTATCAATCGCAATACTCGTCGTTCTGCACGATGTCATGCTTCTTCCGGCAGTCAGGACAATACCACTTGCCCTTAGGCGGCACCATTATACCGACGCATTCAAAGTGGAACCATTCGATGCGGCAATCTTCGCCGTCGCAGGCTATCATCTCCGACACCTCGTCATACGGGCAGCGACAATAACAATAAATCTTGCCAGGTCGTTCCGCGGCCTGGGATGATGCGTTATTTACGGCCAACGGCATCATCAGGTTGTTCCGACTGATCCTAGGCTGACTGGTGGCATCCTCGGTTTCGGACTCGCTACTGTCGCTGCTGGTCTCCGCTGGGTCGTCGGATTCGACAGGGGATTCTGGCGCGATAAACTGGCGCGGCAACGCCTCGGATAGAACCGCTTGCTGCTGCTGGCTAGTCGTCTGCTCCATTTGATTGGTTACCTGGGACCTGTTGCCGTACATCTGTGTAGTGGTCATGCCACCTAGGGAATACTTTGGCGGTTGTACGATCGATTTGGGGTTCGGCGACGTCGTCGCCAACGGCAACGTCGTCGTCGTCGGCGCTGGAGACGTCGCGAAGACTGATGGACTAGCAGTGGTCTCGATCTTCCGCCATCTACCAAACGCCGGATGCTTGTCCTGGGGCTCGTCATCGCTGGAATCGCCGTAGAAGCGCTTCGGCACGCGTTTCCTCTTGGAAACCCTCTTGTTCTCCATCTCCGTGCTGCCGGCACCCATATGCTGATTCGACACACCGATGACAGGAGTGATAGACAATGTCTGTTGCTGCTGCTTTTGCGTCATCTCTATCGCATCGCCTTGGTGGTCGTTGCACATGGCAGCTGACAGCTGGTTCGGCGTTAAGGACCTGCTATTGGGATGCAGCATCGCCGGCGATGAGGCGACGAATCCCGGATTTTTCCGGTAAAATGCCTTAGGAATGTTTAGCTTGATCGATTCCACTGTGGTGGCCGCTATAGTCGCGTTACGCTTACCTCCTCTCTCGCCCTTTCGTCGCTTTTTCGTCTTTGCCTTTCTCTTTTGGCTTTGATGCGGTTGTTGTTGCTGATCCTCGATGGTCATCATGATCGGCTCCGGCAACGGAGTTCTTTCCGCGTCCAAAACACCGTTGTTGAGAGGCGTTGATGGTCCTTCCGCGGTTGCTCCTGCTGACGTCAACGTTGGTGTCGACACAGGCGCGACAGCTGCCAATAACAGCAACTGGTTGCGCTTCTCCGACAGCAATCTGTTGGCGAGCAACTGCGGATGCTCGTCGTAAAAGTCCTCGTCCGTTTCGGTCTCCTCGGTCTCCAGGTCGGATTCCCGTAATGGCTTCGCCACGATCGTCGGGACTTCGTTCGTTACCTCGGGAACCACTAAACCGTTCTCCACTGTGATCTCCGGCTTGTTCTCCGGCTCGACGGATTGCGATTTGTTCTCCCGCGCGATTTGTTCTCTCTCCTTCTTACTACTATGTTTTTCTTTACGATTGTTAGTTTGCTTTCTAGGTGAATTCTCGGACGTGGAACTATCGGAGTCGGAACTACTGCTAGAACTGGAGGAACTACCAGAAGAGGTACTGCTGCAGCTGCAGTTGGTACCGCAAGAACAGCTGCTAGAATCGGTGTCGCTCGAGGAGTCGCTCGTGGACGACGTGCTGCCGCTTCTCTTTTTCTTCTTAGGAGTCTTCGTTTTCCGTTGTTTGTTCGCGTCGCTGTCGCAACCGACGTTGCGATTCGGCGTACCGGGTGACGGACTCCTTTTAGATTTCAAGGCTTCGTCTTGTTCGTCCATGACGTCGTCATCCTTGGCAATCGCTGGATCCTCGCTCTTTTCCTTATCGGAAGAATATACCACGAAGTAGTCGTGGTCGGCAAAAATGATGCTTCTCAGATACGCGGCATCGGTCTCGGGCACGCTCTCCTTCAACGCAACGTTCTTGGCTGACTCTTCTACATCCAGACTGGCAGCGTACGTCTTGAAATTGTCCCATATACCGTCCATAATGCGCGCCTCTTGCTTCTTCTCTTCCTCGTTCCGCTCCACTTCGACTATATCGTTGTTCTGCACAGCGACATCATCAACGACGTTAGCGGAAAGCTCTTCGGCAGTTTCGTCCTTCTTTTCCGCCGCATCCTCCGCGACCTTTTCCTTTTCCAGAGGTTTCTCCGTAGAAGCGATCTTCTCTTCCTCGCTGTCCGTGTCGCTTTCGGATGACAGATTGAGCGGGGGCAGATCGTAAACGTCGACCACTCTCTTCACAGCCTCTTTGACGTTCTTCGAGGTAGCTTCGACTCCCGTGACACCCGGCGTTATGGGAACCCCGTCGATCGTCGTCGTCGCCGCCGAGTCTGGCTTCTCGTCTCCTTCCGCCGACGGAGCATAAACCACGTCCATCGTATTCTTCACGTCGACGTCTTCTATCTTCGGCTCCCTGTGAGTCACCTGATGCTTGGCCAGGAGTTTCCGCGATATAAAGCGCTCCGTGCACTCGTCGCAACCATACGGCGAATCGCCCGAGTGCAGTCTCTTGTGTACCTTCAACGCCACTGCGCGGCTGAAATTTAAACCGCACTCCTCGCAGACAAATGCCGTGGGTGGGATGCAGAAGTGGTAAATGTGCGGCCATTTCTTCTGCAGACACTTCCGACACAGGACACTCTCCGTACCGTGTTTCCAGAACAAGTGTTTCGTGATATCCGGCTTGTTGCGATAGGCGATACCGCATCTGTAACACAAATGATGTAACTTGTGCTTCCACACGTGATTGGAAAGACGCTGTTGATTGCCGGTGGATTCCAGACAGACGTCGCAGACGTGATGACGCTTGCGTAGATGAACCATGAGTCTGAACGCTGATGGAAGACTGGCCACCGAGCAGAGGCAGCAACGGTATCGCAGGTTCACGTTCGGTGAGTAAATTCCGGGACACAGATGGCACAATAGCTCGCTGTAACTGTAAAACGTCGACTTGCACATTATGCAAATAAGAATGGTCTTCTGGTGCATCTTCCGGTTGTGAAGATACAGTTCTTTATGTATCGCCGAGTGAAATCTGCAGTGAAAGCACTCGTAGATCAACACTGCCGGCACGTTGTACATGCCGTTTGCACTAGTGTACGTGTTCAGGTTGAAGTAAAGAGACTCGAGCTCATCGAGGGACCTGCTCACCCGCGTGGTGAACTGCTCCATCTGTATAATTATCGCCGGATGCTGCGGCTGAAACTTGTGCTCCGCCAGCATGTGCAGAGCCAGTTGCTTGCCGTTGATGGCTATATGTCGCGCGTGATTGCAGTAAACACAGGTAGGACTGGCTGCCTCGATGCAACGCTTCAACAAGTCCTCCAGCTCCATACTGTCCAAGGTACCCTCGACATTCAGGTCGATGCAGGGAGTGTCTTCGCCAGCTAGTGCGATATTACCATCGAGTGTATATTGATCCTTCCTCGTCTGGTCGCTCGCAAGGCTCTTCAGGGTGTCTTCGGTCTCGTTATTAACGCATTCTTCCATGTTGACGTGACTCGGCGTGGATGCGATAGTGAACGTTTCAGTGGTACTCGTTCCAATTTCAATTCCGCCATTCCCTTCTCGATTTTCTCGGCCCACGTCGTCTCTCGTATCATTACATCTGTCGTTATCTTCGACCTCGTCGGCTTCTTCAGCTTCTTCAGCTTCCTCAGCGTCTTCTTCATCTTCTTCCGGATTGCTATCCACCATCGCCAATTTATCACTATCGGAATCGCTGTCATTCAGCTCGTTATTCGCGTCGTGACTGCCGTTGATGTCTCTTTCCATCTTTGAACCGTTCAACATTCTTTCCTTCGACGTCGATCCTTGGGCGTTATTATTCTTTTCGGACTTTATGTTTGCGGTAGTGGCGGTCGCAACGCTAAACTGCGAATTTCTGTTACAAATCTTGATGATCAAACTCCTGTCGGAGGTAACGACGGCATTGAACGAAGCCGAAGCTTGAGATTCAGCGGCCTTCTTCTCTTCATCATTCTGCTCTTCATCATTCTTCTCTTCATCATTCTTCTCTTCATCATTCTGTTCTTCATCATTTCTCTCTTCATCATTTCTCTCTTCATCATTTCTCTCTTCATCATTCTTCTCGACGTCTTCAGCATGTTCCTTCTCCTTGGATTGCGAATCCAAGGCGTGGGACTCGTGTTGCGGACTGAACAGCGATCGACCGATAGGACTTTGTGCATCTTCCGGACTGTCATACGCGCGAAATTCAATTCCAACTTCAGGCTCGGACATGGCGTTCGCTTTTGCGTCAGTCGTCGGGGTCTCTTCGGCTTCGTGCTGGATTGGACTAGACGGTTTTGAACCAATGGAGCGTACCAAGTCAATGTCACTCTTATCGCACGTCTCGTTGTCTTCGGTACTCATTTTTTCAACCATGCGCGATGTACATTCGTTCGTAATGTACATCGAATCTTCTTCTCTCTCGTCCTTATCCCTTTCACCTATATAACGCGACACTTCCATGATAGTTTCGGTCACGCTATCGTAAGGCTCGTCGCGATCGAGCTGGCGATTTGACGTCGGCGACGTTTCTTCCGATTTTCTGTCGCGATTGTTGTACACGTCCTTGTTCATCACCTGCTCGTCGTTCTCGTCGTTCTCGTCGGACGAATCGCCGCCGGTATACCTGGACACCTCCATTATTGTCTCGGTAACTGTGTCCCTGGGTAAATTATTCGTTACTTCTCTTTGGATATCGGGCCGGCTTTCGTTGCTCCAGCTTTTCCCATCCAACTTTCTCGCTGACGCGATCGGCTTCTGTTGGCGGGAATTTTGCGCCACATCTCCTCCTCCTCCTCCTCCTCCACTGTGCTTGCTCTTGCTGTGCTTGATCACTTTCTTCGGTGGTCCCTTACTTCCGAGATTTGTAGTTTTCTCCGGTGGAAGAATAGTCGCCGGTATAGCACTATCCACGTGTGTAGAATCGGATAATGGCGTCGAAGAACCGTATCCCAACTCCTTATCCGTATCCGACGATAGTGCTAGACTGCAGGTACTCGCATGCGTACCCGCACTCTGCCTGCATATGGTGCAAACCGGCGTGCCGGTGTCAAGGACGTCCTGTTTCAACGGCGAACAGTAATGATCGAAGAAATCGTCGGTCTCCGAGAAAACCCTCTCGCAGCTGCAGCAGACTAGGTAGCAGGAGCCTTTGAAGGCGTCGTAGAAATCCTCCACCGAGGTAAACGCCATCTCCGGGACGCTGTGCTTCTTCATCAGGTGGTAGGACAGCCTCTCCGCCTGGCCGAACATGCCGAGGCAGTAGAGGCATATGTGACGCTTGTGTATGTCCCTCATATGTAGGAATAGGTTCCAGTTTTCGAAATATGTACCACACGCCGCGCACAGATAGACCTTCCTGGTGATCTTGAAATTGCTGGCGCTGGCATGCGACATCGAGGCGTTCGATTCCGAAGTACTCGGCATCGGGGTCATACTAGGATTACAAATGCACGAGTTCTGTTTCGTACCTGAAGGATCGCAAACAGACCACATATGACACTTAGAGCATTTGTATCTGGTGGATGGTTGAAGACCCAGATACTGAGCGTACTCCGTTATCTTGCGCTCCCGTTTCACCTCTGTCCTCTTATCCTTGCCGGTCCTCGCATTGGGATGCGTCGATTGTTGCGTTTCTGATGTACTATTCTTCGGGTTGGCTGTATGATGGATCTTCCGAGCCTGGTCCAGAATCCGTTTCTTGAAACCCTTGAAGAGTTTCGGATTAGTGACTGTATTCTTGTTACCAGGCGAATCCTTCGCTATGACCGAATTGTTAAAACGTTGTATCAGCTGTTTCTCCTCCTCGATCACATCTGTGTATACATTGTCTTGGATGGAATGTCTCAATGCGTTACCCAGTGTCGAATCCTTGAGTCGTTGTTGTTCCTCCAAGATGTTCCACATATCTATGATTTTACCTTCTCCATCCTCATCTTCCATAATAATGCAAACTGCTGCAGCGATTTACCTGAAATAAACAATCACATGTTAAATCTATACATATTTTTGTGTACTATCTAAGATATATACGCATGTAATTTATTAGAATTATGTATATTGATGTAACGAGTGTAAAGATTTTAAAAAATTATTATAATTGTGCGATTAATGATGAGAGCAACAAATATATTTATTTATTATTAAAAGGAATATCATAAGAATTCCAGGTAACGTAAGATAAAACCTAAAATGAACCGTGACCAAAGATTTTCTAAAAACAAATATAGAAGCACAAAGTTTTAACGCAACAGAAACATTCATCGATGCATTTTCACTAGAAATCATCAAAATTCAGTTTGTCGATTTTGCGTCGTAATTTGCACGTAATGCGTAGGCGTAGATTTGAAGCTAATCCCTTCTCGTCCCGAGACTTTTCTCGTATAAAAAAAATCTCAAACCACGTCAAACAGTCACCAATTATATTACATTACCTATTCCATTTGGGAAGAAACTCGAAGAAAAACCTAGTCGAATCTGAACGTGGGATCTAATTACTCGGCAACCTCGAGATGAAACGCTAAGGAAACGAAGATACGTAGGTGGGAAATATCCTCGACGACGAGACTCTAAAATCGCGGCGAGGACTCTCTCCTTCTTCCCGCAAACGCTCGAAAATAATCCTCGAAAGTGGAGAAGACGACACGGTAAAACGGATGGGCGAAAAAATCATGACCACGCGCGAGGACGAGCTAGTTGCCAGGGCGTTCGTTTGGGGACGAGATGATAGGCGTCGATACTCACCTCTTCGGGGCTTTGGGGAAGTCGAGGCTACGTCAGGCGTTGTTTTAAGGACACGCGGACACCGTAAACGAATCTTATCTTCGGCGCCTTTTTTTCTCTCGACGAGGTTTTCCTGGTCGCGGTGTACACACAACGACGAAGAAGGTTAGTAAAATGGCGTCATACGAAGGAGCGCTGGTACCGTCCGTGCTCCCAACACGTTCCCAGTGATGCCACCTTTTGTCATAACGATCTATTCGCTATGGCTCGCCCTGACAGCACCGTCTCCTGCGAGAGGAGGTTAGCTTCGGCTCCTCGGACTCGAAATTGCGGGTCCGACGACCGATGCTCGGCAGCTAGGACGTTATTACTATTATTATGATTATTTACTACCGCTGTAGCTATCGTCGCGGATTTAATCCGGATGCACCGGTGACAAGCGAATGCGAGTGTCCCGTCGTTCCTTCGTTGCTTAGGATCGCCGCGCGAAATCTTGAATGGCGATGCATTTCTTCATGGAGCGCACTGTTCCTCACCGCGGGGTGTTTGCTGCTAAATTCCAACCTCACTTCATAACGACGAACCTCTACGCCGGCGAGCGCGAATGCCGGCGGCGACGGCGATTCGAAACCTCTTTGCCGAAAACCACGTAGCCTCCGATCAGCGAAATTCTCTTGATTATCTCCTCGTGAAGCGTCGCGGGAAAAAGTACGCGAGTCCACGTGGACGGCCCGTTTACGAGCGCACCGAGATACGTTCCGAAATCTAGGCCTGTTGGAGGATTTACAACAACCAATAAGAACCTTTCTCGTTCCTAGGGGATCGATCGTGAATCTTTTCACGTGAATTTGATTGATCCCAAAAGTTTATTAATTAGATAAAAATAATTAATTAATATTAATTAATTAATTAATAGAATCACGAAAAATCGAGCTCTTCTATTGCATAAGACATAAGGAATAGAAAATGGAAATATATGCATCAATAGAAACAGGGATAGTATCTATTATAGGAAATATCGAGGAATAAAATATCAAATAAAATATTATCTTAGAACATATATAAATGGAAGGGGAATGCCTATTGTTCTCGACAGAAAAACATGTCCCAAGGAAGTGAGAAAGAAAATATGGTTGCTTCTCTCTCGTGGCTTACTGCTCGAAAGTGCGCATGCGCGGCTACTTAAGCACGAGAGAGAGGCAACCATATTTTCTGTCTCACTTCCCCTTTCATTTATATATGTTCTAAGGGTGCCGTCACATGGGGCGTAACTTGCGTAAGCGTAACCAGCGGATCGCCAATCACCGAGTTATTCCGATAGAGCCCTTCGTCGAGTTCTATCGGAATAACTCGGTGATTGGCGATCCGCTGGTTACGCTTACGCAAGTTACGCCCCATGTGACGGCACCCTAAAGGCCATTGCACGTACAAAAATTTTAGTCGTAACAGTGGGTCCACAATAGGTGATTTAAGCCCTAAGCCTTAAGAAATTGACCAATCACAGTCGAGTTTTCTCCTCATACTTGACTGCGATTGATCAATTTCTTAAGGATTAGGGCTTAAATCATCTATTGTGGACCCAGCGTAATCGTAAAGCCGTAAAGCAAATCGTCCAATCACAATCAAGCATTCTTATTACATTATGATAATTCTTCTCTATGATTGGACGATTTGCTTATGGCTTTACGATTACGACTAAAATTTTTGTACGTGCAATGGCCTTTACGCTGGGTCCACAATAGGTGATTTAAGCCCTAAGCCTTAAGAAATTGACCAATCACAGTCGAGTTTTCTCTTCATACTTGACTGCGATTGATCAATTTCTTAAGGCTTAGGGCTTAAATCACCTATTGTGGACCCAGCGTTAAGCCTAGTCTACAATAGAGTCGTAAGGTCGTAAGGGTGCCGTCACATGGGGCGTAACTTGCGTAAGCGTAACCAGCGGATCGCCAATCACCGAGTTATTCCGATAGAGCCCTTCGTCGAGCTCTATCGGAATAACTCGGTGATTGGCGATCCGCTGGTTACGCTTACGCAAGTTACGCCCCATGTGACGGCACCCTTAAATTTACAGTTACGGAAAAAGTTTACGGCCTCTATAAACCAGCCTTAAGATATTAGAAATGCTGCATTCTGATTGATGCATTTTTAGTATGTTACTAAATCTTATCAGATCCAGTACGAAATCGTACCGTGTGCCGTAGGCTTTATACATCAATAGAAATAGAAAATATTCTTCTTCTTCTTATCTATATAGCTGGTTAGGCTAATGAAAATAAATATTATTCCAGACAATTGAAATAAAGAATAGAAATAGAGAGAAAGAAGATCATTAATAATTGACCAATCACAGTTGAATGTGAAAAGGATCCTCGACTGTGATTGGTTAATTTCTTACGACTCTATTGTAAATGGCCCTGAAGTATAAAATCTCTATGGTCACTAGCATCACGTGACTATCCAGTCACGTGACGTTTCAAGAGACGTTGCATTTCTGAACGTACCAAACGAGTAGCGTGTGGCGTGTGAATCTAGAATACAGTACGCGAATACACGTCGATGCATATATACGTTATCATATATTATCTTGTTTCTTGTATCTCATATATATCACATTTGTTGATGCTACATAGCTTCTCGCGAGAGACTTCTCGCCGACTATTACGAACCGTGGGAAAAAAAACAAGATCGCATCGTCATACGTATACAAGTTTATTCGTGCTACCGCGCACACAAACCTCGCTCGTGCACCTCGTGCAACAAAATAAGCAAGTGGAAGGAAAAATCTCTAGAGAGAGAAAGAAAGAGAGAGAGAGAGAGTGAGAGAGAGAGAGACGGGATTTCTCAGCCGTAGCCAGCGGAGAGGAGAGGAGAGGATCTCTCTCGCGCACTTCTCTCACGGACGGGTGTCTCGGGGACGTTGTCATTTGAAAACGGAAGCCATCTTGTCTGGTCGAGCCTTCCATATTAAAATACGAGGAATTAATAGTCGCGGCTATTCGCTCCGATAAAATTGCCCCGTGTCCTTTCTAACACGTCTGGACTATGCGCGAACCATTTTGCCGCACGTTCACATAGCTATGGCTGCGACAAGGAAGTTGCAAGGTGAGGAAAGAAATGCCGCGTCTCTTCGCCTTACTGTTTACATTCGTCGGAAGATCCTCCGTCCTGTCTCCGCGGCGCCTTTTCTCTCTCCTCGTCCGTTTTTTTCCATTCCCTCCTTCGTCCTACGACTTTTTCTCGCCAATTTTCGCGCAAATTCGCGCGAATCTGACGTCCCGCGTAACGTTGACATACCGCGATCCAGCGTCGTCTTCGACGGAAGGATCGTGCGGGCTCTGCATTTTGAGAGATGATCCTTATTCCCTCTAATTTTGCACATTACTTGTTCCCTGAGATCACGAGCATTGTCCCTTTTCGTAGCCTCCCTCGGATACAGCTGTTCCTTGACACGTATCGGCATAACCTTTAAAAGCTTCATATTGAGGTTTAAATTAATTTTTTTAAATGAAGTATAGCGTAATGCGACGTAAATATGACATAAAATAATACACGATATAGTCTTGAAATCCATTTGGGTATTTTTTTTTATTATTGCATACATAAATGAGTTGTTATGGTTGTCTTTGTTACACAATTTTTGTATCGTTTATTATCTACATTATTATATATCTTATTTTATATTTTATGTATTACAGAGTCTCTGTAACTTTTCAGATTTTGCGAAAGTAGTTTTTCTAGATTTCTCTACGTCTCTGCATATATCTCCCAGCATATTTGTATATGAATCATAAATGAATCGTGAATGAATAATTCATTTTATCCAGATAGTAAAATAATTTATTGATTAGCGATATCCAATATACAGTGACTTTGAAAAAAAATTGTTCTAACAATTTATATAAAATAATATAATACATGAAAATCTCTCATTTCAGGTGAAATAGATCGGTGCCTTAAAAAAGTGACGGAAGGTGTAGAGACCTTTGAAGATATCTGGCAAAAAGTTCATAATGCCACCAACAGCAATCAGAAGGAAAAGTACGAGGCTGATCTCAAGAAGGAAATTAAGAAACTTCAAAGGTTACGCGATCAAATTAAGAGCTGGATCGCATCAGGTGAAATAAAGGATAAGAGTACGTTGCTCGACTATCGGAAATTGATTGAAACTGTTAGTATGCTTGCCAAGTATTTAATACCATATATGCGCATATCTATATTTTATCATAAATACTAGTAAATATTTTACGCATTGCAGCAAATGGAAAGATTCAAAGTTGTGGAGAGAGAGACAAAAACAAAAGCTTACTCTAAAGAAGGTTTAGGAGCAGCTCAAAAATTAGATCCAGCTCAGAAGGAAAAAGACGAGATTACTAGTTGGCTCGCAAATTCTATAGATGCTCTCAACCTACAGGTACCATATTATTACATTAATGACATTTTGGGTTGTCTTCAATAAATAATAGTACGAGTTACCCGTAATGCATCTGTTATTATTTTTGTTCAGATGGATACTTTTGAATCGGAAATAGAATCGTTACAAGCAGGAAAGAAAAAACGAATTGACAAGGATAAGCAAGATAGGGTAGACGAATTGAAAACGAAGCTTGACAAGCATCGCTATCATATTCGTAAATTAGAAACGTTATTACGTATGCTTGACAATATGTCTGTTGAAGTCAACACAGTAAGTGTTTTTCTT
Organism: Prenolepis imparis; assembly: GCF_030444845.1. Classification (NCBI taxonomy): domain Eukaryota; kingdom Metazoa; phylum Arthropoda; class Insecta; order Hymenoptera; family Formicidae; genus Prenolepis; species Prenolepis imparis. The sequence continues at coordinate 12,093,483 of NW_028141163.1, forward strand.
ATATTTATTTTAGATTGACATGTAAAATCTACGTATATACTGCATGTGATATATCCTATTACAGAATAATTTTTGTAATTTTTTTCATTCATTTTATTGAAATTATGTATTTTATATATTTATATATTTAATTGTATATTTTTGTATTCATTTTATTTATTTCTTTTTGTATTTATCTCTGTGAAATTGCCAACAGATCAAAAGGATAAAAGACGATGTTGAATATTACATCGAATCTTCGCAAGATCCTGATTTTGAAGAGAACGAGTACATTTATGATGACATTATCGGCCTCGATGAAGTCGAGCTGTCCGGGGTTGGTATACCCTCGTCAGCGACGACGGATAGTAACAACAGCAACGAAACCGGGGGAACGCCGACTTCAACCAATTCGTGTACTTCGCCTATACCATCTCCGTCATTGAGTTCGACTATGCATAATCACTCGAGTGACAGCTCTATGGATAACGATAAGAAAACAAAGGTTCACTGTTATTTTCAATTCTCATTTCTCGAAAGTAGTCCATATTTGACATTAGATATAAAAATTGAGCTAGAAAAATAAAAATACATAAGTTTGTATCAGGAACATCAGATATCGCTGTTTGATTTCAGCCTGTGAAACCAACAGCAGTCAGACCGCTACTGAGTACACAAGCGAGCATTCCAACCACGGGAAGCACTGCCACCATGAAATCGAGCATATTATCAAGCAGCACTCCGAGCAAAACCATTCCCATGACGCCTAGCCACAGCTCGCCTAGTTCTACGAGTAATCACATTGCCACCACTAACGTTGGCAATTTCGCCACCGTAGCTGCCTCGCACAGCATTTCGCAAACCATCCATTCTACCTCCAATAAAACATCCAGTAAGATACTTCTTTTTTCATATTTTAATTTAAATAGCTAATAAGAGCCAAACGCGATTTATTAAAGTTAAAATATCTTGAATTAAGATTTATTTAATTTCTTGATATTGGATCTGGAGAGGAAAATAGGTTAGCTTTTATTATCCATTCAGATCCATCAAGAGCTTAACTAAAAGTCTCAGTTCTTCTTTTTATACACATAAAAAATACATGAGACTATTTGTAGCTGCCTAATAATTATTTTATGCCATACTCGTGTTAAACAAAACCTCTAAATTTCTTCTCTTATTCTTTCCACAGCCCACAACAACGAGAATAGCCTCCTATCATTGTCCACGTCCAGCGTTACGTCAAACGTACCGCAAACGGTTACGCAGCAGCATAATACTACTAATAATAACAATAGTAATTCGGCGCCGGCACAGACGACGCAGCATGTGTTGCACAGTCAGCAGAGCCAGAATCACAATAGCGAGGTGGAAATGATCACATCGATACCGCCGTCGTCGTCGTCGCCGCAATCATCGGTCAGCAGTAGATCTTCGCCGTTGCCCGCTAATTCCTGCTCGCCAGTACCGTCCACTGCCAATGGTCTCATCCCTAAGCTTCCCGATGGGAACATGTCCTCTCTAAAGTCCATTGCCCAACAAGTAATTGTTCGAGCAGGTCTCGATATACCACCTTCCGAACCGAACAGAAACATCTTTGACAGTACCAAGACGAGCAACAGTAGCGGCAACAGCGTCACGTCGGAAGCGCACATTCCTCCGCTGCTCGGGGTCGCCCCTCTCGGGCCTGTACCGTTGCAGAGGGAACACCAGCTGCAATTCCAAATGATGGAGTCCGCGTACTGTCACATGCCGCATCCGTCTGACTCGGAAAGGCTACGTTCGTACTTGCCGAGAAACACTTGCACCACGCCACCTTACTATCAGCAGGTATATTTCTATTTTGTAGGCGGTTTTAGATCGACACATCTCGTCTCTATCTGAGCTAAATCGATCATTCGCTACTTTCTACGAGCGCGAGCTGACACTCCTGACATGTGCGTGCTTCGATTAGGTTCAGCTTCCTCATTCGGATACCGTGGAGTTCTTCCAACGCCTTTCCACAGAAACCCTATTCTTCATATTTTATTATATGGAGGGATCTAAAGGGCAGTATTTGGCGGCGAAAGCCCTGAAGAAGCAAAGCTGGAGGTTTCACACCAAATATATGATGTGGTTTCAAAGGCACGAGGAACCGAAAGTTATTAATGAGGAATATGAACAGGTCAGTATTTTTTTGGAAGCCTGCGAAGCTTGCGAAAGTATATAAACTGATTATTTAATTTGCGCATTAATCTATAATATTTTGCGAAACTCTACAAGATATATTGCGTTTCAGGGAACATACATTTATTTTGACTATGAAAAATGGGGACAAAGAAAAAAGGAAGGATTTACCTTCGAGTATAAGTACTTAGAGGACAGAGACTTGAATTAATATAGCTTTGTCGCTCGTTGAAGTCTTCGAGATACGCCGTTTCCGTATCGTGTATTGTGTTTCTGAAATTTAACGGATGATTCTGTCAGATGTAAAAAGGAAAAATATATTCGATACGACGGAAAAAAACATTCGTTCGCATAAGAAGCCAATGAAAGCATTTCATTACAATTTTGATGCTGCGATGATAAAAAACCTCTCTTAATTCGTTCTTTCGAAGGGAAAAAAACCATCAATCGTGAGATAGATGAAACGAAAAAAAAAGAATAACAAAAAACAAAGAGATTGTTCGGGAAATTATATTAACTATTTGTAAATGATAACGCGCGAGATGTGTGGGAGAAAACAAATAGAAGGGAGAGAGATAGAAAAAAAAAACAACTACAGAAACATATAGAGATAATTCACTGTGCTGTGTGATAATAGGAGAGAATGAAAATAGAGAGAGAAAGAGAGAGGGAAAGAGGGATAGGATGATATACTTGCTGGCGACTGACTCTATAATACCAGTACAAACATGCGTGCTGTCCTCCACCCATCTAAGATAAGAAAGGAGGACACTCACGCTACGGTACGTTTTAATGTTAGATTATAAGTAGCCTTTTTGTATAAAGTGTATCGAGGTTATAAAAAAGAACCCTTAAATTGAATTAATGTACAGAATATGTAGAAATAGTGAATAATAATATTATGGAATTATATTTTATTTCTCATTTGAATGAAACCTAAGTTGTGTTTCGATTTTTGTCACGCACGCACTTATATAGCACGTCATCTCGTAGCTTATATATAGAGATTTGGAAGAAAAAAAAAAAAGAAAACATTCCATCCATCGTGATTAGACTCCGCTGTCTCGAAATATGGGTTACTTATATGCGCTCTAACTAATTGATCCGATTGGTCCCGGGCTCGTCCAGGTCTAAGATTCTGTATTATTAATAATAAGCAGCGTGTTGGTAGGCTAATAAGCTACTTTTCAGCGCTTACACTTTGCAACCCTTAGATTCGCAATACTTTACAAACGTAAGTTTATTAATAATCGTCGAACGATGACTTTTATCACACTATCGATGTGCACATGTGTGCGTATCTGTTTTATCTGAGAGAGAATCCGTGCGAATTTATTTATTATAAATCATAAAAAAAATAAATGCTAAAGCATGCATTTTTATATATCGAATAAGTAATTTGTTGAGCAAATTGCGAACATTATTTCGAAATAAATCGATTAAAATTATATCAATTATAAATTGATTCAAAATGACATTAAGTGTAAAAAAGTATTGAGATACTTTTACTCTCTATCCACACACGTGGTCTCCATAAGATTTCAAATAAATATTCAAGAGAGAGAGAGAGAGATTGATTATATATGTATGTGTGATAAAGACTACAAAAGTATTGGTATTTGAAATAAATAATTTCGCACGCAAGATCGTCACATGGCAAATCGAAAAGTGACTCCATGGGTTCGCTGTTGCAAGAGCCTTCGATAACGAGATTAAATGTACGCATCTCCCTCCTTCCCCCTAGTAAAAAAAAATTAAGTTAAAAATTCTCATATGATTATTTAGCGGAATAGAGAGAGAATTATAATGATTTTTTTTTAATTATATCGTGTAAAGCGTAGCGTATATTACATGTACTCTAAAAAGCGGATAATAATCTCCCGTTGCAGAGATTGCGCGACGAGCAATATATTAATTTGCATGACAGAACTCTTCAGCACAATCACGCATTTTTCTAGTTTTCTAAAGTGATCCAAGAGAGACGTATTATTACATATGTATTTATCTGTAAAAACACAGTAAATACATTAAGACTAAGAGATTTATATACGTACGATTGTGTATGTAGAAATTTCTTAATCGACAGTATATATATATATATATATATATATATATAATGTATATTCAAATTATATCTTTAAAAAAAGAACGTGATACATGCGAGGTGCTGAACAATTTTAACAGAGTATTTTTGCCTGCACAAAATTGAAAATTAATTCTTCACAGCTTGTATCGCATCGATAACAGAGTTAAATGCGTGATGGATGTGAAAATAATGAGAAACATTTTGCAGCATTTTAATTGTGTTTCTTGCAATGATACAAGGCATAAACAACGGCAGAACACACCGAATATTCTCGAGAGAGAAATGCACATTTTATATATTTTATTAATTTCTACAATATTTGCGATTATATAGATAATATGCATTTTCAAAAATCACGATAAAAAATAACTAAGAATCTCTGTTGCCACTTTATACACGCGATTAATAATCTCCTAATAATTAGAGAATGCATCATAGTTGTAAATTTGAAAGAAACACTTATTGTGTTTTCTTGTACCGTATTTTGTACTACAAAAACCTTGTACAATGGATTTTACCGACTTTCTATAGAGGATTAACAAAAAAAAAAAAAAGAAAAAACTATCGATTTTACAATAGTAGTCTAATGATTGTACATACAATAACAGTCATTATAATATTTTTCTGCTGTAGGGACGAACGTGTTCTTCTTTTTATCTGCATTTCTTCTCGTAAATGGGATGATATTCTGCTTTGTGATAACATTCACAAATATAGAAGCGTGCAAGAAGCATGAAAGAAAAACCTCTGTTGTATAATAACGAATTTTGTCTTCGATGCTTCGTTAATTTCCCCCTAACGCGTTCGCCGTAAATGATAAAAAAAATTGTGATTTTACTTAATATATATTTTATTGTGATTCTTTGAGTGATATTTAAAATACCATACTGCTCTGTGCAAAGACTTCAAATCGTTAAAAATACAGTACTAATTTCTTCAATATAACGATTTTTGCTTTATTGCTGAGCCTTAATTATCGCATTTCAAGCCTTACATTTTCATATTCAAATTTCCATTTTATCGTCTTATCATATATCTGTTAATTCAATCAGAATGACATATTTTATAATATGGATTAAAAACTAATGTAAAGAAGAGTCTCTAACGAAAGAATATTAATATACAATAAATATGAGATGAGTCAGCTTAGACGACACGAGAAAATTTTTGATTTCTAAATGAGAAACGAGTTTTTAAAGTAAAAAGAATTGTTATATTTTTTATTTAAAGTACGAAAGTCGTAGCAAGAAAAAGGACTTTATTAAAATAAAATTAATTATAATATTGTAATGACATACTTGACAATATCTAGCATTCTCATTTTCTTTTACTTTTTGTTTTCATTCTTTTTCTCACTCCAATAGACTGTTCTGTATCGTCGTCTTCATTGCCGGCATCGCCCTTACGTTTACCTGATTTTTTATTCTCTTCGATATTTTTCATATCCTAGAGAATTAAAGACAATAAATATATATGTGCATCGTTTGTATATCTATTTATCGAATCATTCGTCTTAATCCTCTCTCAGCAATAATTTTTTTGCTTACGCCATCAACAAATTGGATCTTTTAAGTTCACCCCATATTATTTTTATGTTCTAGATTTTCGAAAAATCCCCCAAAAATTCTGGATTATATTTGTTAATATCTCTATTACAATATCCAGATTTTGAAGTCAAATATTAAACTCAATTGTTTATACAAAGCAAAATTTGAATAGCTAATTGAAAAAAATAGAAATTTGCTTGTGCCTTAAAAGACCCAGGTTGTTGACGGAGGATTAAACTAGCTCTTACCATTTTCACTATTCGCTGTGCTTCGCTCACTCTTTCTTGCAGCAACATCACTTCTTCCTCTTCTGTTGGATATAATGGCAGCTGTTTTGATATCAACTGTTCTATTCGTTGATACAGCTCGACGTCGTATTGCGTGACAAACGTGATCGAACGACCGGATCGACCTGCACGCGCTGTTCGACCCACTCTATGTATATAATCCTTACTATGCGTTGGTATATCAAAATTGATAACAATATCTACGTGTGGAATATCGAGTCCTCTGTGGAAGAAAAATATAAATTTAAAATCTGCTTTTAACATTCAACATTTAAAGTAGTATATTTTGCAACGAGGGACCAACCTGCTAGCAACATCTGTTGAAATTAGTATAGATCTAGTTTTTGCTTTAAATTTCGTGAGCGCGGCAATTCTCTTGTTTTGCGACATTTGCCCGTGCAGAGGAACCGCCGTGAATCCTAAATTTCGCAATAATAGAGCAGTTCTCACGGTATTATTGCAGGTTCCACAAAATATCATGAAACTGTTGCCTGCCAGTTCATTTAAGATGTGCACCAGATACACATTCTACCACACAAAATCATTTTATGTAAAATTATAATTTTTACATATAATTTGTATAGATATATAATTTATATATGTAAAATTTATATATACATGTTTTATATATATAACTTATATATATAATTTTTACATTTTGCGTGCCAATAGTTATTTTATGACTAATCATGCTGTTATATTTGTTAGCTATTACCTTGTATTTCACTGGAATAAATGTGTAATACTGTTGCAGCTTTTCTACAGTTTGATACTTGGTGGACATCTCGACTTTCACGGGATTTCGTAAAGACGCGCGCTGCAGCTTTTGTACCTTTTTCGTCATGGTTGCCGAGAATAATAAGGTCCTCCTGTCTCGTGGTATAACTCTAAGGATCTTATCAACCTCCACCTCGAAATCCATGTTCAAGATACGATCTGCTTCATCCATAACCTTGTAAATAAGACAGAAAAAGAACAGATTAGAAAATTAATTCAACAATCCTCGAGATAAATCCATGTGTCGCATCCATATATTATTACCAGAAATTTTAATTGCCGCAAATTGAAGCCTTTTGTATTCTCCAAGTGATCGACTAATCTACCAGGTGTAGCAATGATAATATGAGGTTTTTTCTCTAATTGTAATCCCTGTGCATGCATGTCCATTCCACCTACTATCACTACACATTTTACACCTATGCTGGAACCTGAAACAAATACATGATATAGAGATTGGAGCACTTATAACAAGAGCACTTATAACAAAATAAGTTGTTCTTACCTAGCGCTTCAAATTGCTCTGAAATTTGGAAGGCCAATTCCCTTGTAGGTGTCAGTATAAGTGCAAAATATCTTTGAGGATTCTCCAATAATGCTTGCAGTATAGGCAATGCAAAAGCAGCAGTTTTTCCCGATCCAGTCTCTGCTAATCCTATTACATCCTTGCCTATCAATTATCAAAACAGATTAGTTACATCAATATCGATGCATTGCTCTCTAATATTTAATAGTAATTATATTATTGTCAAAATTACCTTGAAGTACCAAAGGAATAGCTTCTCGTTGAATGCTTGTAGGTTCTTTCCATTTTAATTCAATGCACGTATTACATAGGCTGTTCACAAGCCCCTATTTAATAGTAATCAAATATTTTTTATTACGTAAAATATGTTATCAGAAATTCTTACATCTGGACAAATCATTAAATAAATTTTATACAATTGTTTTGCAGTATTCTTCTAAATTTCTACAAATGTTTTCCTCTTGAAATAAGAATATATAAAATATGAGTTGAGTTTTCATAACTCAAAAAGATGGAATTTATAATATTATTAATCTCTCTCGAATTCTCAAATCCGCTTAATAATTAAGAACAATGGGCTCTAATTATTTAATAATTAAATTTAATTAATACATAATTGTGTTATATAAAATTCAGAAACTATATTATTTATTTATGTAGATTAATAATAATCTCTTTTTCACGTAAATATTAATAAATATATATACTCTTGACAACAATGTATAACATTTTTTTAGGAGTTACATGTGATAAATGTGGTTCAATATTTACCAGTGCTTTCCAATCATCCATGGCAATGTAGAAATATAACAAATATAGACACTTGCTAGCACAACAGTTTTAATTTTTGATAACCAATTTTTCTATTAAAATGCCTTCAATTTCGACATTTTTGATCTATTTATTATTTTTCTTTCTGAATAACCTATAGATTCTTGCACACAGGAAGTAGCAACATTTGCTAGAGCTATATCCGGGTTATGTAGAATAGTTTTCAATCATAGAAAAAAAGAGCTAGACGAAGACTCTCTAGGGAATTTTTAAAATCACGATTTAGGTTGTCATCTTTTTCTTGATTTTATGGTTATAAAAAAAGGACTAGATGGTAACTTCTAGGGAATTTTGAAAATAGCGATTTAGGTTGTCATCTTTTTCTCAATTTTGCGGCTAGGGGAAAATAACTAGATGGTGACTTTCTAGGGAACTTTTAAAATCGCGATTTTATGTTGTCATCTTTTTCTCAATCTTGTAGTTGGGGAAAAAGAGCTAGAGATGACGCTTTCGGCGCTTCCTAAAATTTCGTGCTCTAATCTAACCTATATAATGTTTGTTCGTTTCATGGAGAGATAATTTTTTAGAAGTATTAAATAAAATTTAATTTTCTTGGATTTTTTTATAACAACTTAATCAAAATCATTATTTAGTTTACTCTTCAAAAAAACAAACATTTAAATTATTTTCAGCAGATACTTTTTTTATAATTACAATAATATTATATATTACGTATTTAAGAATATTCGTTGAATATAAATATTCATGATGTTACATATAGAATGTAAAAAAGCTAAAATAATTTTATATAAAATTAATGAAATATTAATATATAATTATACATATATTTAAAATAAAAAAATAAAAATATATAATGCAATGAAATACATAAAATGACAAATTTTCTAACTTAAATAATAGTTACTATATTAGCTGACTATATTAATTTTTATAGTTACGAACATGGAGTCTTTAAATTCAAAGTTCAATGCTTAGTATAATTATTTAATATATATTATAACATATATTTACAATTATTATACAAAATTTGTCATATATTTAATATGCATATTATATGATTTAAAGGACTAAGTATTGGATGAAAGTTTGATAAGCTTTCTATGCATAAAATTTTCAATTCATTTTCTTAGTCTAAACCTTCCTTCTTCTCTTTGATTGCCTCCTAAAAAAAAATAATAAATTATATTCATATACACAATAATACATACAAAGAAAGAAAACATTACTTTAATATTTTATATTATATAATTGCATTAAAATATACCTTAAAACGTTCCTCAAACAGTGAAAGTTCCGCAATCAAGTCGGTGATGGCATGCATAAAGGCTTCGTGTGGAGTATAATCCGATGTTGTTTGTATTCTAATGACAAACTTATGTTCCAGTGGATGAGGTACTTTGTAACCGGCGAATAATACTTGAGGATCCTTTAGTAATTGACTGTAGATTGAAAAACAATTATCAACTGACTATATGAAAGAAGAAATAAAGTAACATTCAAATAACACTCGTATGCTTACTTGCGAATCATGTTTCCTAAAGTGTGATCCTCTTTATTGATTGTAAAGATAGCAGCATTAGGCACTTTAGTATCTTGTTCCTTTATTATCCTACAAAAAAAACACAGAAATAGATATATAAGATTAACTGATTCGATTAATTGTATATTTCATCGGGAACGAGGTTAGACATAAACATACTTTTTTTCTCCTTCATATAACAAGAACGACTCGAAGGTCGGAGGTGCATTCATCTTGCTTTGTAAATTTCTTTTTCTTTACGACTTTCTTTCAACTGATAAATCACAGAGAGTACCACAATCTTATAAATTATTGTAAATTATTAAAACCGTCAAATATATTATAAGGCCATTGTTGTGTGTATGAATTCTATCGAAACTTTCTAGCAAGATCCAAATAGACCCAATGTGATGCGATTGGCTATTGAATATGGAATTTTTAAAGAAATTAACCAATCGCAGTCGATCATTCTCCTCACATTGAACTGTGATTGGTCAATTTCTTAGGCCTTGCGCACAATAGAGAAAATATTCGGAATAATTATTAAATATTAGGAAAAATTAATAAATTTTAATTTTAAATTAAATATTAATAAATTTTTATTATTTTAATTCTTATTCCATATTTTCTCTATTGGGCCTTACGACTTCCAACTTGATTGTAGGCCCCTATTGTGGACCAGGCCTAAAGCCCGTATCAGACTACCGACTGCGAAGGCCCGACTCACATCTGGCCAATCACAGCGAGTCGCCGACTGACTGGGTCGCTGTGATTGGCCAGATGTGAGTCGGCAGTCGCGTCGGCCTTCGCAGTCGGTAGTCTGATACGGGCTTAAAGCTACTTATGTTTTCGTCCGACAGGGGCGCTGCGAGCGCTTTTCCACGCCACGCCCACCACACGATGCTGGCGCGTCAGCGTCAGTACGCGTCGGCTTTCCGGCGAGACTAGATATTCTGTCGGAAACGGTGCGGCAAAGTAGTTGTCAAAATGGCGGCGTACGAAGGGTCCGCGAACGTGAATCCGAATAGCGAAGTGGTTCGCGGGCAAACGTTCGAGGTCGGACCGCGCTACACGAATCTGTCATACATGGGCGAGGGTGCCTACGGCATGGTCGTGTGAGTAATCCTTAACAGTCCCCCCGAGTGTGCCGTTTTCGCTATTTCACGTTCGGTGCGGGTCAATTTTTCCCAGAGGCTCCCCCCGTTCTCTATCCCTCGACCGTCATCTGACAGACGACGATCTGCCCGAGATAAACGATAAACATTCGGGAGCGTTAATATAGCGACGCGCGCCATCTCAGAAACAATCGAATTTGTTTTCCGAGATCGTCATTCGAGCAGCTTGCCGATAATTATATATACATATATACGTAACTCAACGAGTTCAACGAGAGAACGTGCAGCGGATCGGACGAAAATTCGTCCGTTTCGGCCAGGTTTTTCCGTCCATCGTCTCCCCCTTCAATGCTTATTTAACTTTTGTCAGTGTCTGCAATGAGTGGCGTCAGGCTCCCAAAACATTGGACCACCGGTATCCCTCTCTATTTTTGCCAGACCGATACACGTTCTCTCGTTGAACGGAGTACAATTTCATTTTGTGCCGCCAATTTCGAACATATCTTTCACGACCCTTTCAAATTTTTAATTTAAGTCGTCTTTGTCTCTTTTATATTTATCTTCTTTTTTTCTCTCCCTCTCTTTCCATCGTTCTTTCATCACTTTATTCACCTTTCCTTATTCCCTTAGGTGTTTTTTTCCTAATTAATGTGCGTTATAATAAAGCGAAATTGTAATTTACAATTTATCAATCTTATCGGTTTTTATCGACGTGTTATCTGTTATCTAACATGCGCAATCACGTAGCAATAAGCCGCGACAGATTACGTGGAAGATAAATATTTACGGATAAACCCCATATTAGATTGCATTGAAGATTCAAGGTTGGAATTTTGACTAATCAGAATGAAAAGAGTTGAAATTTCTTTGCCTTGATTAGTCAAATATCAATCTTTAATGCGTGGTTACAACGAACTTTTTCTACTGGAATAAAGACATTACCCTTGCATCTTTTTTTATATTTTTATTGCAGTTATTATTGTAACGCACACGCTTGCACGCACACGCAACATAAACGGATAGTCTTACGCGACAAAAGCTTTAGAAATAAAAAAAAAATTTTTTATATTTTTTTTTATTTAATGATATACTTTTGATAGATTTGAAATTAATTTTTCGATATTTATGATGTTAAATTAATATTATTATTGTATGAATTACTATGTAGTTTAGTAAAATTAATCAAACATAACATAGTAAAATTAATAAAAAATCAATCATATTTTATATTTTATTATATTTATTTTTTTACTTGAAAAGGAATAATATTTTTGCTTCTATTAAGATGATGCTCTGCTTCTCTGCTAAAAGTATCTCTTTTATTCAAATAATACAAGATGGTTAATATATGAATAAAATTGTGGGACCAACCGAGTTAAAAATCTTTGATAAATAACAAATGCGAATAGATTTTTTTATATAAAACTTTCTTTTACTACAGATCTGCCTACGACAACGTAACCAAAACGAAAGTAGCTATTAAAAAAATTTCTCCATTCGAGCATCAAACTTATAGTCAGAGGACTTTGAGAGAAATAAAAATTCTTACAAGGTTTAAGCATGAAAATGTAAGTATATATAACATGAACAGTTGGATAACGCAATATTTTTTTTAATGACTTATTGTTATTAAGTAACTGTTTTCTTTATAATAGATAATAGATATAAGGGATATATTAAGAGCTCCTAATTTAGAGCAAATGAAAGACGTATATATTGTTCAGTGTCTGATGGAAACTGATCTCTATAAATTACTGAAGACACAAGTAAGTTATCCGCATATATATATCTCTACGCAGTAAATACCGTTTGTTTTTTCTTGATTCTTTGAAATTAGATGGATAAATGGAAAATTGTCTATTTACTGCTTATTTGGAGCGAAAAAGTGGAATTTAATTTTTATATAAATTAAATCTTTTTTAAATCTCTTATATAAATTAAGTTTTATGAATTAAATATAATTTATTTCATTATTTGTATGATAATATTTGATAACATATAATAACGATTTGATCCAATTGTTAGTACTATATGTAACTATGATGTAACGATATAATGTGTTATATTACATGTTACATTTATGAATGGGAAATTACAACTGGTAATATTTACTACAATATAAACATATATTATCTATAATATTTAATTCTGTTGTAAAACATTAATAACGGTATTTACTAAGTACTTATTGGCGTAAAACTGCCTTGAAATTGTTAGAAAAGAAAAAAGCAATGTAGACTCGCGAAGAAATACCCGAATAAAATTTTGTTTTTTTTTTCAGGCTATTAGTAATGACCACATATGTTATTTTCTGTACCAAATATTGCGAGGACTGAAGTATATACATTCGGCAAACGTGTTACATAGAGATTTGAAACCGAGCAACCTGCTGTTGAATACCACCTGTGACCTTAAGATCTGTGACTTCGGTTTAGCGAGGGTCGCGGATCCGGAGCATAATCACGCGGGTTTCCTTACGGAGTACGTGGCCACAAGATGGTACAGAGCTCCAGAAATTATGCTTAATTCTAAGGTAATTCTTAGGCAATTATTATAAACGAAAACATGATTTAAAAGATGACAATTCGGACACATGTCCATTATATCCAACAAAAAAAAAAAAAGAAAATCTAATACTTTAATACAATTTTCTTCTATTTCAGGGCTATACAAAGTCTATAGACATTTGGTCGGTCGGTTGTATTCTGGCAGAGATGCTCTCGAGACGAGCGATATTTCCTGGCAAGCATTACCTGGATCAACTGAATCACATTCTCGGTGTCCTCGGATCACCCTCGCCAGAGGATCTCGAATGCATTATAAACGAGAAAGTACTGGACGTTACGCTTACGTTTGTGCCTCTTTGTATCTCATTAAAATCTAAATTTTGCAATGCAATTTGTATATATATATATATTCGTTGACTTAACACTTTTTATTTATGACGTTAGTTAAAGTGCTTTGATTTCAGGCGCGCAATTACCTGCAGTCCTTGCCGTATAAGCCGAAGGTAGCATGGACGAGTCTCTTTCCCAATGCCGACTCAAGAGCCTTGGATCTTCTGGACAAGATGCTAACGTTCAATCCCAATAAACGCATCGTGGTGGAAGACGCGCTGGCGCATCCCTATTTGGAGCAATATTATGATCCTGCCGATGAGGTAAGATCTATTTGTTTCAAGATCAAAGTGTCTATTCTCTGGAAAAATTGGGAAAACTGGGAATTGTTAGGGATTATTTTTTACTTCGAAAAATTTGGGAATTTTTATGGAATTTTATTGAGACGCAAAGAAATTTTTTAAAAAATTGTCTGATAATTTCATTCTTATTTAACACTTAAGAAACATATATTTAACATATCTTTTTGTTAAAATCAGTTTTTATTAAAGTCTCATTTTTATTAAAATAATTTTTTTTATTGACGATCTTTTTTTCAAGGTTTCATATAAGTTTCAGAAAATTGTTCGATTTAAATAAATTAGTACTTAGGACGTTTATAGTAATTATTCTTTGTTTTATATTTTTATATCTTTAGCGTTTGGATGTAGTGATATCTGCATTTTTTATTATTGTGTAAATATCAATTTTACGTTTAATAAATCAATATTACCATTTAATAAATTTGCTACGCAAAACTGCATTCTTGATAACTTTCTTTGCAATTGAATGAATAGAAATCATTAGAGAGCGTATGTACAATAAAAAAGCTAATTTTAAAAAGCTGCATCTACAACTTTTCTTAATACTTTAGCTTACTTTATCATTCTCCAAGATTTTTTTTTATAAGATTTGAATAGACATTCTGAAGATTTTGCGATTACGGGATGCTATTACTATTGTGACAATTTATATTTAAAAAATTAAATATAATTTTCTCTCAGCCTGTAGCGGAGGAACCATTTAAATTTGACATGGAGTTAGATGATCTCCCAAAAGAAGTATTAAAACAGTATATTTTCGAAGAGACTCTATTATTTCAAAGGAATCATCAAGAAAACGCTATGTAGTTGATCGGTAAGTACTAACAATAAATTACGGTCTCTGAATCATTGATCTCATGATCTATCAATAATTTTAATTTTTTTTAAGGCTTGTTGTTGCCGGAATAGCCGATATGGAACCGAATGGAAAAGAAAAAACAAAAAAACAATGGAAAAGAAGAACAACATAAGTGGAATAACGGAATTGATATTTTGAAGAAAGCGTACTCCTAATACGCCACTTTTTCGCTGATCTAATTAACGACGAGACATAAAAAAAGTGTTAGGATGTTGACGAAAGATGTAGTTGAGCGATTCAACGAAATGATAATCGTGCCGATTAATCGGGTGAGTGATGCAATCATGTACACGCGCCTGTACTTTTGCATGTCCTCTCTTACCGGAAGAAAAGAGAAGTATACAGTGTTTCTTACGTTATATCGAAAAAGCATAATATTTCAATAATTGGTATGTATATATATATATACATATATAAAATATGTATTTTTAATTTATAATCATCGTCGTATCTCTCTCGTACTGCACCGTACCGTCTGTCTGTGATTTAATTGTGAATTGCGAGCGTGACGAGATGTAATACGTGATATATTTTTTGTCCTCATCATATTATCGTTCTCTTTCTTGAATTATCCTCCCTCTCCGGAAGCCGGAAATAGCTAAGATATACATTATCGCGTAATTGTACAGTATAATCAGGGCAATATATACAAATTTGACTTTTCGTGCCTCGATACGAAGGTCCTGTTGAGATATTCGTCTCTATAAACATAAACATTTACTTCAGACGGAATTCGAAGATGCTTGTAGCGTATAATTCGTAATAATTCATCTCGTATGATGTTTCTTCGCTTGTGTGTGTGTGTACGTATGATTGTGTGTGAGTGTGTATGTGTGAGAATTCCTTTTGGTATTTAATCTGTTCGTGATAGTCAACCGTTATAGCAAATACGCGACATATAGGCGCCACGATAATTGAGCAGATTGGAGAGGTTAATAGAATGTCATTTACGTTGAAAGGAATCGTGATCTCTCTTTTTCTCGTTCTCTTTCTCTCTCTGTCTGTCATTTTCTGAACGTTGCGATTGGAGAACGATGATGTTCGAATAAGATACGAATAACGCGATAATTAAAATAACATTTACAAGAAACTCTCGAGTATTAATATCTCTGTCTCTTTTTCGGAGAATTCTTGAAAATCTGATATGACATATAAACTACACTGCACTGAGCTTCGAAAATCTTTTTTCGAAGTTGATATCACGATTTCAAAATTTACTCGTGATAAGGTTCATGAATTGAATTACTAGAAATCAAATCCGCCATTTGATTTCCGATATTTTCCATTCGAATTCTTGTCGAATCCGTAGAAAGAATTTCCCCTCGAAATTGTGTTTACATTAAATTAATAAGCGAGAGTTGAAAAAAAGAAGGTATAAAAGAAAAGAGATATTTACTTCCTCTATTAATTGTTACCGTACACGATATTCATATTCTTCGCGATTCATCTAATAAATTGAAGAAAGATCCTATAAGAGAGATTCTTATCTAGATTTAAGACACATTTTTAATAAGTACAGATTCTGAGATTGTTGAGGGTGATTCGCACATTATATTGGCGTTCTTCGTCTACGAAAGAATGTCAGATTTAATAGCGAACAATATTCTATTATTATCATCAGAGATGTGCAAAATGGGTGTTCAAATCCATTTGAACTAGAAAATGCAAAATAAGAAATTGGAAACTGTCCATTTGAAAATGCAAAATGCTTTTTAGACACTCATTTAAAATAGGAAAAATAGGCATTTTAAAAATGGTTTTTAAAATAAAAATTTTTCAATATTTACATTTCTATATATTACAATTTATTTATATTTAAAGTTCTTATATTTTATTATTTATATTTCTTATTGTTATTTCTTATACTTATTATTTCTTTTAATATAAACTTGACAACAATTGAATTACCTAAACATTTACATATGGGATTACAAAAAATGTTTACAGACATTTAGTTATTCTTTTAAAATGACATTTTTTATCGCAATGCTCTTTAAAAGTACATACATATTATTGATATCTCAATTAATTTTTAATTTGCAAAAAAATGCATTTGAAATAGAAAATGGGTAATGAGAATCATTTAAATGGAAATGTAAAATAGTTTTTTTTAAATATATTTTAAACGCAAAATACACAAAATAGGCATTTTACATTTTGTATTTTCCATTTTAATGCATCTATTTCAAATAATGCATATCTCTGAATTATCATAATGTGTCATGATTTATTAATCTCATCATGATTTAATATATATCCATTTCTTCCTTCGACGTTTATCAAATATGCATTCGACTGTCAAAATATTGTCGTGGAAAAAAGATATAAAAAAAAAAGAGTCGAACAAGTCTCTCGTGGTTTACACTTTTCTCGTACAAGCCTTGATTTTATAACACCTAACACATAAAGTTATGTAGACGATTACAAGTAGTATTCATTCGACAAGCACAAAAATTTTTTTCTGGAAAAAGAATCATTGGTTCATATATAATGATGACAATCCCCTTTGTAGCGACAAATTCTAAATTAATTATGACATATGCTAGAGGATTCCTTGGGAATGGTGGATTCTTTGTAAACACTCTTACATTGTGTAATATATAACTCGAAATGAAATAAATGTACACATTTTTTTCTTTTTGCGATCCAAAAAAGATGACAGATCGCTGTCTTTGTCATATGAATATTCGACGTATAGTGAAAAATCGAATACAATTATACGATTCTTCGTGACGAAATGAAATTTTAATATAATTAATTTCTTGCATAATTTCTAAAAAAGAAAATAGTATATTATGTACACAACTTTTTATGATCTTTTGATTTATCTCGACAGAATTATTTGACAATTCACGATGATTTAAACATATATCAGGATTTTTAGTATACATATATACATGTATATAAAACTTTTTTTTAACTGTGCTTGTTAACATTTTTAATCCTAAAGCAAAAATGGAATCTTTTACGATATTATTTAGCAGTTTATAAGATATTATTAAGATAAGTTCTTTTGAAAAGTGATGGTCATTTCAAGGTCTTTTAAAAATAATATGCTTTCATATCACAAATTACGAGAAAGTTACGATAAAAATCATGCGTTCAATAAAAATGTAAGCCGACGAGAAATCGAAAATTTCCCTGTCAACGATATAATTGGATATGTAATATACATATATAATACACACACACATACACACATAATATATGAGAAGATGTTTTAGAAATAGGTGGACCAAATCCAAAAGCATATTGTACTTATTGTAATGATGAAAAAAGCATAGCTTTCTTTTCGAGTTGGAAATACTTTTCGTTTAGAATAACTTATTCAAAATAAGTACCTTTTATTAAAAGTATAAATAATAGTGTTTACTTTAGTATTAGTAACTTGAAGAGTCTGTCGTAAGCAAGAAATGTTTATAGCTTGAAAAGGAAGCATTTCCGAATCCATATTTATATGACTTTTTCATCATTACAGTACATATACAATATGCTCTTAAAGTTCGACCATCTATTTTTGAAACCTCTGTATATATAAGGAGATAAAAAAAACATCAATATCATCAGGCCTAATAATATACTTAAAGTTATGTACGTGTACTTGTTGTTGTTGCCGATTCTTATATATCCAAACATTAAGCGGAACATTTCGTCCGCCGATTTTCAATGTTACGATCGACGATATTATATATCATTGAGATGTGAAGAGAGAAAAAAAAGGACAGGAGAGAGTAAAGAAGAGCCGTCGTTTTCTCAAGAAATAGAACGATTGTTGTTAGTCCTCGTAAACGAGTGAGAAAAATCAATAGCGTTTTTACGTAGAATATATAGAATGAAAGAAGAACTTTGGAGAAATTAAAAAAGGCCATATAGGCCTCTTAACAATGACGGGCAAGATCGACATTTTTCACATATGTGCGTCAATCAAACATGTATACAGATGTTTTTTCAGCAAGCCATCGCGGGAGGACCTATTTATATTATTGCACAATTATCAGCGTTGCTTTAAAATAACATTTTTAAATGTATTTACATAAAAGTATAAACTTATAGGGGGGTTTCTGTTTAATTGATATTGTCAAATTGATTTTAATTTAATTCATTTCAATTGATATTGTCAAATATTGCTGAAACTATGGCTGTAACGAGAAAAAACTCGATAATCTTGTATTTTGACTAAATTATTTTTCAGTCATTTGAAGATCAACCTAAGTTTTTTTAAATGAAACCACTCATCGAATTCTTTTATATAATTCCTCACAATATTTGGCATAACAAGTTATAAGGATATACAGTGGTCAAAAATTAAATTAAATAATTTACGATATTTTATACTTTAATATTTGACATTATTTTACATAAACTATAAAATATATCTTGTAAAACATTCATATATATATATATATATATATATATATATATTCATTTTTCGATGATCTTATTTCAATACTTTTACTTGTGCACAAAATAATGTAAGGAATCAATTGATGCAAAGAAAACATGTTTTTAAGAAAAAATATGTAGCTGCTAATTGCAAATTACGTATTTTTTCTTCAAAACAACTATGTGTTTTCTTTATACCAACTATTTTCCCTCTCGAAACTTTTTAATTTTTATATAAAATATTTTCTCGTTACAAGCAATTATAGTTTCAGCAATATTAGACTATATTAATTAAAATAAAATATCCTGTGTGCATATATATATATATATATATATATACATATATATATCAACGATTTAATTGCTTTATCTTTTCAATGCTTTGATGCACCAACAAAAACCAGAATTTCTCCATAAAATATTTTTATTCTCGATTCTCTATTGTTTCAGCTTTGGTCCTTCGCTAACGGCAATCGTGAAAGATATCATCTTGTCCGATCAATTGTGTCGCCGTGAATCATTGATGGTTTTTTCGTCGCCGAAGTTACATTCATAGTGTTAAAAGCGAAATGCATTTAATATGATTGTAATTGAAATCGTAACTTTCAATTGTTGCTTGCTCTTTTTTTTTTAAATCAAATTTGCAATTTGTTCAAATTTATGCAATAAATTTCGTCTAAAATAAAATAAATATACAAAAATGTGATAAATAATAAAAAAAGAAATATTGTGAAACTTATAAAGTATTAATTTTTAATACATTATTAATTTTATAATTCACAGGCTATTAAAAACGCGAGGCTAAACAGTCATAAAAAATGGTAGATTGTTTTGAAATCTACTATTGAATTGCTTTATTTTTTGCACACTGATATTTTTCGAAAGTATATAATATTAAACACAGAAAAGAGACCATAAATGGAAACATATGAATAAACTATGAATGTAACTAAGGAGCTATTTGAGAAATAAATGTACTTACTGTGTTCTCTTTACTCGATTTCTTTATTACCTCGATTTACTGCTCCAAATAATTGTTATCTGAGACGGATTATCATTACCATAATGTTAATTAAATTATCATTATCTATATTGTATTTTAAATAGCTATTCCAAACTATTATTGTACTAATATAAAAATGGCTTTATTGGCCAATTATTCGATGTCTTTATTGCGCCACACACATTCGTGTATCCTTATAAACTTTCTTTTTTTAGATTATAAACACTTTCTATTGGTTTTGCACTTTCTGAGGTTTTAGTTACATTTGTGCTGAATGATAATGAAAAATATAAGATCTTATTTAATAAATATTACGCATACACTACACTACACTTTTACATTGCTCATAAGTTTTGGTCGTGCTTGTGATTTAGCAACAAAAATATTTGAAAGACAGCGAATATAGCTCAGCGAACAAATATTTATTTCTTTATTCACAATGATATCGAGTATATTATGTATCTATCAGTGACCTTACTCTGGGATTAGAATTATTTTTACAAGATATCTCGAAGTTATTTCCGAAGACTATAAAATTATTGTTTTTCTTTTTTTCTGATTTTCTTCATGCAAAAGTACAGTTTTTTTACACTTCGAGATAATATGTATATAAAAAGAGATTTATCTTCGACAAATTTCATTTTCTTTCTATAATTGCACAAATGACGGTCAAAGTACTTGGTTGTCTATTTTTTTTTCTTTCTGCAGAATATATCAATTTATATAGATACATAATTTGTCAAACATATACTGTCATTAAAAGTATTCATTATCTTATAACGATAAAAAATGTAGAAATAATGATTATTATTGGAAGATTGATTGTACAGTACAAAATAAGAATTCTGAATATCTTAATATCTTTTCTCGCTCTCTATGTATAAAAAAACTTTTCTAATGATGAAAAAAATTCCATTATTAGTTGCATAAATCATATATAATTACATACACATATTTATATGTTATTTGTATTTCTCTGCAGCCAATGTAAAATGTTACGAAAAAAGTGAAAAATCTTAAAACAATGCACTAAGATAATGAGCACTTTACAAGTTTCAAATTTTTAAACAATTAATTTGTACAAGAATCACTCTCCTTCATTATTATCCTTTGTATATTTATCATTTTTCACTTCTATTCTCAGTGGAGAACGTCCTCTGGTGTGATTGCCGATACGTGATCGCAAATCGCCGCCCTTTAAGGTACTTCTCAAATCACGGCTGTTGGATCGTCTTTAAGAAATACAATATACGTGAGTCTTTAGATAAAATGAATACTTAATTATGTAATAATAAGTTAAAATGTTATATCTTACACACACACATGTGCATTTCTCCAAAAATATTATAAATATTAAATAATTAAAATATTAAAAATATTAAAAACAAAAATTTTTATATAATTCATACACTAATAAAATTGTAAGAAGTATTACCAGAATATTTAATATATATATATATATATATATATATATATTATAATATTTAAAGTTTTATAATATTAAAGTTGCAATATGTGAAAAGTTGATTTCAAAAGGATATGTAGCAAAGAAGAGGGAGAGAGAAAAAAGGGGAAAGCGAAAGAACATGCGCGAGTTATGATAAAAATAGATGAAAAAATTATCCTTTTACCTGTTTTTCAAATAGCTATCGCTCGTTTCGCTTTTTGCATGATTTAATCTTGCCCAGACAGTGGAAGCAATGCGTGGCTTGGGTGGGACCACCTTTATCACGCTTCCTTTAGGGCCCTGAACTTCTTTTGCAGGTACATTGCTGACTTCGTCACTATCATCATCATCATCATCATCATCGTCCTCTTCATCCTCCTTATGTTCGCCCTCTTCTTCCTCTTGCTCTTCCTCCTCTCCTTCTCTCTCTTCTTCTTCCACCAGTATACACTGTCCATATTTTTGCTCCATCTTGCCTTCTTCCGCTTGATTGTCTTCATCTTCCGATTCTTGCCATTCTCCTTCCTCTTTCTCTGACAATTGTGCCTCGTTCTGATAATCTTGTCGGATTATTGCTGAATTATCGTGTTTCGATTTTGTTAGATTCGTATTTGTGACCACTACTTGAATGGGATCATGGAACTGCGCTTTCGTTTTCGGTCTCCCTAATTTCGATCGCAAGTCACCACTGCTATTTAAGTTGTTGAGGACCATCTGAAGAAAAGAATAATTGTTTATATACAGGTATTTACGAAATACGCCTTAAAAAGTTTGTCCAAGTATTTTGCAAACATTCTGTATAGAAGAGTAAAAGAGAAATATTCTTTTGACAACAAAGAAATCAACTAACTTGATATCGGATTTTTGCTCGTCGCTTTTGCAATTTTTCCTCCTCATCGTCAGCGTGCATTCGCATACGGGGAATTTTACTTCGTTTACACCAATTCTCATCGCTGTCGCTACTCGAACTGGTCTCTCCCAAGTCTTCCGTTCGTGTCGCATCTTTATCCTTGCACTTGATTCCCAATCTCTCCTTTATACCGCGTACTTGGTGATCTTTAATGCCATTCCTTGGAAGAAAGTCATCCTCCACAACATCGTTCAAGCCCCACGACTCAGACAATGCGCCCCATGGATTTTTCGTTTGACTTCTATCTTCATCCTCATCCGATACCATATGTTTAGTTTGTTGGATTTGCTTATACATACGCTTACGGGATTCTGTTAGAATTCCTTTGAGACCTGAGAAAATTTGCATAAAAAGAAAAAACTATCTTATCACCTTTACCTTCATCGATTTTAAGAGTTTTATCTTCGTAACATGCACATGCATAAAACTGCATACAAGTTTACCTCCAAAGTTGGGATTTCCATACTTTTTGTAGTATTCGCTACTCTTTTCCGCATTGACAGACTTTTTATCCATCCTGGTAGCAAATCTTAAAAAGATTCCTTTAGATTTTGGATAATCCACTCCCTTCCTCCATATACCTGGTGGTAATGGATAATTGATGTCTTTAATATTTATGCAATTCTCTTT
This sequence comes from Prenolepis imparis, assembly GCF_030444845.1. Taxonomy (NCBI): domain Eukaryota; kingdom Metazoa; phylum Arthropoda; class Insecta; order Hymenoptera; family Formicidae; genus Prenolepis; species Prenolepis imparis. The sequence goes on from NW_028141163.1 coordinate 12,116,708, forward strand.
CTTTTCATCCTTATCTATGATAGACTCATTTTCTTCATCCACTGTCATTATGCTGTCTTTCTTGGAATCCTCCTCTTTGTCTGAATATTTCACAACACTACCTATGATTTTTTTAGATAATCCTAACATAGCTCTGGCTGCCGATAAATTGTCGAACCAGACTATATTACCTATAATGTAATGAATTATATATTAAATAAATATCAGTCACAAACGATATATCATCATACATGTTTTTCTCTAGAACAAAATCAAACTTTGAAGCATACATGAAACATCATTGATCCATTCGATAGACTTCGGAGCATAATCTTGAAAATATTTGAACACATCTTTGGTGCTCATATCCTCGGTTCCTCTCATATGGATTACATTCACTCTGGTGTTCTTTGAATTCTCGCTATCATCCGTAATACCCATACTGTAAATATTATATATAATCACTATAATATATAAAAATCATAATATACAATATTATATATAATTAATATTATGTATAATCATAATTATTATATATAATATATAATTATGGATTGCTTTCGTGCCAAATAAAATAATAATTTTTTTTACCTGCTATATAAATCCTCTTCTCGATTCGGCGATTCCTTGAATTTCTCCAATAAGCCAAAACGCTTCGCCCGTTCTTCCATTTTCAATTTCTCCTCTTTGCTAAAGATATCTATACCAGTTGTAAATGTGGATTTTTCATAGTTGCTGTCTAATGGTGGTGTTTGAATCTATGTAGAATAATTAAAGAGCGTCTTTTTTACAAATGGCATTGATTAATAATACGGAATCGATTAAAATTAATATAATTTTCCTTACCCGTAATTCTGTTGGCAAAATTGTTTTGACTCTGTCTACTTCCTCGATAGGCATCATCTCGACGTCCGAAGATTCATCATACTCATCCATTGTGCAAATGCGACGAATGTGCTAGGCGTTTAAATATTGTTAAGAAAAATCAACTACTATCGTGAATTTCGTAATATTCCAATTAGTAACAAATAAATGCTTACAATATATCTGACAAAATTAATAGGTTACAGTTTACAAATAAGATCAGGTTCTGTCATGGCCACCCATTGAACTCTACGTAGAAGAGCATCTAAAAGAAGCGAGAGAGAGGAGAGAGAGAGAGAGAGAGAGAGAGATAAAGTCACTAGCTAGTGACTTTAGAGAGAGAGACTCAGCGAGAAATGATTGGTCGAATCGACGTCGATTTAACATCGATTCGACCAAATCGATATATCGAATCGATGTAGATTCGACCAAATCGACGTCGATTCGACCGCCATTTCTCGCTGTGAAGGTGGAGGGGGGGGGGGGGCGAGAGAGAAGAGAGATACATACTGGAACGTATTTGAACGTGGATCGTTTGATTGTGAGTGAAAGATCGCGTCCTCGTCTTCACCGAAACGCTCTTCATTTTTCCACAAATCTTCATGAGACTTAGGACAATCGATTGAGTTCACTGGAACGTCGTGCCGCGTTATTACTCGCTATAATGCCGGAGAACAACGAAATATTCGAAATGGTAAGTTAACTGGAATGAAGAAAAAAGTTTTCTGATGCACTTTAATTGTTCAAGAGTATTCTAATTTTGCGGCATCTCGATATCACTTTTTCTTATCTCATAATTATTGGGAACTTTCCAACAAGGACACAGTGTGACACATAGTGTATCATTCTATTTTCTTTCAATACCAGTGAACAACAAAGATAGATGAATGATCTTTGTGTCGCACTGTATTCTTGTTGGAAAATCCCAGTGCAAATTTATGCAAGGCATTTGATATAAATAAAAAACTTATGCGCGATATTTTTTGTCGAAAACCGTGAAAGATTTTTAACAAAAGAAAGAAATTTTAACAAAAATGTTCCCATATAGAAAGGTTAAAGACATATTTAAAAATTATTTCATTGAAAGAGATTGCAATATATATCACAAATATGTTGCGAAACATTGATGCACATATAGCTCTAAGATTTAAATTAAAATTAATTATTAATTATTATTATTATTATATTATTATTTAATTATAATAATTTAATTGATTTAATTATTTTATTATATTTAATTGTTGAGCCAAGTGTTTATATGACACTTGTAAATAAATAAATAATAAAATATTTAAATTTAAATAATTTTATTCATAAATTCAATATTTTTTATATTTTATTTATATGGAAATTAGACAAGAGAGTTTTACTTTAAATTCTAGTTATAATGTAAATAATATAATATTGTTAACTAATATAAAATAATATAGTTTCCGGTAAAAATTTTTTTATATATAATTATATATAACAAAAAATATGTAAGTTTATGCATAATTATATATAATATATATGCATAATTATATATAATATATGCATAATTATATATAATATATGCATAATTATATATAATATATATGCATAATTATATATAATATATGCATAATTATATAATTATATATAAAAAATTTTTATCAGGTTGTTAACTAAATAACACATAATTGCAAGTTAATGAACAATAAATGAATATTTTTTTCGAAATTATCATTAATTGTAAGCATTTACACAAATATTCAAAATGACTAAAATACACCTCTGTCATTAGGAAATAATACATAAAAGTAAGACAATTTTAATTATGTTTAAATAATATGTGTATGTTAATAATCAAATAATTTACAATATCAATAATATACAGTGTCCTATTTTGATCAATACAAAATTAAATTTCTCCGAAATAAAGGGAGAGATATGAAAATAATGTGGTTTCTATATATTGATATATTTGATCTTGAATAGAAAGATCAAGATCATATCAATGTAACTTTAAATTTTTTAAATGGAAATTTCCATTTTCCATTATAAATTATTGTAGCTAATATCAAAACAAAAATATTATTAACAAAATATTATTAAACTTTTTTGATAATTTTTTTAAGATGCATTATTTTTTAAGTTATAAAAGTTACAGTAATATATATTTTTCCATTAATAACATCTCTGTGTGATACACACACATACTCATACACATAAAAAGATATAAAGACTAAAAGCTATTATAAAGATAAAAAGACCTAACTGTGCCACCTTTATCTGATGTAGCTTAAATAATATTAATGCCTGAGTTACTGTAATTTTCATAATTCTCATAACTCAAGAAGTTTTTGAAACAAAAGAAAGTTTAATCATATTATTTTTAGAAATCTTGGCATAAACTACAATAATTTGTAATGAAATATGAGAGTCCTTATTAAAATATTTTTAAGATCTTGATATATTCTTTCACTATAACAAAAGAGAGATAAAACAATCATCATTATGTTCTGTGCCCTTTAAAATCCTTTTATCTAAGCCTTTAACTTTTATGTAAAATATTTTTGTTTGTAACGCTTAAATTTCGAAATATTCACTCGATGAGCAATGGAATATAAGTTATAGGCCGGTATTTATAGTCGGTTCTTATATTTAAGACTGTCTTAAGTACAATCTTAAGATGTGATTAACCAATCACAGAGCCGTATTTGCATTTTAAGACATTACTTAAGACGGTCTTGAAATAAGAACGGAGTATGAATACCGGCCATAATCTCGTGTTAAAGTCTTGTGTAAGCAATGGAATTTTTTTAGTCAAATTCCTGCTAATAATCATTCGAAATAGTTTCGTGTACTTTTATTATCGTCGCAAGTGTTTAGCGTGTATCTAGAGTCAAAAATGTGATAATTTCTTCTTTGATTTTAATCTTTGTTTGGTGATTATATTGATGATTATTATTGGTTATTAACAATACGAAATGAAAATTAGGCATATTGGTAAATAATTCCATTTCTTTCAGTCATTGTGAAATTAATTACTTTGTAAGATCTTAACAATAAGGCTCTCAATGTGATAATCATATTTAAATTTAAACGTGCGCAAATAAGAGGCACACGCGGATGATAATGCATCGGTTTCAAGGAAGAAATAATTTTCGTTTTGAAACTGATTACTTATGCACAAAACACCGATTTTCCTGGTCTAATATCAAGAAATAAACTTCAAGATTTTTTGTTCGATTGCTTTACTAATAATATAGAAAGACCTTTACTTAATTAATAATATAAAAATATTTATTACAAATTATTAAAATCTATAAAGTGATGTAAAAGTTATTTAAGAAAACTATTTCTCAAATTTTAACTTTAAAGATAAATATATCGATAAAGACGTTTATAAAAAAATTTTATAAATACTTATAGAATTGATACATATGTATGTCCACGAGAAATTGCTCACCTTTACCGAGATACTCTTTATATATTTAAATACATACACATACATATTTCGTTTTATTTAAATTACATTTTGTAGCATTTAAATTATTTTGTTCAATATATAAAAACCATCTTCTTTGATTTTTTAGGAGCCAAATAATTCCACGGTAATAACAATATCGAAGGAAACGAGAGATAAAAACAGAAATCTTGGTATCACCTATGGAATCGACGATATACCGCCGTGGTATCTATGTTTATTTATGGCATTGCAGGTAATTTTATATTATACGTATACACATATAGTGTATATATCAACAGTAATAGTGAAAATCAGGGTTGATAAAAATTATGTAAGAAAAAAAAAGAAAAAAAAGTTCTTTTGTTTAAAACACATTTTCAATGCTCTAGATTCTAGATATATTTTAAACAGCGTTAAAAAGAATTAATGTTTAAACAAAAAAACATATTTATAACATAAATAGAATATATAATATATATAATACATAAATGGAATATATAATAATATATATAGAATATATATACATTACATATTTATATTCTACATATATATTCTATTATATTTTATAGAATAATATATTATATATACACAGGGTGTGCGTTTTTCTATTGTTTTTATTAGAAACATTTTGTTTTAGTTTTATTTATATACTTTTATAATTTAATGTAGAAGATTGTCTAACTTATACGATATATATTACGCGCGAGCAAACAAGCGATCAAATAAGAAAAAAAGGAATACAGAGTAAATTGATTGTAGATAAATAGTTCTGATTTGTTTAATGTTTAGTTTCTTGAACTTAACTTGGAAAGCTAAGCGATTAATCATTTTTATACATATATAATAAATGATAATGAATGTGACATTTTCAGCATTATTTAACTATGATTGGCGCTATCGTTTCTATTCCGTTCATTCTAACACCAGCCCTTTGCATGGCCGAAGATGATCCTGCGAGAAGCCATATTATTTCTACAATGATCTTCGTCACCGGTTTGGTAACATTTGTCCAGACTACTATAGGATGTAGGTATGTACGAGGATCATTCAATAAGTAAAGAAACAAAAAAAATTATTAGTTAGCATTCCTCTGTCATCAATTTAAAACAACTGTTTGACAAAACTATTTCAGTATATATGTATATGTATAACTTTTTATCACTCATTCAACAATGACAAATCCTCTCAAAAAATGCACTTTTGAAGAACAGCGTTTAGTGATAAGTTTTGGGGGGTTTTTGGGGATGTAAGACTATCTAAAATTTATTCCTGGATGCTTAAGCAATACTGTAAAAGTTGTGAAATTTTTACAAGTGGGTTGATTAGTTCAAAAGTGATGCTGACGATCGTTTGGGATGCCAATATAAAGACTCACTATTTTATTTTTAGACAGAGCATACTATATATATCAATGTCAGTACTATTGTAAATATTGTTAATATATTGTTAATAAATCCATTGTGTTGAATAATTATTATTATATTGAATAATTATTATATTTTTATATATTAAAACAACAGTCGTTTTTGTCTCTTTACTTATATTGAATAAATTTCGTATAATTATTATGATATCAGACAATATAATATTAAAATTTTTTGTTGCAAAGTGACGGTTACACACTGGTTCAGCTCACAATAAAACTTAAAATTATATTAATTGATCCACACTTGGAAAATATCAATATAATAACTCAAATAGAAAAAATATTTTGATAAATTATGTCAAATTACGTCAAAATAATTACTATTGCTACCTAGGAAACTTTATGCAAAAAAACGTATTTTTGTATTAGGTTGCCATTGGTACAAGGTGGAACCATATCGTTTTTGGTGCCGACTCTGGCGATATTGAACCTGCCACAGTGGCAGTGTCCCGCACCGGAAGTCTTAAATCAGATGTCCTACGAGAATCGGACTGAGTTGTGGCAAATTCGAATGAGAGAACTATCGGGAGCCATTGCCGTTTCCGCTTTATTTCAAGTGATCGTTGGATTTGGAGGTGACTTTTATTTATAATCGCCAACTCTATCTTGTATATATACATAATTTTTTCTTGCTTTTCTTTTTTCAATGTGAGACATTAAAACTGCGTATTTATAGGTATTATCGGATATTTACTGAAGTTTATAACTCCGTTGACAATGGTGCCGACGGTTTCGTTGGTTGGGCTGTCTTTGTTCGAAAATGCAGCGGATGCCGCGTCTCAGCATTGGGGTATCGCAGCTGGGTACGTAATGTGTCTTTCATATAATTTTCGAAAAAGCTTGAAAATACTTTATATGGATTATTATTGTGTTTACCATTCAATTCAATTCATTGAAAATCTTTTGTATAAATTTTTAGAACAATAATACTGCTGACGACATGCTCTCAAATAATGGCTAATGTGCCATTTCCGTTTCCAATGTATCGCAAAAGCCAAGGATTTCATATTATCTGGTTTGAAGTATTTAAACTCTTTCCGGTAAGTATAAAGCGAAGAAAATCCTGTAGATATAATAATTAGTTATCATGAGTTATCACATGATGTAGATGATGACATTAATCTTAAGACTTTATATTTTTTACTGTAAAACATTTATATTTAGAAAATTTATTAATTCTACTTATAAGGAAGCTTTTTTAAGTCTAACACTATAAATTCAAAATAAACTTAAAAAAAATGTTTTATCCATTTGTGAAATCGTAGAATATGAAAAGAATTTGCGTGCGTGTACATCTATAAATTATATATAAACTATATAAGTATTTCTTGCATTCGTAGATTTTATTAACAATAATCATCATGTGGATAATTTGCATTATACTAACGGTGACTGATACGCTACCATATGGTCATCCCGCCAGAGCCGACAGTAAATTGAAAATCATAAGCGACTCACCCTGGTTTCGAGTACCGTATCCCGGACAATGGGGTATACCCACCGTAACATTATCAGGGGTATTTGGTATGCTAGCGGGAGTATTAGCGTGCACGATCGAGTCCATCAGTTACTATCCAACTACTGCGAAAATGTGCGGTAGGTATACATATATTCGATTTAAATCCATTTATTTAGACAAGAACTATAAAAGAGAGAGGGATGAAAAAGATTATTTACGACTTTAACGTTTTTTGTTAATGCATTTTAAGATACTCAATTACTGATGATAACATGAACAATGTACAACATATACATATACTTATATATATGTAAAATTTATCGAAAATTTATGAATTTAATTTTCTTATATATTTATTAACTTTTGTAGGAGCACCGCCGCCACCGCTTCACGCAATTAATCGTGGTATCGGAGTGGAAGGCCTCGGTACATTATTGGCCGGGCTTTGGGGTAGCGGTAATGGTACGAATACATTTGGTGAAAATGTCGGCACAATAGGTAAAAGGCAGTTTTACTTTAAGCGGATTTTCCGCTGATTTAAGCACTTATAAGAACGTAAGCAATAAACCAATTGACATTTTTAATTCGGCTACTATATTTATGTACGTTTTACAATCTATATATACTTGAAAAAAAAGAGATCCTGTGTACTCTACAACTCTACATTGTGCTAATTGGCCAATTGAACACTGAGACTCTTTGATTGATCAATCATGCTGATTGCTATAAGCATCGATGTGTGGACGTGCGCTTCGCGATCGGGACCTTTCCACTTGACTGTGATTAGTGGATTTGTGTTTACTGCTTACGCTTTTTTATGTGCCTTTATGATCGTATAAATCATGTAATATTATCATCTGATATAACGTGAAATAACTTAGGAGTTACCAAAATCGGTAGCCGCAGAGTCATACAATGGGCATGTTTCCTGATGATCCTACAAGGCGTGATCAGCAAGTTCGGCGCGGTGTTTATCATAATTCCCGAACCGATAGTGGGCGGAATATTCTGCATAATGTTTGGGATGATTTGTGCTTTCGGTGAGTTTTATATAAAACAATAAGACATACTTTTTTATTATTTCAATTAAAAATATTACTATCAAAGTGAGAGAGAAAAAAAATGCGCTTAAAGAAGAAATCTCCCATTGTATTTTATGCATCTTAAACAAGATAGTAAAAATAATTATAGATAACGAGCCAATCTGGTGAGAAATAACAAAAAACAAATATAAATAATAAGATGTTACCAAATTCATGACTAATAATATTAAAGTAAAAAAATTCCTGAAAAATTAATTTAAAAAATTATTTACGATTTTTTTATTCCAAGCAATAATTTATACAAGAGAAAAAAATTGAAAAAACTGTTGTAACTGTTTTCATGATAGTATGTATAATGTACATATGATATATAATAATAGCTCCAATTGTTGTTCGAAAATTTATTTTTTATTATAGTTTTATATTTGTTCATGTAGATTAGGAATATTATATAAACTGATTATATATGTCAGGATAATCACCAAGTATAAAGTCAAAGAGAATTTTATTAAAAATGAAAAAAAAAGATACAAAAAAGAGAAAAAGAAAAAATAAATGTGTACTGAAAAATAATAAATAAATATACACAGTATAAGTATAATAAACACAAATATAATACAAAGAAATACAAGATTTCGATTATATTATTTGATATTCGGGAAAAGTTTTGCAAAGTTAATATAAAAAATTTGCAAAAAAAATCAAAATTCGATAAATGCAAGCGCAGAGCGTGAGAAAATTAAAGTTAATATTTAGATATACATATTTAAAAACTTGTTTTAAAATTATTTAAAATTATTTCTGCTTTTATATTTTATTAAATATATTTTCTAATCCAGTGTTTATTGCTAGGTTTGTCGATATTGCAATATATAGATCTCAATTCGTCGAGAAATCTGTTTATCTTGGGCCTATCTATATTTTTTCCTCTGGTATGTGTATTTTCGAAGATTTAATTTGTTATTTCCGGCTTATTATTTGTCTATTTATATATACGCATATTTTGCATATATGTATATATATATATATATATATATATATATATATATATATATATATATGCTATTTATATGCATAAATGTTTTTGCATATATATATGTGATTTTATGTGAGTATAGTGTGTGTAAAAAAAAACCCAGAGAAGAATGAAAATGTGCAAATGATATTGGGACTCATTTCCATCATATCAGGTTCTATCGAAATGGTTGATCAAATATCCGGACATAATACAAACAGGAAATGCTATAGTAGATAGTGTATTCACTGTATTACTCAGTACCACTATTCTAATCGGTGGTGCATTGGGCTGTTTTTTAGATAATATCATACCAGGTATATTATTTATGATCAAATGGAAACAATAACAAAAATATATATATAATTTATTTATTTATTTAATATCCAAGGTAATGCAAAAGAACGTGGATTGGAAGACTGGGCGAAGGAAATGGAATTACCCGATCGCACAACTGATAAGAAAGCTGACGAAATGTCTAATGTCGAATATGTCACGAACACTTTCGACTTTCCGTTTGGAATGAGTTTGCTGAAAAGGTATTATTACATATATAAACTTTATTTTCGTTTGCATATAATTTGTAGATGGATATAATATAATAATAAAATTAATATCTTTCAGGTGGAAATGGACATATTATGTGCCATTTTTACCCACGTATAAGAGATCATAAAAATGTATATTATTATTGTTTCAAGAACACCTTTTTGTTATTATGATTATTTTTTATAATCGAAAATATGTGATAGTAGAAAAGATAAATATAACATCTCTGATATATATAGTAGTGTTACAAGAAATTTTATAACATATACTCACAAACAGCTAGATATCAAGAAAAAAAATATAAAGAAAGTATATCAAGTTTTTAAATTATCTATTTAAATTTAAAATATTATAAAATATATCCCAGCGAGAAATGATTGGTCGAATCGACGTCGAATTGACATCGATTCGACCAAATCGACGTCGATTCGACCACCATTTCTCACTGGGATAGGTGTATATTTTATTGTTTAAATCTTTTCTTAAAATATCACACACACACACACACACACATACTCCTAACACATACTACCACACAAAATCCTAATATCCTAATATAATATCAAAAAATTGCATCAATAATAATAAAAGAGCAAATGTTATAACTCAGACTTTATTAAGACTCTCTAAATGTAACATATATATTACATATTTAAATTTAAATGACTAGCAAGAGTAACAAACACGGATGATAGTGCGTGGTCAGTTTCAAGGATAAATTTAACATATTTATAATAAATATTTATTTATTGTATTTACTAAAGTCACTAGACTAGTGACTCTAGTGACTTTAGTCAAACCGAACGCAGCCACTGTATATACTTGTAGAAGACTTCATTTCTAAAACAAAACACAGATGATATATAAGTAAACAGCGTTAAAAAAATATAGTTTATTGTTTTTAAGTGCTGATTTTTAGTTTATTCAAGGACGAAAAATCTCTGAACAATGGCTGCTTCGACTGATGTTGCTACAGTATGTACATTCAATGTAAATTAACTTGGCAAGTTAAAGTAGCAAGACATAACCTTAAAAACCGGAACAGTAAAAGAATTCTTTTAAAAAAGAACACAATTATATTTATTTTGAAATTAATAATAATTTTCAATTTTTATTTTTATTAGTTTATTATTTTACCCATTAATTGTGTTTTACTTTACTTATTTATATTTATGTTTATATTTACATTTATGTTTTATTATGTTTATTTATGTTTACATTTATATTTATTTTTACATTTATAGTTTTTTATTATACTGACGTGGTTCAAAAAAAGAGACCGAAATGTATACGTTTTTCATATTTTTTAATATATTTATATATTTTTTTTTATATATTCTTTTATATATTTTTGATTCTAATTTAGCTTAGTGCATAATAAATTCATTGTGTCCTATGTACTCTTATTGCTTTTTCTTCATTCTTTAATTTTAAAATATTACATTTCAAATCTAATGTTATACATTATATGCATTGATTATTTATAGAAAAAATTATATAAATCTTATAATAATATTTATATAATAACTATGAGAGCGATAAAAACAATATACAATATATAATATAATAAATATAATTTATTATATATATAATATAATAATAATTTTACTATATCATTTTTATGAATCTTTAGATCAGAGCACAGAGATATTTAAATGAGCCATTGGTGGAACGATGCAGAGATCTAGCTATATTGATAGAAGAGTCAAGTACCACTGAACTGCAGCTTGTCTTCCCTCTACTGATAGACTCTTTATTTGGAATAGTAGATAATGTCGGATGGAATCTGCACATTATTACAACTAAGAATCCACAAGAGTACGAAGCACTGTGCAACTTTCTTTGTCCACAAGGACCAATGTTTTCATTATGTTACAAATTGCTTCCAGACTGTTACTTGAAGTATAACTTTCCAACATCATATCTTCCAGTATGTCTTAAAATTTAATTTATGCTACATAATATATACGTGCGTATGTTGTTTTATATTTATTACAGCTACAAACCTTATTGTTTCATATTTTAGTCAAAAATACGCTCCATGTTGGGAGAAGGAGTAATATCGCCATTTTATCTCGATAAAATTAGAGATGATCAAGGAACCCGTCTTCCTTCAGCTTTATCTATGAGTATCCTTTGTCAAATACTATATAATTATTACTATTTAATTACTAACTATATACTAATATCTACTATAATAATATAATAATGCCCGTTAAAATTGAAGGAATATTTAATAATGCCTTGATTCTGTACATCATAATGTCCTTGATTTATCTTGCTTAAATTATATTATGCCTTATTAGTATTGATTTTTCCTTAATGCAAATATATATCCTTTTGAATATTACATTTTTCATTTTGCGTATCATCTGACCAATCCTTGGTTACAACTGCAACAGTCAGAGAATGTATGGGCGAATTGGGAAACTATTTACGTTCAATTAGCACATCGTTATTTGTATCATTTCCTTCCAAAAGATAATTCTATCGTTTTACCAATGATTGGACCGTATGTCAAAAAAACTCCACCAAGAAAATTGACTCAGTCACCAGAATTCAGAAGGTATGGAAACATTTAATGTTTATATTGAGAAATAAGTCGCATAAATTTAAGTAGCAAATATATTTTATTCATATATTTTCTTAAATCTTCCCAATCAGAGATTATCACAGAATGCAAACTCCGAGGCTTCTAAGAACGTCCATATTATCACCAGGAACGACAAGTCCTGCATCAGGTGTACCGCAACAACAATGCTTACCGCAAGTATGGAGAAGTGAGACTGTAGTGCAGGTTTTTCTCGATTTTTGGTTGGAATATGCAGAGAATGCGCAATTGACTTCCCAATTGAATACATCCTACTTAACTTCGATACCGCGGCGAGTAAGTTTTCTCGATTGAATAAACAAACAGTGAATAATGATGTATATAAAAAAAATATAATATTTCCACAGAATAAGAACAAGAATAATTCTAATAATAACTTCTAATTTTAGCATAGCATACATTCTGGTGAACATATACGCCTTGTAAGAGCATTTATAAAAACGCTGCATGAATTTACGAATAGCGCAACAGGTGACAAAAGTGCTATGGATGAATTGAAGAGGTATTGAGATATTTTATTATATATATATTATTTGTTTATTTAAATTTATAAATATATTTTTTATAATATTTTACATTGTACATAACTTCCTTTTACTATTATTTTATTTTTATTTATAGAATAATTCTTCCTTCGGTTCAAGGAAAAATATATACGTTTTTGCGAAAAGCAATATATCATTGGCCATTGGACAGTTCGTTTAGATTAATATTGGAAGCTTGGTTGAGTTTTATTCAACCATGGAGATATGTTCCGGGAGTAACATACACTAAAGAAGGGTACATATATCAATACTATAAAAGTACTGCTAATATTAAACTAATATAAAAATATTGCTAATATTTGCGCTTCAATGTTTTTAGTAAAAGAGAAGAAGAAGAAAGAGATAAAATTCATGACCCTGGAAGATGGATTTCTTTTGTTGCCAATAATCTGTTAGCATATACAGCTATATTTCAACAGTTGCTTCCACGATTTATGAGAACCGATTTAGTAGCACCTAAGAATGCACTAATGTTATTCAGAGTTACAAAGGTACGTATATTTTCTTTCATTGCTATAGAGTATACTATTTTCTATAATTTTTAAAAATATATTTCTCTGTATAGGTATTTTCGCAACCACATTTAGCAAAAATGATATGTGAAGTAGAAAGTTGTATGGACGATGTAGGCTTAAGTAAAGGTCGACTAACCACCAATCAATGGACATCGATTGTTAGGCAACAGATTCTCGAGTTAGAAGGTCCGACATATCAATATATGCCTATGTTTTCATCAGCTATCACTTTGCAGGTATTTTCCACTTTTCGTAGATCTCTAAATATATCTATCGATATCTATCGATTACTAGTTTCTGATTAGTTTATTTTCTTTATAGGTTGTATGGTTCTTAAGCACCATTAAACAAGCGCATTTAACAGCAACTAGTTTGGTCGAAGCTTTGGAAAACAGAAGAAGAGGAAAGCGCTTTTTGCTGTCTTTATGGGAATTTATTAATTGCGAAGATTATTCCTCAGATGATATCAGCATAGAAGAACGACGACGCGTTCCTCTACTCTTGGCTACCTCTCAGCAGCAGCTAATAGATATATTTCAAGTAACTAAATTTTTCTTACACTTATAACACAAATTGTACATCTATATTAATGTAAATATCACATAGAGAGATAATCGTGATTATTGCAGATCAACCTCGAAGACATTCCACAAGATGCTATAGTGGCGGATCAAGAATATCATGATAGTATTCTGTCAACTTCCTTTTGTCATCAATCGCAGGTATGAACTATTGACTATAACAAGTTTTTTTTTACCGATATGCTGAGGATGGTTCAAAAAAGGACCAAAACAAAATAATTAAAGAGGAATTTAAAAGCAATTTTGTCACGCCAATATCTGCACCTGATTCTTATTAGCTTTTCATATTTGAATTTGTATTGACTATGATTTTTTTAGTGAAATTTTATCAAAACTTTTTTCATTTAATTAAAAAAGAATATTATTAATTTTTAGACGGACTCTAGTCTTGATTCGAGTAGACCGGGTACTTTTGTACCCCTGCAAAAGGATAGGCAAACGTGTCGATATATCGAATACATGGGTGATCCAGAACTACAGCCGATTCGAACGAATGAGTGTGCTTTTCTCGTTAGAAGCTTGTACAAATTATGCTGTTACATCAATTTCAAGGTATTATACATATATATGTATTTTACATTTTATAATTATACATTATATATTATACATATTATATATTTTATATAATTATACGTATACAACTATACATATTTTATATATATCTTTAATGCACAAATTGTTATTCGTCGGTCTAATAACTCGCGAATTTGCAGTATCGACGTGAGATCATCGCACTGTACAACAGACCGAGCTTCTTCGGTAGTATTTCTCGGCAATTGATTGCACCACCTGTCACAGTTACGAAGTTACCGAAACGTACGCCTAACGGATTCACCAGTGGCTACGAGGAACGACTGCCACCTCGATTGAGTTTGCGACCTTTAGCCAGCTACTCTTTTCTCGTCAGTGTGTTATGCGGTATATTTGTCGCATGGCTTACCAAGTACGTATAATTTCATGATCTCTTTATAATTTGTTGTGAATTGAAATTACGTTACGTTATGACAATTCTAGTATTACTCTATGCGCTTACCGTTTTCTCTTACAGTTATGGTCCTTTTAAGTTTTTGGGATTTGCACTTTGGGTTTGGATTATGTACATAATTATACGTGCCACATTGCATCATTATTTTCCATCTGATATAAATTCTTTCAGACCAAATTCAACTACGTTTTCTATCAACCGCTGATTTTCAGTGGTTTTAAAATGACCAATAAGTTACAGTTCTGTGTAAGGTGTTTTAAGATACATTGGGATATATTCGTATATTCGTATAAATGTTTAACAATTTTTGATATTTACATATATATAATATAAATATATATTAGCGTGTGTATATATATATATATATACACACATCCATATAAAATATATTTTTAATAATATTTGTAACCTACTATTTTTTTTGTGTGTATTTACGATTATTTATAAAATATACCAATAAATCGTTTGTGCTTGCCATAAATGATATAAAAATATAATATATATGTATATTATGAAAATATTTCAGGTAAAAGTATCAATGCTTGGACATGCATCTATATCTGGACATTCGTATTTTTTTAGTTTTTAAATATGGATATCTAAATTTTTAATATGGAATGTATATATACATATATTAAATGTATGTACATATGTTCATGGCTGAAAGTTTTGATATCCGCATTTAAAGCCAAAAAAATACGAATGTCCAGATATAGGTGCATGCCCAAGCATTTTACTTTTACCTTAATTGCTCCCTCCTTTTCTCTCTATCTTACAAAATAATTACAGTGCAAGTGCTTTAAATATCATTATTGCTTAAAAAAAAATTAACTTATAAATTTATGGAAATGACAATAGAAATGAATTTTCTGAACTATTTTCTCTCTGAATCAGCTATTTAATATATCTATTAGCTGCTGCTGAGCAATGTGGCACATATAATTTATATATATATATATATAAAACAAATCTTTTAGCTTATTGAAATTAATAATATTAAAAAATTAGGATATTTTTAAAATATATAAGAAATCATTTATTTCTCAATTATCTGTTATTGGTCACATATATATTACGTTTATTACTGATAATATATGGTTGAAATCAATTTAGGTCTCTCTCTTTTTCTTCTTTCTCGTAGAAGAGAAATTATTTTAAACTATAATATAAATTAATGTCGCTTCTACTACAGTATTCGTAAGAAGCGATATTTGTGTAATATATATCTATTCACACGATTTAAGATTATTGTTTATCATGCGCATCCCACCACACGAGATTCATATTTTAAATTAATGCAATTTATTCACGAAAAATTAGAATATTTCGAAAACAGCATTTCTGGAAACTTTACATAAGAAAGAATATGACTTCATAGGAAAAATGATAAGAATAATGAAAAAAATAATTTAATAATACTTTATTGCACTAAATTTTTTAATATTGGATTCTTTTTTCCTTTTTTTTTGGATTTTTCTTTACAAATGCATTTCTGTTAATATATTATTGACGTGTTTACTTTTTAATCTTTTTTCAGTCACATTTTTTCAATGTGACGTCACAAAAACGACCTAGTCATCGTTATCTGAACGAATATAAATACTAACATGAAGTAACACGAACGAGCTTAATCAACATAATGCATTGAGAAAATAAGCTCGCAATTGTCTCATTAGACAAATTGAATTCGAAAATTGAAGCTAGTCGATCGATATAGCTTCAAGTATAAGTAAAAAAAAAGTTAAACTACATAAAATCAATATAATGCAAAAAATATAGCAGCGATTATTAATTCTTTTAATCATTATAAAACAACTCACTATACTTTCAAAAGATTATTAATCGCATGAATTCGTGAATATAGCGACTGCATCAGTAAAAAATATGAGATTCTCGAACAGATTTTTTCGAGTAAAAGAAAGTGAAATTGACTTTTACATTTCTTACAAGACTAATTATAAATAAAATTTAGATATAAAATTTTTAGTTATAAAATGGAAATATTCATATATGTATACATATATATACAAAGTTTTCAATAACTCTAATTTTAAAAATTAAAAATAAAATAAATATACAAATAATTAAATATATCTTGCACATATCTTGTGTCGTCGTTAAAATTACAAAAAAACAAAACAAAACTGAAAAAATTGAATGCAAAGAAATTAATTTTTGCACACAAGAATAAAAAATTAATCTCTATTTTAAAAAATAAGACAAATTTGAGTACTTATATAAAATTAATTTCTTATAAAATATATAATTAATTTCACTCTCTTTATAAAATTAATTTGTAATTATATTATTATTTATATATAAATTTCATTATTTTATATAAATTATATTATTTATAATTTATATATAAAATACGTATAATATACTTTATATTGAAATAATTTTAATATGATATGATTTTAATTTTATATTAATATATAAAAAAATCATATCATTATAGATAATTGTTATATTTTCATAATTATACTAGATCAACACAAGCGCGCGCTACGCGCGCGCTATTCTTCAATTTTACGTTAAAAAGTGATATTTAAAATAAAATAATATAAAGTTTGTTTTAACTCGATTAATATTTTTTGACAGAAATCAGCTGATTTCTGTCAAAAATATTAATCGAGTTTAAAATATTATAACATACATAATATTTAAAATATATTATTTTAATTTATATAACATATTTTTTTTTAATTATTAGCAAATTAACGTTTTAATCAGGTGATTTCTGTCAAAAAATATGAATAAAGCGAAAATTTGCAAATTAAATTTTAAAATAATAATGTGTTATAAAAATTAAAATAGTAATATGTTTTATATAATATGTTATAATGCCTCATCTGCGATTATAATAATTTTTGATAATTAATAACACTTTACACTCGGTTAATATTTTTGATACTTATCAGCTGATTTCTGTCCAAAAATATTTATTGGATAAGGCATTATAACATATTATTTATATTTATAACATATTACTATTTTAATTTTTATAACACATTATTATTTCAAAATTTAATTAGCAAATTTTCGTTTTATTAATATTTTTTGACAGAAATCAGTTGATTAAAGCGTTAATTTGTTAATTAATTTTTAAAATAATAATATATTATAAAAATTTTTAATAATAATATGTTTTAAATACTATGTTATAATTCTTTAAACTCGATTAAAATTTTTGCCAGTTATCAGTTGATTTCTATCAAAATATATTAATCGAAGATAAGGTATTATAACATATTATTCACTAAACAACACAAGCGCGCACTTCGCGCGTTTTAACAATGTTAATAACTTGCCTTATTTAGAAAGGGATATCTGAGAAAAAATCTATATACAATTAAATATAAATATAGGATGTCCTATTTTAATTGCACATCACAAATATCTCAAAACAAGACATGTAAAAAAAAGTGTGTCAAAGAAAATTTATATGATTTTGAAGAGGAAAAAATTGTGATCTTGAATTTTAACTAATTGAAAAATCATTATATATATATAAAATAAGCTTTGTTTTGTATAATTTTTATCCGTATGTACAAAAAAAAAAAAAAAGAATAATTGAAAAAATAAATAAAAGAATAATTTTTTGCATCTTTTTTTTAGAAATAATAAAATTTAAAATTTTTATATATTTATTTTTAATATTATATATATTTTACTTAATTGTATATAGACTTTTTTCTCGAGTATATTTTTCTATCTTGTTATTTATATCTCTACACGAAAGGAACATGGAGAAATATAATCTTTTAACTTTAACAGAAAAAAGTAAGGAAATAACGTGTTATGTGTTAATTTATATAGTTTCACGTCACGCGTAGCCTGTAATAAAAGTAAAGCATGCAGTTAAGTAAGCATGACATCGCGTAAATATCGTGGATCTGTTGGAGGTTGGTTTTTAATTAGATCTTTTTAAATATCGCACCCACGTGCGTTTTTATATTATTTTCTGATTCTTTCTTTTGCACGTGTTTTTTCTAGTCGTTTTTTAAACGAGGAAAAGCTGATCTTTATTACTTCTACAATATAAATAAAGCTCACGTTACTCTCCATGTGTTTTGTGTTCCCGCTTCGTTAAAAACAGCATTATACACCTAATAATCCGCAAGCTCTTTCTCATATGCATATTTTTTAGAAGAACTAAAAAACATAATTTATATCATATCCTTTCATCGCAATAACTTTTATTTATTTCTTAAATTTAAATATTCCTCCTTCTTTAAGCTTTTAAGTGGACAAAAAAGAAAACCCAAAAATTATCGAATATAAACATTAAAAACTAATGAAGAGATCCATATTAAAATATTATATATATGTTTAAAAAGAAATTTGTTTTGTGCTTTCCCGTTAAATTTATCCGTCCTACTAACTTTTGACGAGAGATATTATCGTGTGTCTCTCGATTTTCAAATTTATTTCATTTTTTCATACAGATTTTGGTCTTATTGACATTGGTGGATCCGGCGATCGGAAATATACGGCACTGAATTTAAGCCTATCTTCCGGCGCGACACATTAGTCGTATTAAACCATTACACACACTCGGTAGTATATTCAAGGGTGTATTTACACATGGTCGATGTAACACGAACACGACCTATTTTCGATTTAGATCGCGTTCATCGAGAGGCTGCTCGCGCGAGAGAGAAAGAGAGAAGTCATTTAACTTCGCGGTGCAATTAGAGATCCTTTATGCAATGTCAAGCGCTCTGTTATACGCCAGTTATGGACAATGAATATGTACGAATTCTCACAAATGAACTCGTTTACCGTTCGTTAAAGCCACTAGCAACGAATGGAAGTGTCTAATTGTAAGTTGAACAGCCTTCCGCTGTTTTTTTAGACGCCATATATTGGGGCAGTGATAACTCATCAACAAATTATATTGTTATATATTATATGCCACTGATTGGCAATAATTAATCTCGATCTTGACAAACAATCGCGATTGTATTCTGTATTTGTATGAATATAAATTGTGGGTAACAAAAGCAAATATAGAAAAAGAAGAAGAGAAGAAGTTGTACTCAAGAAATCTATACAGAGAGAATTTCTCTTAGAATTTACCCTGAAAATCATATTTTATGATAATTTCTCTGATTAATATTTATCACAATAAAAATAATAATATCTATCACAATAAAATATAAAACATGTTAGATTAATTTTACTAAACTGCATAGTAAAATTAATCAAACATATTTTATATTTTATTGTGATAGATATTATTATTTTTATTGTGATAAATATTAATCAGAGAAATTCTCGTAAAGTTCTTTCCATATCATATTGTCTTACGATTACCATGATTTTCAGGGTAAATTCTAAGAGAAAATTCTCTCAGTGTAGCTTTTTTGCAAATAATTATTGTGTGTCGGAATCTTTTGCTTGTGATATAATATTAATGTAAATATTTCACGAGCTCTTCTTTTGCCATATTTCCAACAAGTATTTTATCGAATTGTGAAACAACAGAGCATAATTTAATCAACAGTCAAATATTTGTTATCCTTTTATTTTGAACACTTTTATTCTATTTTATTTATTAATTTATATTTTATTCATATAATGATTTTTTTTAAATCTTATAACAATGCATAAATACTTGATTGGACATATTATATTCTTTATTTTATTCCAGAATATATAGCGTGAGGAAATAAATAATGCGCAAATATATAATACACACTTTGTAATACTCTAGTTTTTCAATATGTATATTTTGCTTTCTTTTTTTAAGCGTTGTTATAAAATTAAAAAAAATTATTTTATATGAGAGAATTAAATATAAATTATATAATAAATTATATAATAAATAAAATGAAATAAAAGTGTTCAAAATGAAAGGATAATAAATATTTAACTGTTGATTAAATTATGCTCTGTTGTTTCACAATTCGATAAAATACTTGTTGGAAATATGGCAAAAGGAGAGCTCGTGAAATATTTACATTAATACTCGCGGTTATTAAGAAGACTGACGTTTTTTGCAACCACAATATAGGAGAAAAGGAGAGAAGACACATGAATTGTATTTCAAATACATACCTATACAGAGTGTTTACGAAATACTTGGACAAATTTCTAGGGCGTATTTCTCACGTCAAAGTAAAGAATAAAATTTATATATATCCATAATCGAAAATGAGCGATTGCAAAGCTATCCCATTTTAGGGATTATTTAATAATAATGTTAATATAAACTTTATTTTATTAATTTAATTTCGCGCGCTCAATTATTTATTTTTTACTATGGCTATATATAAATTTTCTTCTATATTTTGAAGAATATATATAGAAGCCCTAAAAGTTTGTCCAAATATTTTATAAACACCCTGTATATGCGTGTATATATATGTATTTATTTGCGCGTATTGGTATGCATATACTTAACTTCTCCGCAAAAAGAGAGAGAGTAACAAATGTATAGACTTATTGTTTAGTTAGCCTTGACAGAGTAATTCTATCCCTTCTGCCCCTTTCCCCGATTTTATCGACGTTTAAAAATGTCGTGTGATAACAAATGTTCGGTTCGTGCCTCATCATCAAGCGCTTTGCGATACTAATCATTACGCACGCATCATATCTATTAATTACGGTCGATGGCTATCGTGTCATTTTTAACTCTTACGCACAGGAATAGCTTTAGCACGTGAGGATCCTATGAAATCGGACAATTACTTTTACGAAAATTTTCGACTATGTTCGAAGTTACGATAGTCTACATATTTTACATTATTTTTCATTTTATTTTACA
The DNA here is from genome assembly GCF_030444845.1 of Prenolepis imparis. Classification (NCBI taxonomy): domain Eukaryota; kingdom Metazoa; phylum Arthropoda; class Insecta; order Hymenoptera; family Formicidae; genus Prenolepis; species Prenolepis imparis. The sequence continues at coordinate 12,138,482 of NW_028141163.1, forward strand.
TTAGACTCTTGTTAAATTTGTTAACTTGACTAAACTTTTCAACTAAATTACTATTTTGTTAATTGAACATATATTAGTATTTAAATCAAATATACGTTTTGTTAGATTTAATATGTTATATTTAATTTAAATATTTCTATATATTCAATTAACAAAATAATGTTTAGTTGAAAGGTTTAATCAAGTTAACAAATTTTTTTTCAGTGCAGAGGATAAAGAAATATCGGACAAAATATAAATAAATTATTTATCTAACTACTTTGTTCTTCTATAAACAATTGATTTTTCTTGTTTGTTATCTGTCGCTCATGCTTTTATGCAAATACAATTGCATAAGCAAGAGTAATGACTTATGTCAGATATAAAATTTTTTTATAACCACTGCAGGCTATATTATACCTATTGATTGTTACAAGGAGCTATCAACATACAATAGGTCACGTTTTTCTTTATATAATACTGAAGATGAAATTAATCTTAAACAAAAAAAAAATCTATTTACGAAAGAAAGCAATATCCAATTGCGTCTTATTTTTTCTTATAAAATTGCAACCATTCATTTAGCATGTGATTGTTTAAATCTCGTCTTATTTTGATATCGAATGTATGTAATTTACATGTTAAAACGAGACATGAGGAGCAAGATCAAACGCAATTTTATATCGATGATTTCATGTATGATTTTTCTATCAAATATATTTTTTAATATATTTTTTCAATCAAAATTAAGTTATATTGCACAATAAATGTTATATACGTTCCTTGGGCTTCTCGCATTTAGAAGACATCAAGGATGACACTGAAAGGGATGTAATTTCTAGAAAAACAAAAAAGTGTAGGAAAAAATTGGGAAATGTGTTTGACATGACCACATCTGCTACAAGCGATAAACGAATTGATATTATTAAGTTATAAGAAGAAAATCCACGTTAAATTTAAATGAACGATGTACTGCAAATATGAAATGCACCCATCAACCCTTATCGCATCCGTTCGCGGTACATCGATATTACACGATCAATGCAACATGGAACGCGTAAAATAAGGCTTTCCTTGACTTGACATTTTGATAACGAAGGCGGAAGGAAGAGCACGAGCTAGAGATTCCACCTCCACCTCGTGTTTTCTACTGTCACAAGGAACACCTCAGTCACACGCCATAGGGTTGCGAAGGCGCACGCGTTCGCTTCAGCTTTGTTAGTGCTTTTTACGGTTTCGCGTATTGCGAAGAAGAGAATCTTATGTGTGTATCAAGCTAATTAATAACACATAAAAATATTTACCATAACATAAAATAGAATTTACATAAGTATTCAGCCGAGTCGATCGATCGATTCTCTCATCGAGAAGTGACAGACCTTATATGCAATAATTTTTCCCGCTCTTTCGAGGATGTACATGAATGAATGACGCGAATTAATATAACAATTAAAAAGATAAATTTTCAATTGTGTGATTGGTAGGATATTATTTTTTTTAATTAGTGCCATTCTGTCTCTCTCTCTTTTTTTTTTTTTTTCTTTGTTCGTCTGCTCGGTGTAATAAAAATTTTTATCGCTGTTGAAATCAATCTACTGGATATCTAAAAGTAATGTTAATAAAATTATCTCTAAATAAAAATAAAATTATCTCTAAATAATGAGTAATAATGAAAAAAGTAACAGCGATGCGTGATCGCGAGAGAAAATGTGATGTGCTGAGTACATGAATACGAAAACGGCTTCCTAGCTTTGCTTCATAGCGACGTGACGGTGTGTCTGCAAATTCGCGTGACACAAAATACAGTCCTATTAGATGATATCGTGCGGAAATCCATCTTAACTCGATTTCGCTGCTCCTCCCATATAAGTAAATGGACAGGAAACGCGACGTCCGTTAGCATATCACGCGAAACGAATGAGCGACCGATCGATCGTCTTCTCTGATGCGAGAAGCGAAAGACCGAAAAAAATTTATTAATAAAAATATTAATTATCAAAAATATCGAAAAGCCGGCAGAATAAACCGGGTTATAAAACAAGGAAAAATGAATCAAATATAGTGATACACGGAAGTTCACGTAAATTTCATGCACGAAATTGGTAGCGCAACACATTTTGATTCCTTCGAAGATCAATCGATAGGTACCAGTATTTATAAAGATAATAGAATTTAAAAAAAACTGGAATATTTTTCAATGAAGACTAATGTCTAGTGTCTAGGATAATCACTGAAGAAGAATTGTTAATTCCGGAGCAAGCGCGTGAATGATGAAGCAATCAGTCTTCTTTTTCTTGCGTCCGATGATGAAATCCGCGATTTTGAACGATCTCCAGCAAATGAAGTTAACGAGAGTTCGAGAGTTAAAAAAAAAGAGAGAAAGTAACAATTATTAAACATCTAAGAAATATATCGGGAATTCTATCGAAGAAGCAATGACTATTGCTTATCATACTGGAAAATATCACGACATCCCATTTACGAGCCAACATGATGATTGCTCCGGCTAACTTTATACCGCATCATACAGTATCATGCTTCAAGATCGAAGGGTAACGACGAGAATCATTCGTTTGTGTCTTCGAGGGCGCCAATAAGACTGTCAGATGACAGTCTTGACCAACGATAGTCGGGATGATGGCATTCACGTCGAATGCGACCGACACGATATTCGACTATTTGGATCATTTCAACCCAACAAACGCATCGTCTGTGGAAACGAAGCTGAACCTGCCGTACACCGTCTGCGAGATTCTAGTGGCGATCTGCGCCGTCCTCGGGAACGGCCTGGTGATCATCGTGTTCGGCAAAGAACGGAAGCTACGCAGACGTACAAACTACTACATCGTCTCGTTGGCTGCAGCAGATCTACTCGTCGGTCTCTTCGCGATCCCGTTCGCGATCCTCGCGAGCATCGGTCTACCGACGAATCTACACGCCTGCCTGTTCACCGTATCGGTCCTCGTCGTTCTCTGCACCATCAGCATCTTTTGCCTGGTGGCGGTGTCCGTCGATCGTTACTGGGCGATATTACATCCCATGAGATATTCGCGCACTGTACGCACCAAAACTGCCATAGGTGAGGGACCATCATCCTTCGTTCCCAGCTCTGACGTTATTAATTTGATTCCCGATATCGGGTGCTCGTGTCATGAGATTATTAATAGCGGACGATGATCCGACGTGTCATTTTTCCACTCTTAGGAGGAATAGCAGGAACTCGATCTCGACGTAATGATTACATCATTTTACGTGAATTGATTTTATTCTTTTTTTTTTTCGCTTTTCTTATAAACGCTAAGAAACAAACTTGTTCATTCAAGTGATCAAGATTGCCGATAGTTTGAACGAAGCGAGTTGTTTCTGGCAATTTATATTTAGATATTTTTCTAGATTACAGTATCCATAATACAGAAATAGAGAGAGAAAAATTAGTTTTGATCAGAGTTTATTTTAAGCGACGTGTCAATGAAATCAGTCCTAAATATTGCAAATACTTGAACACAGTTTTTAATATTTCATTGACACAATAAAAGCGGGTATTTGGCAAATATGATTCTGGATTATTCTAACAGGAATTATAGATTACACTCTTATGTAATAGCTTAACCGCAATTGCAGACTTGTTTAGTTAAGGATCAGTTACAAAGGAAGCTTTAAATCAGATCTTTAGATACGTTATTAACTAATACAGTGATGTTAATGAAAGAGACAAGAAGGCTCGGTAGTTACATGGTACTCTAATCTCACTTTCCAAATTATATGTACATTCGGATGTAAGGATATAAATACGGTAAACCGATAATTACATGACATTATTGCGTAAATTGTGATTTAGTGCTATATCTTTTCTAAATCGCGTCTCAATTATCTTAAAAATAAAACGTTTTTGAAAAAAACGTTTTATGTAAAATATTGTATAAATGTTATTGTCCGGAACAAAGTTCATATTATAATCAAATATAAATACATATAATTATATATGTATAAAAAAAATATGTCCATATATTTTTTCTTTCTTTCGTACAATCTCTATCAGCGCGTGTATTTAAAAGAAAAATAGTAAGAAGAATAATTAAAAAGTAATTCGAAATAAATAATTAGTATGAAGGCTCACTTAAGAATAATCAATAAAAGATAATGAAAATGGCAATGAGAACCAGCGCAGTAATTGCTGCGAGTAATTTTATTATGCACTAAGAAATTACAAATCAAATATAGCCGTACATTTCAATCCCTTTTTTAGACTCTCTAGCGTAATATTAAAAAATATTTAAAAAAGTATATTTAAAAAAATTAATAAATAAAATTATATAATAAACGACGCAGTCAAGAAAAAAGCAAAACTATAAAAATAAAAAATAAGGTGCTGTCATTACAAACTCTAAACAAATTTCTTCGTGTCAAACAGTAATAAAAGAGTATATATAACTTTAAAATACGCATCCGTTATCCTAATTATGTATTCTTCCAAAGTTGACAAAATTAGGAGCAAACTAGGAGCTGTTTAATAAAGGTAACATAAAACAAATAATAAAATAAATTATATTTAATATTATAATTCATAAAACTTGAGATTTAATTTATATAAATATTAAATCCGATTTTTCGCTTCAAATACGCAATAGATTAACAATTTCCCATTCATCCGCCCAATTTCAAACAATCTGTTTAATATTCTGAATCTTTTGTTGACTGTATCAGAAATTAAGCTGACAGAAAAAGATATACTTTTAATCTTATGTTAGTAGTCGCCTTTTGTAGACTTGATATATACTGTAAAAAAATATGTAAAATTACATAAAACATATATAAATATGTAAAATTACATGAATATTTTACACTTATTATTTATTGAAAATTTGAATATGAGATAATTTTATCACGTAACAGCTAGCGGAGGAATATATATAGAACAATATTATATTGCAATGATGTTTTATTACATGTGTAATGTTGCAAAATAATACGTATTTTTCCCAGTGGAATACGTTTTCTATTAATCGATAAAAAATTCGCTTATCTTCGTCTACTGCGGGTATAAAAATTTTGTTCGATATAAAGAGTGAAAGAATGTAATAGATATTAATCGTAATTAATAATCCATATCTAATGAATGTATACGAGTGTTATTAATTAAAATAACTGTGTGTATATAGACGATGTCGATACATGGCATGTTTACAACAAGGAACACTCGCTTTCAGGTATAATATGCGTGTGCTGGATAGCGGGCACTTTAGTGGGGTTCCTGCCATTATTCGGATGGAACGCTGGTGAAACAAGCGATCATAGATGTATTTTCACCAAAGTTATGGATTATGATTACCTCGTATTCTTATACTTCGCCACAATAATCTTTCCCGCCTTGCTGATTGCTGCGTTCTACGCCCATATATATCGAGTGATCATAAAGCAGGTTAGTCACACGAATGAAGAAACTGAATGCCAAAAAGGCAAACAATGATATATATAGGGAAATAATTAACAAATAAACCTTTTATCGTCTACTCTCGCGATTGAAATGAGACTTTGGGAAATGATTTAGGCATGCCTCATTTAAAGCTAGTCAAATTTCCTGTAAAACTCTCAGGAGTACCAGAATTTGGAAGCTTGGTGTCTTGTTGAAAGTATCCCATCGCTATAGGAAGTATCCATATTTTCAGAACGCATACTGAACACCGGTGCAATATTGTTTTGACGTTAACAGTCTTCGCGATTGTACACAGAGAGAATTTTCTCTTGTTAGAATTTACCCTGAAAATCATGGTAATCGGACAATATGGTATGGAAAGAATTTTATGAGAATATAAAATATAAAATATGTTTGATTAATTTTACTATATAGTTTAGTAAAATTAATCAAACATATTTTATATTTTATTGTGATATATATTATTATTTTTTATTGTGATAAATATTAATCAGAGAAATTCTAATAAAATTCTTTCCATACCATATTGTCCGATTACCATGATTTTCAGGGTAAATTCTAAGAAAAAATTCTCTCAATCACTCGTATCGACCAAGGTGCTTAAGGTGATTAGTCTGATTGATCAGTCAGAGAATGCTTAAGTGTTTAATTAAATAATGTGTCCAATTGGGCGCCATCCGTGAGAAGTGTTACTGTTTCAAGCACTTGTGAACAGTGTATAAATTGTTTTGAAAAATTAATTTGTTATTCACAATTGTTGCCTACTCATTAATAAAGTAAAATTACGAATAAATTGATTTATATAGATTTATAGATAATAAATAAGTGAAAAAGTAGCAAAACTGTGTGTGTGCACTCAATAATCAGAAGCTAATCTCTGCAAAAGGGATACTTCTGTGAGACCACTCGGAAACGTTACTCATAGAAATACTCATACAGTTACAAATGCAATTATTAATTTGGCCTGCAGACTTCATCAAGTCCCTAACACTTCTGGTGCTCCTGGAAATTTTGCAGAAGATCTGATCTAATTTTAAATGAGACGTGCTTAAATAATTTCCCAAAGTCTCATCAATCACAAAGATAGAAGGTAAAAGATTTACCTGTAAGAAGTGTAACGGGTACGACGGTTGTAGCTACAGCAAATCGTCACGGTGGATCCAAACGGTGGTGGTGGTGCTGTTCGCCGTCTCGGCGGTTTGCGTCTTGGCCATCAAACAACGGGGACAATGTTGCGTGTACTTGGTGCGGCACGCAAACGGGAAATCAAGGCTACGCAGAATCTCTCGCGTATCGTCCTCTTCTTCATCGTCTGCTGGTTTCCGCTGTACACGATAAACTGCGTAATGGCCTTTTGTCCCAACTGCGAGGTGAACGATCTCCTAATGAACTTCTGCATCATCCTCTCGCACATGAATTCAGTCGGCAATCCGCTCCTCTACGCCTATCATCTCAAAGATTTCCGTATCGCGCTCAAGAATTTCGTCTGGCGACTACTTTTCCCGCACAGCAATGTCAAATCAAGCGTGATCAGCGTAATCCAGGATCGCGGATCCCTCGTCGGTTCGCAGAGGCAGCTTCAGGCTCACCGTCTTAGCGACTTTCCTCAGTCGAGGAGTCGAAGATCGAGTCTGTTACGCCAGGTGCGTTAATCTTTCTCTATTTGACTGTATATTTAATTAAATTTCAAATGTCAAACAGGAAGAAATTCATTTTGGCTTATTTTTTTAAAAAGAGAAAAAAGGAAAGAAAGAAGTTTTAACTTTTTTATATTTTAAAAATAATTGATTAAAATGAATAAAACTTTCCAATCTATTTCTTATTTTTCGGACGCGTTTCACTTTTGTATTATATTTTTAAATTCTTATCTATATTTATTAAATCACATAATTTTTGTCATTCTGTCGCTATTTAACAAAAATTGAATATTATCAAATTATTTCTAGAAACATAATTAATAGAAAATATGCTAGAATAAAGATATTAGCTCTGTATAGTAAAATAAAATTACTATTTTTTTCTTAAAAAGATTTCAAACATATAATGACACAATATTTGACATCAAAACATACGACACAAAATATGACCAATTGTAAAAAAATAGTTATAGACGATTTATATAATTTATATATATAATAAACATTAATTATACTGTTTTATGTTTTTACTTAAAATTTTAACTTTAACTTAAAAATTTTAACTTAAATGAAATAATGAAAATAATCCACAACCAAATTCTATTAATTAATATGAACGGATTCATTCTTAAGATATTTTATTTTTTCTTAGAACACTAAGAATTCACCTAGAATAGAATAATAAAAATAATTTATACTTGCACAGTGTACATATTAAAATTAGAAGTAACACATCTAAATCTCTAGGATCTAAACTATATTTTAATTTTGTAATAATGTTGGATTTCAAATATATAATATCGATCCATTGTCTTCAATCCTTTATATAATATCGATATTATTTTATTATATTCAAAATTATTTATAAATAAAATAATAACAATTATGGCAATATTAAACAAAACAATTTAAAAAATATAAAAGAAATTTTGACAAATAATGCGAAGTATCTTTATAAGAGACATTTTAAATATTAGATAATAAAAGAGTATTTGAGAGAATTTCTGTGGCATTGTGAGTGTATGTGAAATTATTTATTTTGATACTGAAAGTTAAAATATTTTTTGTTCAAGTTAATTTTCTATACATTTTAAATAACGTATATGCTACACAAATGCGCTCTAGTATATTGTGCGGTTAAAACACTGCCATAACTTATAACATAGCCAAAGAATAAATAACCGCAATTTACAATTAGCATAAAATACACAACTTATGTTGGTATAAAATTGTTTTTCCATCAAATTTAATATCATATATATAATATATTAGAGAGAAAGAGAGAGAGAATAAAAAAAAGGATCAATAGTAGTTGCTAAAGGATAAAAAAGTCAAGAATTTAATAATATATGCGTACTACAATATCATCTTAAAGACTTTGTTAATTGTTAACATCTTTTTATAAGTATCTTTACGAACACTAATATCTAATATCATGTCTCTTCTATCTCATATAATAGACACGTAACGATATACAAACAATAACTTCATTTACGCAAATGCATTCGCGCAAGTATAAACACAATAATTGGTAACTTGCATTATGATATCTATATATTTTCTTTTTCAGGAATTTTCAGGCTTATTTCTTTGGAAGGTCGAAAAAAGACTAATATATCTAAAAAAAAACATACAAAATTTATTTATATATATAGTAAAAATCCTAAATATTTATTTCCCTTATCCCATAGTTGAATCATAAACTTTGTGAGCCAAAGTGGTTCATATAAGATTGTAAAATATATATATAATAAAATAGATTAAAAATAAGGAATATAATCAGGATAATTAAATTACGTAATTATTTCGTGTAACATGTTTTTTTCCGATTCGCCTTTCAATTTGCAATGTATCTTTATGGGATTTATTGGTTTACAGGTAATCGACAATAAGAAAACAGGCAATACGTTTTCTGAAAGGCGTGTTTCATCGATGCAGGAGAAAGAAACGCGTCAAAATGCCGCTGATATCAACACCGTAAATGAAACAGCGATCATAATTAGAGATTCCGCACCGTCGAACGAGCGATTGGACGAAGAAGAGGCGATCAGCGAAAGCGACCCGAGCGTACGTGGAATCTCGCCCTCGATGGAGCTGCAAACTTACAAATCGCTAGTGCCGCTCTTGCCTGCCCAGGAAGATCGAATCGAGGAAACGCCGCCCGCATCAATTTTTATGATCGAGGTCGATGTGTTGAATCACTCTACTACTCCCGATTATCTTTTGGTTCTAGAAAAATCTCGAGATAGGATTGACATAGCACGTGCATAACCGAAAGATAGAATAATCGTAAAACTGACACATAATTTGAAAGATAATACGCTTTAAAATGATTATACAATTAGGACCTTTTTTGTATTTTTTATTTTTATCATTTTCACTCTTCGTTTTTATCAAACTATTTTATTATTTTATTTTCTATTTCAGTTATTCTCTCTCATTAAGAGTGCCATATTCATATTTTATGTATGTAAGTTTACATTAAAATAAAATTGTATTGAAATAAAATAACAGGGATGATACTCAGTTTGCAACTTCAAGTAAACAAAGTGTGATAAACATGACACATCTATAATTTTTTAAATCATATATTGTAAATAAAAAATGATGAAAAATTATAGAATAGATATTTAAGCATTTGTGAAATATCCCAGGTTACTTAAAGCTCGTATTAGACTATATATATGCATTGAAAATTAAAATTTGATCTATTAGAAAAAACAATTTCTGCTCCTTTTGTTCTGATTATCTCCTTTTATTCTGTTTAGAAATTATAATTTTTAATATTCAGTATGTAGTCTAATACAGGCTTTATATGGCAGAGTGGTTGCCTAGAGAGGGGCCTGTAGGATCGAGTTTTAATAATAGGATCCCGATATTTTTCCTCATCTGCTCGAGAAAGGCTTATTATATATACATATATATGTAATAGATATATGGACAAAAACAAATATACTTAATATTGTACAATAAAACAAATATATATGTGTATGATTATGATGTTTATTTATATCTACATATATATATATATATATATATATATATATATATATATATATTAATTAGACTTTTTTAAAGTTCTAAAGTTATTAACATTTTTGAATTTGATTTACTCTACGTCAATAAATATTTTCATTTTATTATTTACTAATTTATTTTTTTGCATTTAAATTATTTATGATTTTTTCTCTTCTTATTTACATTAAAAATAAATTTTGAAAATGAAAGGAAATATTTCCTACGTCCATGAAACGAACAGACCTTATATAGGTTAGATTAGAGCACGAAATTTTAGGAAGCGCTGAAAGCGCCATCTCTAGCTCTTTTTCCCTAACTATAAGATCGAGAAAAAGATGACAACATAAATCGCGATTTTAAAAATTCCCTAGGGAGTCTTCGTCTAGCTCTTTTTCCCTGGCCATAAGATCGAGAAAAAGATGACAACATAAATTGCGATTTTAAAAATTCCCTAGAGGAAACGCCGATATCGAGAAAAAGATGACAACATTACCACACGAAATTTGAGGAAGCGCCGATGCCATCGAGAAAAAGATGACAACATTACAACACGAAATTTGAAGAAGCGCCGAGCCATCGAGAAAAAGATGACAACATTACAACACGAAATTTGAGGAAGCGCCGATGCCATCGAGAAAAAGATGACAACATTACAACACGAAATTTGAAGAAGCGCCGATGCCCATCGAGAAAAAGATGACAACTTAAGAACACGAAATTTGAAGAAGCGCCGAGCCATCGAGAAAAAGATGACAACTTAAGAACACGAAATTTGAAGAAGCGCCGATGCCATCAAGAAAAAGATGACAACATTACAACACGAAATTTGAAGAAGCACGGATGCCCATCGAGAAAAAGATGACAACTTAAGAACACGAAATTTGAAGAAGCGCCGATGCCATCGAGAAAAAGATGACAACATTACAACACGAAATTTGAAGAAGCGCCGATGCCATCGAGAAAAAGATGACAACTTAAGAACACGAAATTTGAGGAAGCGCCGATGCCATCGAGAAAAAGATGACAACTTAAGAACACGAAATTTGAGGAAGCGCCGATGCCATCAAGAAAAAGATGACAACATTACAACACGAAATTTGAAGAAGCACGGATGCCCATCGAGAAAAAGATGACAACTTAAGAACACGAAATTTGAAGAAGCGCCGATGCCATCGAGAAAAAGATGATAACATTACAACACGAAATTTGAAGAAGCGCCGATGCCATCGAGAAAAAGATGACAACTTAAGAACACGAAATTTGAGGAAGTGGCAATGCCATCGAGAAATTAAATGTCATATGACCATGGACGTAGGAAATATTGTTTACGTCCATGAAGTGAACAGATTCAACAGGTTATGATCGTTCGAAATAGATTGTGAATTGTCGAAATAATTATAAACATATAGACAAGAAAAAATGATATTTAAAACGAATTGAAGCTGAATGAAACATGGACCCGAGCGAGGTCGAGTTTCTCGGTGAGAAGCAACTGGTCAACATAGTGCCAAACTTTAATTTGGACATGATTTATCTGATCTCGGGCACAGTTGGACCTTTTCGCGCCGGTTTACCTGTCAAAGTGCCGATTTGGCTCGCTGTATGTCTTAAGCAGAAACAAAAGTGTCGTATCATTAGCCAAGAATGGATGGACATTGAAAGTCTGAATGAAAGGAAGGAGATGGAAAAGATGTCCAAGTATGTCAATTTTTACTATAAATTCGTTATTTACTGATATATTTTCTGTCAATCAAAATCTTGTTTTCAACGTTGATTCATTTATGAAAAATTCTTACGCAGGTTGTTCACGCAGATGTCGAGTAATCATTACATAGACGAAAGTCAAATTTTACTGAGCCTGGCAAATGACGATATATCTGATGCAGATAATATAAGGATATCAGTGAAAGTAAATAAAGCTGACAAAAAAATACAATAAGCAGGGATTAAAAATTGCATTCTCAGAGTTTGCATTGTTGTAGGACATATGGGATATAAGGATGTCTAAATTGCGTACATCTGTTGATGCTTTTGTGAAAAGCGAGGGAGTACATGCAAGACTGGATCATCTTACTGCGATGGAAATTAATAGTATACGTCCATTGCTGCCACATGCATTAGATCAAATGTTACGAATACAATCTGTAAGCATAGATTTTTTTATTTATTACTATTATATGTATGACATTATTGTCATAATAATTATATCAATAATTGTCATTTTAAATAATTTAGTTTCTATTTTGTGTGCAGGCAAATATAGAAGAAACTAATTCCCAATATAGCGGAAGTATGTAAAAAGGAAAAGAGGTATTCAATTTTTTTATAATATGTTGTAATATTGTCAGTAAACAGAGAAATTTTTTTAGAATTTTTATACTTTATTGATATACAATTAAAAAAATCTTTACTTAAAAATATCTAATTTATTATTTTATCTTCAAAGATTTCCTTAAAATATATATTATTTGATATTTGAAATTAATCTCACACATATATTGGATTTACACACAGCACAAAAAATAAAAAATATTTTGCATATGAATATTATGTAACAGGTTTATTAGCCAGTTTACTTTCATTACATACGCTTCATTACTAGCATATCGATCACATTTCTCATTCTCACTATGTATAAGAAGTGCATATTTACATTGGTGAATCTGTCTCAATTAGTTTAATTCATTGTTCATTATTGTATGGCATTCTGCATTTATATTTACACTTTTTAAGCTTATAATACAGATCATTAATCTTTGATTTTTTCCCTAAGAATAACTCAGTCATGTGATTATAAGGCCATGAGGTCTTGAAAAATTCAAGATCCTCGCTCTCACTCTTTAGATATTTTTAAAAGATATAGTCTTATAAATATGAATGACAGATCATTAGGAAGATAGCAAATATAATCGCAAGCTATCATAGAATAATGAAAAAGCTAACATATGTAACATATAATATATAAACCTTTTGCCGAGTTATTTATGATCCATATCTTAAAATGTTGTATAAAAAAGGCGATAATAGAAAAAAAGAAAAAATATTTAATTTAATCTGCTCCACATAAATTTTGATAAAAATACATTTAATCGATATCTTTTTGCATAAAAACAAGTTTGAAAAAATTTGCTTTTTAAACCTTTGTTTTTATATAAAACCACATCGATGAAGCGTTTTTTATCAATTTTCAAAATTTATTTGAAAATTTAAGTAAAGCAGGTCATTCTAAACACTTAGAAACAAATATTTTATGTGTGCATTGTACAAAAATATCAAATTTTATTAAATTTTTTTTGTTTTGTCATGTATAAGTATAGTATTTTAAAAAAAGTTTTAAAAAGAATATATATATAAAAAGTCATGTGTTTAATTGACCAATAAACAACTACAAAAAATGATACGCAATAAATTTAAAAAGACGAAGAAAGAAATTGAATAAGTAAATACGTTTTGATGCATCGTATTTGGCAGTGTCAATAAGTTATTAATTCTACCAGCAAAGAATTATGTCAGCAATATTTGTAATGATAGCTAAACAAACGCAACAAAATTGTCTTGACATAGACGAGCGGCAATTTTCGTAATGCGTTTTCACTCACTTGAGGGTTTCAGTTTAGGATTATCGCCACATAATTCAGAGCAACATAAGTACTGTATACTTTGCCCAAGCGAGTACTCGAAAATATCACATATAAAGTCCGTAACCATAAATGTGTAATGCTTTAAATAGAATCATCGCATTAACGCATTTGTTTTCAAACCGCTACGATTTTACTAGGATCCACTTTAACTCGAATAAACATGGTATCGTCTTTGACGAAGTGTCGCTTCTTTACCATCTCGTGGGACACAAATCTTGGAAAGCCAAAACCTAAAGAATCTGGTTCACGACTTGGCCGTTGAAAATTCTTCCACGTCGGGTCAGGTATGAAGCTTTCCACGATGTTGCAAGCCTTTTCCGCGATGACTGTCTGATCGAACATGGTGAATGACACGCTGTGCGAGAACGGCCATCGTAGAAGCGCGTCGTATTCGCCCGGCAGGATTTTTATATATATCGAGATGTGGCTGCCTTCTCCGGTTCCATTTCCATTTAAAAATATCGATGCCTGTATGATCGAAAAATTCTTTAGTGAATTGATACTTGAAAACTTTGTAATTTCCTAGTCTCAGCTATAAACAATATAAACGCGCGAAAGAAAGAAACGCATTAAAGCTAAAGAAAACTCATAAAATGAGCAAATTTAAGAACCCTATCTTATACATTTAAGAGTACATACAAGATGTAATAAAAAAGTATCCGCTACTTAAATGATAATATACATCAAAACGTGGAAAAAAATTCCTGTAACAAAATTGTTCAAAATAATATTTCGTATACACATACTTGTAATTTATATCCGTATTGACTAGTATAAAAAGGGGGACTGACGAGCTCCATTCCTTCCTTCGCTTTAGCTTCTAACATCTTTGCGGCATAGTCCGTAATCTTCCATATAAGTGTGCCCGTGTAGTTTAATGATAGTTTGCTGATCGCTGATTTTAGACTGGTTATTTGATGTTGCTGCTTCGTTACGAGACTACACATGAGACTTAGATGCATCTTTGCGGATTCTTCTAGATGTTTATCGAGCGAAAATCTATTTCCCTATTACAGAAAAATGATGTAATGCTTTTCAAGCATAAAAAAAAATATGAAAAGATATATAGCTTTTCTTTACGTTGTAAATAATTGAACGAAATTAATTTTCCGAAGACAAAATTTCTAACATCTGATATTAATCTTTACAAGTAATCGATAAAATTAGTTCCGGCACGTGTTAAAGCCCGAGATTAATTTCATAAGAATTAAAAATTTTAATTATACATTATAATTAATAATCATAATCGTTAATCAATAAATTTATCTTATAAACTTTGGCCAAGCCTGATGCGTATAAATATGTAAAAAGATAAAAGAGACTTAAAATCTTTGTAAAAATAAATCTCTTATTATAAATATTAAATATTCTATTTTGAAAAAAAAAGCTTTGTCCAATTCATTTTGACTTACTTATCTCTTATACAACAGATACAAACTATAATATATGAGAGAAAAAAATAGTACCTTGAAGCGACAACCGGCGTCCTTGAATGTACACGAGAGTAAATGCGTGGTGCAATGATCCTTTAAGTGAACCTCGAGATCCTCTCGGGGAAGTACCGCGGTTTCACAACGATGAGGGCATGCAACAGGAAATCGGCCGCATTTCGTGTGATGAGCGCCGAGCGTATCGAAAACGAATTCTTTGTTACAGTAACGACAGGCGACCAATCTTTTGGCACATTCGCCTAACTTGTGCTGGCCGAGATGTCTCCTTTGCACCTTCATTCCACATTTGTTTTCGCAATACAGAGGCTCGTAGCCACATGTTCCCATGTGTTTCTATAAATATCGTGTTTTATAGAGTCTAAAACTAATGATTTTTCAAGATAACAGTAATGGTTTTTATAAGAAACTGCTGAACGAAATATATCCATATTTCACGCAAAGCAGATAATTAAAAATATATTAATAGAAAATTAATATTGCTCGATAAAATTATTTTCCAATTAAATTTTTTAAATAATTCGATCTTTCGGAGAAATTTAATTAGTAATATAATTAGTAGTAAATTTTATTATACCTCTAAAGTATGTCCAGTAAACTCTTTGGCACAAAAGTCGCAACGAGCCCTACGTTGGGCGCAGGTATATTTCAGATGGTCTTCCATGAGTACACGAGGAATCATCGCCCCGCATTTATTGCCACAAGGAACCGCATCATGTTTACATGTATTCAAGTGCGCCTGATAAAAAAGAAAGATTTGAACTTCTCTGTCGAGATTCATTCTTTCTAATATTAAGTTTTATTTTAAATAATCTTACCTTTAACTTCCTTAATTCGTCCGACCATTTACAGCCATCCTTGTAATGTATGCAGTATACGACTGAACCCATTATTGCCTTTTCTGCCTCCGTATCTTGGAAAGTCTGAAATTGATCAGAACAGAAAGATATTATTTATTTTTGTTTGTTTGACCGTTTGTCAAAACATAAAACTCAAAAACTGTCGGCAAGTATATCATAATGCGGCCAATCCTGTTACATGATTACTATATGCAATACATAATTAAATTTTTATTAATCCGAATGCTTCATTGTGCCTTCACAATAATCTCGTAATATTGGGCTACTCCGATTTTTTTAAATTAATATCTTTCTTCTTAATTATTGCAAAGATAACAAAACGATAGAGGACTTTTCTATTCAATTTAACTCGCTCTATTTACATATGAGAGATAGATGATTATTATCGGATCTCTATAGTTAGCCGATTCTTCGAAATAACAGAGCAAATAAGTATAGCATTGTGGGAGATGTTGCCTTGTACTGAAAACCACGTGGGTGGTGTAATCTAAGAATACTTTGAATCTATTGTCGCGATCATTTATTATCCTTAATTGATTGCACTATTGAAAATCCTACTATATATATATAGCATGTAGGAAAAAGGGAAGTAAAAGATGTCAATTTTTCTTAATTTCTATAATGACATGTAAATAATGATCTATTTTTTTCAGATTTACTAAAACCTTGCTTATATCATCTGTAAAATTAATAAATAAATTTAAATTTTTTAAAAACGTCAATTCGTTATTTTGCTGTCATATGTGGATAAAAAAATCTTCAGTAGTGAGTAAGATAATGAAAGGCCAAGCTAGATTAAAAATATACTATTTTATGAATAAAAAAATTTATTGTAATAAATGTTTTATATTATTTTAATGTAATAATATTTGGACGCATAAATAGAAAGAAAATAAAAATAGAACAAAAAATATTATTTATATGACTTAAAACTAAAATAAGATTAAATTAAAAGCAACACAAAAATAATTCTTAATTATTTAGGAACATTTATAAAATCAATTTAAATAAAATCAAATATTACATGGAATCAAACATTGTATTGAAAGCACATTGAAAGCTACTTAGTTTTATTTTATATGGCATAAGCCTATAAATTACATTATATGTATTAATGTTTACCTAATATCTAAATTTTAAAAATATATTACTATATTTGTTTTCAGCTATACTTTGTTGAGATTTCATAAAATGTAGTGAAAGTATTTATTATATAATTGTCATGTCTTATAATCAAAAAATTACATAGTTTAAAACAGATTTTTTATTATATTATTTTTATTTATTTTTATTATATTATTTTTTATTATTTTATTATATTTTATTATATATATATATATTATCTATTTTCATTGATATATTTAAATAAAACTACAAGAGATTATTTATTATTATGAAAAGTCTCTATATAATGATAGTTGGGCATCGATTCGTCATTTATTATTATTTTAGAAAAGTTAGTAATTCGTCATTTTATCTACTTCATCTTACCTTTCTTCTATCACGGTCACGATCCCGTTAACAGAGACCATTTACAGTCCAATCACATTTCGATAAATAAAATGTCAAGTATTATTTTTAATATTATCAGCTTATAGCAATAATAAAGTTCTTATCATTCGGGATAGAATATGTAAAAATTCAAAAAAATAATTTATAACATTCATTTTGAATATTTTTGAGCGTTTAGAGAAATATACATATAATAGAGAATAGCCAAAATATATTAATATAAAACTAATAAAAATTGATAGAAGACTGTGTAAAAAATATATGATAGTTCTAATGGTACAATAATATGTTTAATATGTACATCGTTGCAAATTTATGCAATTTCATATTTCTTTAATGCATTCGACTAATTCGGCGAAATTGTTTCCTTGAAACTTCGGTCTCCTTGGTTCAGGAAAAGGAATCGTGAGACTAATCTTTATATATACTAACATACGCAAATGCATCCGGCTTAAATACGTATGCGAGCACGTTCGGAGATGATCGCAAGCAGAAACTTGCACGACCGGCAAGGTCGAGGAACTTAACGCAACCAGCTAGTTGTTAGCGGCGAGATATAAATAACAGAAAAGAAGTGAAAGAGACGAACCTGTCTTCTTCCTCTAGATTGCTCTTGAAAGAACTTGAAATATTAGATATTTTAAAATTTACATCAATGCAGTATATCATAACATAAAATTTTTTTTAATTAATTCAACAATTTTTAATATTTTTTATAAATAATTTTAAAATTTTTTAAATACACAAAAACGTAATAGTATTAATAATAATAATAATAATAATAGTTAATAGGTTCAGAAATTTCTACATTCCTAAGTCCTCTTTTTCTAATAAAAAGAAACTTTCCAAGTTATTAGATTCCCGCTATAGCAATAATATACAAATGGGCATGATATTACAATAAAATAACAGACAATCAATCTTCATATGTTCCACTTATTTTTGCATCTTGCAGCATTGAATATTCAATCTTCAATATTCATAATAATGTCATCATCGATTGACATAATTTTTTTATTTTTTTTTTTAGCTTCAACGAATCAAATATACGATATAATTAAAAACTCCGTGATATAGTAACAGACAAATGTTTTTATATTAGTATTAATAATTAGTTCATATTGTTTCTTCAGGTTGCATATAGTTATACACGACATTATTTTATATTATATTATTATCTTTTAAGTTTTACATTAAAGAAATTACGAATCCGATTATTTATATATATATGTATACTTATTGTGTGTACGTGTGTATTATTTTAATTATCAACATTCTGATTTATCGGAATATATATATCTTTAACATAGCTTGACTTGATAATGATAGCTACAAATTTGATTATAATCTTTTCTCCCAGACTCGAAGACCGCATATTCCAACAAATTTTATTGCGAATTAGTACTCTGAACAACGTTCTCTTTTCGAATTTGTATACGTACGACCTTGACAAATAGTTGAAAATTAACATACGACGTGACGTGCGTTGAGCTCATTATTTTCTCATTCTTAAAAACAGTCGAATTGAATAATATCATACCGGGACAGCAAAGATGAGATATGTATTTTTAGATCCATATTTTTATTACATATTTCATATTAGTAAACGTCCCAATTCCTAAACAAGATTGAACAAAGGTGCACATTTTTATCGATATTAAGCTTATTTTAAATTATATCTTTAAAAATATGAATACATTAAATAAATCGAACATATCTAAATTTTGACAAGAAAAACATTTTATACATGAAATATTAATCGCTTTTTCCATCTAAAAATAATGTAAATTAATATTTTTAGATAAGTTTCTTATAAGTTTACTTAAAAACATCGCACAAATCTTAAACGAACTACATTTTATGTATATTATAAATATATATAAATAATAAATTAAATATACTAAAAAATTGCAAAAAGGTTCATCTTGTATTAAAAATTAAAACGTAATAAATTCACACAACTGATATAACTAAACGCACGTTCCGTTATCTATATGTTACTTCAAACTGATGTACGTTTTATTGAGTGCAACAATAATATCATTGAATTGGAAAATTATAAAAGTGTTATATATATTTATTAATTTATTATTTAATATAATTTTGAAAAAACTCATTCACATTAGGAGATATACTTTTATACATTTATTATTTTATTATATTTTAGAAAAATTATGTTTTGCAATCTATATAATTACATAATTTATTTTGTGTGAGTGTTTTTCTAATATAATTAACTTTTCAGCAAAGTTATTTTTGTGAAAATTATATATTATATATTTTCATAAGAATATAATAATATTTAGTTTCAAAATATCAGAAGATAAAAAGTTTAAAAATATCTAACTAATTAAAATTGGGCTGCTAAAAACCTGCGATTAGCGAACCGTAGATTCTTTTATTCTAATTAGAGTCTATTGATTAATTCTGTAAATGTATGTTTCGGTCCTTGGACTAGCATCAGCGAGTAAATTTAAAGAGTGCTTATGACCTTCAATCCCCAAAGTTGATCGCGACAATTCTCCAGTTCTATTAAGGATAAAAATACCTGCAGGCCTATTCTGTAATTTTTTAACGCATGCGTTATAATTATAACACAAGCTTAAAAAGTTACAGAATAGGCCTGCTGGTCGCTATTGTTCTGAAAGCATTGCACAACATCCGAACACTTGACAGTTTGTCGTCCAAGCATACTTATTGAGTACCACAAAGGTCGAAACTAATTTAATAATCCATTTCCGGTTAGTTATATATTTAATATCAGAATCTTTAGGCTACGTTTTTTAAAAGTTTAAAAGTTGTATATAAAATGACGTGGACAAAGCAATTAAAGCAATAAAAAATAAGATATCATTGCTTCATCAGAAATTAAACATTTCGAAAAACACTTTTCATTTCAAGTTCGATAATAAATATTCTCAAGTAAAAAGGGAATGGGCTAATTAATAACCAAGCACGAGTAAATGGTGCGCAAATTATTTTTCCTTCTTAAATATTATTCATTGTATGTTTCAGACCAATTTCGGACCATCAACTGTTAAATAGAAATAAAAATAAATCTTATAAAGCGGATTATATGAACTCAAATTCGCATACAAGTACATATATAATATGGAATATAAATTTTAAATTGAAGGGCATTTAAGGGAATTAAATTGAATCCTTCGCATATGAAGGGTACATACATAAAAAGATTGAATCATGCATATGTCTATTATTGGTGACCTTCAGCAACCCTCACGATGGACAAGTTTAATAAGTCTTCCTCTGGTTCCAGTTGTTAAGAAAGAAATTACATGGTTCTGATTGGTTGGGAACATTGTAAAATGTCCGAACCCTTAACAATTTGAAGTTAAAGAAAGGCGTAAAGTTTTCGAGAGAAAATGTGAACAGAAATAATAATGAGAAAGAACTCATCACATCCATCGGACAAGGTATTGCGAGGTACAAGAAAACAAAATACAATTATCGATTATTCAAACTAAAATATTTAGACAATTATCGCACGATATTGTAATCGTGTAAAATATCTCGTTATTTTACACGATTTGGATCTTGCTGGATTTTTTTCTAGAATAGCAGCCCTTCTCTTTCTAAAGAAAAGTCTTTTGCATATCTTTTGTACAAGATAACGATTGTTGTTTTAACCCGATATACAATGAGATATATAATGTGCGTACTTTAAGATTGAAACGTGGAACGTACGAATCAAGTTCCCGTATTTTACTTCCTTTCGTAGCGGGTTTCCGTGGAGCGTAACGTTCTCGTTCACGAACGGCATGGAGAAGTTCATGTCGTGGAATGCGCGACGATGGAACATGGAACAATGAGCGAGGAAAAAAAGCACGTACAAAGAGCTGCGCCGCTTCCGGCGCGTAGCCTGACCGGAGAATGTCGTGGGAAGAGAGAAAGAAAGAGGGGAAGAAAAGGGGGAGGAGGTGATGATGGGGGCAAAAGAACCGAGTTTCTATAATATTACACACAATAATTACTTGCTTGCATATTCGTAACCATCTTATACATTATTTCGCATTTCCGGACATCCGCAACCAACAGAGGACCATAGAAGGTTTTACAATTCGAAAATTTGAAAACTGCTCTCTTTTTATTTTTCTCTTCTTTATAGCTGCCCAGGCTTCTGTCAAGAATTTTTGCTTATAAGCCAGATGAATTTATGAATTATATATTGCATTAAGTAAACCATGAAATATATTTGTGGTGTATGACCACCAGTATTTAGTAAATCAATTGCCGATTTTGTAATCGGCGAAATGAGATTGCGAATACGAGCAAATCGAAGGAAGAGTCGGGCAACGAAAGAAGAAGAAGTAGAATAACTTCGAAAACGGTCGAGGCCATCTGTTACATGCTCGATTCCCACGCTTCCGCTGCCGCCATCCTGTCACAGCCAGCAAACATTTACAGCCAGCATTTTATTCCAATGAGACGGCATCGGACATACACATACTCGCATACGAAATTCCACGAATCATATGGATGCGAATAAGAAAAGGCCATACCTTGGAGAGCTCGCGCAACATCTAACATATTGAAATGTCAGGACGAACTGTTTGCATACAGAATTTTTGCGCACGCATCTATCAGAATATCAACATTTTCTCAACGGGATAAACTTATATTCTCATAAAAAATCATGTTGATATCGAGAGCACCACATTTCTTCATTGCTGTATTTAGACATGTTGTTTTTCTTTCATTTTTGCAATTTGCTATTGATGATATATATTAAAATAATGATTGGGAAAATAGAATTTTTCATAATAATCGACGAATGTTATGTATATGGTTTTATCATTATTATGATAATGAATAAGATATTTCAAATTATACATAAGCAAACAAAAATATGAAAACTTGTATCCCTAACAACATACACATGTTCAAAAGATATCCAAAAGACATCCTGAAGATGTAAAATATTTGATAATTTATTTTTAATAATATTAATATTAAAAATACTAGTTTTGCGTTAGAAAGTTAAACTAAAAGTAAAAAAACTGAAAAAACGAGATAAAAAGAAAATGAAAAAAGTATGTCTACCTCGTCAGTAATTATAGGTGCTTTATCCATCGTGTCGTTGATTGGGCTGGGCGGTGACGTGGGGCTAGCACTGGGACTTATGTGAAAACCTTTGAATTCTTTCACAGGTCTTTGTGGTGACACCCTGGCTGGAAAACTCAAAGTTTTGGTCCACTGCGACAGACCCCGCACCATCTTTAAAGTCTAAACACTAATGTCACTCGCGGAGACCGAGATGTTTCTCGATTCTTATGCCGTTGGTACTATTCAAATATGAATTTTGTGGAGAGACAGATTCATTATTATATTCCTTCTTCTTGTTGCATGATACAAATTCTATAATACCCGTGTTTACAAACTCAAATAATATGCTTTGTGTCCTTTTTGCGATGGTTTTCCACAAGAAAGAAGGTTTTGTAATTTGAACGAAATTTTCACACCCGTGATACTCAAAGCAACGAATTATATATTGGTATCCGAAGAATCTCTTGATAAACAAATTTTTTAATCAGAAAAACTTCCTGAGAGTTTGATGATGTGCAAGACAGAGAACGTTCTGATGGATCAACGCGCAGGCTGCGACTAGTTCTGCAGCTCCTCTGGACCGAGCGTTATGGTGTCGATGGGAATGATGACGATGATAGAATAGTGGTGGTGGTTATATCGATGGTGGAGGAGGAAGAGGAAGAGGCGGTGAAGAGAAGGAGAAAAAGGGGGAATCGGTCACGAGCGGCCAGAAGAGCCATTGAAGCGACTGTGAGAGAAACTGGTGAGATAAAGAATGGTGTGCGACACAAATGTAATTTTCTCCAGGTTTTTCATTATATTAATTATTTTGCAATTGGTATATCCCATAACTCTATAAAATTTTGCGCGAAAAAAAAATGGAAATTCTCGATACCAAATGATTATAATTACGACACAGAGAGAATTTTCTCTTAGAATTTACTCTGAAGAATCACCATAAATCTTCGAATCCCATTAAATTTTAATTTATAAAATAAATCGCTTATTCGTCCACAGAGAGAATTTTCTCTTCTCAAATTCACCCTGAAAATCATGGTAATCTATATAGTTTAGTAAAATTAATCAAACACATTTTATATTATTATACCCAGTTTAGTAAACTATACAGTTTTATATTACTATACAGTTTAGTAAAATTAATCAAACACATTTTATATTTTATTGTGATAGATATTATTATTTTTTATTGTGATAAATATTAATCAAAGAAATTCTCATAAAATTCTTTCCATATCATATTGTCTCACGATTACCATGATTTTCAGGGTGAATTCTAATAGAAAATTCTCTTCGTGGACGAATAAGCGATTTATTTTATAAATTAAAATTTAATGGGATTCGAAGATTTATGGTGATATATGTTAATATCAATGTAAATTGCAATTTAATTAATTTTTAATTTTTCTTTAGAATTATAGATGTAGAAAGAGATAAAGGACCATAGTGTTAAGATTAAGATTAATTGGTGAAGCTGATCTTTAGATCCGTCTTCGCAAGACTCTTGTTTTAGAATAGAATAACTGGAAGAAGAGCATTGCCAAAAATAAAGATAAATCATTAATGAAAGAATATGTGTGTGTAAAATAAAAATGTTTTTTTCTTTTTAGAAGAACAATTTAGACAAGTAATTTTGGATCCTGCAAAAATAGGCTCCAAACAAAAGAGACACGCGCAGAAACACGTTCGTTCTCGTCCATGGACGACAACGGAACTTGCAAAGAACTTGACTAGTATTAGAAGACGCGGTTCGATCAAGAAAGGAGGGACACGTGTTGCTAACTGCAGGTTTGCAGAATGTGGAGAAGGGGAATAACGACATTGCCGGAATTATATATCGCGATATGCCCGTGCGTTCAACTGTGCGCGGACCGGATCTAGCTACGGCCTTCTTCTTGATCTCCTTCCTCCTCTCTTTCACCCCGCTAATAATCGATTATGGTATAAGTCTCTTATAATTTGGCTCTTAGGCCTTGCACACAATACAGAAAATATTAGGAATAAAAATGAATATTAAATATTAAAAATAGGAATTAGGAATATGTAGAAATTAAACGTAGAATGAAAAAGAATAAAATATAAAAAATATAAAATATTTATAAATTTAAATAATATAGATTTAGAGACACTGCTAATATCAAATATAGTATAAGTATATTTCTAGAGCAATATATTTTATTATCATATTTAGTGTTTTTCAATTAATGGAAATTTTACTTATATTAAAGAAGAAAAAAAACATAAATTTTGGAGAAATAGATGGTGAGTTCGACCTATCAATTTACAAAGAAATAATCCAGATGATTTTTCAATTTTGATGAAAGAACTTAAAAATGATCTCTTTTTTTCACTATACCAGAATGACATCAGAAATATAATAATCTTTTAGAAAAAACTTTTCCGTTTCTAATTAAAAATAGTAAGAAAACCTTTAACTCCAGAGCAGCATTTATTAATGACGCTATTCATTTAAATTTTAAAAATGTAATGAATATTATTTTATATTTAATATTTAATATTTTATTTTTATTCCATGCAGTCCATTTCGTTTCCTTGTTTTGAAAGAAAATAATTCCTTAAAAAATTCCTATTTCTAATATTTGATATTTATTCCTATTCCTAATATATTTTTATTGTGCGCAGGACCTTAAATGGCCACAGTTCTAAATCTTAATATGTTTCAATAGTTATAAAAACGATTCACATCGCGCCTCAGCTTCAGGTATTATACCTCGAAGCCGAATCGTTTAATGAGCAAATAAATATTTAAGCATTCATTACACTTATTGAATGTTTACTCTCGCCGCTCATTAAATCACTTCTCAACTTTGAGAATACGTATGAGCTGTAATATATATTGACAGTTATTCTGTCGCTTAATAAAATTTTGTTCGTTTAATTTTCCATTGATCCTAAATTGTTTATTAAGGATTGAAAAAATGTTTATGTACCATAGTAAGTAAATAAATGATGCATGATAAAATAAATAAAATAAATCTGTATTTTTATATTTTAAAATCTAGAAGAATTCTTAGAAAAATAAAGGTGTTTCCATATTGTAATTGTTATATTGCAATATACATATTAATTTTTTTACAAATATGAAATTAAGTTAAATCTTTTGTTGCTTTCTAGTAACATTATAAAATTGTACCGTTATTTAAATTAAATAATTCCATCAAGAATAGAGAATAAAATCTGTAATCGGCTCTTTAAATCTCTCGCATATAAAATCAAGAAATATCGATACTTCTCTTTGTAAAAAAATTAATTATTTGACTTGATAATTAATAATGTAAAAAAGAATAAGAATGTCCTCAATCTTGTTGTATACTTCATATTTAAATATGTAATGAAATTATTTTGAAGATTTATCTAACAATATCACTTAATCGATCATTCATCGAGGTATTTTGCATGCATTTGCCCTTAATTGCGAAAGCAAAAGAGATGGAGTACATGAAGTTGCCATGTGTGCACGAGAGCAATCTTCGAGATTCTCCACGCGGATAAATTTTTCTTCAAGAGAAGTAGAGATTTTCGTTGAGTTTATGCACACCTTCTGCAGTCTACATTTCAGAGATGTAGCTCTGTTGAGGGGACAAAGGAGGGATTTTCGAAGCGTGCTGCATATGATACATGGAGCACCTGGCAAGATGATGGGAGGGATCGAGCGTATGTGCGGAGGATAGGACGAAACACTCTGTCCAGGGAATAATATTGAGAAGGGTGCAGCTGTCACAGCAGCTGCAAACTTCTCACTCTGTCTCTTTCTCTCTCTTTTATCCACTCTCTTCCTTCCCTCCCTTCTTCCCTCATTCCTTTTCTCTTTCTCTCTTTCTCCCTCTCTTCTCTTCCTTTCACTTCCTCTCTATCTTTCTCTATTTTTTTTTCTTGTGATTGGCAACCTTTCTTTTGTATCTTTTGCCTCTCAGCTCCTATGCGCCATTTAATTTCTACCTCTTGGTATACTGATTTTTTTACAAATTTTTATAATACTTACATATAATAGTAAATTTATGATGGCAAATAAAATCCAAGATGGCAAAGGAAAATATAATCTAAGACATTTCTAAAAGATTGTTTTTTTTTAATTGCTTTTACGTCTTTTAAACATTAATCTTTTTATTATCTTGGATGATAGTGTGTTTATTAGAACAACAGATGTCTTTATGCATTTATTTTATTAATTCATTACTTAATAATTATAATCAATAATTAATAATAATTTTATAAATTGTTGTGATCAATTTATATATATATATATATATATATATATATATATATATATATAATCATTAAAAAATCAATACTACACTACTGTCATTTACGAAAAGAAACGTCCTTCTTTCTAAGGCGAAATCTGCCTGCATTTGTGTTTGTACCAGCTGCTTCTTGTATATATAAAACTGAACTTCCTACCCTGCTTTACATCTGCTTTTCTAACACATCTGTAATGGTCATTCGATATATTCTAGATATAATAGCACAGAAAAACACAACGCAATATTATTTTTTATTTTAATTTCTTATTCTATATTATTTTATTCCTCATATATTATTTGGAAAGAGTCATAATATATATATCTTCTTAAAATGTAATGGCAGATCTTGTTTCCATTTCAATATCATTCAGACAAGTCTGATTTTTACATCAATTGACTATCTATTGAATACTAAACAATAACATATATATTTTATTTAAGAAAGAGAAAATAATTTGATGTTTTTATCATCTCTAAACTTTTAATTTTTTTTAGAAACATATAACTTGTGGTAGAAATAATTTTATTTTTTTCGAGTTCAGCAAAGAATTGACAAATTAATATCTTATATTTGCATTTGGACTTCTGCGATCACTTACGATTACTTATGCTTGTGTAATTGACGTAAAAGTATAGTCAGTAGAAGCGCAATGAAAAACTGGTGTCGCAAAGTGAAAGGAGAATTTCGCAGCACTTGAATATACTAGATAAATTAATGGATTCTTCACAATGTGATATCGGAAAGAGAGAGAGAGAGATGCAATATATATATTATCCACTTTGAATGAATCTTTTTCCAGTTTAAATGTCGTATCATTAAAAATATTTCCGGCTATGTATGATGTTTGCTCTTTATTATACAGATTATTAAAAAATACTTATATTTCGAATTATATTTCGATGCAAAAGTCATTTCAGTACATACGTAAGCATTTTTCATTTATTTCTCTCTTTCTTTTTTTCTTTTTTTATATAATAATAATTTCTTTTTTATATAATGTTTATTTTAAAAATTGTAGTCAATTTTTCATATATATTCATTTTATATATATATATATATATATATATATATATATATATATTTATGTACACATATTCATAGAGTATTCTGATTTTATTAATTAAACATTTTAGTAGAGTTATTTTTATATCATTCTAAATATATTTTTAATAAACTAGTATACGTAATCTTTCAATATCAAAATCACATCGATTACAATCGATACTCATCATGATATTCTTCTTCATAAGTAATCTTAATAAGTATGCTTTTTCTGTTAAAACTAATTGAAAATGTATAAGATGAAAATAATTCTAATTTTGTAAGAGAATATCATATCAATGCAATATATCAGTGATTTTAGGGTAAATATTCTTGCATGAAGCCTATTGTATAAAATGTTATTTTTTTCTTTTCTTTTATGTTTTATAGCCCCGATTTCATTTAGAATCGTTATAATTATCAACCGAACACTCAGCCAGAAAATTAAAATTACTGTTCCGAAAATGCAGCTGTCAGCTGTTAACCTTGTTCTAAAAAATGCGCCCGATAGCAGCAGCTGCACATTGAACCACGGCACATTACTGCCCAATTTGATCAGTATAAAAAGGGAGAAAAAGAGAGGAAGGAAGAGAGAGAAAGACAGAGAGAGAATGATGATCATTCTTCCGCTCTTATATTATAATACGCGTGCACATACGGTCGGATGCATAAACGATACATGTGTATTCTATAGGGATGGTTGGATGGGCAATATTTCTTGATTAATTAAAATAATCAATTGCTGCTTTTGATTAATCAATATTTTAAATATTCAAATATTAAATAATCAATTAACTTTTTTTTAATTAACAAATATTTGATTCTTTTAACTCAACATCGTCATATTGATTAATTTTTTTAAATCGATTAATTTAATATAAGCTATAATATTAAATATAATATACATATAGTATATTAAATAATATTAATATAAATAATATTATTATATATATATATGTATATATATGTTATAGATTATATCATAGATTATATACAATAGATTATATTATAAGGTATATACTAAATAGTATAAGTATACCTTATAATATAATCTACTATATAATACTAAATTGTTTATAAATTAGCTAGAAAAAGTAACAGAATAAAAAAGTATGCATGCAAATTCAATTTTTCATGTTGTAAATATTGAATCGCGCATATGCACTGCTAACGAGAATGATAATAACGTTCGACTTGATATTATGAAAGCTTAAAAGCAATCAGAACAAAGAAAAAAAAAATTTTATTTAAAAAGAAAATAAAACTATTAATTAACACTTCGAAATGTTTTTTATTAATATAATGTACTTTTACGATCTTTTTTTCTTTTAATCGATTTTTGAAACATTGATTTATTTTTGAATATCGCCCATCCTTGTGCATCCACATTTATAATTTCATAATATACAAAATATTCTATTCTTTTCGTTCCTTGCAAGCATGGAAACAATTACTAATCGTACAAATAACCATGTAAATGCTAAGGCTTTCATCTAAATATTACGAAAAAAATTTATTTTCAAGTATTAATAAAACAGACTATTTCTATACTCGTCTGTACTTATTATTTATCCATACTACTGCCGACACATAGATTAAGGGAAAATAAAGGAATAAAATCGACTTTTATGGAAAAGTCGACACATGAGATTCTATTGTTGTCTGAATAATAAATACCCCAGTGAACAGTAAATTATTATATTAATATTATATAGAATATTCAGAAAATATTGCATCACCGGTAAATAACTACCAGTTTTAGTTGTAATATCTTACTTACAAATATAATATGATACATATTATTTCGTTATTATTTCGTTATATTACATCATAAATATCATCAAAAGACATAAAGAGATGTCTAAAGAATGATAAAAAGTTTTTAAGTCGGTTTTTAAACGTCTTTTAGGAATATGTACTATCTAGAATTGTAATTACATATTATATATTTAATTCATAAAACTCATATTATATATTTAATTCATAAAACTCGAAATTAAATTTATAAAAAAATAAAATTCCATTTCTCAAACAGACGGCAAATGGACAATTTTCTATTTATTTATTTATTTATTTTCCGTTCAATTTCAAATTGTTTAATAGTCTTAATCCCTTGTTAAGATTGTATATTAGAAATAAAACTGAGAGAAAAAGATATACTTCAGATCGTATTAAAGAATAACCGACTTAAAATACTATATATATGACTTAATATCAAATCAATAATCAATAAAAAATATATTAGAGACAGAGAGAGAGAGAGAGAGAGAGAGAAGCGAATAAATATTTTTTTATATATACCATTATTAATTGCTATATAATTTATTATATACTTTCTACATAAAAATAATTGTATTGATCGCAAACTTGATTGATACACTTATTTGCGTCAAGAAATTAAAAGCAGGCATCGTCGAGATGAATAAGGAACAATCTTCTTTAATAATATCCAATATCAACAAATTGCAATTATTATGTCGCAAATTAGTAAGCGTTTTCGCGTCAGTTTTAGTTTGTCAATATGATATCACAGATTTTTTCACGTTTGATTAAAAATGAATTTACCTTCAATATTTGTTGTGTTCTAAAAAATTTATGTTTAATTTATCTATTCTAATTTTATCTTTCAAACTGTATTTTTGAAACTTTTTGCATCTATATATATCTTAAGACTGACGTGAATATATGTATATATAATATACGGATAGTTTTAAGGCGGCAGATTCAAAACCACGCGATTGTGCTTTGGTTCTCTCTTTCTCTCTCTCTCTCTCTCTCTCTCTCTGTGCTGTCGAGAGCTATATATCTTTTACGAAATGCTCGCGACATGCAAATATCTTCAAGAGTACTTACAGAGAAATAACAGCATCACGCGTCCGCCAATAATGCTTCTCCCGTTCAGAGTTCGTCGAACTTTTATTCCTTATCGTGGACAAGCGGATGGACCTCTTTCCTCGGCATCCTTCTACCGATATTCAAACGCCGCTTATCAAAACTGTGAGGTCAACTCGATTTCACGACCGTAGTCAATGACAGCGTAACGTTGACTACACAAAACCGCGGGCGGTCTTGTATTGCTAGCTGGAACAAGCATATATAGTATAGTAAAAAATCATGACCCCACTACGTGCGTGTGCTATATGGGCGTACTATAAAGTCTCCCTCGGAGAATATTATACTTACTTAACTGCAGAACATGTACACATAACTGTGCCGTGCGAGCGCCATGTGTAGTTAAAAGCAGGTGGCGGTAGACAGGTGAACGTGTTGGCGGTGCTGGAACATATAGGAGGTGCTGGGAAATGCCAGAGATAGAGAGAGCGATAAGAAAGCTATATAGTATCACACCCGCAATAGCATTACAGAAAATAAAAGACTGAAACTACTTGTCAAATATTTAGGAGAGCAGAATTACATATGAAAAAGAGCAGGTGGCGGAAAAAATTGCGTATAATACGTAATTAATAAAAAAAAAACTTTTCAAAAAAAGTTGTTAATATGTAGACTGCTCATAATAAATTAAATACATTAATATTATAAAATGAACAATTATTGTTAATTATTATTAAAATAAAAAATATTAAATATATTATATATATAATAACGGCCTAAAACACGTAATCCGATTTCTTTC
Source organism: Prenolepis imparis (assembly GCF_030444845.1). Classification (NCBI taxonomy): domain Eukaryota; kingdom Metazoa; phylum Arthropoda; class Insecta; order Hymenoptera; family Formicidae; genus Prenolepis; species Prenolepis imparis. The sequence continues at coordinate 12,170,016 of NW_028141163.1, forward strand.
AAGGTTATTTCGAAAAATTAATCTATTAATTAGATTAAATTCGAGAGAAATAAAAAAATCGAGTAACAGACATTTTAAAAGTATTCTTTAAAAAACTAGAAATGGAAGCAGATCAACAAAGAAAGGACCGGGAAATAACTAAAGATTGGTCATAAGTGAAGAAATAATCAAATAAAGGCGATAAAGTTAGAAAAGAAAGAAACAAGTTAAAATAAAACAAAATATATACCAGGTTAAATCACTCGGAGTTCCGCCCGGCACGACGGCAAGGAAGGAAAGAAGGAAGAAGGGGAGACCGCTAGGTGACCGGAAGTTGTCGATGAGACATGTTTCTTTAGGCCGAATTCACACCTTGGCAGAAAAGCAGGAGCCAATCAGAACTCGCGCTGAGTAAACTTGATTGGTAGTAATTTAGTACCAACTCGAGTTCTGATTGGCTCTTGCTTTTCTGCTTTCTGTGAATTCGGCTTAAAGAAAAAGAAGAAGAAGAAAATCAATGGAGTTTGTCCATTCGATTATAAATATATCAGATCCTCTCAGGCTTTTCTCTGCTTGTATTGATATAAATTGAAATCTTTCTCTGCCCCTAAGCAGTCACAAAGAAAAAGAAAATATCTTCCTCTATTACTATGTTTTAAGAAGTGTTATTTATTTTTCTTATTCTTTGGTATTATATAAATGTAAGTCTCATAATGAAAGACAATTTTATATATATTGTTTGATATATAATAACCAACAAAATAATTATCTCTTATAAACTTTGTATTCAAAATAATTGATATCTTTATTTTCTTTGTTATAGATTAGATACATTAGATGAAATGTGCATATGTATCAAAAATGCAAGGTGATCACACTATCGGAAGATTGCTTTTACATTGAAGGTGCACTTATTCATAAAATAACATCATGTCTAGTACAATAAGTGGCAAGAATTTATTACGACCGAACAGCTTACAGTGCAAAAACCTATACGAGTATTTAAAATCGCGTTCTCCCGACATTCTGAATAAATTGTACCATAAACCGCCCATATGTCTGGCTGTGTTTCGAGAGTTGCCCACAATTGCCAGGCATTATGTTATGAGGCTGCTGTTTGTGGAGCAACCGGTACCCCAGGCAGTCATAGCTTCGTGGTGTTCGAAGCTCTTTTTCGAGGAACATCAGAAAGTAGTGCAGGTCCTGAACGATCTGTATGTATGGAAGGAGGCATCTATACCTGGTGGACTACCAGGCTGGATTCTGAATAATATCTTCAAGAAAAATTTGAAGATTGTATTGCTGGGAGGCGGTAAACCGTGGACAATGTCCAATCAACTGGAGACTGATAGTAAACCACGAGATGTGGCTTTCTTAGATTCTTATGCGTTAGAAAGATGGGAATGTGTTTTGCACTATATGGTTGGTTCCCAACAGCAGGAGGGTGAGATCTTTTTTTCAATCTTTCTAATCTCTCAAAATTAAATAAGATGCATAGCATATTATACAAGTAGTAATGGCTATGAAATTTTTATACATTTCTTATTTATACTGCAGAAAATTGTTTTATCTAAAAATATTATCCTTATGTGCAAAATATAAATATTTTTATAAAACACTGATTTTGATTTTTAATGAAAAAACTCAAGCATGTTTCAATTTATGATTTTTCTATATATAGCAAAAATTTTGAAATTTTATGCTGACATTTTTATTTAAGCTATATATATATATATATATATATATATATATATGTAAAAAAGAAATATGTACAGTCATGCTTTAAATATTTTGTTATTTTTAATATAATTTGCGTTTCTGAGAAGTATATAACTCTATTTTAATTAGACTCTTTATACAAGTATTTATATTAGTATACAGAGAAATTACAAATATCTAATATATCTAACATATTTGAATTTTTTATAATAGGTATATCTGCTGATGCTGTACGAATCCTTTTACATGCTGGTTTAATGAAAAGAGATGAAGTTGATGGAAGCCCAATTATAACACAAGCAGGTTTTCAGTTTCTTCTTTTAGATACAGCTTCACAGGTAATTATATACTAATTCATATATCAGTTCTTATATCACATATTACTTTTTTTAAATTTAAATATATATTGGCTGAGTTTCGATATTCACTGCCAGTACTGTAAATCTATAGTTTACATCACGTACATTATAGATATTCAGTACTGGCAGTGAATATCGAAACTCAGCCATTGTAGAATATATTTTTAATTCTTGCAATTATATTTATTATTAAATACTTATGCATAATAATATTAATCAATTGAAAATTGTGCTTATTAATTTATACATCACAAATATTTTGTTTAAGGTATGGTACTTTATTCTGCAGTATCTTGACACAATTGAGGCACGTGGTCTTGATTTAGTGGAGAGCCTTACCTTTTTGTTTCAATTAAATTTTTCCACTCTTGGTAAAGATTATAGTACTGAAGGCATGTCCGAAGGACTCTTGACTTTTTTGCAGCATTTGAGAGAATTTGGACTTGTATATCAACGAAAACGTAAAGCAGGAAGGTAAATATACATATCTCGTCTTGATAGAAATATTTTGTTGAAATTACAAAATTCATTGAAAATGCAAATAAAAATAATTGAATATTTACTGAATCTATTTCAATTTAAATCAGAATTTTCACAATAGAATAGTGCGAATTTTGAAGAAAATTAGTGAATATTTAAAAAAATTAATAATAAACTCATGAAATATTATTTTGTTTTAAAACTTGCAGAGCACTAAAAATTGTTATTCTAAAGATTACTTAACTTATATTTATTGAAACATTGATAAAAATTATCGATAAAATTTTAATAAAATTACAATAAAAATAGGCAATTAATAAAAAATTTCAGTATGTGATATATTATTTCCATATGATTTTATTATATTTCTCTATCATATTTGATTTTATTATAATTTTCATATAATATTTCTATCAGGATATATATGAATATATAAAATTGAATTGATCTTTTCATTAATTATATATCTGTTGCAAGATTTTATCCTACTCGATTAGCACTAAATATTGCTACTGGTGAAAATAAACCTTTAGCTAAAGATACAGATAAGGAAGGATACCTAGTTGTAGAAACTAATTATCGAGTGTATGCTTATACAAACTCCAACTTACAAGTCGCATTACTTGGACTTTTCTGTGAAATGCTATATAGGTAAGTGTGTTACACACACACACACAAATTATTGCAATTGTTGAACATAAAATTATTTTTTTTAACAGACATTGAGAGAATATTTATTAATATATATTTCAGATTATTTAGAAACTTAAACTATTTTTGAAATTTTTCCATATCTTCTTTATATATTATCCAGCATGTAGTTATTTTTATGACAAGTTAAAAGTTTATCATAATTTCTTTAATAAAAAAAATATTTATTTCTTTTAAAAGCATTGTAAAAATGAGTAATAATGCTCAATCAAATTTTTAAAAATCGTATTAAATTATGAAAACAGCAGTTAAGAAAGTAAAAAAAATTGTGCTAAAACTTCTATATGTATAGATACACATATGATATACAATATTTTAAGTCTTTATATATTTCTATGTATAGATTTCCAAATTTGATTGTATCAATATTAACAAGAGATTCCGTAAGGCAAGCATTGAAGAGTGGAATAACTGCTTCTCAAATAATAGGGTATGTTTATGATGACATTTCTCATTCACATCAATATCTAACATAAATAATCAAATAATATTTTCTATATTGTTTTATAGTTATTTGCAACAACATGTGCACAGTAAAATGAGAGAAAAAGGACCTATATTACCACCTACTATTGTAGATCAAATTAAGCTGTGGGAAAATGAAAGAAATAGATTTTTGTTCAGCGAAGGTGTTTTATACAGTCAATTTCTTTCACAAACTGACTTTGAGGTTCTTAGAGATCATGCACTTTCTATAGGAGTATTAATTTGGCAAAGTGAGAGGTAATTATTATTTTAAAATCCAAATATTTTATAAAATATAAATACAGTTTATTATGTCACAAAATTTTATGACAAATATCACAATTGAAACACATCTTTATCTTGTAGGAAAAGAACCATGGTAGTCACTAAAGCTGGTCATGATGATGTAAAGAAGTTTTGGAAACGATACTCAAAGGGTTCGAGTTAATATTGTATTAATAAAATCTAATTGTAAGAATTTTACATACATTATTGTGTTTCTTCAGTAGCAATACTAAAAAAAAAAAAAAAATATGTCTCAAAGAAGTGCCTAAAAAAATTGCAAAGTAAATTATTCTTATTTTCTCATTCTAAAAAAATTAGAAAATAACTTTTTGATCCATGCCAAAGTTTTTCTCAGGTCAGACTAGGTTTTGATAATGTAATTATGATATAACGAATTAATAAAGTAAATTTTTATATATATTTATATAATATTGTCTATATTTTTTTGTATATTTTTACCAATCATATTTATATAACAAAAAATTATTTAAAATTCAATAATTTATCATAATAAAACTCATTGCAATTTTATACATCGTAATAAATAAATTTCATGCTGGAAAAAAAATTTAGTTGTTACTCTGGCATTCTTTTAACATCAAATTTCTGTAATAAATTTAGTACACTTACAATTAGTTGGCTCTTGATATGTTTCCAATACTTATGTGATGGAAAAAAATAATTCAATATTGCAGATAATGAAATTAAACATGCAATTGAAGTACAAATTGATAATCCATTATACATATAATTAGTTAAGATGTAATGTTTCGTAACTTTTGGCCACATTATATCAAGCATTGAGAATAAAATATAAGAATATTAAGTAATGTATCATTATTTGTCACATTGTTTAAAACATAGTTTTATGTAGGGATAAAAAAAAGTGTTTTCTGCAGATATAAAGAACAATATTCGTTGTCAACTCTACGCGTCTCTGATAGCGATATATATGTATATATATAGGAGACATTTTTGATTGAAGTATTCACTGTATTAGCATGAATCCCAAACATTTGGCGAACAGGGAACTTGATGTCAACGTTGTGGTGCTGCTTTTGGTTTTGGCATTTTAGCCAGTAAACCTTGAATCTCATTCTTTTCATCATATCTTTTCCACAATTCATATAAATTAATTATATAACGTGCTATTTCTTGAATTTTTTCCATATCTGCATTTAATTCAGCGAACCATGATTTAAGATCTTTCTGCAATATCACACAAGCTATTTGCAGGCAACCTGTAAAAAAAAAACAAAATAGATATTGTTAAATATAAAATTTCTTTGTAAAACACATTAGATTGTAAAAATATTGCTTACCAATAGCTATTTGATAAGGTGGATATAATAAGCATACATCTGTTCTTAAACTGTCATTAATTATACGCCATGCAAGAGTAAGTAATTGATCATCTGGTCCCACATCCTGAATTAATGTTAGCAAGGGACGGTATGGTTGATATACTATTAAACAACAATCCAAGTGTTCCAGAAGATAAAATTCGCACTCTAAAATATGATTTGTGCGATATGGAAATTCTTGTGTGTATGCATAATTAAACTTGTTCTTAACTATGAAAAAAAAGAACAATAAAATTTAATTAGCATATTAATCATCAATAAATTACAATAGAACATATATTCACAAAACTTACCTACAGTTCCCATTGTCGTTATTAATCTAGTATTAGAAATGACTCCAAATTCTTCTACTTTTGATGCTAAAAAGACTGCTGTAGGAGCTAATAATAACGGATCTATACATTTTAAGCTATTGCGAGCATAAAACCTTTTAAAATAAACTGTTGCAGTAGCTATCACTTGTTGCCTCAACTTTAATTGTTCACCTAACATCTGTATCACTAATAACAGAAATAAATACATGATTATGCATAGACTATATTGTACAATTATAGAACATGATTGTGTCATTATAAAATGTAATATAAATTTATGCAGTATGTGTATGCACACATACACAAATAAACAATAAAGGTACAGTGAATTATTCAATCTTTAATAAAAATACATGACAGAAATAGTTCCTTGCTAAGTATAATTATTGTCTAAAAAAAATCTGTTATTTTTTTTTTACTTATGCTAAAGTATTTTGACTAGCTTGAATCATATAATATAGATCTAAAAAACTTAATCTATCAAGATGAAAAGATATAAATACAAGTTTCTTTTTCAGCTAATCAATATCTCGCTACATTTTGTGATTTATCATTTCAACTTACTGTTAGAGAAGAAAATGAATATTTTTTGATATTCTTCCTCCGTTAATATTGATAAATCATGTTGACGCTCTCTGATCAAATCTTGTTTATCCAGTAACCACTGTTGGCTAAAAATTTAAAAGATCTAGTGAAAATTGCATTCTGTATAAAATTTATTGTGATATAATAATTCAAGAATTAACTTACTGATGTGAACTTTGCCAGAAATTACCAGCCATTTTATAAATAAATTATTTAATTCTAAATTTTGGTGTTAGACAATGCTAATTGTTAGAAGTCCTAAATCTCGTTGGATGTATAATTATTTTTATATTTTTCACTGAAAAATCTATTCTGAATTTGCTTGAAACGTGAATAAACTGACGAATTTGTTTTTCTTTTCTTTTGTATAAATTATAGAGGAAAAAATTTACAGTTACTTTTAACGATTAAATTCATATAAAACAATTGTCCGAATTATAAATATATAGCAACAACATCAAGAAAGAACAAGCAAGAACAGAATTTATACTCCATATCATAAAGATTAGAAACTGGATGGAGCATCACGTGGATTATTGAGCTCTATTATGACTTCAAAGGTGGAGAATAATCAAATATATAGGTTAGATTAAAGCATGAAATTTTAGGAAGCGCCAATGCCATCGAGAAAAAGATGACAACATTACAACACGAAATTTTAGGAAGCGCCAATGCTATCGAGAAAAAGATGACAACGTTAAATCGCGATTTTAAAAATTCCCTAGAGAGTCTTTCGTCTGGCTTCGAGTTGCCCTACTATATATACTGTATATACTGTGCTATAAGTCGAGAAAAAGATGACAACATAATCGCAATTTTAAAAATTCCCTAGAGAGTCTTCGTCTAACTTCGAGTTGCCCCTATATATATACTGTATATACTGTGCCATAAGATCGAGAAAAAGATGACAACGTTAAATCGCGATTTTAAAAATTCCCTAGAGAGTCTTTCGTCTGGCTTCGAGTTGCCCTACTATATATACTGTATATACTGTGCCATAAGTCGAGAAAAAGATGACAACATAATCGCAATTTTAAAAATTCCCTAGAGAGTCTTCATCTAACTTCGAGTTGCCCCTATATATATACTGTATATACTGTGCCATAAGATCGAGAAAAAGATGACAACGTTAAATCGCGATTTTAAAAATTCCCTAGAGAGTCTTCGTCTGGCTTCGAGTTGCCCTACTATATATACTGTATATACTGTGCCATAAGTCGAGAAAAAGATGACAACATAATCGCAATTTTAAAAATTCCCTAGAGAGTCTTCGTCTAACTTCGAGTTGCCCCTATATATATACTGTATATACTGTGCCATAAGATCGAGAAAAAGATGACAACATAATCGCAATTTTAAAAATTCCCTAGAGAGTCTTCGTCTGGCTTCAAGTTGCCCTACTATATATACTGTATATACTGTGCCATAAGTCGAGAAAAAGATGACAACATAATCGCAATTTTAAAAATTCCCTAGAGAGTCTTCGTCTAACTTCGAGTTGCCCCTATATATATATACTGTATATACTGTGCCATAAGATCGAGAAAAAGATGACAACATAAAATCGCGATTTTAAAAATTCCCTAGAAAGTCACCGTCTAGCTCTTTTTCTCTATTGCATATGACCTATTGTGGACTCGGCCTTTAGATTTTTCGCGCATGTGTACTGGAATTTTATAACCTCATTTTCAACAGCCGTCATTATAGGTTAAACTGTAGCATCAGTTTTTAATGTATTATGTATAATTCTGAGTCGAAAGTATTGAAATAATAATTTTTAATAAATAATGGCGAATCTTACCGAGGATTTATTTGACGTCTTTGACGAACATGGCGATGATGTGGAGATGATACCGGAAATTTCGAATAAGTAAGACTTAATGCAAAACCTAATCTTTATGAAAAGCAATCTCTTGGCTATGGATTACATCTATTCGAATTAAATGTGCAGGAAAATCGAACCAGAAGCAGGAATAAAGCGACAGCTTGACACGGAAAATGACTTGAAGTCACTTAAGAAATTACGACATGATCCTATTCTGGATGACATTAAGTAAGACCCTATCTTATATACCTGAAATTCAGAGCAATTTGTTAATAAATGGAATCACTAGTTTGAATATTTTTTAATTTTTAATTTTTTAAATACAAACTAATCCGAGATAATATATTGAATGTTAAGCATCTGTAAAATTCAATCATGGCAATTTATAAAAATTGATTATGTTTGCGTAAAAGAAACTTTTAGAATTTGTAAGATTTTATCACAAATCAAATGAATTCAGGTTGATAAAACCATTTATATCTTTTATTTTAAGAGTAAATTAATATTGTATATATTGCAAAAGTGTGTATTTATCTATAAACCATTATACAATTTTTAAAGCAGTATATTCTATATAAGTAATAATACTATATGTATATGTAATAGCTTTAGTTAATTTATATTTTTGATACTACTGCATATTATTATTTTATAAAACTGCAATAAGTATAATATGTAGATACACATTTTTTTATTTTGTTCAGCTATATTTAATTATTAATTTAAAATTAATATAATATTTATTTAATAACATGTAATATAGAATTATTATGAGAGAATTATAGCATGCAACTACATCAAATTACATCATTATTTCTTCAGCCTAGAAGATATGGCATGTCGTATAAAAGTACACAATATAGAGACTGTCGAATCTTGTATGCACGAAATTGCTATTCCTCCTGATCAAGAATACATACCTTTGGAGCATAAACAGGGTAAACCAGCCAAGGAATATAAATTTATACTTGATCCATTTCAAAAGGAAGCAATTTTATGCATTGAAAATAATCAGTCAGTTCTTGTTTCCGCTCATACTTCAGCTGGTAAAACTGTCGTAGCTGAGTAAGCATCTTACATTTTACATTTTCAAAAATATCATCTTTAACAATCTTTTCCAATGGCTTTTCCATTTTATCATCTTATGATTTGTACAGGTATGCAATAGCGTGTTCACTTAAGGATAAGCAGAGAGTTATATATACAACCCCAATTAAAGCGTTAAGTAATCAGAAGTATAGAGAGTTTCATGAGGAGTTCAAGGACGTTGGTCTTGTAACAGGTGATGTTACTATAAATCCAACAGCTAGCGTATTAATTATGACTACAGAAATCTTGCGTAACATGCTGTACAGAGGTTCAGAGGTTTGTCTTATTATTAAAACTATAAAAATATGACGTATTCTATTTCATTACAATTCAGATGTATTAGTGACCAATTATTTGACTTATTTAGAATTGATATTTATTCACAAAATATTATTAAGAATTGATATAATAAAGTATATAATATAAGAATGTTAATATAAGAAGAAAATTATATTTTCACTATATTATTATTTATTATTATATAATATATATATAATTTATTACTATATATAAATATTTTTAGAAAATCATATATTTATATAACATCTATTTATGTGTATAAATCTTGTATATAGGTGATGCGTGAAGTTGGTTGGGTGATCTTCGACGAAATTCATTATATGCGCGATAAAGAGAGAGGCGTGGTGTGGGAGGAGACGCTTATATTGCTGCCGGATAACGTACATTATGTATTTCTCTCTGCTACCATACCGAATGCACGACAATTTGCCGAGTGGGTGACGCACTTACACAATCAGCCTTGCCACGTGATCTCCACAGACTACAGACCTACCCCGTTGCAACATTATATATTTCCAGTTGGCGGAGATGGTATTCATCTGGTCAGTGATAATTATTTTTTATTTTTATACATATGTAAAAAATGAATATAAATATCATATACATTATTATTATATAATAATGTATATGATATTTATTTTATCAAAATAATCCTTTCATCAAAAGAAGTATTTAGAAAGGACTTAGAGTATATTAAATAAAGAAATGTATTATGAAATTGTGCCTGATAAAGAAATGAAAGATTCATCTACTAAATTTACTAAATCTATTGTATTACATACAGGTTGTAGACGAGACTGGTCAATTTAAGGAGGAAAATTTTAACAGAGCCATGGCCTGTCTGCAGAATATAGGCGACGCTGCTAAAGGTGATACGAAAGGACGCAAAGGTGGTTTACGCGGCACGAACAGCGGACAAACGAATATCTTCAAGATGGTAAAAATGATCATGGAGAGAAACTTCGCCCCCGTGATAATCTTTAGTTTTTCGAAGAAGGACTGCGAGGTTTACGCCATGCAAATGGCTAAGTTGGATTTGAACACGTTGGAAGAGAAGAAATTGGTGGACGAGGTCTTCCACAACGCGGTGGATGTCCTTAACGACGAGGACAAAAAGTTACCGCAAGTTACGAACTTGCTGCCGCTCTTGCGACGTGGAATAGGTATTCATCACGGTGGACTCTTGCCGATCTTAAAGGAGACGGTCGAGATATTATTCGGCGAAGGTTTGATCAAAGCCCTCTTCGCCACCGAAACATTCGCGATGGGCTTGAACATGCCTGCGCGAACGGTCCTGTTCACGGCACCCCGTAAATTCGACGGCAAGGACTTCCGTTGGATCACATCCGGTGAATATATCCAGATGTCTGGCCGCGCGGGCAGGCGAGGCCTGGACGACAAAGGGATCGTTATATTAATGATAGACGAGCAAGTTAGTCCAGTTGTCGGCAAGGCTATCGTTCAGGGAAAGCCAGATCCGATCAACTCCGCGTTTCACTTGACTTATAACATGGTTCTTAATCTTCTTCGCGTGGAAGAGATCAATCCGGAATACATGTTGGAAAGAAGCTTCTTCCAATTTCAAAATCAAGCTGGCATTCCAGCTTTGTATAACAGTGAGTCGTTATTCGCTGACATTACTGATAGTTTAAAAATCGTGAAAATTAATCCCTTTGATTACCTTTTTTTCTTTTATAGAGGTGAAGGAATTGTACACCACCTACAATACCGTGAACGTCGAGAGATACGATGAAATTTCTTCTTATCACGATATACGTGAACAGCTGGATCGGCTGAGCGGAGAATTTCGATCGTTTTTAACGCAACCGGAGTATTTGGTGCCATTTTTACAACCTGGAAGATTAATAAAAGTGTATATTTATCTATTATACGTGCATTTTTGTGTCATTTTTGACGAAATTTTTGCTAAAATTAATTTATCGTGCGTATTTTGCAGGTGAGAAACGAATGTGAAACATTCGATTGGGGTATTATAGTGAACTTTAAGAAAAAAAATCCGAAGAATCCAGTAAAAGATAAGACTGTCATTGTCGTCGACGTTTTACTTCACATAGCGAAAGATTCCAAGGAAGGCACTCCGATTCCGTGTCGCGAAGGTGAAGAGGGCGAAATGGAAGTGGTTCCTGTTTTGCATAATTTAATTTCTCAAATCAGTTCGCTCAGGTTGTATTATCCGAAGGATCTCAGACCGTCTGATAATAGAAAGAGTGTGCTAAAAACAATACGAGAGGTGAAGAAGAGATTCCCAGATGGTCCGCCATTACTGAATCCTATTACGGATATGCACATAGAGGATCAAGCTTTTAAAGATATTGTCAAGAAAATTGAAGCGTTAGAAAAAAAATTGTATGCACATTCTTTGCATAAGGTAAGTGATAAATATAGAATATATATAGAAATATATATAGAAACAAAAGTGATAAATTGGAACGCAGTCTAAATATTGTACACATGATTTCAAATTTTTGACATTTTTATAGTAAAGTATTATCAAGACAAATTCCATAACATATCAATGTGTCTACTTAAATCTTGTGAAAAAATTCCATAAAAATTCCCGGATTTTTTATTAAAAAAAAAAAATTTCTGAAAAAATACAGTTTTTCCAAAGAGTAGACACCCTATGTGTGTATATTTGCAATATATATTTTTATAAAACACTCAAAGTTTTTTATTTATTGCAAGATATTCTTAATTGTTCAAAATTTGTCGCATTGTATGTATTCTTTTTGTTATTCAAATTGTAATTTTATAATGTTTACAGGATCCTGATGTAAATGCATTATACGAACAGTTTTTGCACAAGGAGGAATTGGCTGTACAGCTTAAGCAAGCCAAAGAAGAATTCAAGCAGGCCAAGTCGATACTTCAGATGGACGAACTTAAATGCAGGAAACGAGTTTTAAGAAGAATGGCATATTGTACATCGGCGGACATTATAGAACTAAAAGGACGCGTAGCCTGTGAATTGAACGGTGCCGACGAGCTATTAATGACAGAGATGATCTTCAATGGTCTCTTCAATGCTTTAAGCGTGCCGCAGATGGTGGCATTGATAAGTTGTTTTGTATGCGATGAAAAATCGAACGAAATGCCTAAAAGCACAGAGGAATTAAGCGGTCCTCTCAGACAAATGCAAGATCTGGCGCGAAGGATAGCGAAAGTCTCGACGGAGGCCAACTTAGAATTAGACGAGGATGCATACGTCGACAGATTTAAACCGTATTTAATGGACGTTATATACGCTTGGTGCAAAGGCGCAACGTTCTTACAAATTTGCAAAATGACAGATATATTTGAAGGTAAATATATTAGCATATATAAGATGTCTTGCAATAGGGTGTCTATAGCTTGACTATGTGGGATATCGTAGGAAACTACTCCTGAGATTTTAAGTATTATTTTAAGTAAAAAAGTTCAAATCAACAATGGGTTCCATGTTGCAATGGTTCCTCAAACTCAGAAATTCCAAATTATAATTTTGTGATTTAATTACAATTTTATTTTAAGGCTTAAGGAATACAGTACATTCTGAATTAATTCATATAATAACAAGTTGTAGTTTGATGGAATGAGGTGATAGCATTATGTTATAATTTGAAAAAATAATCTTGCAATTGGGACCCATGTTGATTTGAACTTTTTTTTATTCAAAATAATCCCAGGAACATATAATCAAGCTATGGACATCCCCTATTGGAAGACCCTACACATCCTGCCTTTTAAGACAGAGATAAATCTCAATTCTTATATTTATCTCTTTGTATAATAATGTATTATATATATCCTAAAATACATTTCAGGATCTATTATCAGGTGCATGCGCCGCTTAGAAGAACTGCTTCGACAACTGTGCCAAGCTGCAAAGGGTATTGGAAATACAGATCTAGAAAATAAATTCAGCGAGGCGATCAAACTTATAAAACGTGATATCGTGTTTGCGGCGTCTTTATATTTATGATGCAAAGGAAAACAAACTAGTATCAAAAGTAATAATTTTTTTTCCATTACACACACACGCGCGCGCACGCGTACACACACGTCATACATACACTCACACAAACATACATATATGTATAATATATCCCAATATAAAATAAATTTTAGTGTATATTCCCATTATTTACATAGCCCAATTGCGATGCGTTTCTAACAAAAAGACAGCTCTCATTTTAAAATTGCTCAGAATTCTATTTATTTTTGAGAATTTAAAGTGTATAATATATGTATGCATGAAAAAAACTTTTTTTCTTCTTTTTTCTCTTTTTATGAAATAACATTACATTCATCATATATGATTTCATCATATGGGAAAAATTCAGCGTAAAAATGTGTATTTGCAAGATAAACAGGATTTCTATAATTTGCTGTTTCTATCTCGAAATTGTTAAATAAATACATTTTTTGTAGAATATTTTGCGACACTTAATTTCTATATTTAAATTTAATTATAATATATTTATCGTTCTTCTAAAATTACTGTTTCCTGTGGACAGAATTTTAATTCCATCAAGGTGAGTTTCGAGTCCATGGATGTTAACTGGAACAAATACACAAGTATGTGTGTGTATTAAACATAGTATAAATACTTTTTAATGTTAAAAAAAAAAAAAACTGCTGAGAGATTGGTTTTATTTCAATTTGCATATACAAAGAATACGATTCTAAAACAAATTACAAATAAATATCTACATAATAAGAACTTAAATGCTTACATCATCTACTTACATCCCTTCGAGGCCAACTGGACAGGAGCTTATATTCTTCTGTAGGATAACCTTCCACGATAAGGAAATTAAAGAGCGTCTGTAACGGCGTATCAGATTGAAATTTACGTTCCAGGATTTTTCCAGCCGGAAGTCGTACTCTCACTTTCATTACACCATCCCCTGTTCCCTGTTGCGGCTCAGGTGGCAAACTAGATTCTACAGCTTGCCTATGCGCTTCTTTCCTCGCTTCTTCTGCTAGCCTTTCATTTTCAGCCTGTTCTTTTTGCTTCTTCTCAAGTTCTTCTTGCATCTGTTTCGCTTCTTCTTTTGCTCTAAAAATATATAATAGTATAACAAATATTATGCTTATTGTTCAATGTAAATTATCTTTATATCTGTGCAGCAGGTATTAGATTCATCTTTTTTTTATGCACATGTTTTATATTAATAAATCCTAATTTTTTTTATTACCTATCGACTGCTAAACTTTCTTGATATGCTGTGTCTTGTTCTTGCTTAACTCTTTCTCTGGCCTGCCGTTCTTCTTCAACGCCAATATCGGCTCGTCTTTGTTCCTATATTTTAACAAGAATATTTAATAATTGTATAAAATCTGTATTTATATACTCATGGTTTAAATGGAAGAAGGCAGTATATTTTATATATATACTAATGACAAGTAATAACAATTTTTTTTCAACAGTGTGTAAAATAACTTACTTGAAATACATCGACGGCTTGTACCAAGTTCGTCAGTAACTCGTTAACTCCAACATTTCCATGCACGATGGTGAATATCTCTGTATTAGATCTAGATCTCATAATAATCATTAAAACTGGCAAAGTATCAACATCTATGCTTGATATAGCCAACGAACCAACAGTACCAAGAGTTTGAGTTACAGAAAATAGAAACCTGAGAATTAAACGAGTGTTTTTCAATGACGATTTTTCGATATAAATTTAGTTACACACTTTTTTCTATTAAATTATTTGTATAAATAATACCTCTCTTTATTAGATTCATATGTGATATCCCAACCCCAGACTATAAAATTTGCCGAGAGAAGTTGAAGCACCGTTTCAAATCCTAACAATTGAGTACAAAAGACGTTCGCTAATACGCTATTATCGTGATGCAAATATACAGCTAGTAATTTTCTCTGTAACATAAAAAAGAATTGATTTCAGGTGTAAGAAAAATAGTAATTAAAAATCATATTTTAATAAAAATAGTATTTTATATTGCAATTGCAATAAAAATAATATTTTTGTTAGTGCTAGATAAGATAATCTAAATAAGACAAACAAACCTCTTTTGCTGGTTTCAGACAAGATTCTTTCAGAGCATCTTCGAATGTACCGGCAAAAAAATCCGGGTGTGCCGCCCCGT
This sequence comes from Prenolepis imparis, assembly GCF_030444845.1. Taxonomy (NCBI): domain Eukaryota; kingdom Metazoa; phylum Arthropoda; class Insecta; order Hymenoptera; family Formicidae; genus Prenolepis; species Prenolepis imparis. The sequence continues at coordinate 12,185,614 of NW_028141163.1, forward strand.
AACGTTTTTCGAATTGTTCCGCAAAATGTAACGTGCCCATCACCTCATCTACTACATTTTCTGGCACTAATATAAAAAAAGAAAATTACATTTATTATTGTATATCCATATTAAGGTGTTTAAATAAAGCATAATAATTTTCTTATGTATTAATACACTTACTGAGACGCTCTACTTTAGTAGACTTAACATCGTCTATGAAAATATCATCCTCGACGGTAAACGTTTCAGGGACATCTTCAAATTCTTCCACATCTTCTGGTTCATCTATGGAACTATCGCTGTCAATCAAATCTATAACCTTCTGAACACAGAGAGAAAGAGAGGAAGAGACAAATATTATAAATCTTTATATATGTATATAAATTTATATTGTTATAACAATAGAGAATTTTTATCCTCTTAAAGTGAGATATTACCTTCTTCTCTTCCTTCGCGGGAAGTTTTCCGACGGATAAATCGTGTTCTGGGTAGCAAATCCCGCTTTGTGCCAATATTACGTTATCGTCCTTTAGCGAACTAGGCCAACCCTTCCATTGCTGATTTCGTACAGGCACATCTATCAACGAGTAGATGTCCGTTTTCACTTCTAATACAGTACGTGTACCAGGAAACTTCAGGTTGTACGTTTTATTATGTACTTCATCCTTCACATTTAAAGTGTAATTTTGAACCATACGATCTGACAGGCTTACCCTGAGAAAAATGTAGATTTATTATAATAACAAAATAATAATCACAAAAAGTTGCATTAAGGTAAAAATTGTACGACTTACGTCTCGTGAGACGAATCACCATCTTGCGATACCGTTGACAGGTACAATGTATTTTCTCTAGGCAGATCTAACATTTGCAATATCGTATTCGATGTTTGAGGCTCCTTTTTCCATCCGTGAAGATCTTGTTGACAAGGTGCTATATTCGTTTTATACCATATAAATTGCTTAAGATCTCCTAAAAAAAATGTAATCCAACATTCAGTAATTATTTATGTATTTAGTTTTTATATTTATGTATTTAGTATTTATAATTTTATATATTTAGTAATTATTTGTGCTAATTGTTAATTTTTATATATAAGTATCAATGGAAGATAGTTTATACTTACTCAAAGTGGACAATTCGGATAGATTTATTTTATGAACATTATCAAGATAATTAATGTGGAATGTAAGTGTTCTATTCCTCATGCAACTTTTAGGTCTACTCGTTCCAGGTTTTGCATTCTCCACTACATCCGCTGTTGTTGCTTCTATCTTTTTCGAGCTTTGAGCAGTTTGTAGATTTGTCGAAGACGAATGTGGTACTACTTTAATTTCCTCCACCATTTCTATATCTGGAGCCATTTCGGAGGGTAACTGTTGCGTACCTTGGGGCATAGCTTTATTTATTGCAGCCTGTACAAAAAAAAAATATGTCTTAATATATGAAACTAATTGTTATCAATGACTTCGTTATACTAATATCTACCAGTAGATCCCAGTTTGTTTCTTCCAAATATAAGATAGCTTCTCCGAAATCATCGATCCCAGTGCACGCCTGCAAATAATACAGTAATACAGTTCAATTGACATTTTAAGACATCTTTGATTTAAAGATTTTTATTTTGAAAAATCCAAAAAGTTTTTTTTTTAATTTAAAGTCATAAATATTTTTTAAATTAAATTAATAAAAATAAATTTTAAAAAGATTTGTAAAATATAATTATGTATTTGTACAAGCATGAACAATCCAAAAATTTTTCGTACTTCAAAACAAAGACTTATAAAAATGGCGCAACAAAGAAAACGACAGAAGACATTTTTCACGAAATTTGACAAATTTACAATGTCAAGACGTAAGATTGGATGTAAAACTCATATTCGATCGCTCGATCAGTTTTGAGTACTTCTGACAATTCAATTAAAAAAAAAATTAAAAAAAAAAAATACGAGAACTTGCTTCAACTGTCCAATTATTCAATGTCACGTAAACGTAACTATAACCTAACAATACATTTATGTTGTACAAAGCAAAAATCAGCTGGCCTACCTGAAAATCAGCCAATATCGCATCCCGATTTTCAGCCATCGTAATAAAATTCTGATGCGAAAATAATGCAGAACAATCTCTCTCTCTCTCTCGTGCGAGAGATTGAAAGAATGAGAAAAAATTGCGTGACACTCGGTCCCTTCGATTATCTTCTTAAAACTATTACGAATATGAATAACGGCAAGCCATTGACGTCCTAAAACAGGTCCACCAAATTTCTATATAGGATACGCGGCGTCATATCACGTTAAAATCGAGTATAATGCTAATAGTGCAACTACGTATTGGTACGTTTGATGTTAGAGCAAAGCTGGCTATATATATGTGTGTGTAATTCATATACATCATATATATATAGTCATGCGCGAATGAAGAAAACGGACGGTAATATCCATAGATAATATAAATCATATAGATATCTAAGCGCCGAAAGCGCGATCTCTAGCTCTTTTTCCTGCACTATAAGATCGAGAAAAAGATGACAACATAAAATAGCGATTTTAAAATTCCCTAGAAACTAACTATTTTAGTTCTTTTTCCCTAGCCGCAAAATCGAGAAAAAGATGACAACCTAAATCGCTGTTTTCAAAATTCCCTAGAAGTTACCATATAGTTCTTTTTTTATAACCATAAAATCGAGTAAAAGATGACAACATAAAATCCCGATTTAAAAAATTCCCTAGAGAGCCACCGGCTAGCTCTTTTTTCCTAACCATAAGATCATTTTATATATATTTAAAAAAAAACAGAATATTAGCTAACAGATTCATTAAATTTCTTTCCTGTTAAATAAATTAATAAATAATTTTAGAAAAAACTAAATTAATTTAATTTGAGGACTGTTTTATTATTATTACTATTGGTAAGCACAAATCATAATAATATATATAATAAAGAGTTAAAATTTTATTTTAATTATGTGTATCATATTTTATGTATATCATTTTAATTTCATTTTTATAATTATTATAATATATATTATATTATAATCTCACTATAATAAATTTTATGGAACGTATAATAGTTTTATGATTTATATGTAAATCTGTCAGAAGCCAAACTATAATCAATTTTACTTTTAGCAGTAGAAATGACGAGTTTACATTACAGGTTTCTATTATGATTTCCTATATTTCACATAGATTTCATATGTAAATCATATCTAGACTTTTATTTATAAAAGAAAAATTTTCTGTATAAATTATGTCGTTATGCTATTTTGATCTAAAGACAATTTTTACCTCCATTAGTAAATATAGGCATATCATATCTTAAGTTATAGATTATTAAAAATATGAAAATTGTTAAAAATATAAAAATTTTTGTACATAGAAATTTTTTATATATTAAAATATATTTGCGTCTTCTTTTTTCTTTGTACAATTTTCTTTTTTGTATAAATTGTATATAAATTTTGTATAATTTTTCTAATTAGAATTTTCTAATTTACAATTATAATTTATTTGTATCTCAATATGGAGATGGAACGCATATATGCACGTACACATAGATTAATATAATCACATTCATATAATTATATAAATACATTTTAATTAAAGTTTCTTTAGTTACAACTAAACGTATTTTTATTCTATTAATCACACAATAAAACTTAAATTAAGTAGTAATGCCTGTTTGAACAAAACGAATTTAATTATATATTATGTTTTAATCAGTAAAAATACAATTATTTATTCATCTTTGTAAACATATTTGAATATTTCAAAAAGAATTGGAATGTTTAAATTGATATCCAGAACAATAAAAATCAAAACTAATTAATTTGGCAAATGTCAAAATGAGAATAGAATTTAAGTATATAATATATTTTATTATTATCTTAAAAAATATTCTATTATAATAAATGAATGAATGAATATACAAGATATCCCACAAGAAATTAAGTAGTCATTTGTGTAAATGCATATAAAAAGAAAGTAAAAAAAGAATAATATTTAAAATATTAATATATATATGTTAATATAATTATATAATTATATATTAATATATATGAGTTTTTTTATATTTTAAATTAGATTTTTGTCAATAAAAATCCAAACAATTGATGTCACTTTCTTTTGCAACAAAATAAAATATACAAGACATATAGATAAAAACACATTGAAGTAATTACAAAGTTTATCATTCGTTTTTTTTGTTTTTTTTTTTTTGTTAATATAAGTTATAACAGTAATATAAGTTAATATAAGTTATAACAATAATAAAAGTTAATATAAGTTATAACAGAATCTGATTAATTTTATATATTAATAGACATATCTTTTATTTATATATTAATAAAAATCTTTTATTAATTTGTACTCAAATAGAATAAATTGATAAAAATAGTTATCTTCTCTCTCGTGATAGCACACATAAACTTACGTCCATAATGCAGTCGGCATCATTCCTTCTACCGTTCCAGCGGCAGGTTTTAATTCTTCATTGCATAAGAATTGTAATGGCAAGTCGACCAAGTGACCCTAAAAATAATATATTTTCGATTTAGAAAACGATCGACTCACACATATATAAGAATTTCAAAAGATACCTACCTTAATACCTTCTGCTATTTCTTGAGCTAATAATGGATCGGATAATGAAATAGGTATTTTATCTTGATATTGTTTCAACATAGAAAAATTGACTACTTTATCAGTGGGAACACACTGGAATACTTCTTCGTATATTTTTGTATTTTGTTTGCTTCTGGCGCACCACACGTCCTTGTAAAAGGATTTGATAATGGCATCGTCGATGTTGATGTCTTCTTTATCATTTAATAGTCCTAAATGTTCGCGAAACAATTGTTTTCTTAAAGAAGAAGCAAATTTGCCGCGAAGAAAAGGTATATCGTTCATGCGACCGTCTTCAAATTCCTGATCCTATAAAGAAAGTATCAAATTTTTATCATGATAAAATTAATGACTCATTTTATTAAACAGCATAAAAAAATACCAGGGTGATAAATATACTTACATGAATTATTACTGCTATCTCGCTGTCTCTTGAAGCAATCATACTTCTGTCATTTATATTAGCTGATCCACAGATTACTGTGTTATCATCTATTATTATTAGTTTGCTGTGAACATAGATAAGTTCTGTTACCATCGTACCATTTAACATAGAATGTGTCCTCAAGCCATGGAATGTAATGTATTCACCAGGATCTTCTATACCTGCTTCTATAAGTTGATTTAGAATAGCTTCCTTTCCCCTGTTATTAAATAAAATAGAAAAAAATTCATATATGCCTGTTTATAATTATATTACTCTGTTTAAAATGAAAAATGGAAATTATTTATATAAATAATTATTTCATACCTCGATATAGAGGCATAATTCCAATGTGTTATTGCTCGTAATGCTGTTCCACTTGGTCCTCCAACTTCTCCTTCAAAGCCTGGTAATAAAGGCATTACGACAAATACTCTGAACACTGAGCCTTCTCTGTGTGCTCTCAGAATTCTTTTCAATAATGTCTCACCAATTCGATTTTTTACACTACCTTTATCCATGGAGGCAAGTGTTATAAAAAATTGATTTTCTATGTATATATATCTACAAAACTATGTAAGATTAATAAAACGTGTGACGCAGAATTACAGAACATTATAGAATGTAAAAATCTCACCTTTCTGCTTTACTGATGGCATGGATATAAGCTTCTTGTATACTCTGTTCTAAAGTTTCCGGCTCAAGAAAACCAGCTGACCAAGAACTCACTGATCGCAATACTTGACACTTGACATTGTGCTTATTTGCTTCTTTGATAAATGGAGCATAATTCTGGCAGTGTTTGTATGATTTTGGCAATAAGTAAGGATAACATAGATTTAGATTTGCTTTTTCTAGCTATAACGAAAGGATTTCGTTAATGGATACATTTCTTAAATATACATGAATTTAAATATGCATATTATCAAGTATTATGTACTTTGACAGCATTCCAACGTTGTATAAAATGTCTGGCTACATCTCTAGCAGCAGAATTCTGCACTAAAATTCCTATATCGTGCCATGGCATCCTAGGAGTGGTAGTTCTGTCAACCAGATCCTGATATGGCTTTTCAAGATCGTTAAAGTCTTTAACAATGAAATTCGTATAGTCTTTACCGAGCCATAATTTTGTTGGAGGTTTTGAATTGCAGGCATAATCCACTGTATCTTCGGATTCCGATAGTGCTTGTTGGCTAAATTCAGAGAAAATTATTACATAATTAAAATAACAAAAAATAAATTAAATAAAGATAACAGGAATGATTAGTACTTGTCGACATCTTCATCGGAGCCTGCTTCGTGAGAACTGTATACCATATTAATTAATTCCTGCCTCTTTACTCTCACAGTATTTTTCATTTTATCGACTGTCGTTTTCGCCACATCAAATAGATTTTTTCTTTGCATTTCAGGAGTATTACACTTTATATTATCTCCCTTTTCTTGCAGCATAAAAAGTGAATTATCACCTGACAACATTTGTGCTTTTTGTGCTTTATTGTCCTTATGTACCATCGGCCTATAAAAATAAAATTAATTAAAATAAAATATATATTTATATGTATTTTTATATATCAACATAATACTACAATATATATTTAAATTATTATAATATATATTTATATTATATATATTTATATATATATAAAATTTTAATACTATTATATATTATTATATTAATTTTACATTATATATTATATTCTTAATTATAATTCACATTTATGCTAATTATAATAGTACTTACAACAAAGGCATGGATCTCGCAGTTACCATAGCTATAGTATTCGTTGCGATCGCTAATGGTAGTAACACGTGTCTGTCTGTGTTACTATAGGTTGCTGATACTTTTTTGCTGCTAGTATTAGTCAACTTGTCTTTCGAAGGAATGTAGATACTCGAGTGATGAATGGATTCTACAATAAAGAGAGAGATATAATTAAATTATATAGAGATATATATGTATAATTAAGATATAATTAAATGATACAATAGATACTAATAAAAAAGTTCCACAGATATTTACCTAAATCTGTCAATCTATGTTCGTTATTGTCCCATCTACCGTAACATAAATCGATACCACCAAGAAATGCTAGAGATTGATCAACGACCACGATCTTTTCATGATGAGCCCAAAGAAAAACGCCTGCTCTTGCATGATCCGGGTGCCTCAATACTTTTATATTTTCAGGGCATTGTCCCACAAGTCTTTGTTTGCTGTAGTAACTGTTTATGCCTAAAGCAACTTCAATTTCCTTATATATCAATATAAATACTTTGATACCTTCGAACTATAAAAGAAAATATGCAAATATGAAAAATCTCTTATATAGTAAATATATATTTTTTGTTTTATATATTGTTTAATAATAAGTGACACAATATAATTTATATATTTTATATATAATTTCAATAATCAATAGATTTTTATACAAGATGCCCCTCCCCCTTTTGCAATGTTTGCACATTTATGAAACTGTCATTAATTAATACTCACTGCTTTTCTTTGTAAAATTTTATCTAGTCGCCAATAATCTCCATTAAGCATCGGCCTTTTCATATGAATTTCTGGCGAAAGCCACCAATCTGCAATAAAAATTTCCTCTTTGGCATTTTCCAATGCATCAGCCACAGCAGCCATATAATCGGCTCCATCCACGAACCAAGTTGCAAATACAGATGAACGATACGGAGCAAATGAATTATGTGGATTTGTTTGTATAAAATCTTTACCTGTTTAAAAAAAAAATCAAACTAATTAAACATACATAATAATCAGTTGTTTATCACTATGCACAATCTTACCTTCTCTGTTACTAATTCCTTGTATAAAATCCATCCATTCCTTGGCTTTTCGTTTCGTCCAACACTTGATGACTATGTGCCTACTCAGATTCGCAATCTGTATTCCACTTCGTGAACCTGTGCTATATATTCCAAAACTAATCCCAAAACCGTTATCCATTAAAATGACAGATTTTATTCTTCCGTCTTGTGTAAGATGTGCAACGAAGGTTTCCTTAACAATGAGATGTCTCTTATGCCATTTGCCGCAAAGAGAGGCACATAAGTAGTTGCATTTGATACAGAAGCCACATTCGAATAGACCACAGAAATTACATCTGGTTTTAGCACCTGATCCAGTCCGTTTCAAAATTGTACCTTCTTTTCCCTTCATTCCTAAATCGGCCACAAAAGACAAGCGTGAAATATCCAAAAAATTGATCTATAAAAAAATATATATATATATATATAACAATAGTATGTCTTTTTTAGGAACATTATATTTAAAATGTGATTTGACTGATTAATTAAAATATACCTACAGTTTCAAGATGACGTCTGTAGATTTCTATGTTAAGTAAATTATATAAATAATCTTCTAGTTCCTTTCTTCTATGATTTAACTGCTCGTAAGGTACTAGAATATCAGGTTTATTAGGAAATCTATAAAAATATCTTTATTATATTTTTTTCAATTTTTTCATTAAAGATATAAAGATATAAATATATATATGATTTTTATACCTTGGCAAAGCATTTCGTCTTCCTGTTTTCTCATTCTTAGTTCCAATATTTTTCAAGCTATTTCTCTTCTCTCTATGACTTCTTGTAGGAAAAGGTATATTCAAACTAGTACGATATATTTTCAGTTGATTGTGCAGATATTGAATATGTTTGTATCGCTTTTTAATAATCCAAACAAAAGGTCCATGCCTAAATTCTATAGTATATAGATTTGGATTCAAAGGATGTGTAGTCACACTGCGTTCATTGTCTATAATTCTTACTTGCACCTCCTCACCAGAAATAAACACATTATAGTTTTGATTTTTACATCTTGTTGGTAGATTATGTATAACAGTGAAAGGAATGCCAAGGATTTCTAACAATGTAAGAGAAAAAGAATATAATTAACAAAAGCAAATCAATAAAAGTTGGGTAAAATTAAAATAAGAATGTGTGAATGTAAATTAAAGTACATATGTGTATGATTTTATATTTTAGTAAATAAATTTTAGTAAATAAGTATACACAAATTTATTAATAACTGACAAGATTACAGGTCCAACTAAACAATATTAGAAACAAATATTATTAAGAAACAAATATTATTAAAAAATGGAGAATATACATGAAAGTCAATGTGTATTAATAAAATATATACCTCTTTCATTATCCATGCATTCTATTTCTTCTTTACGAATTTGTATCATCTCACCATTCTCATTAATTGTTATTTCTAATGAATCAGGTACTTCCAAAGTGTCATCGTATTCAGAGTCTTGTGATACTGCACGGGTTATCTCGTTAGATGCAACCTCAACCAATTCAGTGGACATCTTGGTAAGTTTCTTCACAAAATTTTCTATAATATTTACAATATATTTAAATATATAGAAAACACATTCTTTAAAATATTAATGAAATATAGTATATATAAGAATAGCTTCTTCTTCTTTTTTTATATATGTGGCTTATGAATAACCATATATATATATATATATATATATATATATATATGTATAAAAGCTTAAGCTTAAAACTTGATAAAATTAAAGAATATTTTATGTTAATTATAAATTTGATTAGTAAAATAAAATTTATAAATGAGAAATTCTAACATGTTAACTGATTCTGATATATAAAATCTGATATATAAGATCAGAGAAATAAACCTTAAATATTGTCATATATTAATATATAGTATTATTAATAATATTATTATCAAAATAATGATAAAGTTTTCTTCTAAATCTCTTTTTAAATATTTATTTAAAAAAAAGTAAACATATTTTATATATTATACACATATATATATATGTGTGTGTGTATGTGTGTGTGTGTGTGTTTGTGTGTATGTGTATGATAAAGAATAATTCATTTTACAACTTGTATGGAAAATACTAATCTAAAAACTGTCAATAGAATATTGCTTAAGATTGATTAATACTTTTTCAGATACTTACACAATAATGCACTCTTAAAGTAATAAAGAATTGCTTTTGTTTTTTTAGAGTATTCACACGATTATTCACTCACGATTATCACTCTACTGGATTATTACTTAGTATAAAAATATATAAACCAAACATTATATCTATCAATAATCAATACTGGCAAGAGGAATCTAAAGTTTAAACGTTGAAGAAACGAGTTGAAAGACAATTGAAATCTTATCGACTTCGATCCTTATGCACTTGTGATTGAGATTGTGGATCTTGCGGATAGCGTATTCTATACCTACACATTTAAGCATTTATTATTATATACGTGTGCAAGGTCCCAGCCGCGCCTACGGAATTATACGGAACTACCCGAAACACTCCGAAGTCATAGTGAGATATTTAAATATCCTCTTACCGCAAAAATCGTTCATTGTTAATTATAATTCTTTCGGTTTTGTTAGATTCCATCTGATCGGGAGTTTTATGAGTCGTTACTTAGATTACGTGTTACATTATACATGATGATTCATCACGCGATATTCATCACGATGACTACTAAATGGCTATAAAGTGATATTCGTGTACGTATATCAATTTAACCTATATGTACATATATATATATATTACCTACAGTATATATTTAATATATACCTTTTATATATATTAATATATATAATATTATATAATATATATTATTAATATTATATAATATAATATATTATATTATATATATATACACACACACACAGGTGTCCCATTTTTATTTTTGATAATCAAATATCTCGATATCATATATATATGTATTATAATTTTAGAATTCAATAAGGGGGACATAAGATGGTGGCAATAAAGATTTGACTTTGAATAATAGTTTAAATAATGTTCACGTGAAGGTCAATTATTTCTGTCTATGTCGCCCATGAAACCATATAACTTTTTATCTAAAATATTTTTTTCTAAAATTATATACATGATATATCGAGATATTTATGACTATCAAAAATAAAATGGGACACTCATCTGTGTATATACAGGGTGTCCCAGAATGATGGGGACTAAATTCGTGTGCAGATTCCTGGGATCATTTGGAGACGATTTTTCCTCAGCAAAAATGTCACCAATAATTTTCGCGTTATAAGCGATTGAGAATAAAGGGTTTTTCGCAAACTAAGCCTTGTGGAAATAAACTATAATAATAAATTCACATTCTTCAGTTAATTTCAGGTAGAGTTTACTTTAATAGAATTTTAATTTAAGGCTTAGTTACAAATATACATGATGGCAAAAATTGGAAACATGCAAAAAATAATGACCTCCCTCGACATTTTCGCTGAGGAAAAATCGTCTCCAAATGATCCCAGGAATCTGCACACGAATTTAGTCCCCATCATTCTGAGACACCCTGTATATGTATATACAATAAAACAGAACAATTGAATAGCGCACGCTTTTGTTTTGTCGTAGTAAAAGTAAATTATAAAAAATGTATAACATACATCCTCTCACTTCAATTTAATGAAAAGACAATTAAGAATTATTAATGAAAAATTTAAGTATCGAGGAATCGTTCGACTTATTCGCTTTCTTTTGATATCGCGATTTTGAACACAGATATAGAGTATATTTGATTTCAATGTATTAATATTCAATATTAGGACAAATTTAGGTCACATTGTGAAAGTAATTGGATCGCCTGTGTCATTTTCCGCATATTTTAACCCACTTTCGGAATATCGAGACGATAGCGTATTATCGACTCTATAATGATCTGTTTCTTGACATGGATGTTAAGGAGAAAGCAAGATGTGCACACATATGATTTTTTATCACACATATTATACACATACACACAACGTTTTTCATCGCATGATTTCGTCTTGACATCTATAATTGCTTGTGAATTAGTTGCACATGTTTATCTAGTTGTGTGATGCTGGTGCGTGCATATATATATAATCGCAGTACAACTTCTTCGTCTTTCTGAACACAAAGTTGTACTTTCTATACTTTGTTTTTTTCTTTTTTAAAAATCACGTTTTATATTTGTCTATCTTATTTTACTTGCAAAAAAAATACTTGCAACATAAGCACGGTTTAAAATTCTTTTTTCCTTGATGTAGGATCAAATGATCTTTTAAATGTTTGATCTTTTTAATTGTTTCTAATTCTGAATATGTCAAAAGATATTTATATATTATACAATATATGTGAAATATTTCATTTTATTTCAGTAAAAACTGCACATAATTAAAATTGCGATATACATATATGTATATATTTTTTTATATATAACTCCTCAAAGGGATACAATGTTTTGTGGAAAAATAGTTGTCTTATTAAGACTTATGTTAGTGCACTATTTTAATAACTTTGCAATTAAAGAAAACAAGAAACAAGAATAGAAAAAGTACTTAATTTTTTTAATAATGTTGTATAAAATAGTATTAAAAGGAATTGTTTCAATTAAAATAATAAATGATTGAGAATATATTTTATATTATATTATAGATAGAAATATTTAAAAAATGTTTTATAATTACAAACCAAAAATGCATATTTTTTATTCGTATTAAATATTATTTTAAAGTTTTGTTCTTTGCTTAATTGTCATTATTTTTGCAACGCGCAATCTAATAAACATTTAAATTAGAACATATTTAAATATATCGTGTATTTAAATCATGAATTTCATATATTTTTTATTGAATGCATGCGTTGTTCTACTTTTAAATATACAGTTTTAAATGTTTCTCGAGAGTACTTTCTTGATGATAAACTATCTTGATCATAAATGATATTTATTATTATAAAATAAAAATAATTATTAAATAAATTTTTTAATATCTATGAGTTGAGATAGATCAATATTGTAGATATACACTTTTTTTTGCATATTAAAATTAAAGCATGAATATGTGACACACTTTTATAGATTATATTAAGATGAAAGACTAACATTGCAAACAAAATCCTTGTGTTAAAAAATTAACATCTACTTATAATTATAAATTATTTATTCACTTATTATTTATTTTATTCACGTTAATAATAAGAATAAAAAAAAAACTTTTTCTCGATGGTTATTATAGAATCTATAATAGTACTAAAAAACAAATATTTTGAGTAGAAAATAATTGAGTATTTTGTCGAAAAAGCAAAAATCTAAATCAAACAATCAAATTTTCAATATAATCAATTATTGTTAAAATATAATCATGATTTATTATTATATCAAAAATATAATTTGCATAATATTAAAATGTACTAACGCATCAATTAAACGAGTTTATCTTATAAAATAAGTTTAAATTTCTGTGTAAAAATAGTCAAATTTTAAATTAATATATTAATTGAGTTTTAGAAAATGACGAATGACTTGAATCGATTTGTACACAGAAAATATTTCCCGAAAGAGTGTTCTCTTCATGGTATATATTATATCTGGTCTTACTCCATACAGAAATCCTTTCTCTTTAATTTGTAGTTGCAGATTTTTTTTTCTTTTACTTATGCGCTCGTTTATATACTAACTCGAGATTATTCCATAATAAATACATGTACTCAGAAATTAATATTTTATTTTAAAAATGACTTAACATACCTTCTGAGAGAGAGAATGAAACAGAAGCAAATTTACTTGTGTACAGAAAATCAATATCGATTTTGTGAGTAAATATTGATTCAGAATTTCAATCCTCCATCCTAATTACTTATGTACCAATTATTTATACTAGTAAAATCGCTTCGGTCATTAATTTATTCTGATCTTCTGGTCGTTTGATCTTTGTTTAATGTTTTTCGTATTGACGATAATATATATATAACAACAATAAGGTTGATAGACGGTGATGGTGGTGATGGTGGTGGTGGTGGTGGTGATGGTGGTGATCGCGTGGTGGTGGTTCCACATTCGAGCGAAAGGGAAAATCTGATCGAATGAGTCGTTTTTTTTTTCTCCCGAACGTTGGCAGTCAAGATTTTTGAGACGGCCGAGCGTTCGAGCGGACTTGCATTTGTCTCGGAGAGTTCCATCGATTATTATCGTTGTTCGACTCTCGAACGCGCGAAAGAACAGCATCGCGAAAATGCGCCACGTGCGTTGCCTTATTATCTGATTGATTTATCATTATCGATTTTTCCTCCGCAAACTCTTTCTTTCGCTGAGACCTCTATTGACAAAAGTGTCTTATTTCTCTTCCTTTCGAAAACATATTGTGATTTATTTGTTCTTCTCTCCTCGCGCGATTTAACTTTAAAGTTTCTTAAGTATTTGCTTCAATTCGTTATTGGTGAAAGTATTACGGATTGCCGCAACAAATTGTGCCTTGGTGACTTGAAATGTTGAAACGTTAGGATATTAGACACAGCTGCAAGGTGAGCGTTATTGATTCGATATTGTTTGTTTTTCAAAGTATGCCCCATAAAAATTTCTGCAAAATAAACTATTTATTAGGACAATTTTTGTTATTGTTAACAGAGATATGCAAAATCTATTTGAAATAGAAAATGCAAAATAATGTTGGAATCTTTCCATTTGAAAATGCAAAATGCTTTTTAGACACCCCATTTAAAATAAAAAATGAAAAATAGACATTTTTAAAATGATTTTTTAAAATGAAAAATAATTTTTTAAAAATATATTTACATTTTTATATATTTATTTATATATTTAAGTTCTTTCTATTTTTTATTATTTATATTTTTTACTATTATTTTTCTTATACTTACATTCTTTTATTTCTTTTAATATAAACTTGAATTACAAAAATTGAATTACATAAACATATGTACATATGGGATTACAAAAAATGTTTGCCTATATTGTTCACAGATATTCAATTATTCTTTTAAAATTCTTTTTTTAAAATGACATTTTTTATTGCAATGCTCTTTAGAAGAATTCTCTATATTTTCCTTCTACAAGGTTTCATGAAGTTAGAACCAATGATACCAGAATAAAGGGTACCAGTGGCATCATTGTGTTATACACATACATATATATACTCGATTAATTTTTAGTTTGCAAAAAAAATGTATTTCTGAAATAGAAAAATGAATAATAATGAATATCATTTATTGGAAATGTAAAATAGTTTTTTCAAATATATTTTAAATGCAAAATATAAAATAGGCATTTTGTATTTTCATTTTAAATGCATCTATTTCAAATGATGCACATCTCTTTATTAATAATTTGCACCATTCGTGATTGGTGATATTTGTTGATCGCGAAAGGTGGCTCGCGGCGTTAACAGACTACTAGGTTCAGAATTAACTGGCCATTCCTCAACTGGCCAATACTCAACTCGGCAAACCACTTTCACGTGCACGCGAATCGCCAGATGTACGACCTCCGTTTCTTACGTAAAACTCGGGCACCCGTGTAATCATAATAACGATCGCTCAAACATCGAAAATTTTCTATTTCCGTCCAGCTCGTGCTATATTTCGTCGTAATTTTTCGTTTGATGACATTTTATTTCCTCAATTATTACTGATGTGCATATGCAAAATCTGTACATATGTCAATAAAGAAAATGAGCGTAAATGACTCGTATATCTTTCATTTCTTTTATATCTTATTATACGCTTGATTTCTATATACCTATTATATAAATGTATATGTGATAATATAAATTACAATTATATAATATAAATTATAATACAATATAAGCTCTGTATATACAAGCCACACATAATGTTATGATAATAATTTTTTAATCAAATTGTTACATATAGTTACATCCTATTAATTAAACGTTTAAATCTGAAAGTTTTTGTCACAATATATAATTTAAAGTATAATTCTATAATTTCAAATTCCAATAGCTTAAAAAAATTTTATAATATTCCTAGCATTCTTTAGACATTTTTCGCACATTTGTGATATTTTATTAGCCATTTGCGTACAAATATATAAGCACTGAAAGATATAGTTAATTACGTTCCCTGCAGCTTTTGCATTACAGAATAAATTATTCCAAAAACCAATCCAATATCCAGTATCGCCGATCAAGTATTGTATAAAAAAAATGTACTTTCTATCGACGCGTAATTGTTAAAAAAGAGGCAAACTAAAACGAGTTTCTCACAACGTCTATATTTGTACTTGCAAAGTGCATGAGAAATTATAAATTAAATTAAGAAATACAATCACACTCGGTCTTAAAGCATACGTAAGCTATATTTCGCCTTTCTGCCTTTTTTAAACTACATTTATTATTTATAAATTTTTATTTCATCTTTTATAATTTTTATTTTTTAAATTTACATTTTATATATCTTATAAATTTTATTATCTACAAATATTTTTCTTTGCAAAATTATACAACTCATAATGCAAAACAGATATTTGCGAGAAATCTATATTATTCATCTAGTTTCAATGTGTCAATATCTATAACAGCAAATCTCAAGCAGATAGATAGGATAATAAATCATTAATATCTCACGTTATACGATTATACGCTATGCATCATTGAATTATTCGAATTGAATGAAATAAATGAATCTCTAAATGTTACGATTTAGAATAATAATATAGTAATATAACAATTGTTGAGTGTGTGATCCATTCTCAATATTGATCTTCACTTTTCTTCTTCGTAAAATTTTAACAAATTTTTTTTCCTTCTCTAATCGCGAGATTGTAAATATTTATAATAATATTTTTAGACTAAAAAAAAAATTAAATATGTTAGTTAATTTGAATTTATATTTTGTGCTTTAATTGTATCCTTTTAACTCAACATAGAAATTGATATATTATATATATACATACATATATATTAAGATTAATAAATATTTTATATTTTAATAAATTAAGATTAATGATTAAGGTTTCCTTGTGTGATGTAACAAAGTAAATGTTATTTTTTTAAATGCAGCATGATTTCCATTCAAAATACCTAGAGAATGTTAAAATGCAATGTTACATAAAAATTACTGCTTTCTTTAATATCTCGTTTCTCTCTATTGTATAATCGACGATTGTTCGAAATATATATATATATATTCAAAATAAATAAATAAGATTCAAAATTATTATCAAAATTATTATACACTTTCTATCGATAGCAATAGCAAATTTACGTTCGAATTTTACTTATTTTCATGAAACTTTATTTGTTAATAACTTTTTAATAAACTACGAGCAACAACTAAAACGCTACAACCTTTTAGAGATTATTCAAGATTATGATCTTATAATCTTATAATATATGTAAAGTCAAGATCATCAGGGCTAAGTCCCTTTTTATCAATATTTATCCAGTCATTTATTAATGCAGGATAAAAAAGGGACTTTTCGGCATATTTTACTAATACATATTATCAAACATGGAGGTTGATCGTATCCAAAAAAACTTAATTTTAATATATTTTGTAAACAAAAATTTATATGATTTTTTTAATATCATAATTTAATTTCGCTGCAGTGAGAACATAGGAGCTTTAAAATATTGAGTTTTCTTTGTTAGTGATATTTTAGTTTGATATTCTAGGAAAATTTTATATATTCTAAGAAAAAAAAATATATATATATTATGTGTGTGTGTATAAGTTGTAAATTTAATAATATAACGATAATATTTACAACATAATTGTAATTCTTAAATCTATAAGTCTTTTTATTAAAAATACATTAATATATTGCAATTTTCATATATGTTTATTTTAATTGATTTTAGTTTTACTAAAAAAGATCTTTAATATTTTTCAGAATGGCAAGGCCGTTTTCATTATGCTTGGTAGTGACATTGCTGATAGTTTTCGCTGTTATCGAAGCCACTCCTGGACAGACTAATCAGGTAACTTAATTGTTATGATACACGGTTGTAACTAAGACCCTGCGCACAATAGAGAAAATATTAGGAATAGAAATAAATATTAAGCATTAAGCTTACTGCACAATACAAAAGTACAAGCAGTAGGAACAGAAAATAGAAAATATTCATCAATAGAAGCAAGGAATATCCTATTGTTATCCTCTAATATCTATCTGCTTCTGTTGATGCATGGATGTTTTTATTCTCTGTTCTTATATTGTCTATTCTTTTGTTTGTGCAGTAGGCTTAATGCTTAATATTTATTTCTATTCCTAATATTTTCTCTATTGTGCGCAAAGCCTTACACGAGCAATAATTACATAATAATTAATGAATAAATAATAAATAATTAATAAAATTAATAATAACTAATAATAAACACTAGATAGAGATATAAGAAATAAAATTACAGTTATTGTTTTTTTTATATTTCTGAATATTTGAAATAAATACATCAGAGAGAATCATATTTAATAACATAACAACGCTATTAATTAAAATATTTCTTTGAGTCAAAGTTATTCAGAAGATGCTCAGAGGGAAAACAATTATTTGTGCATATGTATTAAAAAAAATTAAATACGGAATGGACGATAACATATATTTTACATATAAGAATATAAGCATCATCACAAGTTTCAGTGTAAGCTTCAATGTTTTCCTCGATGTTTTACATTTACAAATATATGTTGTATAATACAAACGTAAAGGCAAATTAAATGAAACACAGAGTTAGAGAACAATTATCTGTAAAATAATATGTGAGGTATATAAAAGATTCATTCTGACATGCTTTATGTCAAGGATGCGTACTTGATTGCATACAGCATTTACGACATTGCAAAGCGCTGATTTTCTTTCTTTCCTTTTTTTTCCACGAAGGCCATCGACCTAGCGGAACGAGTCGATTCGCATTATTCGATTTAATCGTACAGATGAAGTTGCATGCAGTGCATGATGCGCTCGATAATTAAAGATAGACAGAGGAAATAGTTCTTTATGATAATTACTTGTGTAACGAAGGGAAAGAGAAAATCTTCAGGGTATCATACAGAGGATATCCCATTTTAAGTGATACACAGTCTATTATCTTAAGAATAAAAAATTTTCCATATAAAAGTTAGTAGAATTTCGAGGGGGACATAATATCGTGATTATATATAGAATTGCCTCTGGATGGCGTTTTTCAAAATTATTTAAAGGTTTTCTTAAACAGAATCATCCTATTTTTTACATAAATTAAGATTATCGTTGATTAACTTCTTTTAAATCGACATTAAATTTTTCCAAAAAATTGTTATATAAATTGTTATTATTATATATATTATTATAAAAAAAAAAATAAGTATATATTGTTAATATTAAGATGAAAAATTCTAATACACTTTGCATATAAAATAAGTTGCAATTTATCTTGTAAAATTGTGATATATTTGTTAACATTAACAAGTGATTAACTATAATTTATACATTCCGAATATGGCAAAAATGAAAGTATGAATAATTCGTATAAAAGAGAAACTAGAAATATACATATTATACCATTTGTCACACTTTTGTTTAGTCATCTTTCTCTCGTGCTCGAATGTTTAGATTCAAGTTATTCGTTTTGCATTTGGCTATAATAATTTGTCAGAAAGATCTCGGACGCTTTCACTGACTCTTTCACTGTGTGAAGGTTAAATATGTAAATTATATGATACATAAAAAAGCAATCACATCTATGCATTTCTTATTAATAAAATCTATCAAATCGTCATAAACGTAAATCTATGAATTGTCTGATAAAATTAAAAAGAAATTTTAAAGAAAGGATAGTAATTTACGCATTAATATATAGGTATTGAATCGGAGTAACAGATTCAACATAAAACAGAACATGCATACATAAGAGTGAGAAAATATATAAAAAAAAAAAAAAAGAATTTTAAGAAAGTTTGCATGGACCACGCCTAGTCGTACACTGTTCGCTTTTAGTGAATAATAGCAAATAATAATAATAAATCTACTTTTCCCATTCTTATTCTATTTACTTTCTAATAGTTGAATGTTATAATTTTTTTTAGATTTTTTTGTTTTTGAAAAATCAATAAAAATTTCGAAAACGATTAATATTATCGTTATTATTTAATGCTGGATGTTATTTTTATTAATACTCGCGATTGTTAACGAAACAAAATCTATATATATTTCTCAATGAATATAAGTACGAAGTTTATAATTATTCTGTTGTGCACATCGATGAGAATCTCTTTTGAAAGCAAGAGCAAGATGATTTTCTTGTTCGTATCGATTTAATGATGCGTTACGTAAAGCAAACTACATTTCTTATTCTAGGACAGTTTTTATAAGTAAGTTGCTCTTATTGTATAAGTGAATGGTTCTTCATGAAATATGCCGATATTTACCGGTATCTTTAATTTCGTCATAATAATGCATGAATATGTAATTTGTATGCAATAGTACATTAATCTCTTGATTTCTTTTTTTGTAAACTATTTCAAGGGAAATGTGGTGGAAAAGTTTAAAGTATAGACGTTCCTTGCAACAACTAATTTTTTTGCAATATCTTTTTGCATTAATTCACAGAAAATATAGTTCAACAAATCATACTATTGAATTACACATAAAGATATATATGTAATAATTGCAATAATGTTTAATAATAATTGACAAATGTATATATTATTATTAAATATTATAATTAAGTTGTTCTCCTTATATTTATTCGAAATTTTATGATTTATTACAATTGACAAATGCGAGGATACAATACGCTGAATTAATTGTATGAATCAAATTTTGTATATTAATAATTGACAAGGAACCTGAATTATTAATAAGAAAACTATTATTCAATTTTGCAGTGCGACTATAATACCTAAAAAAAAGTTCCGTTACATCAGAATCAGGGACACCATCTTTAAAAAAATTTTGTAATTTATCAAGACCTCATTCAATATATTAAAACGTTTATACATATAGATTAGATTGCGTATTAAATATGCTCGCGTCACAATATTTATTGCGTATATGCGGATATGCCGCGTTGATAAAAAAATATATGCTCGCGGATGTAGCTCATTGCGCAAGCGCACAAGAGTGCGATTTTAATCAGATTTTCTATCGGAGAAAGCGCTTCTTTCTGCTGCATCAGTCACTTATTCAGCGAATTTCCTAACTTATTCATTACATCTCTTACAAGCTCTTTGATCTTTTCTGATTATTCCGAGATATCATTTTTTCTAAATATATATTGTTTTGCGAAGATTAATAATAAGAATACGTCATAAAATACGTTGTAACATAAAATGCGTATTATTATTATATTAATAATATATAGAGACATAGATGACAAAAGATTATGAGCAATTAAATTTTTTAAAATTAATAAAATACATCTTGAATATAAGATAAAATATATACGCATATATAAATTTTATGAAAAAAGTCAAAATATACATATTTTCAACTCTTCTGATAAAATGGCGGAAATGCTCTTTAGTGCCTTCCATTTTCAAATGCACACTGGCCCAGGTAGCAAATGACATATCATTTAACATCCAAATGATGTCTTTTGACATCAGAATGACATCATTTGACTGCAAAATGACTTGCTACCTAGGGCACGAGTATTACTTAACCAATTTGCAAGATCTTGTTTTTTTAAATCACGATAGAAAGTATATCACCTGTCAAGGTCATATACAATCTACATACTAGAAATGAAGTTAATAGTTGCACTGATTATTTCCAGTGCCATTTATTAGCAAAATGCGAATGAACCTTTTGGTTCAACTCAATCATTCGTTTTTTAGTTAAAAATTTAAATGATAATATAAATAATAATATAAATGATATATATATAATATATTTAGCAGTTTCTTATTATCACCAGTGATTCTTGCAAGTTAAACTGAGATTGTTAGTAACAATAACTTTAATAAAGCGTTTGGGAATTTATATAGTCAATTGTAACAATAAAATCGTTTTCTCAGTTTCAACACTTGTCTGAGAGATGATACGCGATCCTAGCAATCTTCATTACAATTATGAGAACAAGCGTATATTGTTCTTAGTTCAATCAACCATCTGAGAAACAATTTTACACAAAAAAGAAAACTTTGATACATAAAGAACTGAAGAATACTTCCTCTTGATATAGGACACACATTTAAGAATCAAAATATAGATTGTATAAAATATGCTTTATATATAGGATCTTAGAGAAATCACTTAGATAATAAGTAGCTATTAGTACGTATTGATTTCATAAACGCTTTCTAAACATATATATCTATTGTTCAACTCAATATCAATCACTAATAAAAAACGTTTCGACAGGAAAATTTTTGAAACCATAATTTAAGAAACGTATATTTTTTACATTTCTACAGACAAGAAAAATTTATTTTTTTTTAAATTTAAAATTAATATATAATGAGAAAAAAATACTTATATATAATTCTATCTAAATTTATATATGATTATATACACAGGCAATTTTTTTCTCTTATTTCATAAATTTTTACTTTAAAAAAAAAATATGAAAATTTCTTAGAAAATATTTTGATATGTTTTATACGTTGTTATGTACATGTTTCTTTTTTTTATTTCGAAAAAAATTATTGATATTATTTATTGATATAGAAGGTGTGCTTTCTTTTTTGTGACCTTTTCGACAGATTTCTATATTTCTTATGTAATTGTATAAAATCGCGGTATAAAGTCGTGCAAGATTAATTTTCGGAATCAAAAAGATCGAGACACATAAAATAATTTCACGATCATAAATTTATAATATATGATAATTACTTTGAAAGGCCAGAAATTAAAGGCTGTATATGTTCTCTATGTTAATGTTAATTTAATATTAGATCTATTAGAATCTGAGATGCCAATTTAATATAATTTATAACTACTGTATACTTATATTTTTTGTATAAAACAATTTTTGCTTGATAAAATTTAATAAGACAAACATATAATAACTTTTAATATTTTGATACATAGATTTAGAATTTATGTTTCTCTCTTTTACATATACATGTATGTGTGTGATATAAGATGATCCTAAAATATCTTAGAAAATTTAATTTGAAGGATAATATATTTAAGTTAATTATCTTTTGGAAGAAATTTTATATCGAGATATTGTAATTTATGATGCAAATGATTAATATTTATTATTAAATATTTTAATAATTATACTGCAAATCAGAATTCTAACAAAAGAAAGTCCATTCGAATTTATACAAAGAATAAGATGATATAATGTAATTCTTTTTTCAGATTTTGAAAAATTTATTTATTTATTAATTGTTATTTTCTAAATAGAGGTAGTAAATAAAATAACATTAATAACATTTTTGGCCTTGTTATTATTGTACATATAGTGGACAAAGAACATAATAAAAAGGCGCACAAGAGAAAGTGACGATTCTTTTAAGTAATCACACATATACATGCATTAACATGAAAAGTGTTTTAGTTTGACCCAGGAAAGAGACCACACCCTCAAAAGTGGTCCATACAAACCAGTTTTTTAAAGGTCGCATTTATGCATACGCTTTCATATATACAAGGATACTCTTAATAAGATAATAATCTGCAAAAAATCATATTTTAACTTAAATTATAACAGATTAAATTATAACTTAAATTATAACAGTGATCAATAGCGTTAATGTACTTTACTCTTATATAAGCAAATTAACACCATCACATGTTCAGTTCGATTAACAAATAAAGAGCAATAAGTTCGATATTTTATATCTTGAGAACAATTAATTCGAAAAATATTTTAAAACCAAAATCATTCCAATAATTAATTGCGTTAATATATTTTACTCTTAAGCTCGTAAGCAAGCTAGTATCACCATGTTGTTTGACTCATTAAACAATAAATAAATTCGGAACTAATTTATTTTAAGAACAATTAATTGATTACTTATCTAAATTTTATCGAGCTTCGAGACAAGGATAATGTGTCTTGATGTCAGACTACTCTTTTGATTCAGTTTAAAAGTAGTCAACCTTCGAGGAGTGAAGTTTTTTGTCCAAAGAACTTTTTTTATCTGTACAGTGTTATGTAGATGTCGATTTCGCAATAGAACGTCAAGCATTCACAGACAATTTCAAAAATTCCGTTAATTTAGAAATGCATTAAATTAATTCAATTCTAAAATAATTTTTCCCTAAGCATTAATAGATCAGTGCAGTCACGAATATTTCAATGCTGCTTATTCAAGCTGACGGTGAAGGTATAATCTGTGACGAGAGTAAAGTCTATTTATACTACGATTAATTCATCAGGCATTACTATCAACGACAACCGCGACTGATCGATCTATCGAAACCAGTTATTACCATTTGCGTTAATCGCCAATTCCAGAGGATTCATCTAATTACATAATTGGCACTTTACCAAATATGGCAATTGATCTACGAATATCGCTATCAATTTTTCTTTCTTTTGATGGCAAAGTCTTGATTATGCAATATAATATTTCATCCTTCCTATTAAATCGATCACAATTTCTCACACTTTAATCGAACGATCACCAATTATTCATCAATCAATATAAATGAAATTTCTAACTAGGATGTTTCTAGACAATAATTTTATATTTACATTTTTGTTGATATAATTGTTGAATAATTTTACTTTAATATTTTAATAATCCAAAAATTTAGTAATAATTCTGAAGGTTTTTATGTTTCTTATTTATTTTGCGTTTATCGAAATGTCGTCGATTAATTGAATGTAAATAACTAACATAGATAAATGTCTTGATTGCTTATTGTTTAAAGAACATTGATTAAGATAATTTCTTAAAACAACGATTTAAAAAATTTTGTTTTTCGAAATTTTATAACATTTTTAAAAAATTTTTTTCAGAAATGATTGTAAATGTGTGTGTATATAATTTTCTTGAACAATCTCAACATATCTTAACATATTTCGTAAAATGAAATAATCTCAATTTTTACATTGTCAAAATATACTTTTTAGGATGGACAGAAAGTGCAAAATCGCGGTACTGCACGATATCAAAATTCCAAATTAACGTCAGAATTGAGTGACTTTACAACCAGGTCACCTCGCGACAAAAGCTTTCGTTCAGAAACAGTCTCCAATTTAGAGAAAAATGAAACAAAACATTTCGAGAGGGAAAGTTCCTTCAGATCGCGATCAAAATTATCAAGGACAATTGATGGTTCCGCTGTTACATCACAGACAAATGCGAGATATTTAAATTCTAGTGTCGATAATTCTCGAAATCGTCCAAGGTTGCATACTACACAAGCGTCTAAAGAAAAAATAATCAAGAGTAGACACGATAATAAAGAGAATGTGCCTGAATCACAAACGCAGCCGAAACAACCGACGATTTCTCGAAGAACATCCTCGGACGCGTCTTCTATCTGGGTAGATAATGCGAAATTGGATCAGGAAGTGTTCACAAAATCATCCGACCACTTGAGATCAAGAACGGGAAGAAAGATTTATAGAAATGACAACGGGAAAGAATTGAGAAGTCAAATGATTCCGTCCAGAAAATCAGCAAATGAAGACACGGAAAGAAACAAAAATCCGATCAGTAATCTGGACAAGAAAGAAGCGCGATCGGAATATCCGAGGAGAGTCGAGAATATTACTTCGGTAGCTAATCTATCAAGAATGATGGATACGAAAAAGATAAACGATTCTAACAATCGTAAAGAAGAAGGTACAAAAGAACGAGACGTTTTACTATTAGGCTCCGAGAGCATCTTGAGAGTGGATGTTCCTTTAACAACTGGGACTAGCGAAAATGCCAATATCCGAACATCCACAACAATTTCGTCCGTGTCTTCGAAGCAAACTTCGAGGCTGATTAAGGAGAAGGTAGAGAGCAACGATATCGCGGGATCGAACGCGAAGAGCAAACAGTCTCATCGATCGAGACCTCGAAACATCTCCAATGCAAACAATTCCGAGACAGCGAAATCCGAAAGCATCCTCTTCCGGAGAAATTCATCCAGATTAGACGACACAGGGACAAATGGACGATCTTCTAATGCTAAACGTAGATCTAATGCGAACGTTAATTCCAGAAATCGATCCACGCATAAGTCGAGAGACACAAACACGATAGAAGCGAGAGATAATGACAGGAACAAAAATGCGGATACCAATTCCGAGACGAATGCAAGTGGACGGACAAACACACGACGCAATTTGTCCAACAATAGACGCACGTCTGAGGAAAAACGGAGATTTAAGAATGATCGTAAATTGAAAGTTACAGAAGCCAAAATAGATAAACAAAATGGTGAAACGGAATCTGAAAATTGGTCGAGCACAGTTAACAGCTTCGGTAAATAAGATTTTTTTTTTATCATTATTGAATAAATGTATTTTTTTAAAGACATTATTGTTATTTATTTATAAAGATTCCTTTAATATTGCTTTCACACATTTCACATAAAAGTTTTAATAACAAGCACACATTTTTTTTAGATGTCATCACTACTCCGAAAGCGACAATTGTTGAAGCTATGACTGTTTCTTCTCTGGATACAGAAATTGCGACATTTAGTTCTGCTTCTGCGACGATCAGGTCATCAACAGTCACCCGAATATCGTCTTCAACCGAGCAAGTTTCTCGAAACAAGAAAAGAGACAGAAAAGAAGATTCTCGATCGAGAGAACCCCCGAAGGAAGATTTCTTTAATCACGGTCTAGGCTTCCGAGGTCGAAGGATCTCGACCGAGGCAACTTCTTCGACAGATTTAAAGACTACTACGCTTAAAAGCGAAACACAATTACCCGGTAATCCCGGGTGGACTCTCAAACGCCGGCCTAATTACGTCAATCACGATATTTCGTCGACTACTGCCGCAATTAATCAAAATCAGACTAACGAAATTATCTTGCCCAATGATCTATCGAGCACCGAAAAGCCATTAAGTAACGCAAAAGCTGTAAGAAGAGGCACTAAAAGGCCAAAAGCGAAAGATGAGAACAATAGTGTATCGGGTGTTGCGTCAAAGAATGTAACAAGAGGTAGCAAAACCTTTAATAAATCTGAAGATTTCGACTTACCTAAGGCGATAGAATCAGAGGAAAGTGACAATTATCCTCTCGCATTCCGAGCTAGATTATCTCAATTGGTGAGTCTGAATTTATTTGCGCTAATTGTTGTTTTTATCTTGAAAATTGGGTTCTTGTTACATTTATTATAATTTTTCTCTGTCACACATGATATTATAGGAACATAAAATGTAGCTTTTTAACTTTCAGTTTTGTTTAAAACGAGAAAAAAAATAAATAATAATATTAATGAGAATTTTGAACATCCATAATTTAATATACATATCAGAAACGCACAAACGACAATATAGAAATCGAAATGTAATTATTTCGTAACATAATTATTCATTCATTAAATTATATCCATTTATATATTTGTGACACAAGATTTTTTTATTATATTTATTTATCGCAAAAAATTAGTATTATATAATAAAAAAATATCTTAAACACATTTCAAAATTGTTTTGACAGTCACTTTTCATAAATCTGAATTTTTGTCTGAATGTTTGCGAACTATTTCCATAATATTTGTAATAATATTGTGAAAAAAATCAATAATAAGCGCACATTCACAATCGAAGAATATTTTCAGAAAAACTCTAACTCGAAACTTACTGATGAAAAGAGTACAGCTAGGACCAGCTTGCAGGTAAGGCATGGCGGTCGAAATATTCATTAAGTCAACTAATAATTAATTGCGTTTAATGCATTAACGATTCATAACATTTGTTTTCGCAACTTAAATTGCATTTGCAAATGCGGTTGAATTTTATCAAATATTGCATATTTTAGTATTGTGAAATCAGCAATTAATTTCTAAACTTTTATCTTGGAACGATTAGCATGTACTTATATCAGTGCATAAAGGTAACGATGGTACGGATAAAATAAAATTAAATAATATGGTAATGACATTTTCCCGAAAAAGCATGAAACTAATGCATGTATTCGGGAAAAATTGAAACTGTAGGAAATGTGTTTGCAATAGACATATAATCTCACATGTCGTTTTTCTTAATTCTAATATTTAAAACAGACATGCAATTCATAAAGAGAGGACGATATAACGATATAGTTAAAGCAGATTTTTAAAGAGAATTTTTGAAATTTTTGTACACTGATCTCTGGATCAGTTAAGACAATACATTCGTCGTTTCTGTTTAATTTTATTCATGCTCCAGAAAGTCCTTTTGAGAAACTTTCCCTACATTGTTTAAACAGATGTTCGCGCGTTTATGAAAAGAATAGCATCTTTGGTATATATTTTAAATAATTTCACATTTTCTTCCAGCTGTGAATGGAAAGATATTTTAAAGGAAAGAGAGATTTATAACTCTGATTATATTTTTCATCAGGAAATATTTTATGGAAACAGATTATTTCTCACAATCATCGATCATCGAACATGAAACATTTCTTGAGTTTCTAATCGGAAATATTAAATCAACACAATACGAAATAAGGAATGGTGTACTGATTGCTATAATAAACGCGAACTCATATCGAAATGCATCATTAAAAACCAATAAAAATTGGCCGATGATGCATCATTAACATCTTTACTTGGTGACTGGTGATGGTAAAGCAATATTGCAGAATCTACTTTTTAAAGTTTTCGCCAGAAGCTTATAAGATGCAAGAAGCTTTAGAATCTGGTGCAACAGAGATTAAATGAAATTGAATTAAACGATATTGTGATGTAGGGAGCGGCGAAGCCTCGACGAGAAGTCCTTTCAAGATATATGTGTATATGAATATATAAATTTGGTTTAATGTGTAATTGCTCTAGAGTTCCAGCCTCCTCTCTTTTTTTCTCTCTCTCTCCCTCTGAAATAAAATTCTCAATATGCCACTACACTTTTTCACAAACGATCTTGAAAACGTAGAAAGATAAACGCCTTGTCGAGGTCATCGCACCGTGATTACTAACAGAATCCATTCTCCGAGCTTTCGGCAAATTGCTTACAAATATTGCTTGGCGATTTTTCGTCGTACACGTAAAATGCAACTCTTTGAACGACCTTTTCAGGCAACGAAAAAATCAAGCCCGACGAGTCTGTTCTCCGAAAGATCTAAGCAGAAACTGGACTTAGCTAGGAGATTAATCAAACCTGAACTGAACGTTGATGAGAACAACTCTGTCCCTTATTCCGGTAAATCGCAAGTGAAAGAAAACACAGTCAACGAGGAAGAAAATGTAGAAAAGACAACAAAAGCGACCAGCGAACTCAATGTATCGCCTGAAAGTTCATTAATTGCAAATGCGCAGAAAGAGAAATCCATTATAAGAGGCAGATGGAAAATATTGCAGGCTGGAAAATCCTTGAAAGATCGAAATAACGAAGCTTTGCTTAGATCATCCACGATCAAGAAGAATCGGATACCCTCAGCTAAAGCAATATCTTCGCCTATGGAAGAAACATCGATGAGCAGCATCTCTAAATTCAATCCTCCACCACGCAGAATTACAATTCCGCATCGCAGTAGCATATCCGTGGAGAAAACGACTGCCACGACCTTCGATACGACAAAAGTTCAATCTTCAAGGTCGCAGAGTACCACGATGGCGCGAGAAAAAATAACATTAATGTCGACAAACGTGATAGAAACTAGGGACGAAAACAATATCGTTACAACTATTGAACCATTAAAGCTAGATAAAACATCTACTATTGAAAAAATTAAGTCAGATAAATTAGAACGCGATATTGATGACAGAGGAAAGAAAATTGCCACGACATTGAGCACCACGTCGATTATGGAACCTCACACCACGGAATTCGTTCACGAGGTGACATTGTCGCCGACAGTCACGTCGAGTAGCATCGTGCATTCGTTGACGACGGAGTCGTCGAAGAAGCTATATCCCGTTTATATTCCTGATGCGAAGAAATATGACTCGTCGGAAGGCAAGATTAGTTCGAAGTTTGCGAATAACGCGAGCAAGAATGTGTTCCAGCCTCGTTACACGAAGCAAAATCGGGAATCGGACAAAGTGACAGTCTCTATGGTGGCATCGATGACCGTCGGGCCCACCAGCAGATATATCAAGAAGAAATCGGGCGATTTCACGCCGTACGATACCGTTTCCAAGCTGTCCAGCACAGAGGCAACATCTACGCAGACGAAGCGCAAAGAGTTTCGTCCGCGAACGGCAACTTACAGAAGGCATTCCGAAGTACCAACTAGCCAACTGACAATCCAATCATCAACCGGGGCGAATCAAGAAACGACTGTCTCTTCTGACAATACGCCGCTGATATTTACTGAGAGTAGCATTAGCAACAGCAGCGAATCCAATATTTTTAATCCCACTAGAAGCGCGCTTCTCACCAGTAATACCAGCACACTGTTGGAGCAACTACGGAGCACCGTGGCACCGCTCTTGAACACCCTAAGTAACAAAAGCCCCATTTTCTCCGGATCTTATTCCAACGTGAATATCGGGGTGAGTTTCATAAGTTTCAGAAAATCATTCGATCATGTTCAATATATGAATATGTTTCGAGATACTATGTATACATATAATACACTACATATAAATATGAGAGTCATCCAATAAGTAAAGAGACCTATTGATTGTTGTTTTAATATGTTTTATTTTATGAATTTAATAATTTACCTATTTTTTGACATAGTTTCCTGCTATAATAATTATACACTTGTCACTTTATTAATTTTTTTATATCAGCAGCAAAGAATTCTTTGTTTTGTTTAACAATAAGTCAGTTTTAAACATTTGTTTTTACTTCTTCGTTACTGAAACTTGATTTCTTAAACGAGCTAAACCAAAAAAATTCTGATGGGACAAGGTCTGGAGTATGAGATTAAATCTTCCTCAGCTTATTGTTAATTTTTTTGACATTTTTGAACTAATCAATCCATTTGTAAAAATTCGTATAATATAATTTATACAATTTTTTTGCTTGAGCATCTGAGTAAATTTCAGATGGTTTTACATCCTCAAAAACTTAAAATTTTATCACTGAATGGTGTTCTTCTAAAGTTATTGAATGATCCTTATATATACGATATATGTATGTACATACATAGGATAAGACAACATACAAAATGTTACAAACTGATATCTCAAGAACAATTAGATTAAAATGATTAGATTAAAATTAAATTAAAATGATTTTCATAGAAGTATTATAAGATTAAAATTAAATAATAAGAACCGCATCAATTTCGTGCAGGTTTTGGTAAAGAATTATTATATTTTTTTTGTTAAACAGAATTCCGCTCCTATTAGGATAACGCCTAATGGTTCTCCACCGAGATTCAGCGCGAGATACAAAGGAGCGGAATTATTTGTGAGAAAACCGTCCATTAATCAAGGTGTAATACCATCGATCACAACATCATCGACTACAGCCTCGACACCAATAGAGGTAAGACTTTTAAGGATTTTGGGTAGAATCTTATAATAGAATATTGAGGGCAATTGAAGTTTTTTTATTGTTTTTCTTTTAAATATTGTAATTACTTTTTGATTACAATATTATGTGCACAATCGAATATAAAAAATTGGTTTATGAAAGATGGTTTATAAACTTTCCAATATTATGCTTTAATGTTCTATTAACAAATATCAATACAATATTCTCATTTTAAAACATAATAGTTGATAATTCTACAATAAAGTTTTAAATTATCGTAATTACAACGCGCGTTAAATATATTAACATATTTATAAATTTCTTTTTACTTTTTCAAATACTTTTTTGCAAATAATAACAATGATATTTACTTTAATTACTGACTAAATATTATAATTGACTTAGCATTATTTTAAGACGTAAAAGTAAAATGTTTACATATACTTTATATGCGTTTTATACGTATGTGTATTTACTGTGTTATGCCATTCTATGTGAAATATACTTTTGTAGTTTAAAATAACAATAAGTCTTAATAAAAATCATGGTAAAAAAAAGTGACGGAAAGACGCAGGTAAGGCGATACACCCGATGTTAATGGTTCCCTTCAGAAGAAGTTATGTGAGGTAATTTTCTGTGCTTAAAAGGTTTTCCCTACGAAGGTACCAGAGGATTCCGAAGCAATTGCACCACCATCGTGGACCAATTCAGTTGCCACAACTTCATCAAGCAATCTAATTCTTAATTATATCTATATGCAAAGTTTACATTAATCTGATCACTCTTTATCATAATGAGAAATAGTTTTAATTATCGCTCATGTGCTTTTCTTAGGTAAAGATGTACGGATACCCCTCTTCATGATCTTGATCTTTAATGACCTTGACTCTCAATGATCTTGAAATATGTTGTTAAAGTTATGACCCCAAATCACTTCTAAAAAATTTTAGCCGTTAAAATCAAACAATTAAAATGTACAATAATTAATGCTAATAATCACGGATTATTTGATAAAATATTGATGATTTCACGTGGGTCACACTTTTTTTATATAAAGCAAATCTTCTATATTAAATATAATATATATGAAAAGATGAACAAATATATATTATATACGTAATGTTATCATTAATAAGATAAACACGATAATAAGGCATAAACGATAAAGCATGGTAAATCTCGTGTATTGTTAATATTAACACTTATATAAATTACCTATATCTAATATTAAATTTTTCGTTGTTAATCTATGTTTGAAATTTTCTCCAAATTAACTTTTAATTGTTAATATTTTTTAAATAAATATCGATGCCTAAAATTTTTTGAAAGTTTATTGAGAGAGAGTCCATACATCTACATCTTTATCTTATGTTACAATAATTTTAATTGATACAGTCTGTATTCACTTGTAAATATCATCGCACTATTGCTTCAAAAGAGCACACACGAATATAATTTTATTGCACAATTCATTGAGAATAGAATTGATTTATAATGTCATCAGATGACGTTTTGATACTTAGAACAATCTGCTTCAGAAAAAAAAGATGATTTATTAACTTTAGTCAAAAAATATTATGCACAGCCATCGCGAATGATCACAGTATTGCTATAAACTTGCATTATGCCATAAATTTACTTATATGCAAATATTGTATTATATACAACTTTATATACTTATATTTCTTTTGCAATAAATGTTTTAATTTTAGCATTGCACGCGATTAATTAGCAATTAAATTTATCCTTATTTAGCCAAGTTAAAATTAAAATAAATTTATAAAAATATATACATATATTTCTTATATAAAATATCTTACATAACGTCAAATATAGATACAATATAGATAGCTCTATCTCGATTCTATACAAATATTTTGCGTGTTTCATCTTACTCTGACAATGAAAATATTACTCATGGATACCATTAATTGTAAATGAAGTAAACACATTCGTAATTGATAAATATAATGAGTTTTTTATAACATGCTAAAGTAAATGACTTAAGATATAAATAAAAAGAAAGACGAATGTAATATATATACCTATATCATTCTCATGGAGAGACTTCTTTCTAATTATGAGAGAAATATTATATATATATTATATATATAATGCAATAATAAAATAATAATAATATAATAATTTCCATAATATAATAGCGAAAATGCATCAGTAGAGCTTTGTAGACCCAAGATAAAAGCTGGCAATATCTCGAAGAATAGGTGAAAAAGAAGAACTAAAGTATCTATCATTTTTATATCTTTAATATTAAAAATAAATTTTTAGAGTTGTTACATGAATTTTTGCATTTAGAGACTTCTTCCTCTTATACTAGTTTATATATTCAACAAGAGATATGTAGTGTATGACCATGTTTATAATGGATATTTATGTAATCATACATATCATATTTAAACATATATTCGTGTTGAATTATCACAATTTTTTATTAAATAATAGCTTAATATACTTAATAGAAAAGAAGGAGGAGGAGAGCAAGGAATATATATTACTTGGCTATCATTATTGTATTTAGAAGCACCAGCTTTGTTTTTTTTCTTTTTGCAAATAGAATAACCAAAACCAAAACGTATTGACTCTTAAATGCGCAAACTACTTTGTCGCTGTCTATGCTTTAATCTATTTTTTTAATTTAAACTAAATTTGACTCTACGAAAAAAAATATAATCGCGATGCGATTAAGAGTCAAAACACTGTTTCCGACATGTAGATTGTATTAAATATTTTTCTTGAAACCGATCTACTACACCATAAATTGCACCAAAGTGTGTACAGCACTTGCACGCACCGAATTTCTGATTGCAGAATTCTGGCTTGGCGCCGCCCGTTCACATCAACAACCCCGGCGAGCCCAGATTCATCACTTTTTATCAAGCATTAGAGTCAGCTAGCATAAGAAACGAAAATCTGGGCGTGAATGATGATGTGTCCCAGCGGCGAAAACTAACTGGCGGGGTGACGAAGGTAGACTCTAACGCTACTGTACCTAACGGCGTCAGTAATGATACTGCTAACAACAATGATAGTCCAATATCCGCATCTATCGCGACTACATCCTTCCCAGATATTATTACCGTAGACACTACTACCGCTGCTCAATCGGCAGACCTTTCGCTTGCTTCGAGATTAGCTACGGAGATTGTCCCCGACACTACCCCGAAAATCACCTCGACGACGACCCAAATCCCTGCAAATTCAGATACGAGCGAGCAGAATACTACAGCACCCATTATGGAATCAACATCTGGAACTAACATCTCCGATAATACAATGACAAGTACACCGGCCAGCCCAAATATTTCGAGCACCTTAATGTTACCTAACGTTAGCACGATCGAAATGACCACGATCGAAACGTCGACAAACGTCGATGTAACTCCGGATACGTTGCCTACCACGGAATTTACTTCTGATAATGTTCGATCTAATGAATCGGTGGATACCTTTAAATCTATGGAGATAACGTCATCCCCAACTATTGAAACGACGATCACAGATACATCCACGCCCGCTTTCCTGATGAACCTACAAATATCAACTGATACATCAGACACAACAACACCTTTTTCAACCACCGAAAGCGCAGTATCACTGGAAACGACGACTATGTCCATGATGAACAATATATCTGACAATGAGAATATCGAGATGAACACCGTGCAACAGTACGATGAAACAACGGAGACGAAGAATATAGTTGAAAATATAGAAATAAATACAATACGACAATTCGATGCGACAGTTCCGTCTCAAATGATGGAAACTACGAGTACTACCGAGTTTATTACGACGGAAGAAATATCCAACAACATAATTGAAAATCAAGTGACGGAAGCACCTGTTGTCACGACTACGTTTCGCACACGACTCATCGACATGGCACAAAATATTTTATCCCAATTGCAAGGCAATTTCTCCACATCTACTCAAACACCGGATCAAAAAATAAACACACGAGATATGGCTAACTCGAGTATCATTCAAAATACGAGAGATTCATCGATAAATACAGAAATAACGACTGTCTCACGACTTGCCGATTTTATTATGAAAAACGACTCAAGGTTGTCCAATGATACGTTGCTCACTGAGCTAATGACTATTGCCAAGACTCTCTTCTCGGAAGAAATGAATGAAACGCAACAATCATCACTCGTGTCAGATCAGATTTCCAATGCCGACACGACCATCAACCCTGATATAATAAATAATTTTATTCAAACTGACGGCATGATGGAAAACGATAAAAATCGACTCGTGTTTTCGAACGAGACGTCAGAAACCACCGATGTGTCTACTGCCGAACTGTCGACCACTTTAGAAAGCACTTCCGAGCGTATAGATTTCGAAAACGAAACAGAAGAAAGTCCTAATCGTGGAATTCCTACTCTAGGATCGGACATTTCGTTAATGGAATTTAACCCTGCACAATCCACTGATATTCAAAATTCAATTGATGTAGGTGATATTATTACAACACTTCAAATCTTTCTTTTTTCAGACAAAGATCGAAAACCATCAAACTGTCAATTAGCATGAGCTCTGAACTAATAACTACTAACAAGCCCGATTCATAATTATTTAATTCTATTCAACCATTTGATAATGATACCAAATCTACGACTTTGGCCATTAGTTCTGCGCACCGAAATCAGTTCTACAACTCTTCCAAATAATAATGTTGAATTGTTAGATCACTCATCACACACACACACACACACACAAAATGTATGTGACTACTAATAATTCCTGCTCTTACACAGAGAGAATTTTTCTAATTAATATTTCTTGATTAATATTACAATAAAAAATAATAAAATCTATCACAATAAAATATAAAATATGTTTGATTAATTTTACTATATAGTTTAGTAAAATTAATCAAACATATTTTATATTTTATTGTGATAAATTATTATTTTTTATTGTGATAAATATTAATCAGAGAAATTCTCATAAAATTTTTTCCATGTCATATTGTTCCACGATTACCATGATTTTCAGGGTAAATTCTAAGAAAAAATTCTCTCTGTGTATAATAAAATTAACCACTGATTTAGCCATTGCGGAGATAAACATTGCGTAAACGAAGACAGTATAAATGCTGCTGTTGCAGAATTAGACACCAAAATCTATCACGATAGACTTTGCATGTGAATTACAAATTACGAAAAATCCCTCGTAATGACTGTATCGGATATCATTATAATAACGTTATTAATGATATTTGATGACAACGCGACTTAGTATCAATAATTCTCAATCTAGTTCAGTGTCTTTTTCATCGCGGAATCAATTTTTAATCCAATAAGTTTTATCAGTATCAGCTTTACTACTAATCAGTCCAACGACATAACAACAAACACGTTCTCCAAACGCTAACTGATCTCGTAAATGAAATATCAAATCTTATTGCACGTTTCCAGGATACAACAGCAACAACAATCGCCCAAGGGACGGCGGTTGACTCAAGACTCCAACCCGAGCAACCAACCGAAACCACAACCACCATCACCATATCTTCCGAATTCCCCGCGGTCGACACCACGACCATCTTATCAATCGAACCGACGACAGACACTTCGACAACGACGTCGACCTCGACGACGACGACGGAGACTTTCCAAACGACATCAACGGAATCGTCTTCGCGAGCCGACCTAGCTACCACTGTCGGGTCAATGCTCGAGACGACTTCTTCAACTATCGACATTAACGAAAATCTTATTTCTACCGAGACGACAACCATCGATGCTCGAGGCACAATGATTGCTTCGATCGAATCGGAGAACACGACGACATCGTCACCACCCGTCATGAACGCAACAACTATATCACCGACCACACAGATCACTATGCCGGATCGAATGACGCCAAGTCCGATGGTCACCTCTTTCGGCAATCTAAACACCTTACCTGGGAGGCCTTATCCGGGATTCTTCAGTAGCAATCAGGCGACGACTTCGCCCTCGAGATTTAGTTCTTCCAGCAAAGCGCCCGTCCGCGACTATCAGATTTATGGTATCTATCCCAACAAGACCATCGTGCGGAAGCGACCGGAGGACAATCTGATCGATGCCAGGAACGTAAATAGTCCGTATGTGATATTCGGCATCTTTCCGGATGGCAGACTGGTTCGCAAGTTTCCCAACGGAACGATAATACCGGATTCACCCAGGAACCCGGTCGAGGTTGTGTTTACGCTTAGCACTACCACTACTACTAACCGACCAGCATCCGGGTCGTTTTATAACCAGGTTAATCAAGCGGGCATTTATAACCAAATCACTCAATCTCCGGGATACTATAGTAGGCCCGTGGACAAGCTGACGGAAGGTGTCCAGAGTCCCAGCCCTATTGATTTTGGACTTACCGGTAATACAATCGGCGTTCCCTCTGGAGTCGGCCCAAAATTCGCGACGTCATTTGGTCCCCCTGCTAGCGCTCCGTGCGCAAATAAAATGGTACTTTTATCTGATCTCTTCATCAAAATGGTACATTATTCGAAAAAATTTGATTAAGAATCTCTCTCTCTCTCTCTCTCTCTCTTTCGATTGAGAAATGATTACTCTCGTGGCGAGATTTTTAAAGGGCTTCAAAAATATTATTACTCAAGAGAACAAAGAAAGCCGCCCAGTTGCAATCTTATCGTTAGATGATTGGATAATTATCGTCATTCTATATTACATTTTAGCGTTAATAAATATCATACAATTTTGAATTGCAATGAATTGAATTAAAATCATATTAAATGTATCATCTCTCTCTTTCTCCTCTATCTTCTGTTTTTCTCTTTTTTTTTCTCAATTAAAAATTGTATATAAATACGACATGTAATGACTAATATTTAATTCTAATTTATTTTGTTTGTCTATATATTAAGCACAAGACAGTAAAGTTTCATAACACTGCAAATTTTTATATAATATAATTGCCAGATTAACAATACTCAGTTCTTTTTAATAACACTTTTTAACTTATTTTTATAATTTTTTCTAGCAGATTTGTACATATATATATATGCTTTACAAATGTGTATGTCTGGTATAAATTTAATGAAATGCAATTTAATACTTTTTTTCCAGGTCAAAAATATCGAAAGATTCTACAATGCTGTACACAAATTGTCATTGTGAATTTGTAAATAATTGTCATGTATTTTCAGCACTTTTATTCATTTTTACTTGCACTTTTTCTTTTATTTTTACATGTTACATCTCTTATCTTATATATAATATATATATATATATATATATATATATATATATATATATATGCAATATCTAATTTATATGTTTTATACTCATATTAAATATTTGATTCGATTTTAATGTACCAAAAATACTTTATAAAAATTTTCCATGACAGGATTTGTGTAACAAAATGGATACATATTATATTAACAAATTGTATAAAAAGGAACTTTTTTAATTATTTTCTTAACAGACTTAATACATTTTCAAAATGTTACTATAAAAACTATATTCAAACATTTATATTTTACATTATAATAAATTGTGCTGGTAATTGCAAACATTTTTAATATGACAGTAATTATACTAAATTAAATCTGATTATTTATAAATAAATTCATTAGAAAAAAGATAGTTTTAAAAGATTTCAAAACATATTGTAAATTCTTATCATTTATGCAAATTTATGTAATAAGAATTTACAATATTCCGCAAATTTATGTAAATATATATTTAAAAAAGATACAAAATTTTATAATGATAAAAAGGATAAATCGATTTAAGATATAATAATTCTATGAAAAAGTATTAAAAGGCATAGATTTAATATTCTTATTTAATAACAGATGATAACACGGTTACATTTGAACTTTTTTGCTTAATATCTTAAAGAAAATGCAAGTTTATAAATTTTATTTTCTTGGATATTTATTACGGTCACTTTTTGGCAAAATTATTAAATGCGTAAAATTTTTCAGAGCGATATTTTACTAAACATCCAAAACCTACCGAATGTAGCCTCGAGGTTCGGTAAACTGCAAAGTCCAATCGGCTCTTCTATCATCCCGGATTGCGAAAGTAGTGAAGCTTCTCGAACAAAAATAACATCTGACCAACACAGTTCTGTATATATTGGACAGGTAGTAAAAAACGAAATATATTACAGAACTATATACAGGATGCGCGAAAAGTCCCAGAACAGTTTAATATTTTAGAAAGGAAACATCTTACAAAAATATGTTTTAAGTTACAAAAATATGTTTAATGTTTAGATAAAAAACACTCGCTCACTCTGTATATATTGTGATTAAATATAATAATGAAAATATTTTGAATGTAACAATGAATATTTCAGGA
Organism: Prenolepis imparis; assembly: GCF_030444845.1. NCBI lineage: Eukaryota > Metazoa > Arthropoda > Insecta > Hymenoptera > Formicidae > Prenolepis > Prenolepis imparis. The sequence goes on from NW_028141163.1 coordinate 12,225,241, forward strand.
TAAATTTATTAATTATCAGATCGACAATGCACCTGATGTCAATCCAAAAGTAATTGATGTGAAGATAAATTCAGTGGCTGTAAGTTAATCACACAATTATCGTAGAATTTAATATGATAATTTCTCAATGATAGAATTTTGTTATTAAATTTTAAGGGAAATTCTCTTGTTATTAATAAATTTTCCTGCTTCTTGTTTGTTATAACATTACTTGAATTTTTTTTATTTTTTATGCTAATAAGAAAATGATTTATTTCGTGCATTTTGTAGATGTAATTTATTACTAAAATATATTAAAATGTGTTTTCCCCCAAGTATTATAAATATCCTTAGTAATAAAATATATAATACTAAACAATACAATAATAAAATATAAAATAAAATATATCAAATTAATAAAGATTAATAAAGATTAATAAAAATTTGTATTCCTGAAACATAAACTAATAGTATAGTTATAGATGTAAATTAAAATTTTTGTTAGAAAGAATATATATATAGTTAAAAATTATTAACTATATATATAATCATTAAAATTTATAATTGTCATTAATTATTATTATTATAATGATCAATCATTTAATTTTATTAGACCTCTGTGAACGAAGGTACAGGATCTATAACATCGATCCCATCTTTTGAAAATTTGCTGAACAATCAGTCGGGTGATGGTGTAAGGACAGCATCTTCCGATTTTCCTTGGAAAGATCCCCTCGATCAGATATTCGGGATCACTACCAATTCACCTATACAAACAGCATCAGTGGCATCGAACCGATTGGTGCGTATTAATAATGTAATATGGGATTATTTCCTCATGTAAAATAAAATTAATGCTGTTAAGAAATAATATTATAATAATATTAGAGAAGCAATTATTAAACAGTCGAATTTTTTAAATTGTTACATCTATAAAACGAAGTTAAAATAATAAGATAAATAATAATTTAAAGTATCTATTATATATGTATATGTATCTTTTTTATTTTCTTTCTATTTTATTATTTGTTATTTATAGAACGAACCAGCAGAAAATAATGTACCGAAAATAATGCCACGTCCTATAAACCCCTTGGTAGAGGTCTTCACGCCGGTTGTAAGTGGTGTAACCCCAACGAATCTTGAAAGCAAATCAACAACTGTATTAACTACTACTCCTATTACAACCAGTACTATATCAACCAGTACAAACAAAGCAGCAATGATTACTGCTGCTACTACCACGACAACTACGACTACAACAACAGCTGCACCTACAACAACACCTACTACTACCACTACTACCCCTATTACTACTACTACTACTACTACTACTACTACTTCGACAACTCCTACAACGACTACGATAAGGCAAACAACAAGTAGTGCATCTATTATTCCTCGACATGTAACAACCGTTTCTTCCATAAATGCTAACACTTTATCGAGTTCAAATATAGTTCCATCATCACCTGCGACAATATCTGCGGACAACATACTAAACGGATTACAGACAAATACGAAGGAAAATCCCTTTGGTACAACATTCGAGGATTTGACTTTCCTAAATTCATTGGTAAATCGATTTTATTTATTTTTAATTTGTATCAAAGATTTTTTTCAATGTTATTTCAGTGATTATTTATAATAAAAGACACCTCGATGACCTCGATTACCCTGATCTTGCCAACGCCATCATAAATAATTATCGTTATTTCTCATTAAGTTTTAAGAACATTATTGTATTTTGTTGTATAATAAATATCATAACTAATGTAGTAATATAGATTTTTACAGTTACAGAACCAGAATGTTAAACCTACATCAAAAACGCTAAATGAAATAGAGCAAATGTTAGCAAACAGGGTGAGTATAACACACAGTAACATATTTATAATAAATATACATTCGAATATAATAATATCTCTAATATAAAAGTCCAAATATTTCGTAAACCCCCTGTATATATCAATTAAATATATTTTTATCTTCTGTTAGATTTTAGCGCTTGCACTGGCTAGACCTGAGTTGACACGATCGCCGAAGGCAATTAACACCGCAAATTCGAATAGCAATCTTAACGCGATCAAAGATCTTCCATCATCCGAGCCATCTTCCAAACCGATAACGATCGATTTATTGGCATATTCCTCAACATCACCCCCAAGCGTTAGTAGTAGTAGCACATCAACTACAAAGAAATACATTGAAGAGACGAGAACAACCACATTGGCACAACCTAGCAAAGCACCAAGTACCACGACCAGGGCACCAGTCGTTATCACTGCCAAGTCTAAGACGACAACGCGACCCAAAACTACTACTACCACTACTCAAGCACCTACAGGATTGGGTGTAAATCTATGGCGAGCTTTGTTCGGCAGCAACAATCCTTCTGAAGCGACCACGTTAGCGAGTGCTAGACAAAATCCGAAGCCCGCGACTTCTAGATCGGTCCAAACCACTCAAAGATCTGTTGAGATTACTCAGAGACCGATTAGACAATCAACTACGCAAACGAGTCATATAATGTCCGCGATCAGATCGCATGCAACGCCGAGAAGCGTAGATATTTCGGACATCCAAGTGACCTCGACCAAAGCTTACGCGAACAATGTCGATTCTGTCTCTGTCTCGACGCCAAGTTCGATTTCAACCCGACAAGCACTCTTGAATAATCCGAATCCAAGATTGACCGATGTCTCTACATCTACGTACTCATCCGAGGACGATGCAAAGTTCCTGGTCGCACTCTTGCGAACTATACAAACAGGTATAAAAATTAAAGTTTTTTTTTTCTTTTATTTCTTTATTCTAGGTACTGTCTAAGATACTCAATAAGATGCGAATTTAATTATAATTATAATAATATAAAAAAAACACACAGAAAAAACAGAATCATTCTCAAGAAAAAATTTTAAAAAATTATTTAATTTGAATTATTTAATTTGAACGTCTAAAAAGTATATTCTATTTTTTCGTAGAGACTCTATTGTAATAAAAAATTTGTTTTAATTTAAATAAATAGCGTCGTTTATAAACGCTGCTCTGGAATTAAAGATTTTTTTAAACTGTTTTTAATTAGAAATGGAAATTTTTTTTCTAAAAGATTATCATTATACATATATATTTCTGATGACAATTCTAATACAGCGAAAAAAGAGAGATCTGCATTGTTTTTAAACTCTTTTACAAAAGAAAAATCATAATAGTTAAGAATTTTAAGTAAAACTCTCAATGTGAAATAGATTCACTTTTGATTTGATTTAGAATTTCAAGGACAGAAAATGATATTACATTAATCAAGCCGTTTAGATTAGTTCAAATAATGTTCCTTTATATTTTTTGAAATTGTTGAATTTACTTGTAAAATTTTTATAATTTCCAAAATTTAGGGCTACACATGAACAGATAAACAAATAAAATTTTTTTTTTTAATTAATTTTTATGCTTTCAAAATCATCGGTTTTGCTTTTATTAATTCGTAAACAAATTTTTATTTGCATTAGAAACGAAAACGAGCACCTCTGCAACGACACATAAAGTAACCGAGGATGACGAAGCCTTCTTGAGAGCGATTTTAAATAATCAAGCTATCATTTCGACTATGCCACCATCGTCTACTGAAGTAAATCCTGCTGCTTTGCTGGCATTACTTTTAAAGCAGCAAGGCATAGAACCGTCAACACCAGCAATAAAAGTTAGGGAACAATTGCAATTAGCTGTGAGTAATGTTTTTTTCTGTTATCTTCCTCAAGATATTCTGCGATTATACGATTTATTAAAAATATGTCTCAACATTCATACAAAGAAGTCTTAATTGATGTGCACAGTAATAAAAAAATTATTTCGTCGCGCGCGCGTTTTTTAATTACAAATATTAGAATAAAATGCTCAAGAAATAAAAAATAATATTTATAATATTGCATATTTTTAAAAATATTTTTAATTATAAATAATTTAAAATTTAGAGATTATAAGCGACTATAAAAAGAACTCTACACTAAAATATCAAAAATATAAATTAATTACGAACTTTTTTTGGCTAATAATTTCAAATTAGGCTCTAATAAGAATTTGATTTACAAGCTTTACTCTCAATAAAATTAAAAGATTAAAAATTATTTAATTTATCAATTTCTGTTGAAATGTAATGAAATTCAGGGGTTTGTGCTTACAAAATATAAAATTAATAAAAAATGTGATAATTTCGGAAAGTCTTATATTATTATTAATATCAAAAAGATCTAATAAGAAACGAATAGATAGTATAAGTTCTATTGTATTATTTCTCTCTAGAAAAGATATTTATAATAAATTTATTTGGAGTTTTTTCTTACTTTGAAAAAATATTGATATATATATCAGAGCCTGGACTTAACTACTACTCGGCCAATGACAACGACCACTAGTAGACCGATCTCTAGTTCGAGCACTCAATCTGTGATTACCACAAAGAGAAAAACAAATACACCGAGACAATCATCCAGATCATCGCTACGGACTTCAACATTGTCTCCCAGTTCAACGTATCCACCTCCTCTCTTCGGAGAAAATTCGGGTAGTGGACTAATTACTGCTACTCGAGCCATCGGTCAATTTCTTGGCGCTGCCATTACGGTAAATATATTTTTTTGTTATGAAAGAATCGCTTTTCTTACTTGCCTATGATAAAAAAACTTAATTATATAAAAATCTAAAATTTTGTATCCTATTGCGTCCTCTGAGTTACAGTAAATTTTCTATATTTTATATTCAAATAAGATAATTAAGATAATTAAGAATTAAGATAAGACATTTTTTTATTTTATATTCTACCTACCACAATTGAAATAATTTTTTAAAACTATTATTAACATTTTTATTTCGATAGGGTGCAGCCCAACAGTTACAATCTTTTCTAAGAAGAAATAATACCAGAAGCATAGCTGGGTAATATTAAAAAATACAATATATGTTCATTTCCGTTCAATTTAAGAACAAACATCAGAATTGATATTATAGCAGATTTTTATTTTTATTAATTAAAAATCGTTATCATTGAAAGCACATATAAAATAAATGACAACACATATATAATAAAAATCGCACTAGAACAATTTTGCAATAAATGACGAGAGTTTTACAGAAATATTTCTTTCAAACTTTTATTTTTAGCAATAATTTACGACAGTTTTTTGAATGTATATTATTCTAAAATGCTTTGGTTTCCATAATAGATCTTTTTTTTGGATGTGTACTTATAGAGATTATAGTATTAAGGTAATATATTAGCGCAATGTTTTTTATATTGTTGATTCAACTGTCGATGTGTCTACATTTTTTCTTTATTTATATTCTTTCTTGTAATTAAATAAAACATTAGTTAGATATGCTCAGCTATTTCTTAATATTTGAACACTTTGTGTGCGGATAACTCTAATCTATAAGATGGAGTTTTAGCAAAGTCACGTTATAGCTGTAACAATATGTAAATTAAAAATAACTGTTAAAGTTTAATTATAAGAAATTAAATTGTAAAAGACATACGATTGCATACACACACATATATCTTTTATTTGTAGATACAGTTTTAGATAGCTTTAGAAACATTATTTTTTGATTTTTTTAATTTTGGAAATTTTTACTCGATCAATTATCTCATCTATCAGATATCTGCTTATATACATATCAATAAGTTATACATAAATTATACATTATATGTATATATATATTATATACATATAATGTATAATTAATTTTAGTGTATCTCTAAATATTATATACATACTATATCAAAGCAAACATAATTTTTAATGCATGTGAATTATATGCCTAGAGTAAAAAGGAAAGATTAAAATCAGATTAAATTAGATTAGGCAGCGTGTTAATTTATGTTAAGAAATCTTTTTCGAAACAAAATTTAAGGCTTCTGTTCCCTTATTGACGTCATATTGAATTTAATGACATTATATATAGAAGCGAGAAATAATATATATTTTTTTCTTGTAAAATATATACCTATCAAAATAAATTGAACGTTACCACTCTCTCATATTCAATAATATAAATTATAATAAAATACATCGAAAATTCTTTGCATGTGCTCAATAAAAAATGTAAAATCAACATAAAATATTGATTAAACTAGAACAATACAAACACACTATTCTTCGGTTTTATATTAAAAAGAATATTTTTTAACAGAATCAGCTGATAACTGTTAAAAATATTTCTTGACAGAGATCAGCTGATAATTGTCAAAAATATTAACCGAGTTTAAAATAGCTAATTTCTATTAAAAAATATTAATAAATCTTTTCGTCAATAAAATCGTAATTAGTCTCGATGTTGTAATTATCTCGATTATCAAAAGATTCTTGTAGAAAATTCTATTTTTTTGTTCGCACTTTCTGTTAAAGATTTAAATAGTAAATTTTTATGCACTGCATAATTAATAAATATATATATTTTTTATGCATTAATTAGAATGCATGCATAAACATATGTGAATTAATTATGCAATGTATAAAAATTCATTATTTAAATCTTTAACAGAAAACAAAACAAAAAAATTTTCTACAGGATTCAATCAAAATACCTTCGTTTCCATTAGATTCGTGCGTCTGTACACATCCATCACGCTGCACGTCTCACGCGAGACTGACCGCAAGACTCTGAGCAGCGGTGTCGCCAAGCGCACCCCATACGTCCGCCACGCTGCGCGTTTCGCGCGAGACTGATCGCTACGTCAGCGCCAGTCTCGCAATCGCAATCGCAAATCGTAATGTCTCGAGAATCGAGAATCAGTCTCGTGCGAGACGCGCAGCGTGGTGGACGTATGGGTTGCGCTTGACGATACCGTGCTCAGAGTCTTGCGGTCAGTCTCACGTGAGATGTGCAGCGTGGTGGATAAGGTATTATAACATATTATTTACAACATATTACTGTTTTAATTTTTATAACACATTACTATGAAACTTAATTAGCAAATTAACGCTTTATTAATATTTTTTAACAAAAATTAGCTGATTAAAGGATTCATTTGATAATTAATTTTTAAAATAATGTTTTAAGAATTAAAATAATAATATGTCATAAATAATATATTATAATACTTTAACTCAACTAATATTTTTTTGACAGAAATAAAAATGTTATGAAATATTTTATAAAAATTAAAATATGTTTTAAATAATGTTTTAATATAATACTATATAAACTCGATTAATATTTTTGACAATTATCAATTGATTTCTGTCAAAAAATATTAATCGAGTTAAAACAAACTTTATATTATTTATTTAAAATATTCTTCTTTTTAACATTAAATCGAAGAATGGCACGCGAGTAGATTCAGGCAGCTATAACTTCGTTAAAAATGAATAAAATTTAAATGTAAAAAAAGAATTTCAAAACTTAAAATTTTTCCCTACAAAAGGTGTCACTATTTTTTGAGTTTCTGCGAGTTTAGTAATTTAATTTTAAGATGAGAATAGTGCGGGGTTCTTTGTTGCATTAAATAATTTCCCATATTAAACGTATATTACTTTATTTACATTTGAGCGACGGATACAGAGTAATTTCGAAGATTGCAGTAATGCTAATTACTATTATTATTGATAAAAAAAATTAACATTATAATCATAATGGCATATGATAAATAATCGATATCGATAAGTAAGGTAAATTATATTTAGAAAAAGTATGACACAACGTAATGCGTATTTCTTAACTTGTGTTAAGCAAGTATAAGTTGATGGACCGAGACGACAACACGTTAAATCACACAGAATAAATTTTAACAGACATACAACAGAGAGAAATAAATTTTCGCGGACTATTTCTTCATATACATTGTTTCTTTCAAAAAAAAAAAAAAAAAAGAGGAAAGACGATTTCATTCACGATACAAAGGAGCAAGTAAATATAAGCTTAAAGTTTAACGTCGTATGTTTCTTAATGTCGCATATTGTGTTTTATTCAGCATATTATTGCCTCAGAACCTTCAATCGTTACGATTGTAACAATAATATGACAGGAGAAGGGGGGTCTAATTATGACTGTATACACATACAGGAAGATGAAATAGAATGATGATGAAATATAATGTACATAAAACATATTCTAACACACCTCAACTGCATCATCGTAATCCGTTTGATCTCAGTCACCGCAAAATTTCCGCTGTCCTGTCATTTCTTTTTCTTTTTTTCTTATTTTTGTATATGTAGGTGTGTATGATTTTTTTCTAGTAACGCAAAATGCAAGCAATAATATTTTATCTATATAAGCATGTTTACTCTAGTACAGAGCTTGGCAACTTGGATAGTTGATTCTGAAACATATAATAATCCGAATAATAATCGGATCACAGAGAGATCGTGTGTAGAAAGAGCAGATTATACAGTCCAATGTTTGACTGATTTTTTTTTGTTTTAAGTTCTCATTAATTAGCGAAGATTATAAAACGATAGAAAACTTCCCTATTCGATTTCATCCGCTTTATCTATACACAAGAGGTGACGATGACCCCTGTATTAGATCCTTGTCAAGATAAAATTAAATTCCCAAAATATATGAGTTTTCTGAAATATTTACTTTACTTTCTAAAGAATTTCCAAAATTTAATTTCTAAAATACTTTTATTTAAAATATTTAAAAAATTAATAATTATTACAAATTATATCAAACAATATGTTTTTTGTCACAAAACAAAATCTTTTTTCGAAAATATTCTGGATAAAAGGCGTCATTTTTATTAATTTTAATTAATCATATTAAATATTCTGCTTCGAATTTTTGAAAGAGTTATGAAAGAATTTGATAAAAATAAATCACATCAAAAATAGTTTGCAACATTAAATCTTGATAATTAAGTTTCTCAAATTAAGAAAAAGATAATAGAGAAACAAGATTTTTTTATTCATTTGTATTTACAAAACGTTTATATCGACATGTATATTTATAGTTGCCACTTTAATGAAATTAGCACTTAATATGTCAGAGAGATTCAAATATTAGAGATTCAGAGAATACATCTGATACATTTTACATATTAAAATTAACCGAAATGAATCTAGTATGTACAAATTATATTCTTTATTTAAAAAAATATATATATATTAACGCTTACGATTAATATCCAATTGCCAATCTCTGTGTCAGAAAAATGTGTCTTATAAAAATAAAAAATAAAAGAAATATAAACCGGAAGAAATGAGAATAGATGAAATCAGTTGGGTGCACTTATCTTGGCGTGATAAATGCTTTGAATTGTTTGAATGACCAATTAGGACAAAAAAATGATTAAAATTGATCTGTTCAGATTAATCAATCGACGCTTCAAAGCATTTATAAGTTTAAGATAGTAATATTTGTGTACAATTATAGCATTTAATATAATGTGTATATATATATATGTTGTAATCCAAATTAGAAATAGATATAATAGTCACCCTAGAAACAATGCTTCTATCAGTCCATTCTAGAAGGATTATTATTGTGTCACAATTGCATTTGAACTGTAGAATATTTTCTCCAGACGTATATATATATATGTATATATATCGACTGTAATCAACTTGGATTAAAGCATATAAGTCAAATTATATATCAAGAATAAAATTGTTCGCAATTTCTCAATAAATCATTCCTCGATATAAATAACAATACTAAAGAGTTAATTCGTAACAAATCATGGGAGGTCAAACAATACAGATTACATATGTATTATACATATCTATATATATATATATATATATATATATATATATATATATACATATATATATATATATATATATATATATATATAGCTATGAATATTCAATTATTCCTCTTATTATTTGTAATAAATCGTTAATCTTAATCAATTACTCTCATTCTCGTGATATATTATACTGTTCCTGTACACAATGTCCGATGATACTAGTTTGACATACAACATGTACTAATACATGTGCAAAAAGTAATCTAAACTATATTAAGACTACTCAGAGTCCAATGGATCGTCCTATATATTCCAAAGGAATGATTAAAAGAGAGCATGTACAAAGGATTCATGTAGCTTCGAGATCAACATGTACAGGAATATCCTCTAAACAGCTACAATGAAAATAAATTCGTGTTAATAAATAAATAACAAACATACATATTACAGAGTATACAGAGCGTGATGTTTAGTGGAAGACTGTATTAAGAGTCAGTGTATATAAGAAATTTGTATATCAAACTTTTAAGATAGGGTTTTAAGAATACAGTTGAAATATTGGAATTACTAGCCAAAATTACACATTATTTACATTAATATAAATCATAGTGTAAATATATATTATTAATTAAATGACAGAATTATATGAATGAAGTAAATATGATTTTATTTTGGTGATAATTACGAATATGAAATGGCAATGTGTTACAAAAATATAAAAATTATAAAAGTATAAATAATGTTATCATTAATAAATATAAAATAATAAATAAATATAAAAGTGATATAATGCAGACTAGAATTTGACAATTTGAAAGGAAAAATAAACATTGTAGAAAACGTTTATATAAGAGTCTTTTTTGTATATTTATTTGTCGAATATATGATTAAATATTTTTGCCTTTTTTGTTTATATTATTCGCGATATTGGAAAGAATAAAGATACTAATAATATTAACCAGTTTACTGACATTAAAAAACATAAAAATAATATCAAGAAAGTTTTGATTATCGAATGAATAATTTTTTTAGCAAATATAATATATCAATTTTACAAATATAATTAGGTATATAATATATCGCTACATTATACGCAGACTAACTTTGTTAACATAGCTTGTGTACAATGTATCTATGTATACTATGTAAATCTACTTAGAAATTTATTATTTTATTATGTATTAGAGCAATGCATTGCACTCGTCAATTTACAATAAAATTATAATAGGCAAGGTAACAATAAAATATGAGAAAAATAATAAACTTTTATATATATTTTTTTTCGTCTGCTGTATAACGTAGCAATAATGAATCTATCAATACTCACAACTGTATCCTTTATTACCCTCAATCTATAAGACTTCCGTTAATGTAAGAGTGCTGGATTAATAATTTATAGCTTTAAGAGACTAAAAATAATTTCCGCGAGTATTCCAGTCGCATAGATAATTTTTATTAAAATAAATTGCCAGAAGTAGTTTTACTATTTTTACTGTATCTTGAAACACACCAAAATTTTTCACCGTTTTCTTTTTTCAAATTTGAAACACGAGTACTTCTATGCACAATCTAATCTAATAATTTTACAATAAAAAATGCAATAAAAAAAGTAGAATCTTTATTTAGATCTACATATTGATTTTAGATATACATGGTTTGTCAGAAAAGTAATGAGATTAAATATGTAGCATAATGTAGCACAACACTAAAAATCATAATTACATGGAATTCAATATAATCCTTCCTTTTTAAAAGCAATACAAGTTTCGATTCGTTCGGTGTCATCGTAACATTTTTCTTTATTAGTACATCTTGTCACCGTATTTTTGATCGTTATGGAGCGACAAACAATATTTTGTCGCACCATAACGAAAACGATGACGAGATCTACTAATACACACTTACGAAAAATGTTATAATAACACATGAACGAATCGAAACTTGTACTGCTTTTAAAGGAAGGATTATACTTTATAGTCGCGTTACTTTACTTTATTCAATCTCATTACTACACATCTCTTCTGACAGACCATAGTAACTCTCTCCAACGCGGTAAAATTTAAGAAAAAAGATATATACTTTTCCTCTTTTAAAACATAATATAAATATTCATGCGTTTTCATCAAGCAAAACTCGTTCTAAATTATTATAGTATAATAAAAAATGTAATTCAGAAATCAGAAAGAATACGAGAACATCATTGTAGACAAGAGTTATATTATGGAATAAAATATTATCTTTCATTTTTTTGTTTACTTCTTAGTCTTAATTGTACTTGAAGAATTACTTTGGCAATTAATTTTAGTAGATTTAGTAGATGTTAACATATATTGTACAACGAATGATTAAAAGTTCGGAAGCAATGTTGTGTTCATTGAGAAAAAAAAATAATATTAAAATGTTACAATTCAATATATATCTTTAAAAAAAAAAAAAAGATACTCTTCCGAAACTACACATCGATATGTTAACTTTTGTCTCTCTAATCGAAAAAAATCTAGAATACCGCATTGCAATATACTATATCTATAGTAAATTGCTACAGAAGTTATTATTATTACTCCGAAATTTTTTTCCATCACACAGTTATGTGGAGCATAACTTTTTGTTTACATCTTCTAAAATACATCGTCGAGAGATCCCTCGGATATATATTACGTCGTCTAATAATAAATTTGTCATGTACGATGTATGTATGTATGTGTGTGTGTGTGTGTGTGTGTGTGTTCATGTTAGTATGTTGGTGTTTCTCTTCAATTCACCAATATATCATAATAGAGACGATCAGCACTCTTATCTCATAACGGGGTTTTATTATTAAATTTATAATACACGAACGAGGGGGGGGGGGGGGGCGGTTGTGTATGAATAAAGAATCGAATTAACGTATGAGGCAGGTAGCACAGATACGTTGAGGCCCGATGCAATCATCGTGGCAGAAGGCACCACACTGCCGACAAATTACCATGGCTCCACGCATATTACACTCGCACGGGGGTGGTGGATCACCCCCCATTATCATGCCGGGGGCGCCGGGTTCCGCGCCCCCCGTTATCCTGCTGTCCGCCCCTCTCGCCTTCAGGGTGACGGCCTGATGAGAGCCTTCCCCGGCGCTGGCTGGTCTCCCTCGCACCAGGTGAACCCCCACGCCCATCCCTGCGATCTGCGGCGGCAACGGGGGGGCGGACGACGCCCTCGGCGCACCGTCCCCGACCCCTGTCCTTTGTACAAGTATGTATTGCCCGAAATTGTTGCTGCTGGTGGAACCAAGTTGCGTTATAGGGGTGCTTTCTGCAACCTATAGAGAGAAAGGTATTTAATTAATCATTCTATAAACGTTCAATATACAATTTTTTTAACTGTCTCGTGTTCAAGTTTTACTATTCGGTCCGTCAATAGAAATATATTATACAGGGTGTCCCTTTTTAAAAGATCCATTATATCATTTTATTTAAACGCTAAAAATATATGCAAAACTGTAAAATAAAAATGTAAAGCAAATATAATTTATTATAAACGTCTTTAAGGAGTACTCTAATTTATTTAAATATTATTTTAAAAATTGAACAATTTTCCATATGAAAACATAAGACTTTGATACTAAAAATTTTATAAACTTAAATATTGCAAAGATATGTTAGACATATATTTCTTAAATATTAAATAAAATTATTAAAGATAGAGTTTTTGAAAAAAAATTCCTGACAATCCCTGGTTTTTCCATGGAGTAGACACCCTGAATATAAATGTATTTGTTTCTTGTCATTATATTTTTACAGATAGAAAACTTTTCTTTTTTTTTCTGCGCGTCTCGCTACGTCATTTCCTCCGGCGATTAAAGTCACACTATCTCTCTACTCATTTAAAAACCCACAACTAATGTAAAGATTTGTTTATTTTAGGTACCTGTATGATACAGAGATCATCACAAGCGACCCGCAAGATTAGCACTGTACACACAGAAAAGGATAAAATAGTATGCAAGTATGTTCAAATATTCAGTACAATACAAGAAAAAAATTCAAAGACAATCGAATCGCGAATTAAAATTACATTTATAGCGAAAATTATTTTATCATGATTTTATTACATATCTTTTTTCTTGATTTATTATATAATTTTATGAATAATTTTTCTTAAGATTTTTAAAAAATCATATTACGAGTTGTACGTTTAAAACTCACAATCAAACGGTGTTTTACTTGCATAACTCATACGAAAAAATATTACGTTTACGAGAAGATTAAGATCTCATCATAAATTATAATATTTTACCCTTAATTACACAAGTGTCGCGCGAAAGGGGAAGGCACAGGTATATAAATATTTAAAAATATAATCTAACATAGTTAATATATATATAAGCTATACATACCTCCGTTGATGCAGCTTGACGCGCTGTAGCAAATACATGTCTCAGCATAACTGCTTGCGTTTTATTTTGAGCTTGTTTGTTATGCTGCATCGCCTGTTGCGTTTTCTGAGGCTTCACAGTCGTCAATGTGCGTCCACCGGATTTACTGGTAGTGAACGCACCGTCTCCTCTCGCGAGCAAACTAGGCGGTGGTTTCAAGTGAGCCTTCAATTGATCTCTATTCGGCGAACTTTGTATGACCTAAAATATATATATAAATATCAATATATTCTTCGCTTATCAAAAATTACAGTTTTCACTTAGCCAATTTTGATGTGGATATTGAATTAATATTTACCGCTTGACATATCTGATAACTGCGCTCCAAATTGACAGCACCCGGAGGCTCTTTTGTAGAGCTTCTCGATCTACTTCCTCCTTGTTCCTTATTGTTTCTGGAGCCTCTCTGGCTACCTTGATTAGACACGCGCGACGGTCGCGATGAGATTGTTACCGATGATCCAGCATATTGCTGCTGCTGCTGCTGTTGTTGCTGCGGTTGTTGCTGTTGCTGCTGCTGATGCACAGCAGCTGCAATTGGTCGAGGTTGAACCGAAGCAGCGGTCTGATGCTGAATGACAATCGCATTCTGCGCTGTACGATTCTGAGCCTGTATTCCCATCGTGGTCGACAGAGTATTTTGTACTTGACCTTGCGTCGCAATGGCATGGTTCTGATTTACATTATTGCACGCACTATTGTTCTGAGTATTTATCTGAGTGATGGTATCCTGCGTTCGTATCATATTTATTTGCGCGGTGGTGCTCTGCTGAGGCTGCAGCTGCGCCGAGATCGCGGGAGAGTTACTTGCGAGCAAGGACGTTGCGTCTTGTTCCGGATTAAAACTGGTCTGTACAAATCTGATAGACTGCAACTGCGGAAACGTGATGATCGGCGGACTTTGAGACTGCAAACTCTTCATCACGCAGCTGCTCTCCGGTGCGCTGATGGCCAGACTGTCCGATTGAAACGCCGTACCTTGAACAACCGGTAATTGAATGCAGTTGACGGATTCTACGTTAGTGTCCGCGTTGATAAACTGTTGCGAGGAAGTTGTGGAGTCGGTTGTTGTGGACGTCTCGCTGCATTCGTCCTGCGTTGTTACTGTGATATTAGCTGCTACGGATCCATCAAGAGCAGCCGCCACCAAAGGCCAAGGTACCTGCAACTCCTCTTGCGTCTTTGAAAAAAAGAAAAAAAAGAATAAATTAATATAAAATTTTGATAAAACACAGTGTTTACAACTTATATTATAAATTATCACGCAACTAATCTACATTGTTTTCATAACATTTACTCACTCTGTTATTATTATTATTGATATTATTAACGGTCGGATCCACCGTCCAACTACATTCCAGCATCTCAGAACAGACATAATTATTCGCTTCTCGGAGAGCTTCGTCCTCGTTACCGACATTTACATCTTCTGTTCCCCTAGTATCTTCAGTTTGTCCAGATACTTGCGGTTCAGTTACTTCCGCATTGGTCGAAGCCATTTCCATTCCCTCAAGGATAGGATATATTATCTCTTCAGGACATCCCGAAATTTCTTCATACATTTCACGCATTTCTCCTCGTACCTGAAGAACACACATAATATTAATCTTTAATAATAATATATTTATATTTTTTTTTGCAAGCAATGACATATCAACATACATACATACATATATATATATTTAAAATCTATTGGCTGAAGGTTATCTAAATTATAATTTTAATAAACTAACAGTTTGTTCTAATATTTTTTTTCTAAATTATAATTTTAAAAATATCATGTATCACTGTGATACACAATTATATCACAAATATGCGTCCCATGGACTTTGATTCGAATCAAATAAAATGCACAAATATGTGTACACGTAAAAAATGTGAGTATTAAAACTCTTATCTACCTCGAGTTCATGAATACGCTGCAAGGTTTCGCTATCAATTTCCATTCCTTCTGGAATCTGCGATTCGCTGTCCGTTGGAGTCTCGTGCGACGTTTCAGCTTGATCGCTCATCAGACTAGTATCCTCCATAACGATATCCGCAGGTCTAACTTGATCTTTGGGCGACGAACTTTCGAGTATACTCGCAGCGGTCTCGCAATCCGATATTTGATAGATTTGCTCGTTGGACATTTGCGAAATCTGTTCCTTCGAGATCTGATCTATCTGATCTATGGAGGTTTGCGAGATATATTCATTGGATAATGAATGCGAGATCGAGTCCCCGGACGCGTGTTCCACCTGTTCGCTGGACCTGGGTGATGATGAATTACCATCCGGCAACAGTACAGCGTCTTCCTCCAACGTTTCGATCACATCCTTCTCCGCAGGTTGCAAATTCTTCTCACCGGAAGAAAAGTCTGCCTTTTCCTCGTAGACGTTTGTGATGTTGTCGTCTTGACAGAGTTGCCTGGTGATATCAGTCTCAATTAAATCCTGTTTCTCGCAGATATCCGCGATCTTATCGGTCTCTTCCGTCTTATTCTCACGTATTTGAATATCCTCCGCTATCTCCGCAGGATTCACCTGCATGGAATCGTCCAAATGTTTCTCATCCGTCAAATTGTCCAATGTATTGTAATCCAGAGTCATTAGATTTTTTTGCACTTCCTCGGATTTAGTTAAATTGTCAGAACTTTTTATGCTAATCTCGGTCTTGCAACCGGTATTGACTTTATCCTCCGTCATTACAACTGGATAGACGTGTTCCGACGCGGGAATATCCACATTGGATTCCAAACGAAGTCTCAAACTTGAACGCGTTACTGCACCACTGGAACGCGATTCGGTGATGTAATGGAGACTCGATTTAAGCTTAGGCTCTCGTTTCTCTCCCCATATCGGCTCGAAATGCTTCACTTTCCAAGGATCCAACTTATTCTTATCCCGTTCCGCTTCCATTTTTAGGCGTTGTTGATTCTCCGGAGTGAATTCTCCCTCCGCTAAACGTTTCCGCCATTCTAAGCAAGCTCTTGCAAAAAATTCATTATTCAACCCAGAGATCGCAGCGTCCTACAGAATAAAATGACAGGATAATTTTTATTAATTCTTCAACAAAAGTATTTGAAAAATTTCTAAACAAATTGTAAGATAATAATAGAAATTTGAGGAAATACCTGTCTATCTACAGCAGGCAAGAGTTGCGCAAGCTTCCGTTGATACAGTGGAGGTAAGCCTTGAAATGTATGCCTATTTAACAGAGCACGTAAGCTCGTACTAGCTAATATACTCGCTGGAGATTCTAGATCCACCAGACCTGCTTCCAATTGTGCAGTCGCTGACAATCTCTTTGTAGATCGTCTACGACCTGACTTCAAGCTAAATCCAGGTAAACTAGCCAAAACTTCTCTCATTGTGGCAGCAGGTTCTTCCGCTGCTATAGTCATATAAAATATAAATTATTAGAATTATTCAATTATCAGTTATCAAGAATATCACATCAACCATCAAAAATAAAATTTTCTACTACAATTATTGCATATTTTATATATAAGATCTAAAGAAAATAAAATAAACTTTTTTTTACAATAATTGTTAATTAATTCTAATATCAGTACTGTTATTATTATATTCCAATGTACATATATAATAAAGTAAAAATGTAAATATATTTATATCAAATATTATTTGAGTTTTTTTCATTAATATTTCAGAAAACATTATAATGGATCACACATATTATTTAAGTTAAGTAGTTAAAAATGCATCTTTTTAGATATAATATTGATTATAATCAGACAGTTGTGTAGAGTTTATTTTATCAAAACATGTTAATAAGTCAACATATATATATATATATATATATATACATATATATATATATATATCAATAAGATTTTGATAAATAGATCATGCAACGATCATAATTAATTACAGAAAAAAATACTAATTTACATGTTACAATTAATACATGCTTGTGTCCCAAAATAATCCTTATAATATATACAGAACGTAATGCTAAAAAAAAATTCTATATTCCAGAGTATAACAAATAAATTTTCAAAAATACCATTGACTTGCTTCATTAGAATTCATTAGAAACAAAATAGAGATAGAGCATACAGAATTACAATAAAATATCCATAGCTTGACTATGTGTTTCTGAGATTATCTTGAGTAAAAAAGTTCAAAATCAACATAAATAAATTGTAATTTGACGTAATAAGGTGACGTATAACATTATAAAATTTAAAAAAATAATCTTGCAATTGGAAGCTACATTGTTTTGATCTTCTCTACTCAGAACAATCCCAGGAATCTGTAGTCAAGCTACGGACACCCTGAGTATATTGTAATATCGCAACTTAATTACCAGTATTGATGTGCTGTACATTATTAACTGGAGATGGTGGATCATTCGACGGTGGAGGTGGAGGTAATGGTTTAACAACGATTCTGGGTAAAGCCCGGGAATTCCCCGCTGCTATCGTCGTGTTCTTCCTACGTCGTTTGGCCTGCTGTCGCAACGCATGCTTGATAACTTTCTTGCTGTGCACCATGCTAGAGTAACCGGAGCAACCTGGGATCGTCTCGCAGCCTTCGGCCTTGCCGAGCTCGACATCCGTATCCATGACAGGATTACCTACAATTTTGACATCCTCGACGAACGAAATGTCAGGGCACGCGGTGTAAGACTGCCGTGGCATAGCCGTATTATTAAATTTTACATAAATACTTCCGTTCGGCGCATTCCATCCTCCTCCCTCGATATTTTCAGTTCGTACAAATGCGTATCCTCCTACTCTCTCCAATAATGTAATATAAACATAACATCTAGTCCTCTGTCTCTCTCTCGCTCTTTCACGCTCCTTCTCTCACCATTAGCGAATGAACATTGACATTCTTGTCAAACCGGTCGAAATGCTGTGAAAGATCCTGGGGGAGACCGTTTACGTCATTTCGCTCGAGAATTCGTCAATCCACGTTGCTACGAGCGATAAAAAATGTTACAACTATTTCAATCGCATTTAACCGTAATATTCAGAAACTGAAGAAAGCTTCCGCTTCTTTCGACCATACTATATTTACATATTTATGCCACGGAAATATTGTCGATGTAGATGTATACCTGTTGTTTATATCAACGACGTAGACCATAAATCATATTAAATATATATAGATGCGGAGCATTATTAGTTTTGTGGCGAGTAATAAAGTGCCTAAAGTATAGCTAAGATAAAAGAGCTAGACGGTGACACTCTAGGGAATTTTTAATCGCAATTTTATGTTGTCATCTTTTTCTCGATGGCATCGGCGCTTCCTCAAATTTCGTTTGTAATGTTGTCATCTTTTTCTCGATGGCATTGGCGCTTCCTCAAATTTCGTTTGTAATGTTGTCATCTTTTTCTCGATGGCATCGGCGCTTCCTCAAATTTCGTTTGTAATGTTGTCATCTTTTTCTCGATGGCATCGGCACTTCTTCAAATTTCGTGTTGTAATGTTGTCATCTTTTTCTCGATGGCATTAGCGCTTCCTCAAATTTCGTGTTGTAATGTTGTCATCTTTTTCTCGATGGCATCGGCGCTTCCTCAAATTTCGTTTGTAATGTTGTCATCTTTTTCTCGATGGCATCGGCGCTTCTTCAAATTTCGTGTTGTAATGTTGTCATCTTTTTCTCCATGGCATTGGCGCTTCCTCCAATTTCGTGTTGTAATGTTGTCATCTTTTTCTCGATCTTATGTCTGGGGAAAAAGAGGTAGACGAAGACTGTCTAGGGAATTTTTCAAATCGCAATTTTATGTTGTCATCTTTTTCTCGATGGCATCGGCGCTTCCTCAAATTTCGTTTGTAATGTTGTCATCTTTTTCTCGATGGCATCGGCGCTTCTTCAAATTTCGTGTTGTAATGTTGTCATCTTTTTCTTGATGGCATTGGCGCTTCCTCGAATTTCGTGTTGTAATGTTGTCATCTTTTTCTCGATCTTATGTCTGGGGAAAAAGAGGTAGGCGAAGACTGTCTAGGGAATTTTTAAAATCGCGATTATGTTGTCATCTTTTTCTCGATCTTATGGCACAGTATATACAGTACATACAGTAGCGCAACTCGAAGCTAGACAAAGACTCTCTAGGGAATTTTTTAAATCACGATGTATGTTGTCATCTTTTTCTTGATCTTCCAGGGAAAAAGAGCTAGACAAAGACTCCCTAGGGAATTTTTAAAATCGCGAGTTATGTTGTCATCTTTTTCTCGATCTTCTAGTTAGGGAAAAAGAACTAGAGATGACGCTTTCGGCGCGCTTCCTAAAATTTCGTGCTCTAATCTAACCTATATAAGGTCTCGTTTCTCATGATGATAAGCAAAAAGTGATCTTGTCAAATTTTGAGAATTTTGAGAAAAATAAGATTAAATCACATAGCTTTTCTCTTTTTTTACTAAATCGAGATACTTATATTAAATATTTATCTGGAACATTTATTACTTAAGTCCATCATGACACTTACAAATAAGGTAAGAATAATTTTTATTATTATTATTATTACTACATATAAAATACGAGGGATAGAGTAATTATATTAATTTATAATCATCCAAATTTTTTTTTAGATGGATATTGATGAGAAGAATATTAAAGGAGAAGGTTTTAAACCATATTATATTACGAAGATTGAAGAATTACAATTAATTGTTGCTGAAAAAAGTCAAAATTTAAGAAGATTACAGGCACAGCGTAATGAACTCAATGCAAAAGGTATACCTGTCTTAATGATGAATATTTTTTTTATGTATATAAAATTCAGAAAAGTTTGACATTTATATATTTTCAGTTATATAAAATATTTGTTACATATGATTATTATCATTATGTTTTCTTTTTTTCTCTAGTACGTATGCTACGAGAAGAGTTACAACTCTTACAAGAGCAAGGTTCATATGTTGGAGAAGTAGTTAAACCTATGGATAAAAAGAAAGTCTTAGTCAAAGTACATCCTGAGGGCAAGTTTGTGGTGGATATAGATAAAAATATTGATATTAATGATGTGACACCGAATTCGCGAGTGGCTTTGCGCAATGAAAGTTATACTCTGCATAAAATCTTACCGAATAAAGTTGATCCGCTTGTTTCTCTTATGATGGTGGAGAAAGTACCAGATTCAACGTATGAAATGGTTGGAGGTTTAGATAAGCAAATAAAGGAAATAAAAGAGGTCATAGAGTTACCAGTCAAGCATCCAGAATTATTTGATGCTCTTGGAATTGCACAACCTAAAGGCGTACTATTGTATGGACCACCAGGTAGGCAGTTCATTATAAATCATATAAAAATTAATATATGTGTTTGGAAAATTAATATTATTTTATATTTAACTGTAATAAACCATGACTCATAATCTATTTAATTATATCATAATAATGCACAGAAAATCCTTAGGTACTGGTAAAACTTTGCTTGCAAGAGCAGTAGCGCATCATACAGAATGCACCTTTATTCGTGTATCTGGATCTGAATTAGTACAGAAATTTATCGGAGAAGGTTCGCGTATGGTTCGCGAACTTTTCGTGATGGCAAGAGAACATGCACCATCTATAATATTTATGGATGAAATTGATTCTATTGGCAGTTCCCGCATTGAATCTGGATCTGGTGGCGATAGTGAAGTATGCATAATACAGTGCTTCATTAAAAAAAAAATGTGCTTAATATATAAAAAAAACATCGCGACATGTTTTCTAAGGCGCGATGTTTTTTATATATTTAAACATTTTTTCGAAAATAGAGCATCTTATATATGTATGTACAAATATAGTTTTTTCTTTCCTAATTATGTTAAAAATTATATTTTTAGGTTCAACGAACCATGTTAGAATTGCTTAATCAATTGGACGGTTTCGAAGCAACAAAAAATATAAAGGTCATTATGGCTACAAACAGAATTGATATCTTGGATCCTGCATTATTACGTCCTGGGCGTATTGACCGTAAGATTGAATTTCCACCTCCAAATGAGGAAGCTAGATTGGACATTTTAAAGATTCATTCTAGAAAAATGAATTTGACGCGTGGAATAAATCTGAGAAAAATAGCTGAACTTATGCCAGGTGCATCAGGAGCAGAAGTTAAGGTAATGAAAAATTTAATATCTATTATAATTTCATGTATAATATTATTTATTGTATTATAATTTCATAATATTATTAAAATAAGACAAAGTAAATATTAAATGTAAATCTAATTTTTTATCCTTAGTCGAGATATTTTATTTCAAAAGTGCTTAAAAAATTCTTAATAGATAAGATTAAATAATATATAAAAGTTAATAGTGAATAGAATACAAATGTCAATAATTAATAGAATAATTAATAGATATTTAAAGTCGCTTATTATAAAAAAAAGAATGTTTGGCAAATCTAGTATCTAGTAACTTAAATATATACATATATGCTCTTCTCTCAATATATTATTTATGTCATAGGGTGTTTGTACGGAAGCTGGTATGTATGCTCTTAGAGAACGTCGTGTTCACGTAACGCAAGAAGATTTTGAAATGGCAGTAGCCAAAGTAATGCAGAAGGACTCTGAAAAAAACATGTCTATCAAAAAGTTATGGAAATAAATCAACTTTGCAATTTTTTCAATATCATATTCTCATTAATGATCTTCAATCTGTTTGGATTATTTCATGAACAAATTATCTTTATCAGAATCGGTAGGATGTGTAAATGTGTAGGATCTTTGTATTAGATCATAGATAAATATTTCATAAATTATATAAACGCCAATAAAACTTTATATTTAAAAAAAACACTGGTTTTATTACATAATTAAATTAGTAATTATTGTATTTACAAATGCCATACTATTATTGATATCATATGATTTAAATTAAAACAATAAGTTTTAATGATTTTATGTGGTAATAAAACAATGTCATTAAACCAATTATAAGATTTCTATTTTAAACTCTATATTTAAGTACCTCCTCATGAAATATATAAAAAAAAATCTGTATAATATCTATTTCCTTTATTCTCGATTTTTCTTTATTAGAATTCAAAATTTTTCTCTTAAATTAACTTTCTTGCAAATATATTTTGGTGAAAAGACAGAGCGCGCAATATTTTTACTTATGTGTGCTGTAAAAATAGAAAACTGAAGATATTTAAAATAGAGAAAATATTCTCGATTTTAATAATTTTGGAATAAAATCAACTCTATTTTGTATCTGATTAATTAAGTTTATTCTGTGTTATATATTGTAAAAATGCATGCCAGCATTAATAAGAGAATAGTGAAGTCAATACATTTTATGTTCTAATTTGTAGATATATACAGCAAAATTTTGCTTATAATTACAAAATATTTGTATACCTAAATATAATATTATGTAAGACCCAAAAGTAGAATTTATATATTGTCATATATATTCTTTTGCATTGGATATAATCGTGAAATAACTTTTGCATCTAATTCTTAAATAATGTTGACTTTAATTTAACCCTGTGAACAGCTAAATGCTTCATAAATATTCGCTCCAAGAATTTTAAGTTCATTATTTAATATCAGATGTTGAAGCCAATCTGTTGCCATGTCATTTGATGTTGGATTATCTGGAACTTGTCCATTTACAATAGGAATAATTTTGGCCAAAGCCATAGTGGTTTTATTAATATTTACAAATTCATTTGACCCATTATTTATAGCTTCTTGTAAGTATGTGGAAGTTGAATTTTTGACATTTGACTCTTCTGAATGTGATGTTGTATCTCGTACATTATGTTCATTATCGTTTTTAGAATTATCGAAAAATACAGATATATGATCCATTAACAAAACAAATCCACTTCTGACATTCTTTTGTATTAAATCTTGTACCTCATCACTCTCCGATATATCCAACATCTGATTAATCAATTTTGTATAGATAGACGTGTCATTGTTTTCAGTGTTTTCTTGTTGCAACATATAATATGTCAAATTTTTGACAGGATCCATTGAACTATCCGCAGATATACAAGATGTAAGCGTCCAATAAAGTTGTTCCAAATCTCTCAATGTTAATTGCTCTGTCAGAGACAATAACTGTGTGACCATGACCACTTTATTTTGTATGAAACTACTTAAAGCCTTAATGCTATCGTATATAAAATAGCTAGAAAGTGTCATGTATTTTGCTTGTATTTCATTTCCGATAATCCCATTGTCCACATTCTGTGCATCTTTATACATATGTCCACTAATCAGAGAAAGCTGAATTCTAAGAAATGTAGCTAGCATTGTGTAAGAATAAATTATTACAGCCGGTCGTGCGATTGCTAATATTTTTAATTGATTCCAAGACGATATCTTATTGGCAGAGCCATCTCTAAGCTGATTTATAATAGTCTCTGTACCATTCTCTTTCATCACAGAGCTTCTTAAGGTTGCTGCAAGAGATAATATCGTTTGATTGCACGTCTTCTCTATACT
The DNA here is from genome assembly GCF_030444845.1 of Prenolepis imparis. Lineage (NCBI taxonomy): Eukaryota > Metazoa > Arthropoda > Insecta > Hymenoptera > Formicidae > Prenolepis > Prenolepis imparis. Next base: position 12,249,729 of record NW_028141163.1, read on the forward strand.
TTCATAGTGTTGTCGTTTCTTTGTCTTTTCCATTAACATCCTTATCTCATTATCTTGCCATTCTCGAAGTTTACGCTGAGTATAACGTGTCAAAAAAATGACACTGCCGACAACGATACTTCCAGCTACAAACTTGCGCTTATGGCGTTTAAAAAATCCCCAAATGCTCGAAAGCATGATCAACAGTTATACAAATCCAATATACACACAATATATAAATATATTACAAACTTTCTATAACCGACAGAAGAAAAAGTTTGGTACATCCTCAGAATGATGAAATCATTCTATACTATTTGATTCAGGTTGCAAATTTGTAGCAATACGTTCTATTCTATTCGTGATAAAATTAGTAGTGTCGATGAATCTTTCCACGCAATTCACAAGACACTTGTGAACTTTGGGTTCTAGGCGTGGTGACGGCTTGTCCATACAAGTCTCCCAACAGATACCTGTTAGTTCGTGTACTAATCCCTGAAATATTATTAAATTATGATTGATGTATTGTATATTCTCATAAATAAAAGATACAATTAATATCATTATTTACAGATAATAAATATAAAAATAAACAATAAACTTTAATAAATTTGTAAGTAAATCAAGTATGTATCACATTGAGATTAAATATTTAATATTATAAAATAATATAATAAAAGTGTATTAGTGATAAGATAATTTATTTTCTTTCGGTCACAAAGCATAAAAGAAATAAATATAAAATATCTACGAATTTACTTGCATGAAATAAAATCAGAACTAACTTGAAATTGTTGCTTCTTCGTTTCAGTTTCAATAAAATGTTGTAGTCTATCATCTATGATAATCTGTTTATCCGAATCTTCCGTAAAATTCATACTTTTACAATCCCCGTATTCTCCTTTTTGGCCACATTAATGCAAATTCCTAAATGGAAATTACTTCCTTTCACCTTTGTACGATGATACTCGAAACTGATTTCAGTGCTGAAAATCTATAGTGCACGTGAAACTAGAATAAACTATAGACTTCAATATAGGCAGTGATTGGTCGCGTTCAGCAGAACAAACCGCTTAGTAACACTCGAACGTGATTGGTTCTTACTTTTAGGGTCATTCCACAATAGGTGACACTTATTTCAATGGCCTTCATAAATAACATGGAAGATTGTTCGCCTTTATAGTACCTTGTCAATGCTAGAAGATTGTAATGATTGATACTTGCGTAAATATTGCTGATAATTTTGTAATTTTATTTCTTGATTATTATATTTCTTAATTATAAGTGTTGTAAAATGACATTTTTTTAAATGCTATCAGAATATAAAGGTACGTGTAAATTCAAATTATGTATATGTATAATACATTATATATTTTTATTTTTATTACGTTAAAATTACAACGCCCAATTATATATATATGTTTGTAAATTCAAAAAATATTTGATTTTTCGACCCTACTATTATAACTCATTATATAATCATTCAAATAACCATTTTTTAAAAATCTTTTAAATTAAAAAAATTTTTTTTAGGTATACAAAATAACTCAATATGTCAGTGATATATCCAAAATTGGCAGTGAGAGATAGCATCGATGATGATGATCTTACCGATATTGATGACGAAGTATTTATCAGAGATGGAAGAAACAGTGGATTGAAGTTAGATGATGATGGCGGTGTTAAGCGGCCTCTCATGGCACCCCGTAGAAAATGCAAAAAATCTTACAGTTTTCAGACCCATAAATTTCCATACAAAGCACTTCTTGTGCCGCTGTGTTATGGAATTACGGCGTTAATCGTAGTATTAGGTTTAATCATACTTTGCATATTCACTGTGAATATATTCCCAATGCCATTAAGTATACTGAAAAATTGGTTGTCACATGAACTAAAAGACACCCCTATAAACAAATCAGAAGTAATTCCATGTACATCACTCTCGTCGAAAGTTTTATGGACTAGATCGTTGCCAAAGTTAACTTCTGAAGCACCTCTTAGAAGTAATGATGTTAACGTTGATGGAATTGAGGATATTATTGTGGGATTTAGCACAGGTATATATTCTCAAGCAAAATGTTTATTTTTATTTTATATTTAAATGAATATCCTATATTGATTGTATTATTTTAATATATTTTTTTTCTAATTAATTTGGAATTAATTTTTCGCCAATTATATTGCATTGTGATTTGCAATTTGTTGCTTTTATTTTGTTTACAGATCTTTTTTTACAAATTTTGATTTCACAGTTTCATGATGTTTATTGCGACACCTGAGGTGAATAATTAACATTATTGTTTATATCATCAATAATTTAATTGAAACTTGTAATGTGATTTTTATTAAATTAATTTATTAAATTTAGGTCTCGATACGATGGATGCTCCAGAATATATCTGTACTGTGTACTTTGAAAATCAAATACCGTGTCTAGGCGGTGTATTGGCGTTGAATGGCAAAACGGGCGATACCATATGGACACATTGGACCGCACATGCCATATTTTCCATCGATTGCGGCATGGACTTGACAAACGACAAGATCAAAGATTGTGTGATTTCTGGGCGCGGTGGGATACTGCAAGCCATTAACGGTCGCGATGGTTCCAGCATATGGGAAATACCAATTGAAGATGCAGCGACGACAAAGCAACAGAGAGTTTTAGATATCTATGACGCAAGATTTATAACGGATATGGACGGCGATGGTGTTGGCGATGTAATAGCGTCGCACGCCATGCAATCGGACGACGTTCGAGCAAGTAACGTACTTGTAATATCAGGAAGAAGTGGAAACATCATACGTAATGTCAATTTACCAGATACAGAACAGCTGTTTATAGCACCGCAAATTGTGGTGCAATCCGACGGAGAAAATATATTTGTTCTGGCTACGAGTAGTCAACAGGAAGCCGGAGGCTTGTACATAGTATCCCAAGCTAACATGTTTTATGGTGATTTGGTACGTAATCAAATAGAATAAAATCTGTATCCGAAAAAATTATTGAACTATAATAATTTTGCATTATATCATATTCATATATATACATATTCATATATACACATATTCATATATACACATATTCATATATACACATATTCATATATACACATATTCATATATACACATATTCATATATACACATATTCATATATATATATATATATATATATATATATATATATATTCTGATTATATTTAATTATAATTATAATAAATTAATTAATTACTTTTGTTACAGCAATTACGAAAGCTTAATCATAATACGGGGAAAGGTGCACTCTTACCACCGATTTTGATAGATATTACATCGGACGGGATCGAAGATATTATCGCAGCTATGTTCAATTCCACGATAATGGCTTACAACGGATCGACGTTCGAACCTATCTGGAATTACACAGTCCCTAATTCCGAAGTAATCAGCATTCCTATTCCTGGTTATTACAACGACGACGATGTACCGGACTTTATGATAAAGCATCAGGTAGGTGCTGGTTTCCCTACGTATTATTACACCATGGCTACAGTCATCGATGGTCGTAATGGACAACCCTTGTTGGAAAAACCGATGGAGGACAGCTTGAGCAGACAAATGTCCGGATTATCGATCACTGTTGACGGATTCGGTAATGATTGGTTTTTGCATTGGTCCGCCGACTGTTTGAATTACGAGGGAATCAAGGAAAAATATCAGTTCTTGAAAGGTCAAAGTCTGGTGTCGCAAACGCGAGCAGATCTCTGCCAATTGAGATTTAATTCGACCCTCACCATGAGACTACTGGCTCTGAGTCAACATGTTGGCCCACCCGGAGTGTCTTTGTATTTTTCGGAGGAATGGAAGTCACTGGAGTTCAATAATTCGTTCGATCCGCGAAAAGAGGCGGATAAATTTCTGGACGGATCACGGATGGATCATAGAATCAAAATCATGGATACTTATGCGGACATTCCGCTCGTTTCCGAAAGATCGTCAAAAGTGACTCATAAAAGTCGGCAGAAGGAAGAAAGTATCTTCAAGCATAAAGATAATTTACTCGCGGAGATCGACAAATACGGTTCGGTGTACGACGAAAATTTGGACGAATTCAAGAATCACAAGAAAGAAGATTTTGTCGAGGACGATATCATGAAGAATTTGAATATTGATCGAGTATGGAAACAAAATAATAAATGGACAGAAGATAACGTACAATCGAATAAAGAGTATAATAGTTTATACAAAAATGATAATGGTAACAACGAAGATGGGGAACAGGATTTGGATTATCTGCAAACTGAAGTGCGAGAACAGAGAAGTGCTGAAATTAAAGATCCAAATTTCATAAATATTTCTTACAAAGAGCATATCTCGAAAAAAATTAATGATTTTTTACCTTTTAAATTAATGCAACGTAATTCGCGGTTAAATAACAAGGATATTAATACAAATAAGAAAAGAGGAATGGAAGAAATTAATTATGATAAAGAGAATGATTCGATGAATATGTCACTGACGAATACATCAACTCTGAAACCTGATGAAAAGACATCAACTATGTTGAGTGATAAGTCAAATATAAAATCTGTTACAACGGAAGATATAAATTTAACAGTAATTACAAATGAATCAATCGGAGTAAATGATACAAAAACTTCCAAGGTAGATACAACACGGCAAAAACAGATTTACAAGCACAGTTTTCTAAATATTATTCAGGACACGGACGATGATACTAGTATAGAAAAAGTATTCAAACGGGAGTCGCTGAAAAATCAAAGTAAAAGCAAAATTAACAAGAAGCAATCTCTAATAACGTCGTCTGTAGAGGACAAAAATTATCAAACACAACAGAGGCGAAGAGTGAAACGAAAATCTGAAACTACTCGATCGAACGGTATTAATGGCGTTCATAGACAACCACCAACTGGTATTCTGTTACCATCCATCGCCGAATCCGAAAGAAAAACTTCGGTGGATCTAGTATTTTCTACATTCTGGCTGCCATCGTCCGAGGTGTCTCTAATCTTATCGCAAGCGGATCTGGAATGCATTCATAGAAAGAAAGCGTTATCAGACAGGAATAAACTCCAATACAAGAAAGACGATGATATTATCAGTGAATGTTTATCCGAGCGAGGTATCAATTATAGACTATATCAAGAATCAATGGATAGAGAAAATACCAAAATTGCACTTGGTCAAATGACAATATACAGAATAAAGCTGGAGTGCGTATGTCCAGAGGATATGTTGCCTAATCAAACTTGTAAGAATATTTCATTACATCAAAGTTGGCCCGAACATCTAGGCTCTTCTGGAAATGGCTATTTTAAGCCATTACGTAGATTAAATATTTGAAGAAATTTCGAGAGAGAGCTCTCTTTTATTAAGCTATATATATATATATATATATATATATATATATATATATGAATTATCGAGAAAATTCTTTCATTATAACATTCTAATGGAATCGTTGATGATTAATACAGAGAATTAAAAAAGTATCGAAGTTGTGTATTTACTGTTTGTAGAAATATATAATTATAATTGGATAAAAATGTGCGCAAAAAACTTCAATCTCAATTATCTTGACTTTATGTTTTCTGGTTTAACCACCCACAATTTTTATGAATTCATATGCGCATTTCTTATATAATTTACGAAAGAGAAAATTAATTTTTTTTAGTTGATAATCGTGAGACATATTAATTAACTAATGTAATCGTTTATTCTCCCTATATATTTTTTTTATCACAAAGTTGTTTTAATTTGCTGCTATGACATTGTTTGATCAATATTATTAGGATGTTAAACCAGTTACCAGTTACTAGTGTTGTGACAGTTACTTTAATTCTTAGAGGTTTTATAAGAATAAAGTAATCATAATATTATACATTTACGATTATATAATTACAATATTAAGATACAAATAAATACAAAATAAATTAAAGCAGAAAGGTGAAACGTCGTAAGAGTATATAATATATATCACATAAATTTTAATGGTTAATAAAAAATTGACAGTTTATTTTTTATGATGCATTAACGAATTATGCTTACATTATATATATCACAGCAATCGTTTCAGATTATCAAATGCTCATAAGAGTGCTGGTGAATATTTTTTTGAATATATTTTTTATTTAAAATTTCAACAAACTTATAATATGCACATATCATTTTTTTCCCGAATTATTAAATATATTTATATTCTTAATTTTTATTTTAGAAGATATATGTGATTGTCTTCTGAATCTTTACAAAATCTCAAGATTATAATGTTAATTTTTTAAAGAAATAAGTTAACTATTCTTTCAAAATATATTTGGTAAATCTTTACTTTTTTTCATTTTACAAATAATTCTTTATTAAGTTCTGTATATTCAAAATATTATTTTTTGTACATAGAGATTTCGATATTTATTGTCGACTTCTAGATTTATAGAAAAAATGGCTATACGAAGTAAGACAATTGGAATTACAAACGAAGATACGGATAAACATTATTATCGAAGACCGATAGTGCCAGAGATACAGACTGCAGATGTTCCGCATTATTTGAAATACAGAGTTTTAAGCGGAATTTTGCAAACAAATTCGCAAAGACGACATTGTACTACGTCATTTAAATCGGAAACGTGCAAAAATGCAGGAACGCAAACGGATTATAGAGAAAGTGAAGCTCAAACCGAACCCTGGGAGCCACCATATAAAATTATTTCAGGTAAACAACCATATTTATTAATATATATATATAATTTGTGAAATAATTCAATTAAAAATTCAAAATCGTAGCACAAAAATAAAATGCAAGAAAAGAAACAAAATCAAAGAAATATATGTTTTGAAACTTTTATAAAAAAATTATAATTAATTTCTGTAATTAGGTCACAATCCTGAAATATTGATGTTGGGTCATTTAACTTGGAAGCATGGATTGCCTGCGGGTGTCCATGAGATACATATTATCAATAGGATGCAGATGAAAAAAGCTTGGGAAAGCATTCTTCCACCAATGGATACACCGGCCAATATAAAGATGCGAAATTCAATAATAACTATTTTAGAAATAGATAAATGGGCATTTCGTGAGGCGGTAGGTATTTATATAAACAGAGTTAAAAAGTAGCTCTCTGTTAGCGTTATAGATATTTCTCTCTCCTAATTTTTAGTACATAGAACTACTAACTTTTAAATTTTTATTTTATACTAGATTTATTTAATATATAATTATAGCTAAAATATATGTCTATATATGTTTTCTTTTCTTTTTTTTATTTATTTAAACTTGATAAGGATGATGAGTAACTTTTATATAAAGTTAATCAAATTTTCCCAACTCTAGTTTTAAAGTGAAATCAAATTTCAATTAGATTGTCTATAATATATACCTATATTTTTCGTTACTGTTTAATTATACACATAATATAATTATACACATAATATACATATAATAATAATACATATATAATAATTTTAGGAAATCCAATTCATAATGGATTTGCGATTAAATTTGATGAAAAATCTTTTGCAAAGTCGTGCGTCGCAATATAAAAAGAAGATGAAAAATCGTTTCAATAGACTCTACAACAAACTGGGGAAACATCGAGACGACCAAGTCGAAACTATCAGGGATAATCTTAAACGAAATCTGCGAAAATTATATAAAAAGTATCATGATAGTCAACAATCTTGCAAACCCGATATAATCAAATTCTCTCAAAAACGACACGAAATGTTGCAGAAGCGATTTTTAAGTGGAAGCTATGCCGAGCGTGAGTAAAATCAATTATAGATTAATATCTCTATCTAATATTAATATCTATATCAATTCTATATATCACTTACAATATCTATATATCAATTATAGGTATTAATTATAGATATAAGTAAAAAATGAGTAGTTGCGAAGTTATAATAAAACAAAGTATATGTTAACGTTATTATTAAATAATCATAAACTTTGTTTTACTTTGCAACCACTCATTTTTTACTATGGGCTTACTATATATAAACTTATATATATATGAATCGACTATTATTCAATTCTGTACATTTTATTGTTTAAAAGGAGAAAAGAAAGGTACAACTCTTAACTGGTTACCAAGCATCAAAGAACCGAAAGCGATAAAACGCAAGCTTAAACCGATAGACATTTGTATACGAGAAACTAGATGGACGGAGGAAAAACTGAAGCAATTTTATTCCGACTTGAAGGCCATTCGAATGAACGTTAAATCCGTAGATGTAATTCCAAGATTAATAAAGCGTGATTACGAACAGCCGGCTTTGTCCATTACATCACGGAATAATGAACAGAAAGAAGAGGAAGAATTTGTTACGTTTATTGATGAGAAGTTCGTTGAAGACAGAGCGATACAATATCCGGTAAAATATATATCATATGAAAATCACCATATTCATTCAAACAGATATATTGAAAAATTCTATATGCATTCGATAAAATAAGAAAAATAAAATTTTGCATTTTATGCAGAGTAATTTATTTTAATCTTAACAAGCAAATATTGGAGAAATCATGGAATTTTAGAAATAAATGTATCAAGCAAAAGTTATAGAGTTTCGAGGGGGATATAAAATCGTGACCTAGAATTGTCCTTGGGTAACATTTTTCAAGATCATTTAAAGATCAACCTAGTTTTTTTTTTTTTTAAATGAAACCATTTAATTTTTGTTATGGCCAAAAAGTGAATAGCTTACAAGATACTTTCTGTTATAATTTGACATAATTTTACGTGAACTGTGAAATATCTAATAATATTCATTTTTCGATGATCTTATCTAAATACTTTTATGCACAAAATAATGAGGAATCAATTTTGGTGTGTGTCAAAGAAAACATAATTGTTTTTAAGAAAAAATATATAATAACTATACTAATTGTAAATTATACATACTGCAATTACATTTTTTTTAAACTCCATGATTTCCAAATATTTGCCTGTTAAGATTAAAATAAATTACCCTAGCAATTTACAAAGAACATAATAGATATTGTACATAGAGAACTGATCGAAGAATTTATTCAATTCAGACATTAGAACAGCAAGATGAACAGAAGCGTCGCGAAAAAATACATATGATCGAGTTGCAGCAACTACAAAATGAGCAATCAATACAGGAAGATCGTTTATGTGAGATTCTCAATTCTTTGGAAGGAAGAACAATCTGTGGGACATTAGATTTTCTTAGCAAAGTATGTTTTTGCAGTTTTATATTGAAATAAATTTGCTACTGAAATAATTATCTCCTTTATCTTCAGGAACTGGTGAGATTAGAGGATGAACGTAGAGCTCATGCTTTTGCTTTACTTGCCGAAAGAGAAAGATGTATGAGGGAAGCTGCTGAAGCTGGTAGGCGACAATTGGAACGTAATCGACGACGAGAATTCGACGAAATGTTCAAACAAATCGTTAAAGTAAATCAGGACACGATAGAAGCATATTTGGAAGACATTATAAGAGAAGGTGTTGAATGGATGTCCGATAAAACAGCCAAAGAACATGTTTTACAGCATTATAAAGTGGATGACACATCAAAACGTAGCTCAGAAAAGTAAGATTGATAATTGATAGATATAAACAGGTATATATCGTTAAACAGTAACATATAAAAGATAACAAAAAACATTTTCATAGCGTGGATAAGTTGACAGAAGAGGAATTGGTAACGGATATGATCTATAATTTTGTTTTACCTGAAGTGGAAAAACACAACGTAAAAAGAAAAATTTCTGATCGACAACAAAGTTATATGCGAAATGCATATATATCAGTTTACGAGAAAATTTTAAATTTGCCATGCATTGAACCATTGCAAGTTACAAATCAAAAAGTTTGTATAAAAACAATTAATATTATAATCGACGCTAATATATAGTTGAGATTGACGATTTATATTGCACTAATTTTCATATAAAAGCATTTATTTGTTTTTATATGCAGGTACTAGATATTGAGGCAGAAGAAATAGAATTTCCATCCCACAAAACAGATACCGAAACAGATAAGGAAACAAAATAAATTTGGAAATTGACAAGTTAAGTTTTTGATGGAAGTTCAATACTTGGTATGAAACATTAAAAATTATTTTAATCTAAAAACACTATTTTAAATCTTATAGCTTTGATAATTAAAATTAGTCATTAATTTGATTAATAATGTAATGTAGAAAGTAAAGAAGTTATATGCATAGTTTATTGAACTTTATCTTTATATTATTTATATAGTAAACACACAATCAAACTTATTTATGTATACAAATTTATATAATTTGAGAAAATTTTATATTTGTTATTAAATATAAATAGGCCAACATTTTAAATTGATTAATGTAAAATATTTTGATTATATATAAATAATTTTTAAATGTTTCCAACGATAAAACCAGTTATACAATATCTATTTATGCAGATAAATTACTATGAATTATTTCATGTACATATTAGAAAAATATTTTTCCTTTTCATTTCAGATGTATCTATAAAGTCGTGTATCATCAATGATGAATTATATAAACTGGTAATTAAATACTAAGTAAATCGTGTATGATTAATGTTTAATGTGAATTACAGTCTTTTTTTATATATGTGTATGATTATATACATATTACATACAAACAAAACTAATACTATAATGAAATCAATATATATACATATATTAAAGGGCGCATATAACACTAAAAATAAAATTAATATCTTGCAATGATAAAAATATCTCTTTAAAATAGTAGACTAATATTATTTTAAAGAAATGTACTTTAGTATCATTGCAATATATAATTTATTGTCCTTGCTTTCTAGTTCCTTGATAAATGCAAATAAAATAATAATTTTTTCTTAATATTAATTAATAGCATTATCTTCTCTTACAACATATTATATTAGGATATTGCATATAGAAATCTTACATTAAAACACTAAATTTGGCTGAATACATTTTTGTACATTATGTTAATCTTATATTAAAACAAAAAATAGCTTAATTGATCGACAGTTATTTTTTGCCTAAACTTTCTTACAAGTTTAGTTGTTTAATAATAGCAAATAATCAGATGGAAATTATATATATATTTGCTATATCTATTTTGTGTGTTATAACAGTTGAAAAATGTTTTATATAAAGAATATATTAATTCTGCACAAAATTGTCGTGCGCTAAAAATATTAAAGTAGAAAAGCCAAATTAACGCGAGCACGACGGACCGACGAGATATTTATCTAACGCACTTTTCGCAAGTAATTCCGACATAAATTTTTTGAACTTCATGTCCTGCGCGTCAATCGATGATTTTCTTTCTACTATAAGTTTGCGCTTCTTGGCGTGTAACTCATTCGTCTGTTGAAGAGTCTCGGCGTCAGCACTGATAATGTCAATGTGCGCTTTTCGTTTGCGATTTTCCAACGAATCAGGATTCTGAGTTTCTTCTCGCGCTCGGCTCAATTCGGTAGTTAAATCGACCATTTTCTGCTCCCATTCCTCAAGATGCTTCCGCATCTCGGCTAACTGCATGTTTTGATCGTGTATCTTCCTTACTTGTTTTTGCAATTTTAAATTTTGCATCCGCATCTGATAATCTTGCCTCTGCATTCTGAGCTTTATTCTATTCATTTGATTTCTCATAGACAGGAAAAATATGTTATTCTTTTTCAAACTATCGTTAACTTTCTTAAAAGTTTGGTTTAGCTTCTCCGGGCAGCTTGAGCTATAATTGTTGCAATGTGGCAGTGCAGAGTTATTTCTACTGGAGGAGATCATGATCCCGCTAGGTAAATCGTACGAATTTACAGTTCCGATCATGGATGTGCAAATATTGTGTTTTAAATCTGGCAAAATCTTTTCATCAAAATGCTCCATAGCCATACTGCTTATATCACGGAGCTCTTGAAGTATCTCATGTGCTCTAGGTGGTGTCTTTGTTTCTCGAATTAATCGAAGGACACGAAAAATTTCATCAATCACCTAAATGCATAATTACAATATATTTATTTAACAATCATAAATGTGAATAAGATGTATACAAAATTTACAAAATTAAAAATGTTTTTTTTTAATTATGCATGAGAAACATTCCAAATAAGTGCATATAAATATATATATGTATATATATATAATTTCTTTTTTTTTTATGTTAATATTTAATTTAGAATAAGCCTTTTAGATTTTGATGTATTGAATAATATATTTGTTTTTATGTTTTAAAAATTGGCAAGAGTGATTAGGCAGATTCCAAACTGATATTGAAAACTTTCAGTTTTAAGGTCACCAACTAAGAAGTAAAGTCTCAGTCTTTATGTATGCTTCATAAATACTGATAATATAAAAGCATTTATGAATAATATATAATGACTTAAGTGCAAGGATGTTCAATCTGTTATGCTAGAAACTTACATCTAAATCCATAGACATTGATAAAATTTTTTTAAATAATATATTGAAATATAATCAATTATTAAATATATTTTTTATAATTAATTTAAGGAGCAATATTTAAAATATTAATAACTTTTTAGCTGCTGTTGATTTATCAGAGGATACATTAATTTATTCATGAAATAAATACAATATGTATGTGTGAAGTAGAAAAGTAGTTAGAAAGTGTTATATTTTCAAATAATCAATATTTTAAGAATTCTTAAATTAATCAGACAGATAAAAACATTCTTCTGCTTATATAACATAAAAATATAAATATGAAAAATTTAAAAACTAAATCTTCAATATTTAAGAACTTTTTTTTATAGCATTAAGTAACAATGTATCTTTCAAATCTTCGTTTTTATGTGAAAAGAAATAGATTTAGTGTATTTTTATCAAAATCTTAAAGGCTTATTCCAATAAACTACATATATGTATATATTAACCAATTATCAGATTAATAATAAATAATTATTGCGATGGGTTTCATAAAGTAAAAATCAGTTACCTTTCCTGGAATAAAGCAACAAACGTTCAGATCCACATATTTAATGAAAGTCATTGATAGCATAGAGATTCTTGTTTCAATCGCTGTCAATATGTCACAATGACGTGCGAGAGGATGACTTCTTCTCTCAGATTCTCTCCTTGGTAATTTACTCTTGACTGCGCGAAGGCACTGTGCATGGTATTTTTCCATCAAATTAAAACCACGATTAAGTAACTTCTTGCAAATCCGATTGAATTGTCTACAAACCTATTCCAAAAAAAAAGGTATCATGAACACCAAAATATCAATATATGTTATATAAAAATATGCTTTGCGATTATAATATGAGCAAAAAGAGAATCCTTTCTGTATTATAAAAGGCAATCTTACAATCCTATATTTAGAAATCTCATCGTAAGTGAGGTTAGACAGAATCGCCTCCAAACAAACGTCAGGAAGATTTATCAATGTCAGCTGCATATTATCGACTAATTGTTGCATGACAGGATTAGACAAATGTCTCAATTGTTCATAATTGTCAACCATATCTATTTGCATTTCTTCTTCAATTCTATATGCAACGTAAAATCTTCTTCTTCTTTTAAACTCTTTCACTATTTTTCTTTACTCTACTATGCGACTTGACTCCAGATTTGTTGCTTTTGACCGTGGACGTCATATAACATTTGTAAAGTTGTCATCTTTTTTCGATATATGGCTAGGGAAAAAGAGCTAGACGAAGACTCTCTAGGAAATTTTTAAAATCGCGATTTTATGTTGTCATCTTTTTCTCGATCTTATGGCACAGTATATACAGTATATATAGTAGGGCAACTCGAAGTTAGACGAAGACTGTCTAGGGAATTTTTAAAATCGCGATTTATGTTGTCATCTTTTTCTCGATCTTATGGCACAGTATATACAGTATATATAGTAGGGCAACTCGAAATTAGACGAAGACTCTAGGGAATTTTTAAAATTGCGATTATGTTGTCATCTTTTTCTCAATCTTATGGCTTATGGCACAGTATATACAGTATATACAGTAGCGCAACTCGAAGCTAGACGACTTTCTAGGGAATTTTTAAAATCGCGATTTATGTTGTCATCTTTTTCTCGATCTTATGGCACAGTATATACAGTATATATAGTAGGGCAACTCGAAATTAGACGAAGACTCTAGGGAATTTTTAAAATTGCGATTATGTTGTCATCTTTTTCTCAATCTTATGGCTTATGGCACAGTATATACAGTATATACAGTAGCGCAACTCGAAGCTAGACGACGACTCTCTAGGGAATTTTTAAAATCGCGATTTATGTTGTCATCTTTTTCTCGATCTTATGGCTGGGGAAAAAGAGCTAGACGAAGACTATCTAGGGATTTTTTAAATCGCGATTTATGTTGTCATCTTTTTCTCGATCTTATGGCTGGGGAAAAAGAGCTAGACGAAGACTATCTAGGGATTTTTAAATCGCGATTTTATGTTGTCATCTTTTTCTCGATCTTATAGTTGGGGAAAAAGAGCTAGAAATGGTCTTCCTAAAATTTCGTGCTCTAATCTAACCTATATAAGGTCTGTTCGTTTCTACTTAACTATACATATATATATATATAGTTTAATCTATATAATTTTAATAATATATTTATTTGTAGTTTAATTGTTTATTTTATTTATTATTAATTATTTATTTAATTTATTATTAAAAATTATTATTAAAATAGCTGGAGCTGCTGTGCAAGATATTGTACAAGAATAGAGGATCCCTAGAGAATATCTATTTTGCCAATTCTTAATTGATCGTAATGAAGACATGAAGACATAATTTTATGAATTGTAAACATGAAGACAGACAAGCATGAGCTTCAAGCTCGGGTTCTTATTGCTGCTTGGTTGTATAGGATGTGTTTTGTTGTTCTTTGCATTCACGGAGAGACATTTACAAGTGCAGATTTCGAAGAAAACGAATCTAGTACACCCTCAAACAGTATACGATGTGATGGACAAACCATCAGGAGACACAAGAATTATAATCGAGCCATCTTGCAATGCTACTTACCTGATATGGATTGTCACGTCTTATGCTGGTGACCCTTCAGCCAGAAGTGCCCTACGACGAGCTTATACGGCTGAGGAATTACAAACTTTAGGGATTGAAAGAGTATTTCTACTTGGTACGTTAAATGATGATGCTAAGAAAAGGACACATGTGTCGCAGGAAGCATTACTGGACGAGTCGCGACGATTCGACGACATACTTCAAGGAGATTTCTTAGATACTTATAGAAATTTGACTCGCAAACATTTGATGGGTCTTCAATGGGCAATGAATAATTGTAAAGGCGTTAAATACATCATGAAGATGGACGACGATATAGTTGTAAATATATATGGCATATTAGAAAAGTTACACTTGGGTGTAATAGAGAAAGATTCCTTAGCTGGTTACAGCCTGAAGAATATGGTTCCTGTTCGAGAGCCAGCCAATAAATGGTACGTGAGCAAAATGGAATATGCAGGTAATATTTATCCTGATTTCGTCTCTGGTTGGCTGTATATTACAAGTCCACAAGTGGCAACTCGGTTGCTCAATTATGCCGAATTTTCCCATAAATACTTTTGGATAGACGATGTATTTGTAACAGGTATTTTGAGAAAAGTTCTAAACATAAAGATGCAAGATATCAATAAGATATATACGACAGATTATAGATACTTAGAATGTTGTATGAAGGGAAGAATGAATCTGTTAAAATGCGAATTTCTAATTGGCCCCAATGGCGGTGATGCCGAGTTGCAAGTGAGATTCAAGGACTTTGCGAAATTTTGTCATGCAAACTGTTCCATTCGTGACAAAAATAATCTTGTTAGCAAAACTTGTATAGTTGCATATAAAGAACCACAACTGCACAAAGGTGCTGTTCAAATAAATCCCATTAAAATTTTATGAAGGAATAAGGATATATATAAACTAATGAGATTAAAAATATATATAGTATTTCCTTGTTTGTGAAAAATTGTTGCTTTAAAACAGACTCATTCTCCCCAGTTTCTTGAACTTTATTTAACGTTACAAATGTGTTTTGAATTGTTTAATTGATTGATTAGGATAAAAAGGGCCAAAATTATTTCACAACAGAAAGTGTGACAAATTATAAAAGCAACAAGGAACTATTGTTTAAGATTAATTAAAGAGAATATATTTTCTATTTATTATACATATATATATTATCTTTATAAAATAAGAAGTATTTATTAAAGAGAATATTTTCTGTCTATTATATTGTATACAAAATTTGTACAATATTATACATTTTTTATCATTATAAAGTTATACAGTTGTGTCTCTTATTTTTTACCTATTTTTTTATGTATCAATAATTCTAATATAACAGTTGCTATCACAGTTCTATATATGTTATAGAATAAGATACATGTTCTATAACATATGATATAACATATGACATTATGATATATATTCTCTCTAGTTTACAATATGTTAGATATGCAATTGACACAAATCATAATGTCAGTATTTTTAGCGCGGAGAGAAAAGAACTTTTAATAACATTCATAAATCTTTAAAATAAAATTTGGTTGTCATAAGTTCTTGTCCTTCAATTATAAAAAAAAAATTAAAATTTGATATGCTTGTTGAATTACTAAATCATCGTCAAAAAAAAAGATTAAAGAAAAAAATTATACTTTTATAGTTTATCGATTTATATCTAGGGTGTTGACTCTTGAAAAAGTGAGAATTTCAGCATTTGGCTCGAAAATCAGAACTATGCAAGAAAAACCATTGCCAGAAAAATGCAAACTAAAATGAATCATGTGACAAGAGTTGAAAAAAATCGACCAAGGAGTCGAAGTTGGCACACCTTGGCTATATTAGAAATAATTATTGAGAATTATTTCTTTATAGTTTTCGTAAATTAAATTTATAGTTTTCGTAAATTAAAGTGTGTATAAACTTGCGATTTTGCTTTGAAAGACTGACAATGCATATGGCATTTCTCATCTTTCTTTAGTATAATATCAACTTAGTTCTTGCAACTATAGTATAGTAAAAGAAAAAGACTATATAAATAATATAAATACAAATTCAAGACTAGTTCATTAGCTATCTTGAGAATTTGTATTTATAAATTATTGATATTCATAAATAATCATTTTAAAAATTGAAACTTTTTGTATGAGAATTTTAAAAAATGATATACAAAAAAGGTATTTTTTAAAGCACAGATTTCTTTCTTGGTAACTGAAAAGTAGCGCCTATGCATAAATGATCGCTACCTACTACGAAATTTGGTATATTTGGTAACGCGGCGCATTGGCTTACTGTAGGTAGGGCATACTTCTCCATAGGTTGGATGTTGCTGTAAAATATATAGTCGACCGTGATCCATTCATCTTGATGCGTTGATGCTTCCTTCTCACCATGTGCGCCAGTATGCCTATAAACGCTGCGCATGTTGAAAGGATGCGTTAGAGTGCCAGATGAAAATCTCACAGAATAGCCTCGCACTATTTCGACGATCTGCATACGGCCAGTAGTAACGTTGACATTGTTTTGTTGTAGCACATTTACGTTACAAGGCGTCGACGTATTCTCGTCTTGTTTTTGAACAGGTAATTCGCTGTTTTCCAGCTAGGCAGAAACATAAATAATTAAAAAGATAACTCACAATACAGGATATTTACGAAATACTTGGACAAACTTCTGGGACTTATTCCTCAGATCAAAATGAAGAAAAAAGTTTATAAATATTTATAGTAAAAAATAATGGTTGCAAAATTATAGTAAAACAAAGTTTATGTTAACATTATTATTAAATAATTATAAGTTCAGAAATTTGTCCAAGTATAATGTATATCTTGTATATAAAATAAATAAAATAATATTTTTAGAGATAAAAATAAAAATTTAATTTTGTGTACGAATAAAAAAATTAAAACACATTAAAATAGACATTTGATTTGGAAAAAATTAAATTTAAAAGTTTATTCTTGCATAGGAAATTAAATACGTACCATGACTCTACCAGTACCTTCCCTTCGCAATCTCTGAGTCAAGATATTAAAATGCTGACAATTATCAGTAATGCATAATCGTGATGGTATCAGAGAGTTGGATAGAGAATTGTATTGAGAAGGTTCCAAGTTCCGTCCTTTGCCATAATACTCAAACGAACCTTCCGTTAGAAACTTGTAAACGCCTGTAAATGGTTCCAAGTTGAAGTCGCCCGTCAATATAATCGGTAAGTATTTCGGGCCCGTTCTGTAAAGTTATAAATGTACATATAAAGACTACTCGACATTCGCCACTTGAATAAACATATCAAAGCGCACACTTACATCGTATTCTCAATAAATGCAATTCGTTCTATTTCTGCTAACAAAAGTTGTGTTTGCGCTAATCGCACGTCGTTACGTCTCGGATTATATAACAAATGAGTGGTCGCGATCACGACTTGCGTTTCTGGGCTGTCTCTGAGGGACAATTTAGCGATTATTCCAACATTGTCTCTATTTAAAAGCTCGATGCCTGATTGATATAACTCCACCTTCGCGTAATCTAGTAAAACGAATTGATTGGAGCGATATAACAAGAGTAAACCATCCTTCTTATCGTTGGTTCTCTTTTTATACAGATATTCATATCCAAGTTGTTTGAACGGAGTTACAAAATCTAGCAGATGATCCTCCTGCACCTCCTGAAGGCATATTACCTGGAATATTTGACAGAGATCACATACAATATTCTTATTATAAATTTAACAGAATTAAATACAGAAAAATATGTTCATACATTTGCATCTGCTTCGCGTATCTCCTGTATCACCAGAGGCTTTCGAGTCTTCCAATTTAAAGCTTTTTTATTATGGTCCTGGTACAAATACGAATGATCTTCCAACAAGTTTTGCGCGAGGATATTAAAGGATAAAAGTCTCAAAATAAAAAAATCATCCATATTGCTGGTCAATCTATCTGAAAATGTTTAAAAAATTTTATTCTTCCAACAATTAACAAACAATAATATGTATATCCCTTTACATATCTCTTTCAAATTTTACAATTTGAAAAAGAAAAGTATCTTTACCTTTTCCAACTCGTATCCACTTTCTCATAGACTTATACCTTTCTTTATCAATATAATTTCCATGTTTTGTATCTGCTGCACATACATTAGCACTGTGTGTTACATCTGTGAATGCTCCAGGTTGACAATAAATTAAATTATTTGAAGCTGTGTGAAAAGGTACATCACACATCGTGGTGATATTATTTTGAGCATAACACGTACCAAGATAAGATTCCATCTTGGCTTTTGTACACTTTTGATGAGATGCAGGATTATCCATAGAAATAGCAAGATCAAGATAATCGGAAACTAAAGCTTCCGGAAATGGATTCAGATGTCGATTTTCCAGGGAGAATCGTTGCCAAATAGGTTCAACCATATAAAATATCTGAGGAAAAATTATACAATAAATAATTAGAAATGATACAATGTATACAATGAAATATTAAAGAAAATGTGATGCATGAAAAAAGATATATGCAAAATAATCAAATGTTATTTAATAAAACTAAATCGTTCTTTAAAAAAAATTTCTTTTAATTAATTAATTAATTAAATTTAAATTGATATTTTAGTTTTTAGTAAATGTTTAGTTTGACCCATTAACCTTAAATCTTGATAAAAATATACTCATTTAAAATATTTTTACATGCGTAGAATGCGTAGAAAAGAATTCTTATCTCCAACTTAAACCTAATTTTAATTATTACATAAATAAATATTTTATATTACATATAAGCTGTGTTCTAAAATTCACTCCCAAGTACTGCAAATCTATAATATATGTTATATGAATTATAGATTTTCTAGCCTGCACACAATAGAGAAAATATTAAATAAGAATAAATATTGAATATATAATAATCTTTTCCCATTTCTCTAATTATTAAAAAAACAGTTTAAGAAAATCTTTAACTCTAGAGCAGCGTTTATTAATTTGTAAAATATTTATTTAAACTTTAAGAAATTTTGTTTTACAATAGTCTAAAGTCTAAAAAGGTAGAAAATACTTTTTAGATGTTCAAAAAATTAAGTATATTTTTTAAATTCTCTCTTGAAAATTATTTTGTTTCTTTTTTTTTGTAAATTTAATGGTATTTAAAAAAAAACAAATTATTTATTATTATGAATAATATAAATAATTTTCTTCATGCTTATCATTCTCCACTATTATTATAATATTTGTATTCTCTATAATTTTTTATTTACATTCTTAACATATCTAGATTTCATGTACTCGTAATCGGTCTGCATATGATGTACGAGTTACTTAATTAATTTTTACTTTCCAAACTTGTCTTTTTTAATACAAAAAAAAAAATACATCGAATGTATGTTTTATCAAGATCCAAAAGTATCAAACTAAACGTTCATCAATTTTTCTCGAAACAAAACCGTAAAATTTCGTATGACATTCCTAACCTATAAAGTGTCATATTTAGCGCTTAATTATTTTTTATAATAGTGTCGATTCCAAACTTGTCTTCTTAACACAAAAATATATCGAATGCGCGTATCTTTCGTCAAGATTTATCAAAGCTGACCTGGTCAAACTAGCATTTTTCAATTTCTTCTCGAAACAAGATCACACCGATCATCCGCTAACCCAACGAAGAATTATACACGTATTAGCAAATATGACGTAAATAAATCGTCATTCGCGGAAGATTCGAAACAATCGACGATGCATAAAAGCGGACACTTTGGCGGAGCGAAATACGTCAAGATACATTGCTATACCTTTCGTGATTGAAGGGACTTAGCTGTCCGCAGGTTACATGTTACGTTCAATAAAGATGCTGTGAGCTTCAGCAGCCGTGTCTTCCCCGAGGACACGCACATTTATCACATCTATCAACCTTCGCGCAATCGACAGTTTTACTTCGTAACACGCACTACCGCAATTTATAAGATCTCGATCCTAATTTAGGATCTGCGCGATCGTATCGCGAGCATCACTTGATCGCGTATCGAGTCATGTTCTCGCGTAGAAAAAAACCAACGAGGAATAATCCCGACTGAATGCATGCTGGATACATGTATGTGCCGAGCGACCCCGAAGAACAAGTAATAAATAATAAAATGTTGCTCGTTTGACTCGGTTTGACTCTCTCGTTTCGCGCCGTAGATCGATGATCTATTGTGAGACCGACGATAAAAGATTTGCAAATGCTGGACCGCGAGGGTCGCGACTGCCTCGTTTGAGATCAGCGTTGACCCTGATCAATCGAGTTTTATCTCTCTGTTTGTATGCACAGTTGTAAAACAGAACGAGAATCTCAGAGGGGGACATATACAGGGTGTTTACTTGGACAAACTTCGTATTCCTCGCATCAAAATATAAAGAAAATCGTTTACACGCATTATTTGAGATAAAAATTAATTTGATGAAAATTGTGCGTTGTATATATCATGAAAATTATTGACAATGAAAAGAATATGTAGATTATATATTATAAAATATTTTTAAACCATTGGACGTCTTTTTAATAATAAGAGACTCTCTGTTATAATTTTTGGAATCGATTTTTTCTTAATAAAAACGGAAAATTCTTTTGTTGAGAAAAATTATGTTCTGCAAGTTTCTAATTTTGTTCATTATATATTATTTTTATGACTATAATATAAGCCTCAATTTAAAATTCCATTAAACTCCATTTGAATCTACCCAGCGAGAAATGATTGGTCGAATCGACGTCAATTCAACATCAATTCGACCAAATCGACATCGATTCGACCACCATTTCTCACTGGGTAATTAAAGAATATATATTATAGTTTTATTAACCATTTAACTCCAGAAAATTTAGTTTATAAGTTTATTTTTAGCTTTTTTTTCTCAATTGCTCACACATAATATAGAAATTATTAATATTTTTATTTAAAAAAATCATCTTCTAACTGACCAGAGAATCTGTTATTAAAAAATTCAATAATTTTAAGACATCCTGTATAGAAGTGAGTAAAAACCTAGATATTAGAAAAGAGAGAAAAGCAATTTAATTAGTAAATTATTTATGTATTCAATTTTTACTGTATTTTGTTATAAAACTTAACAAATTATAGATTATGTAAAAACTGAATTTTATAATTTTTAAGTTTCTAAATTTTTTAGAAGTTGACTAAATATTTTAAGATTTACAATTAGTAAAAACTGACCTTTGGTTTTAACAATTTTATCTCTAGGAAGTGAAATATCTCTTAAAACAATAAGGCCCGATTGCATCAACGTTATTTTGGTTTTAAGCGAGACTTAAATATGTGTTTGTCTTTATTTATTGAGAAAGAGAAAGATAAAGATAAATACATATTTAAGTCTCGCTTAAAGCCAAAATAATGTTGGTGCAATCGGGCCTAAGTCTTTATTTTTTTTTTTTTTAAGTTAAAAGAGCACAGCTTAAATTGCTAATATGCTGCAATAGTTTTTACAATTATTTACTGCGTTCTATTATTGGCTAGAAGAAAATAAAAGATCATTGATGAAACACACATGTAGCATAATGACATAATATTACATGCTATATTTTATTAAAATTAAGTCGAAAGAGTAATGAGAGTTTTATGGTTTTGAGATGCATATCATATGATGACAATAATTTTTTTTACTTATAGATGGAAGCATGAAAAAGATGTGAAGATTTTTTAAATGATTTTTTATGGTAAAATTCTATAGAATAATTCTCTTAGAAAAATTCTTAGAAAAAATATTATGGTACATATGTATTCCAAAAAATTAATAAGTCCTGAGATATACCTGAGATATATGATATATCTGAGATACGATGGATTTCTCGCTCGTGGCTTCGTGGATCCAGCATTCGACTATGAACGATACGTGTGCGTGTGCCGCGGTGTCTTTTCATCCATCCTTTTTACTGTGAAGAAAAAGAGGATGCGTCTCTCTTATATATATCGGCTCTATGAATAAGGCATTATTTCTATTTATCGCGATAGGTGAGAGCATAGTTCACGCACACGCGTAACATCTTCAACAAATTGTTGGTATTTACAATAAAGAATAATGAATGCGTATTCTCGATGCTCGTTGATAAGATATACCGCTGAGAAATCTCCTTTTTTCTTTCTTTTCTTTCTGTAGACGCATTTTCGTTTACTTCCAAATAATTGATGATGAGAAATAATTTATCTATCAACAAAAAAAAACATATGGAATATAAAGAAATATGTGAACATATTTTAGATATATTCTTTATATTTGTTAATATATGTGAACTTTTTTCCTGGATAAATTTTGATTAATCATGATTAGTCATAAGATCTATTTTTATGGAAATGTAAAACGAGATATGTATCTTTATGCATAGATAACATAAAAAGAGTTTTTGACGTATTTTACTAATCTATACATATTTTATTAATCCCTATTATCGAATATGAATAGTCACATTTAAATAAACTTATTTATTTCGATGTATATTTTACAAAAGGAAAAAACTCATATGGTTTCTGATATCATAATTTATAGTATGTGATCAATAAGAGACAAAAAACCTAAATTAAAAGTTGAAATATGAAAGGAGATAAATATTGTTTATGTAGCGATATGTTCGCTTTATTTAAAAACAGCATTTTAAAGGCACTATGTACATATATACACACACATATATGCATAGATTTGTATCTCCATTTTTATAATATGCAGACTAATATATAAAATGTTAGGGATCATATAGACTATTTAACAATTTATTATACATATATGATTCGTTGCATCGCGCTGTATATATTACAATCAATACCAAAATTATAAACGCGATATTTTAGAACAATGAAGAATCTTATAACATTGCAAAATAATGATACATCTACAAATCAAACATTTTATATACATCATTGACATATTTTAATAAGTAGATATTAACATCTTAATTCTATTTGTACTAAGTTTGTGTTGATGATACTTGTAATTTGTATGTATTGATATATGTCAAAAAGTACTTTTTTTTATTTTATTAGTCAAAAGTTTTGTAGCAAATATCGTCGCAAGAACAACTCGTAATTTCGCAATTTTCTGCAATTCATCACATTTTTTAATTAATTTTATGAATGATTTTATCTCGCAAATTAATTTTATCTCGTGTGATTTATATTATGAATATGTTAACCTTCTAGAGAAAGTATTAAGAACTGAATACAATATATTAATATAAAATTATTGAAATGTATATTGTGTAAATATATATCCAAAAATAAAGTTGTTAAAAATACTTTGATAACACAAATACGATATGTCTTCTATTTGTTAGGTAATAAGATACATTTTAGAAATTTAAAAAATATATTATATACATTTAAAACCTAAAAATATATATTAAATACTGCTTTTTTCATGTCATAGGAGTGATATCAAGATAGATTGTACGACTATAATATTAGGCAATTGTGCAGTGAATGTCGATAATTATCAAATATTTCTCCAAAAATCTAAAATTTCTACACAAAAAATTTGACATCTTACCAATTGTTTCTTCTTACCAACATGTTCTTTTTACCTTAAGTGCATATTCTTCCATTTTGTCTTTTGTATAAATGTAGAATAAAATTCATCCAACAACACACTAATAAATCAGAGCCCATTTTGGAGAACATTAAACGCGGCTCCTAACGCCCAACTTAATTCGTGGCCATTGATCTTCTTGTAAAGCTGCGGAAGTTAAAAATATTTTGTTAGCTTTTAAAATATTATCAAATGATTAAAATAATATATACAGGATGTCTATTCAAATCTTGTAAAAAAAAAAAGATCTTCCAAGTATTTTTAAAATTCCAAATAAGAAAATTTGTAGATTCTCAGCTTTTCAAAATAAGTTTCTTTATTGTATGCGCTTTCTAATATTTTCTATTCATATAATTGCAAAAAAAGTTACCAAGAATGCAGTTTTTCTAGCAATTAACATTGATTTATTAATCGTAAAATTAATTTGGACAATAACAAAGTACAATATATCATTATATCTAAATGCTAAAAATATATGCAAAAATATAAAATAAAAATATAAAACAAAAATTTATTATGAACGTCTTAAGAAGTACTTTATTAAATATTATTAAAAAATTGAACAATTGTCTAAAAAACTTATGTAAGACTTTGATACTAAACAGAAATCAGTAAAAAAATCATGAGATTTTTAAAAAAACTTAAATATTGCAAAAATAGGTTAGACATATGTTTATTAAGTGCTAAATAAGAATAAAATTATTAGACACAATTTTTGAAAAAATTCCCTGAATCTCAATAAGATTTCATGAGAATGCCCGGATTTTTTTGGAGTAGATACCTGTCTAACAGAATATATGAATTTTATTATACTTACATATAATTTAGTCGATGGTTCCAAGCCAAATCCATCTTTCAGCAAAACATAAATAAATGTCAGATCTAAACACATGAATGGCTGATCCGTGTTAGGATAGTCACATATTTCCACGGCTTGCTTCAAAAATACACTTAATTCAACAATTCCACCCAGAAATGGATCTATTAGTGCTACCTGAAAAATCAATGTATGTATGTTTATATCATGACTTATGAAAAAAAGTTGAGATATCTTATTTAATATATTATTCTTATAACTAAGAGAATATTTATACTTAATTTCTGGTTTGAAACTTTACCTCTGTTGCGCGTTCGAAGTAATACGAAAATGCATATATTTCATGATCTTTTAAACCTATTGGTTTGTTTGTCAGAGTATTCACATATTTCTCGATGATCTTCAAACATTTCGAAAAGTGTACGATTGGTTTATTTTCGTCTCCACCGGCGAAGTTTTGAGTTTTCACTAATTTGTACGTGCCATTTATCGGACCTTTTACGATATAATCACGTCCACCGTACGACCATTCAGTGGATATGATCGGATTGATGCACTCGGAACGTATCTCTATAGGGGTCTTAGGGTCTGCAGTCTCCAGATTCATGTCATAAGTTAATATCGCTTTTCTGGCAGCCATTAAACCCATGCCTAAGTAACTGTGCGTGTATAAGCTCATGTTATGATTTAATACATTGATGGAATAAACGTGTTTCTCCAATTGCTTCACTTGAGCGTTATTTGGCTGAAATGTGACCTGCGTCGAGCCTCCGCCAAGATCTAACGCAGCCACAGTTTGAGAACTGACAGAGTTGAAACGATCAAGTAAAAAATTGACGGTGAACCAAGAGAAGATTCCCTCATCTGTGCCTTCCATTATGGAAATAGAACTCTTTGCTGTCTGAAATCCGGACGTGTGAAACAGCTTTCTGCACTCCTCCAGTATGTCATTGGCTTTATGCTCGGATAATAATCTCAATCCTGCTGTGGCCTTCATAGTCAATAATGTACGAGACCATTCAGATTGTGGAATAACAGTCTTTGCTTTGTTCAAAAGCGTGGTCAAAGATTTTGCAGCATCTTTGGGATTGTCCGCGAACGAGCTCAGACCAGGCTTTATTTCGCTAAACAGTTCATTGTCCAGGATTAAATTACCATTGAGAAACGATTCGTGAAAACTGAAAGCCAATACACGACTACCGGTAGATCCAGCGTCGATAACAACAACAAAGAATGGTTTTTGTAAATTAAATGAGAATGCTAATGTATCGATAGCTTTGCTACCTATTTTTATAGGTTTCAAATCATTCGCTATGGCTACGTAACCTAAGAACAATGTACCAAGCAGTACAAGCATGGTAAAATATTTTCTTCCTAGCTGATTAGCTGTTTTCTTCTGGTGGGATGCCAATTCATTATTGTGCTCTTTATTTTCATTTCTCAGCTGAAAATATAAAACAACAGTGTTACAAGAAAGTCTGAATTAATGAATAACAATATTCAATGCATCACAAATACAAATTTGTACACATTTGTACATACATCACACATAATACTATGCAAATAGAAATAGTAAAAAAATTCTGCAATTATTTTCAGGATACTACAAAAATTATAGAAACAATTGTACAAAATAGTTATGAATAAAAGGCTATAAATGTAATAAAATATTTGTCTATCAAGCAATTCCAATTTTTTCTGGAGAAAAAAGAATGAAGAAAATTTTTTCTTTTCTATCAAATTAAAGCGACATAGTATATATTATATTGGCAAAGATAAAATATTTTTAATCAACTTTAACCTCGCTAAAGAAGCGACAACACACTCTCTCTCTCTCTCTCTCTCTCTCTCTCTCTCTCTCTCTCTCTCTCTCTCTCTCTCTCTCTCTCTCTCTCTCTCTCTCTCTCTCTCTCTCTCTCTCTCTCTCTCTCTCTCTCTCTCTCTCTCTCTCTCTCTCTCTCTCTCTCTCTCTCTCTCTCTCTCTCTCTCGATGCGGAGTTTCTTCTCGATTATTTATATCTATACTCACTAACGTATATTGCATTTAAGACACGACCCAAGCGCAACTATCTGCCTGTGACAGATTGATCATGAAAAAAAAAATCGCAAATTTTCTCTTTATTTGACAAGCGCAACGACAAAAGCATCAGCGCACCGCGTCACATCGCGCGTCGCGCGTGATTTGATGGTGCAATTAAGCATTCTCATATATATCTTCTTTTTCTTTGTAGATTTCCAGTCTCTAGAATGCAAATGCAATACCACGAGCACTGAGCACCGCACCGACCACGAGGTTTCTCATATGTTGAATGAGCGATCACATGATAAGGCCGTATTACACTACAGGTTGTGATGAAAGTTAGTTGTCAAATTAGCATTGCAGGTTAGTTTGCTCCAATCCGTCAACTGTCAAGGCCAGAGCACAGACTTTTGCATAAAGGCTGGATTATAGAGGCCGTAAACTTTTTCTGTAACCGTAAATTTAAGGATTCAACCAATCACGTTGCCGAATCAAGCAACGCGATTGGTTGAATCCTTAAATTTACGGTTACGGAAAAAGTTTACGGTCTCTATAAACCAGCCTTAACGCATAACGCATATGCATAAGAAATTTGATTGGTCCATAAACGTATGCATAAGAAATTCAACCAATCGAATTTGATGCATATGCGTTAAGGTGCCTTTTCATGCTGACGCTCGACGCT
This sequence comes from Prenolepis imparis, assembly GCF_030444845.1. Taxonomy (NCBI): domain Eukaryota; kingdom Metazoa; phylum Arthropoda; class Insecta; order Hymenoptera; family Formicidae; genus Prenolepis; species Prenolepis imparis. The sequence goes on from NW_028141163.1 coordinate 12,277,751, forward strand.
CATTTTTAGCGGCAAAAGACGTCACGTGACCAAAATTGACGAATTGATATCTTTATTTTTGGTCACGTGACGTCTTTTGACGCTAAAAATGAGCGTCGAGCGTCAGCATGAAAAGGCACCTTTCAAAAGACGTCACGTTACCAAAAATAAAGATACCAATTCGTCAATTTTGGTCACGTGACGTCTTTTGCCGCTAAAAATGAGCGTCGAGCGTCAGCATGAAAAGGCACCTTTATGCAAAAGTTTCTGCTCGGGCCTTCAACCGTAAAGGCCGGAACACAGCTTGCATAACGCATAGTGCATAATGCATAAAGAGATCAACCAATCAGTCCTTCATTCTTATCCCCAGGATAGAAATGAAGGACTCTGATTGGTTGATTTTTTTATGCGTTAAGCCTAGTCTACAATGGCAGTAAGCAGTATAGAGTAAGCAGTAAGCAGTATGAAATGGGAATTGCCCATTTCGTTACTCCCGGTCTTTACATCCACTAAAAACAGTATACAATGGCAATAACAAGGCTGTAGGAATAGAGAGTATACCGTTTTTAATGGATGTAAAGACTGGGAGTAACGAAATGGGCAATTCCCATTTCATACTGCTTACTGCTTACTCTATACTGCTTACTGCCATTGTAGACTAGGCTTAATAGCCTGTGCTCCGGCCCTAAATATAAAATCGATCATAGTGTAATACGGCCTTTATGCGAAAAAGCATGTTCGAAACGATCTTGATAACGATTCATGCGAAATGTTTGTGCTTTGCACGTTTCCGTATTACATTATACATACGTATGGTTATGATAATTAACAAGATGACATCTCGGTGAAGCTATGCTTTGTACCTGCACGTAACATGCGACGAATGAACCTTGATAAATTTTGGTCAGGCTATTGATATGTAAATATGTACCTTTCGGTGTCTCACATTCATGTTTCGATTCGGACGAACACGACGACGAAGTGGATCGAGGTCTTCCTTTTCTTCCAACCTTTTATTGGCACCGGATGAATGGCGTCAATATTTTGCGAATGATCGAGATAAATAATGGAAAAGAAGCACGCGGAGAGTCGGAAGAGACATTCACATCGCACGATGGCGAACTGCCGTAATGGAATGGATTTAGCTCGTCACTACTTATAAGTTTATGTTCCGTGAAGACGATACGAAGTCCGGTGACGGTCGATGTCTATTGGTATTGGTGAATTGATGTGTATGTACTTGTGATTCATTATGCATGGCAGTACCTCGCGATAATCCATCAAACTGCTTCAAAATACTTCGCAACCGGTGACGTCCCTCATTGTAGCTAATGGGGCAAAGGTGAAGAGAGAGAAAGAACGAACGATATTCTGAATTATAGTCGCTGTATACAGGGTGTAACAAAAATACCCAGCGTATTTCATTGAATCTATATATGTATCTTCACAAAATTTAGTTTATTTATTTATTGAAAAAATACTTAAAATGTTAATGTCAGATCTAAAACTTTTACTATACTGTTTTATATTGTAGGAAATAAAATAATAATACGCTTTCTCTTTCGGATAGGAAAATATTAATAAAATTATATGTTATTTTCATATATGACAAAATCTGAATGAAATTTAGAATGCTGCATATATGTATATCTATATATTTAGAACAATACATATAGGAATTTAAACTTTTCATCAAATATATTGATAAATATTTGCATAATTTAATTCTAAATAATAATTAGAATATCCTAAAGTAGTGGTAGTTCACATTTTTGTTACACCTTGTATATTCGAGAAAATAATGAATGCGTGCAAACGCACATCACGTGATCGAGATAAGGTTGAAAGGCGCTCTATATATATATGTATTACGAGATTTTTACATAATTCATCAAATAATGTTTATTGGCGTATGGGCAAATTCCCTAGGAAGCCTAACCAGCCATATAGATAAGAAGAAGAAGAATTCATCAAATAGGCGATCAATCGCAGATTAATTAATTAAGCTAAAAAACGAAATTTAGTGTCATAAAAATTTGACTTGATAATGTCTTTTTTATTTGCGTTGTCTTTACATGTTCAAAATCCTATAATATATTTTATGCACTGATATTTTATTCGTATATTCATCGTGAACGTTATCGCACAGAAATGACAGCGTCATCATTTTCGTCTAATCATTCAATTATGCAATACAGTTAGATAACGCATTCCAATGCATTTGTAAGGATGAGTTGCTATTTTCAGTAAAATCGTGGATATTAATTTCATTTGTTGTATTTGTTATTTATTAATTGTACATTTACATTTAGTTACAAAATATCTATATACATATATATTTATTTGCTGAATGTAAGTAAATTTGTGAATATGATAGAATCGTTATATAAGTTATAATATGTATGTTATTATACAATATTGTATATGTGTGAATATTTATACAATCGCGATTGCAATACGATCTTAAAAAATAATATTTTAATTATGAAAGTAGAAACGTTTTAGAGAAATTGGTATATATATCATTAGTACTAAATTAAACTTTCTGATATGCTTTACTGGCAGAAATAAAATGCATTTTATTGAATCTATTAAAACAAATTATAAGTAATAAAAAAAGAAATTGGAATATAAGAATTTAAAAAATTGTAAATATATTTTTTATATGGCATAAAATATATTATATTAATTAGAGTTCAATAATTTAAGAATAGAAAAAATTTAATTATACTATTTATTTTTAGATCTATTTTTAGATACACACACACATACATATATATGTATATGTGTGTATGTTGTATCTAAAAATAAATAATATAATTAAATTTTATATATATATAAAGCAATTAATAATATAAAGTATATATATTTTGTATGATATTGATGCAAATAATTTTGATTATTTTCTTTATATATTTTAGATCAATCGACCAAAATTCTTTTAATGAAATTATGAAAATGGCATATTGTACCAAAGATAGTATTCTAAAAGAAGCTATTATCCAGATTGGTGCTGGAGGATCAGCAGGTTTTATTGAGGTTTGCATAATGCATCCAATGGATCTTGTTAAAACACGTTTTCAGCTTCAAGTAAAGACAGCAAAAGCAGATCCATTGTATTATACAGGTAGTTATATATGTGTATATTTATATTTTATATAAGACATAAAGTATAATATTTAAATAGTATAATACATAAATATAATTATATATATGTAAGAGTATTATATATATATGTGTGAGTTTTTTAATTCATCGATTGATGAATTGCATGATGCGCAAACACAGCAAAGTGCTGCATTTGCGCATCATGCAATTGATTAATCGATGAATTGAAAAACTCACCCATATATATATAATACTATACATATATATAATTACATTTATGTATTATAATATTTAAATATTAAACCTTATGTAAAAAAAATATAAGTATAACGACATTTGTATTAATCATGCACATATTAGATATATTAATATTTTAGGAATTTATGACTGTATGACTAAAATGTATAAAACTGAAGGATTACCAGCATTTTGGAAGGGGATTTTACCCCCAATAATTGTAGAAACTCCCAAACGCGCAGTTAAAGTGAGTGTCCATTGCTTGATATTTAGAAGTATGATTTTTTTATTTGTGTAAAGATTAAGTTTTTTTTTAGTTTTTTACATTTGAGCAATACAAACGATTTTTCTTATTTGGCGCCAATACACCTTCTCCATTGGTAATTATTTGAATATAAATTATTAACATATTATATACAACTTTCTAATTATATGTAAGATAAACAAGTTTACATTCATTTACAGACATTTTCATGTGCTGGTTTCTTTGCTGGTGTTACAGAGGCTATATTAGTTAATCCTTTTGAGGTGATCAAAGTAAAACTACAATCTAATCGAAAGCACATCAAAGAGAGCCCATCAACTTATGCAGTGACAAAAGAAATTATTTCAAAATATGGTTTTGGTTCAAACGGTCTGAATAAGGGACTCACAGCCACTGTAATGAGGAATGCGGTGTTCAATTCAGTCTATTTCGGTTTTTATCACTCCGTTAAAAGATACATGCCAGAAAGTGTTAAGAAAAAACCTTGGTTGGAATTTTTAACTCAAGTAATTGAATTCAGACACGATAATTATATGCATCTGTTCTTTACAGTTTGTTACATAAAACAATTTTTTTAGATTGTTATAGGATTTTTATCAGGCACTATAGGTTCCTGTTTAAACATACCATTTGATGTTGCCAAAACTCGCATTCAGGGATCACAAGATGGCACACAATATAAGGGAACATTAAACACCATGTACATTATTTACAAAGAAGAAGGGTATTTATGAATGTGATTTACTTATTTGGTAAAAATTGTTCAAAATTTCAGTTACTCATATATAACACACCATTCTAGATTCAGAGCTTTATACAAAGGCTTAGTACCAAAAGTGTTAAGATTAGGTCCGGGTGGTGCTATTATGCTTGTGGTGTATGACTACATGCATGTATTTCTTACGAAAAAGTTTAAGGATTAATTTTTATATTATATTTTAAGATGTTATGAGGTAACTATAAGTCGTTTTAAGAAAATGCATTTGATACATATATATAAAATAAGAAATGAAATAATTTTATAATTATATAAAAATATGATTACATATTTTATGTGTCAAAATTGTAATAAACTTTTTTTAATAATTTTAATTCGTTTTTAATATAATTATAATAGTTATTATATATTCAACATAAAAAAAATTAATCATCTAAGACAGTATCTAGCCATTTTTCTAAATCAATTGGTTTAATTGAAGTACTTTTTGGTTTTTCTTTGGAATCTACAATAAATCAATATTTTAATTTCCAAAAAATAAGAATTTAAAAAATTCAATTATAAAATTGTCACTTATGTAATCTAAAAACTTACCATTATTATGAGATGTTGAAATAAGCGGTGCAATTGTTGGATTACTCTGGACTGGTTCCTTTAAGGATAATAAAAAATCGATATCTTCTTCTAAATTATCGACATTATCTTCTGTATATTTCGTATTTACTGTCGACTCCGAATTTTTTGATTGATCAATCTTTGTACTTTCTTTTGTTTCATTTTTCGAATATGCAACATCTGATAAACTCAACACGTTTGAATGAAAAATTGTATCATTGTACATCGCCATTCCTTTCTCAGCATCATTATTGATATTCGTCAATTGATCGCTCTGAAATATGATTATGTAATGTAAATCATCAAATCATCTCTAATCATTCATTCAAAATCGAGAAAATTATTTGCGAGTTACATATAAAGTTAGTATACTTATTCTAGTATAGATTCTCTATAAAATTGAAACACATTTTATTTTTATTAACAGAAACCTGATTTTTAAAATAAGTTCAATTTTGAACAGTACATCACAAATTATACATGGTTTATTAAAGGTGTTATTATACTATAATATCAAATCATAATGTTAAGTGTGCGATTAGGATTTCTTTGATTTGCAAAGTATAAATATCTTACAGGTTGTATAATTTGAAAGATTTGAAAGAAAATTTAAACTCCAAGCAAGTCGCATAAAACAAACATACATCAAAGCAAAATATAAAAATTTGGTGTCGCATTAAGACGTATACATATTTTAAATATATAAATTATTTTAATTTTCTCTATATATAATAGTTTGCAAATCTTAATTTTAGATATCTTATACATTATATCTTGGAATTATATATTATCAAGTATAAAGCTAGTATACTTACTATGAAGTACCTATCATCTACGTTAATATATTCGTTGAATGGAATACAATCGATTGCGGCAGAAAGTGTTTTTAGATTTAAGGTGAAAAATTCCGAGTACTGTGACGAGTCGATGGACCAAGCTTTTTCCGATTTAAAAACAAAGTGTCCATTTTTTGAAAGTGGCGCGTTTATGAGAACGCCGAAGTCCTTGCCTACGTCTTCATCGGTTGAAACTTCCACGTAATCGGCGAAGGATGATGAAGGTTGTCGTAATCTCTTTTTCTCTTTCGTCTTTTGCATTTTCAAAGATATGTCTCAATATTTTACGATCATAAATATGAGTTGTAGACTTCTGCATACAGGACGCCTTGATCATTGACGTATATATATACATAGATTACCATTCCACCTGCAGAATGAAGCCGGAAGTTGCGAGTGAGAGCAAGTGTCAAATCACCTATCTCACTCGCAACTTCCGGCTTCACTCTACAGATTAATTATAAGAGTGACGTGTAAACGTACTCATTATTGATTATTATTAAAAAAGCTGCCTAGTTATGCTAATAGTAAAATTATCTAACGAAAATTTGACTGTATACTTAAATAAAAAGAATGCAAACTCAATTATATTGATCAGTCAGCAAATAAGAAATTTAGATTATTGCGGTCCAATCTCATTTAAACATGTTTCTCGCTTTGAATTAAATTAAAATTTTATGGAATGATTTATGATAAATTGGGATCTATGAATTCGAGGATTTTTTTTTATTGGAAGCTGGTTTTATTGGCATTATATTTTAGATCAGGTTAAGATATATATACGGATTTCTCGATATTTTTATATATATCATACTCCTACAAGATTAAAATCTATAAATTTGTAAAGACAATAATTATTGAAATAGATTAAATCTAGAACTAGAAACTTCCTTTTACCGCAAATGTAAAAATATTTATATCATACAGAACGCCATAATGTAAAAAGAAAAGGGATTAATCGGTCATGGTAGAAAAACATTTATTGATGAAATGTTATGATAAAATCCAATTACTATGGACAGATAAAATTCATAACAGAACGATGTTTTCTTGGAGAGAGGTCTTGGGATGGTGGAGGGAGGAGATGATGGAGATACACAACTTTTATTTTCATTTTCATATAGATAAATATATATATATATATACATATATACATAATATATATAAAAATATATATATATACATATATATATTTCTCTAAAACGAATAAAATGGCGTATGGCAACCAAACCAACTGATAAAGAATATGATCGGTATAAAGGTTTGGGAGCACCTTACGCTCGTCCCTATAATGAAATATATTTCGATGCTTCTTGAATATTTTCGGAAACACGTTCTCGGCCCTGTTTCACCCCCAACCAAACGATTAGTCTGTCCCGGTCGGGGTCTGACGATCAACTCGACTTGTCTTCGGACTTGCATTACTGAGCGCTTGAAGTTCTCTTCTAAGCTTGAGACTTCTCAGCCGGAAATGAATTGCAGATCATATTCTTTGTCACAAGCAACCGAGAAAACCTTCGGATTCTTGACAATGTGAGCAAGATAAACGTGTCTTCGGATATCTTGTCTTCAATTTTTCAAAACTCATTTTTTCAGAGTGAGAGAAACTTCAAACTTCCCTCTATCATCCAATACCTCTTGATTCAAAACCTTATAAACAAACAAACAGGTTAGAGAACTTATTTTTACTTGAGGTTTATTATTTTTTTGTTTTTTTTTTGTTTCGTTTTCTTGCTTTTTTTTTTGGTGGAAAGAATTCGCCATACTTATATCAGATTCAGCTCAACGGCTGGAATACAACTGTAAGCTAGCAATCGAGAAAACATCGAGCACTCAATCATATTCCAGCGTTTTCATTATAGAAATGTATTTTTACATAATTTAAACCTTATCTTCATATAATACTATTCGGAAGAAATATAAACTTATGAAAATAAGGTTTTGTATCTATTCCAACCTTACTGTAGTTTTATGCAAATAATATGCTATATTTTGCACTTTATCATTGAAACGTTGTCAACTGATGTTATTTAATATTGCAATTTAAATGTTGTATAATTGAATTATCTAGGATGCAAAAATTTGGTAAGGTAAGAATAGTGATATTTAACATTTTTTTTTTTTAATATAAATTCTTTTTTGACCCGTTGTTAGAAGAGAAATATTTGGATCAAAGTCAAGGGCTCTCCCAAAACACCTGGCCTCTCGCATCACACTCGAGTCACTTAATACCGACCTGAAATTCATTAAGCAACAAAAAAACCATGATTTTGTTACGCAAGTTGCGGATTGCTGCTTAATTACTACCATACGATTTATCGTATGCATTTCTCTGACACGCACCCGTCTGCCATTTTTTCTCGCTAACGTAAATATTTAAAATTTTTTTGCAATCTAATTAATGTTATCGGGTCAAACTAGAAATATAAGCAGTCCACAAAAATATGAATCCAAAAGAAACATTGTGGCATGAGTATTTTTTATTCAATAATTTTAATTTAATCAAAACACTTATCAAATATAGAGAAAAAGGATTATTTATTAATATCTTTTCTCTTAAGATTTATAATAAAAATATACACATATTTGACTATCAGTTTCAATCATTTCCTGTATGTTTTGTGTAAAGAATATTTAAGTTTGCATATGTGTATAAACTAATCTTTTTTATAATTTCAAAATTATTTTCAAGAAAAGTCAAATACATTAATGTGCGCATGTATATATCAAACAGTCTAGTCATAATAAATATGAATATAATACGTTATACTGCTAGAAATATAAATGTCATCAAATATAATTATGAAATTATTTTCTGTAAAATTTTCATCAGCGTATCAAAATATATAAACCTATGTGTATATAAAATAAAGCATTAAAAAATATTAATTAAAAGAACAAATGTATACTACATGATAGTGTTAGTGTAAAATATCAAGTTTTTTATTTTATAGAAAAGCAGCTCTATATTTTAAAATATGGAGTCGCGTATGTTTTAATATATATTTCAATATATGTAATGAAACGTATCGATGCAGACTGCTTATATTACAATACAAGCTAAAGGAAATTGTACTTACGTGGCGAATAAGAACGTGATCTGGAACGATCGTAGCGAGAACGTCGGCGGCTGTAATACGGGCTGGGAGAGCGACGATAACTTCCTCTATAGCTGATCCTAATTTCCAACGCGAGAGGAAAAAAAGAACAATATGTTACAATTATCTTTTTAAATCGCAAAAGCTTGAATTACTGAGTTTAAGTTGAATTAAGGGTCATGCTTACTCTCTACGTCTGGGTCCATCCCATCCTCTATCGTGCAGATGCGTAGGTTTTCCCATGTATATTCCCGGTGTCGGTGTGTGAGCACGTTGTGTGATAGAGAAATCTACCCTTATTCTTCTTCCATCAATTTCCATGCCTGTACATTGGTCTTTCGCAACTTTGGCATCCTCCGATGATTCAAAATATACAAAACAAAATCCTCGAGATCTTCCAGTCTGTAACAGATATGATTTCAATGCAATTGTATTATCGTTATCAATAACTTTGTAATATGTCACTAAGTTGTATCGATTTATATGTATAGTGTGACCAGAAGCTTTTAATGTGTATCACATATCTCTCAAATATATTATATGTATATAAAAATTATAAATTTCTAATATTGTTTTACATTCCCCAATATAGATACTTTTGAAGTAACAGTCATTGTAAATTTTGTGTATATATGTAGGATATTTAATTTTAATTAATATAGTCGAATATTGTTAACTATGGTTGTAACAAGAAACTATTTCATACAAAAGGTGTCAAGGGAGAAAAAGAATTGATAATCTTAAATTTTTTTTAAATACACAAGGTATTTCAGAAGAAATTCAGCATTATAGGACATGATTCTACACAAAACATTTTAAACAAAAAAGTTTATGTATGTGTATATTGTGGATATAAATAAATAATTTTATAACTTTACCTTAGCATCAATAACGACCTGTACTCGTTCAACGGGACCGTATTTCGAAAATATGTGATGAATTTGTTGTTCGGTGGTAAAAATCGACAATCCGAAGACGCCTAAGCATCGGGAGGGACAGGGATTGTCGCGATTACCGACATGACGTCGCCTGGATGACATTGGGCTGCGCGAATGGGACCGATATACATGTCGGTCGCGAGAGTACCGCGATCTCGAGTACGAACGTGATCTGCTGCGGGAGTAACGGCTGCTACGATACGGCGAACGACTCCGGCTACGGCTACTACCGCGGTGACCGACATTTGTGTACTTGGTACCGCGATAGGACTTGCGACCGCGAGACACGGAACGACTCCGCGATCTCGAGTACTTGACCTCTGCTCTATGCGACTCCTTCCGCTCCCGTGATTTGCGCGATCTAGAGTGCGATCGCGAATCCCTTAAACCGCCGTCCGCAGTTCGTGGTCTTCGTGGACTCGCGCTGCGACTGCCGCTTCTCTGTAAATTATTGAAAACTATGTTATATATTGTCATTTTTTTTATTATGTATTTATTATGTAGAGATGTAAAAAATCCGAAACTAAATTATTATTAAATCAAAATACTAAAGTAATATATAAAGGCTCTGATAATGGTAATTAAATAGAAAAAAAAAGATAATCATAGCCAGTGCAGTAAGTAATGTCCATATAAATGCGTTTAGTTATTGCGTTAACTCTTTTCTCCTCTATTAATTAAATATAATTATTGATGAGGATGATGAGGATGATGAGATGATGAAAGAAGTGAGGATTTAAAATTTTTTAAAAATAATATACATATAATAAAGTATATAAAAAAGATTTCTCGTTTCCATTAAAAAAAAAATATTACATTATCTATTCGGAACAAAAAAATTCACAGAAACATGTAATTCTCAAAATTTTTTAAGGCATTAATAAGTGTAATTATTTATTATTTTATTATAGGTGTGTAGGTTCCATATTATTATAATATTGTACATACATTTTATATTATAATGATTAAAATATAAGACAGTTGTATATTACTTTTTGTATATAATAAAAAATACACACAAGATGTTAAATTTTTCAAAAATAATATTAATAATCATACATATATGATATATAAGATAATCTTTAGAACATTAGATTGAATGTAAGCAGCAGATTGATGATGTTATATATTGCGAGATAACATGAAAACTTTCTTAGATTGATTTTTTGATTTTGGAAAAATGATATATGCGTACACTTTTATTTTATATATATATATATATATATATATATATTTGTATATAGTTATATCAGTTTAAATCAACTTTTAAAGAAGTTATTGTGTCAGAATTTTCTTCATACTGCATGTTATCAACAATAATAATGACATTGTATTGTATACAATTTCCTAAACATATATATATATCAGAGCGATATAAACAAATCGACTGCTGAAAATAATTCAATTGTAATATTTATAACCTTATAATATTTTCTCTTAATAAAATGACGTCATATAACCTCAATACGAGGTTGAAGGCGTAATTTCACCAACCGGTGACTTTAACACGAAAAAAAAAAATTTCTTAATAAAAGATTATTACAATATTATTGTCATATGGCACATTGGAAATTCGATACATTAGAATCATATTTACTGCAAAAATACGTCTTAAAATTAATTAAAACAGACAAAAAGAGTTATATTGATTACGTATTCGCGTGGAATTGATAATGGCTATAAAACCACATTGCTGGATCGATATAATGGCTGCATCGAGGCTGTCCGTATCGTCATTTGTTATAATTCACGTAACAAAAATTTCTCGTTGTTATACAAAATTCGCAGAATATTGTACTCACCTCGATGTCGCTCATCGTTAATCTTCTTTGTGTCTCTTAAATCGAAGAAAGAAGAAGTGGAAATCTCTTAAAACGAGCAGCAATACTCCGTGTCGTTAATTCACGATAATATGGCGTAGCTCTCGACAGGAAACGCCGGGCCCCCAGATGTACACAAATGAACATACCAACATCCGGCAGCGTTGCCATGGATATGGAAACCAATGGAAATGGCGATTCACGTCCTTAGGGTCATTGCACAATAGATTGTCCAGTTGATGACAGTTGCGGATTGACCAATCAGCTGATAAATTGCTCTGCAAATGTGAAGGAAAAACTTGTGACAGCCATCTTGGTTGTATAAATTCTATGGCAAAAGCTCCAAATATTTCCTACGTCCATGAAACAAACAAACCTTATAGGTTAGATTAGAGCACGAAATTTTAGGAAGCGCCGAAAGCACCATCTCTAGCTCTTTTTCTGCAACTACAAGATCGAGAAAAAGATGAAAACATAAAATCGCGATTAAAAATTCCCTAGAAAGCCACAGTCTAGTCCTTTTTCCCTAGCCGTAAAGATGAGAAAAAGATGACAACCTAAATCGCTATTTTTAAAATTCCCTAGAAATCACCATCTAGTTCTTTTATTATAACCATAAAACCGAGAAAAAGATGACAACCTAAAATCGCGGTTTTAAAATTCCCTAGAGAGCCAGCGGCTAGCTCTTTTTCCCTAGCCAGAAGATCGAGGAAAAGATGACAACATTTAAAAAATTCCCTAGAGAGTCTTCGTCTAGCTCTTCCCTTTAAAATGTCATACGTCATGTTAAACATACTTTCATATACATTACAAATTTGAATCATACATTTACTTGCATATTCTCTGTTCGTAAACATTCTTGAGATATTTACGCATAAAAGACAATTGCTATTTTTTCCACGTTAACATGACATTATGAAATAAAAAAGCTGCAAAAGTATCTCGTCGAATGGTAAACCAGTCGTTCAAAGTACGTCAGAAAACATTCAAACAAATATTTTATTCCCCGCTTAGCAAAGATGCTTGCTCCGAAAGCTCTGATGAAACTGCTGGATCTTCTCGACGAGGAGAATCTAGACACCAGCCTCGAGAGTCTCTGCAATCAGCTTCACCAAAGCTTCCCTAAAGAGGATCGCTTCAAAATAGGAACAACATTGCTGTTACAGTTGCAGCATGTTGATTTGCTGCCAAAGCAAGTTCAGCGTATTATAGCATTGACATTGCTGTTCGATCTCTATAAAGGGGAACCATTAGCTTCCACACCCTTCGCCAGTGTATTTGTGCAGGTTCTGAAGCAGGAAGACACGAATAATAATGGTGGTTCAAAGCTGCCCAACCATCACACAGGTCACATACCATTTCTGTCTCATTGCGAAAGGAATTTGTTGGTCAATTTATTGGGATACAATTACAAGGACGTTATTAAGAAAACACCACGTCAGATTGTGGATGAATTTTCCTTCGTCTCTGTACCGTCTATTGATTTGACTAACTTACAATTGCAGTTAGCGGAGCATCAGTCTGAGTTGCCATCCGTCAGTAAATGTGGGAATCCTATTATTCTGCCTGATATGGATCATTCCAAGGAGACAGAGTTCGACGACACTACTGTAAGAACCATAACTGAGAGTCTTACCACGGGTGATCCACCATTATGCAGACAGAGCTATCGTCCTGAATTTCTGAGGCTGGTGCCACCCCTCTATCATTCCATCAACGAGATAGCCTGGTTTAATGTAACAGAACCGACGCAATTTACAATCGAGTACGATGCCAGCATGTGTGTGTCCAATTGTGCTGGTGCTGAGGCTCGTAAACTAATGGGCAAAGCTTTCAAGGGTGTATTAACACTACCCCAGCAGCAGCATCTAGTCAACGAACTGGAGAACGATCCGAAACTCGTTTACCATATAGGGCTTACACCCTGCAAATTGCCGGATCTGGTTGAAAACAATCCTCTGATCGCCATTGAAGTTCTATTGAAGCTGATGCAGTCCAGCCAGATCACCGAATACTTCAGTGTGTTAGTAAATATGGAAATGTCCCTTCATTCGATGGAAGTCGTGAACAGATTGACCACCACGGTGGATCTGCCAACAGAGTTTGTACATTTGTATGTTAGCAATTGTATATCCACTTGCGAAACCATTAAGGATCGTTATATGCAAAGCAGACTGGTACGATTGGTTTGCGTATTTTTACAATCTCTGATAAGGAATAAGATTATAAATGTGCAAGAACTATTTATTGAAGTCCAAGCATTTTGTATTGAATTTAGTCGAATCAGAGAAGCCGCTGCGTTATTCCGACTTCTAAAACAACTTGAATCTGGTGATACAGGTGGACTTAATGCTTCATCTACAAAAAACAAAATAGATATGTATTAATAAAATAATTATCAGGTATTAAATATCATCTGGAGCACATGTATTGTCAACAAATTATTGTCTAATTATTTTGTTATATATCATATTGTATTTATGTATTGTGTTCTTTTATATGGCATCTAATTAGATTGAATATAATATGATAACATTATTAATTATATCAAGACACTCGAGTAACAAATATTTTTATTACTTTTTAAACTTGTGTAAAAAAACTAAACTTATGTAAAAAAAATCATGTTCAATAAGATATGTATCAAATAATGTTTCAAACAAAAATTTATAAAAAAAAATTTGATTGAAATGTCATACTTATAGATTAAATTCGTTATACATATATGTATATAAAACATTGGGATTAACATATTGTGATATTTGAATGTCTCTAATTTAAAATTTATAAATACTATGTTTCTGTGTGTTCATAACATACTATCGTGTAATAAATAAATGCCTTGCGTATGTAAATAATAATTTATTTAATTTTTAAAAATTTTACATATTTGTAGCATATTTTATCATGTCTTAGATTTTACAAGTACAAAACAGGATATTACAATTGATAATAAATATTACAATTGATATATAATTTTGTTTTGCATATGTATTCTATAAATATCCTCTTTATTAATATATATACATTTCATAATATTGATTGGTTTGTAATAGACAAGCTTCTATTTTAATATATGTTTACAGTTTGCATTGTAAGAAAAAATATATATTGAATATAATTTTTATCATGTACATGCTTAAATACATGACAAATACGTACAAATTTTATGTAACAAATTGTAATTAAATATTTTTTAATTTAATGTCTCAATATAATTAATATACATATTTATGTTTGTGTGATCTTAATTGATTCAACTAAAAAACAATGTTTACAAGCAAACTTATATAGATTGTGATTCTGATGGAGGCTTTTGCTTTATTGTTATTGATTTAATTAATAATTAATTTCTTATCCAAATCCATTTCTCATCAGTTTTACTATTGATAATATTATGATAAATATTATGAACACATCTGACAAGGAACACTTACAAAGTGTTATATCTACTTCCTAATGATGTATTCTTGAAAAGTACTGGCCGAGACAAGTTTAACGAAATATAATATTTTCACCCCAAATATCATATATATACCATCACATTTTTTCCATAGATTTACATTTCCCAAAATTCGACCTCTAATTTTTCATGCATTTTATACATCTTTCAAAAGTAAAATAAATGAAACTTCGCGAATATCCCTTGTCAGAATTAAACAATACTTTATATCTTATACATACATGCAACACAATTATATTTATAAATAGTATAATTGCTATAATCATAGTAATAAACACACACATACTATAATTATATTAATGTATAAATTAAAAGTAAAGTGACATAGCATTATACAATAAATCGCTATCAAAGTGTTTCATTATTTAGTTCATCTGCAAACTGATGTATATTTCTTACCATAATCATTAATATTTACATCCAAAAGAAATCTACATTATATATATACCATGATGACTAACATGATTTTTACACATAATTGATTTATATAACATGCATTAAAAATAAAAAAAAAAAATTTTGCATTTTTTTAAAGCATCCTCTCTGTTAAATCTGGCAAAAGCATTACATGAGGAATTGATGTGATTTAAATAGAACTAGGAAAATATACTACAAATTTTCACTATGTAATAAACTACATAGTATGTGTGACAAAATGCATAAATGTGTATACAAAGTAGAAAACTGAAGATCTCTTTACAAAAACTGTTAGAAGTTATACTCTAATGACATTTGTGTGTCAATATCTCATTTTTTAAAAAATATAATATCGACACAAAAATATATATTATGCAGTACAAGATATCGTTATGGACAGAGCTGATATAGAATAGAATCATTTTATATTTGTCCTATAGTTCAGAAAATAATACATTCCTGCTATTTTTAAATTGCACTGCATAATATAACAATTGTTTATTTCTTTTTTACAGTCTTTACTTTCACTATGTTCTTCGCAGTCTTTCCTTTAGTCATTATCGATTTTCTTTTCATTTGCATTTTAACATCACTCTTGGACACCTTTTTCATTTTTACGCTTTTAACGCCAATTTTGTTGTCCTTTGCTTTAACTTTGGTAGCGAATGGTATTGTGACACCGGATCTCACGAAGTTAGACCCGGTTGGCTTATACTAGGCCGTTACTTTAACTTTCTTCTTTCGCTTCTTTTTCTTCTTGTCATGAAGAAGTTCCTGCTTTTTCGCTATACAAAATCGACAGTACCAATCTTCATCGTCAGCTGGTGGAACCTGCATACCAACGCACACCCTGCAATATAGAAAATATTGTAAAGTTAGCATATATTATTACACATATTTTCTCTCTCTAGCACACTAGAGAGTACATTTGAGTTTTATTAGTCAAATGCATTTTTTAAAATTATTTATCTGCATCTTATTTATTACAGTTTTACTTCTCAAGTCTTATTTCTATTGTGTAATAAATTCAAACATAATTGAAATATTATGATATAAATTACATAAATATATAAAGTTTATTTACCAATGATACCATGCGTCACAATCATCACAGCCAATCATTGGCGAACCATCATCCTGGTTGCCGCATGCAGGACATATCCATACTTGACGACCACCTCGATCCTGTAACACTCATCTCAAGATAAACAGAACAAGAACTTGGGCAAGCATTTTATCTAAACCCAACCCATCTTTTTGATGAATTTATTCTAGAAATTTCTTCTAGAGTAGAAAATTGTATTCAAATATTCACCAACATTTCGGATATTGTTATGTCTGTTTTAATAAAGTATGTCAAAGTTTTTTAATAATGTACTGCCTTTGACTTTGCAGGGAAATTCAGTCAATAGACTTCATATCAACATACATATACCAATTTTGTTATGCTATCTATGAATTAATTTCATCCATTAAAAAGAAATATTTTTAATATATAACAATGAGATATATATTAATATCTTAAAATGTTTTTTTTCAAAATTTCTTGAGTCTTAAATAATATGTGGGAACTTATGCATTTTGATGAAATAATGATTTGTAATGGCACATGAGTGATCGGAGATGAAAACTTGTCTCTTCTTTTTTTTTACTATTCGATATCGCATATGTGTATATTCTTTAAATACATATTATAATCAAAAATCAATCCTATTTAAAACAGCTAACAAGAACAAGTTATTTCAATATTCATATATTTTGCACTATGTCGTATATCATATGATATGTATACGTCATTTTACAATATAAGCGTATCATAAAGTATGAAAAACTAATTATTCATAGCTTCGGCGAACAGAAAATGCCTTGCAACATTCTTTGAAAGGGGTATAAAGCGTACTCACCACAGTAGTGGCTGGTGTTGTAGGCAACACGTTCCTGCCATTTTCTTTGTCTTCTTTGGCATCGTCCTTTTTAGTAACTGGGTCTGCTTTCACCTCTGTACCGTTAAAACTGTCTCAGTTATATTCCTAACGGGTCTCTCATGCTTAATTTCTTTTAAGAAACGTGCAAATTTCATGCAACGATCTGAACTTTATACTTTCTGCTGTTTTTATTAATGTCACTAATGAACTATATGTATATAGAAGATGTATAAAAAGTTCCAGGAACGAAATATCTTGAAAAGTTGTAAGTTTTATAAAAAAAATTTCAGGCAGAAGTTGATAGGATTTAAAAAAATATATTTATTGACTTTATCTTTTGGTCTTGGATGGCACCACCAAGGTCAGGACAAAATCGCCTTGAATTTTTTAAATGGCTTTTATTACTCTACTATATCCTACTTTGATTGACCTAAAGTGGATAAAATTATAATGTTTGAAAAAGTATCAAAAGAAGATATAAGAATGCGCGATAAGAAATAGGGAGTTCTATCTAAAAAATTCAAGGTGATCTTGGCGACGCCACTGATAAGATCAGTAAATAGATCTTTTTAAACTCTACAACTTTTGTTTGAGAAACATTTTTTTTAAATAAAACTATTTTTTTTAGATATTTCGTTGTTCCAGAACTTTTCACATACATCCTCTATACCTGTAAATTGTAAATATATTTCTGATTAAATAAAGAAAAAACGAAAGAAAGATTATTTTCATTATTATCATTATATCGTAAGCAAGTTTTCATAGTAAAGTTTAAAAATAAAAGACACATCCATAAAAATGGTATTAGTTTCTAATTAATATCCATATTTTCTAATACTACTAATCAATAGACAAATAGCAAATTCAAAGATAGCATAAATCCTAATAATTCTTATAAATATTTGTAGAAGAATATATACATATGCACTAATGCAACTACACTTGCTAAATAGAGAAGAGAAACTAATGAGAAGCCTGGACATATATTATTAATTAACATAATGCAGATATATTATTAAAAAATTACTTCCTTTTTGTGGCATGTGCAAAAATATTAAGAATAAATTATATATGTTATTAATTAGTAAACTATATCATTAATATATATATTTGTGAATTAATATATTATTAATACTATAAGAAAACATGGAAAATTGTATATTAATGTGCTAAATAAGTGAAGTAAAATTTATCATAACAATCTAGTTATACATATATCTTTTATATTAGAAGTCAAATGATATATTCAATATATATGATATCAATTATGATATACATATATTTATAGTAATATTTCTATAAGCTTTGCAATTTTCATTTATAGCAGAAGTAAATATTTGTTCATTAAATTCATTAGACTATTTGTTATTATTTGTTATTTGATTGTATATATATGAATCGTTTAAAGTAATAATAAGAAGAGACAAGTATAAAATATACTGTATGTTGTATATGAGCCATACAGTTTAAAATATATTAATGTAATAAATAAATGTGATAAAATGATGAGGATTAATGTTTTATCTTTAAAATGCATATGATTAAATTAATTTTCTGTTTCAATATTATATTCAATGAAAAATTGTTTATATTTGCGAAGAAGAAATGCTTATTTGCAAATGAAGAAATGTTTACATTTGCATATGTGCAGTAATTCTACAAACTCAAAATTTGGCGTGCTGTTCAGAAAAGATTTATATATATATTTATCAGATATTAAGATATATATATATA
This sequence comes from Prenolepis imparis, assembly GCF_030444845.1. Classification (NCBI taxonomy): domain Eukaryota; kingdom Metazoa; phylum Arthropoda; class Insecta; order Hymenoptera; family Formicidae; genus Prenolepis; species Prenolepis imparis. Next base: position 12,296,904 of record NW_028141163.1, read on the forward strand.
TATATATATATATTTAAAATATCTTAAAATATATAAAAAAAATTGAATAAAGCAGAGGATGGAGGAAAAGAGCCCATTTCTATTTAAAAAGCGTAACAAAAATGATATCAATCTAATCTTTTAGTGATAAAATTCATCTTAAGAGAATCAAAATAAGTCTTCTAATATAATAATTTTGTTCTACTTATTTAATTATTTATATTATTTTATTTTTATAATTTGTTTTTCACTTAAAATTAAAAAAGTATTTCAAAACTAATTCATAAATTCACTCATTACATCATCATAATCTTTTTAGGTTTTTTGAATTAATTATTTAAATATTCACTAAAAATAGATTTCAAATGTCACAAACAAATCTTTTATAAGAAATTTCTTTTTAATGGAACTATGAGAGTAATATAGAAAAACACTATTCTCTATTTTATGATATTCTTATAAAATTACAACAACTTTTATTTCAACCAGGAACTTAAGATTCTTTCAATAAAAAAAAACTGATTATCATTTAAGTTTTTATTTATATATTGCTATGTTAGATTAGCATTTCTAAGATATTTAATTTTAATATGTTTTTTTAAGATATTTTTAGCAAAAAAGTGTTATAAGAATATAAACTGTACATATAATTAAATAAATTGAAACAAAAGGATTATTAATCATATTATATATTACTGATAAAAAAGACTTATTTTGATACTTTTAGAACGTATTATATATATATAAGGATGTGTAACTTCAGGCTTCAAAATGCTTTTTTAGCCTACAATGATTTTTTGAGTTTTAGTGTTTTAAAAATAGCATAAATTTTTGGAATAGGAAAAGCGTTCCCTATTTTTGTTTTGTTTTTTAGTAATGTATATACAAGTTGTTCTATTTTAATGGAAACAATTATATATCTCCTAAACTTGACATCATATAAAAAAGATTAAATTTTCAGAAGAAAAAAAAAGGATGCTAATATTAATTTTTTATTGCCTTTTGAAGATTATTTGAAGATCACTTAATTTTTTTTAATAGAAATCATACATCCATATTTGCTTTAGATAATGCTTTTGAAGGAAGAATGCTTTTTGTAAATTTGAACAAATATATCGGAAAATATTAACTAAATAAAAACAGTTTTAAATAAAAATTGTTCAGATTAAGAGATGAAAAAAGTTTGTATAATAAAAAATATTTCTATTTAAAAAATTAAGTGATCTTCAAATAACTTTCAAAAGTTATATGCAATAAATGAAAATCAGGATATCCTTTATTCTTTCTTAAACCTTAAAACTTTTATCTGAAACATTTTTTATACTCTGTCAAGAGATATACAGTTGTGTCTATTAAAATGGAACATCTTGTGTATGTATGTGTATGTGTTCTTTTAATTTTACTAAAGAATATTCTCTTATAAAATAAATATACAGGATGGCCTGTATATCTTTTTCACTTAACAAATTCAGCATCACATAAATATACATACATATGTATGCAGTAAATATCTTGTATCTATATTATATAAAATTAATTATTAAATGTCTTTTCTGAAAAGCTTTTTGTATATTATAAATTTTATAGATAGAAAAAAAATGAAGTGATAAGACAAATATTTAAGACTCAATTGTAAGAATAAAAAATATTTAAGACTCAAGATTGGTGTATATATGTATAGTATATATAGAGAAAGAGAAAGATATATATGGAAATACAAACATTTACATTAAAGAAATTGATTAAAATAATAATTGCATTTGTAAAAAATATATAATAAATCTAAGTATAGTTATAAGAGAGAATGTGTACTACATTTATAGTTTACAACATAACAATATACCAAAAGCGTGGCTTAAAGAAAAAAAAGAGGAGACATGATACCGTCACCACAAATCCTAAATGCATAGATAGCATAAAATAAATAGGAATTTTTGGATAGGTTCGTATTTGAAACAATGTCGATGGGTTGGGTTTCTCATTATATATAAAATATAAAATATCAACAAAATATTTGCAATATAATCTAAGGTAAATTTCCCCTAAATTGATTGATTTTTTATCATAAAAATTTGAATTGATTTGTAAGATTTTACTGTACATATTTAATATTGATCTTTTATATATCATCATACTATTTAAATTTAGAAAATAATGTAGTCTTGTGTGCGATTCTAAAGTTGGGCAGGAGTGCATATTTTTGTTTGATATTTAATAGTGCTTCGAAATTAATAATTAATAATACACAAACTTCCAAGTTCTACGTACCATTTCCTGCCTAGATGACTTATTCAACTTATTTATCATTTTTTTTGTCATAAAACATTTATGTCAACATTCTAAGATCTTTTAGAATCATAATGCGAATTTAAATAATTCACATTATTGTAAATATCATAACAAAATGATACTTACAAAATAATATGGTGGTTGTTGTGGCGATACTAGAGGTTTCAGGACTTTAGGAGGATTGTCAAACTGAGATGAAAGTATTGGCTCACTTTGAGATAGACTTTGAAAATTAGATTTCTTTGCTCGAGGAATTGATGCAAGTGGCACGCTAGTAAGATTGGCAGAGAAAGACTCTGTAGGAAGAGCAGGACTTGCATCTAATATTCCCTCCTCTGTTTTCTTACTTGCTGACTTCTGCTTTGGCGGTCGTGTTACCAGTGCCGATATTTTTGCCAATTCTGGACTAGGTTCCCGCTTCGCTTCTTCATCAGGTTTTTTCACAAGTGGTTTAATAGTTCTGTACAAAACACAAAAGTAGGTAATCAATCCTAATATATATCGGAAAAATTAAATTATAAAAATCTGAATTTTGCTGAATAACATATACATATACAAAAATTTTATGACACAAAAACCTCTATTTTTAATAAGCGAATAAAAATATACCAACAAATTTAAATAAATATTTATATTATAAGACAAAAACTTGTGTATATAAATAAAAAAAAATAATGAAAAAATATAAAAATTAACAATAAATATCGAAATTATGACATAAATTGTTAATAAAAATATAATTAATGCCTTACATTTTCTTCATAGGGGCATCTGGTGTTGCGGGTCTAGGAGAAGCTGTGCCTAATTTTAATGTTATTTTTGGTACAGCTTCTGGATTTTTATCCTCCCTCTGTAAAACACACATAATAAACTGTTGCTATTTATTAATCAATTTAATAAATTATTGCAATTTAATATTATCATTATATTTTATATTATTATCAATTATCATCATTATTATATATTATTATTAATCCAAAAGAGCTAAATACCATATTTTTCTTATTTGAATCTTTTTCCTTTTTCTTTTCTTTTTTCTCCCTCTTTTCCTTAAGCTTTTCTAATTTTTCGCGTTTCTCAGCCTTTTCCTTCTTCTCTTTCACCTTCTCGCCTTTATCTTTGTGTTTCTCCTTCTTATCTTTCTTCTTCTTTAACTTATCCTTCTTTTCTTTCTTGTGTTCTTTAGACTTCTGAAAATTTTATATATAAAAATTACTAGAAGTAAAAATAATTAAACGCATAAAAACTACCAGAGTTAGTTGACAGCTTAAAACTATAATTAAAGTATATGATAGATAGACATGAAGGGAGATGCATTTTTATCATTCACACAAACACAAATTGCTCATTTCTCTGGAAATATTTTTCCAAAAATATCATTATGATAAAATTGCGAACCAAAATATTTGGATATCTCGGATATAATTTCGTACCGAATTTACCATATCATTCTTCTCGGTTTTTTCAGTTTTAGGATTTTTCGACGGTGGTGTTTGCGCGACAGGTACTGGTGTAGGAAGCGTGATTGGTGCGACAGATGCAGACACTATAGGCGGTGAAATGCCCACAGGCGGTACCCTCTCGGGTACCTTCATAAAGGGCAATTCTTTGTTTGGCTTAAACATTTTCGTAAGTTTGTTATCCACCTTTTCTTTGCTTTCCGCTTTTTCGTTCTCGCCTTGAATGACCGATGATGAAGGCGTTAACTCAACCGGAGGAGGAATCGGTAACTTTTCACGTTCATTTATCGATTTAATTTTAGGCAACGCAAAGTCCTCGGGCTTTATGGGTGGATTGAGAAAGCGCGGTGGTAATGGTAAATTGGGCATTGCGGGATGAGGACCTGGCCCACCACGAGCCAACGGCAATGGAAATCGCGTGAACATTGGTGGTATTAAACCAGGTGCCGAAGGGAATGTAGGAAACGGAAAGGGAAACGGAAGTGGAGGAAGAGCAGGTGGCTCTCTGTGTAACAACGGCTCGGGTGCCTGCGGTGTCTTTGGCCGATCCGGTATGTCCAATTCTGCTGCATCGTTTAGAAGCTTCATCTGCAAAATGGTGATCACCAGCAAGACATATATTAATATTAAAACTTATATACAAATATTGATAGAGACAAAATCAAAGATTTTGTTTTGATTAATTAAAAAAACTATAAAATATGTACATTTGTACATTACAGGGTCTTATTTTAAGAAATATGCTTAATAAATATATAAAAAATTAATTATATCCTACCTTCTTTGGACTGACACATTGTTTCGGACTCTTCAATTTAGATTCTTTCCTTTTGCCACTCTTCTCTTTCTTCTTTCGCTTTTGCTCGGGTACAGTGGGTACACTCAATTCAGGAGTTTTCGGTGTACTAGGCGTACCTGGCGGTGAGATGGCGTCGTCGAATATATAAACGTCTGATTCCGAACTCTGCACGTCCGCCAGATCAGCGTCCGGTTGCACATGCACATCCGGCGTGTGCGACATCCTTTTCTCCTCGCGTCCTCCCTTCGCGTCCGCATCGTTACGATGTGTTGTATGCTTCTCCATATTGTCGACATCTATTATTAACTCCGGCGAGTTTTCGCGCGAATCGAGAGTATCCTTATATTTATGCGGCTCCGACGTCTCCTTGTCCTTGTCTTTCTCCTCACGCGTTTTGGTTATCTTCTTGAATATGTTCAGCTTCTGTTTATCCGGCTCCGACGGCAATTTATCAATGGTATCCTCCTTCTTCTCGGCAGCGGGAGAATCGTCTATTAGATCTATCACTTTATCATTCTTGACCTTCGGCTGAGTGGCTTTGGCGGATTTCGAACTACCAGCGGTAGCTGATTTCGGCGATGCAATCTTCGGCGTGGATGGTCTACTGGTCGTACTAAGCTCTTGTTGCATAGTGGATTGCGCTTTGCCACCACCCGGCTTCAATGGTTTCAGCTTGGCCAGCTCCTTCATGCCGACCAATTTCTTTATCTTACTCTCATCCATTTTATCCGACTTGAACAATTCTTTCGCGCCTTTCTTCTTTTTGTTCTCCTTATCAAGCTTCTCCGGGCTTTTCTTCACCACCTTCTTCGGTTTCTTCTCGCACTTTAATTCAGGTGGTACCATTGGATAAGAGCTCGATTGCGGCGAATCCGATCGCACCTGATGAGGCGTTCTCGCTTCAGGTAGCTTTCCTTCTCGCGCAGGTGATAAAAAACCAGAAGTAGTCATCATAACGCTGCTTATCTCGCGTAATGGTCTACCCTCCTCCAAAATTTTCGCTCGCTTCGCTGTGGAGCCATCGTAAGATATCGGATCGCCGGGCCGTTTGAAAATTACCTGCGGCGACATTCTATGTGGTGACGTATTATTTGAATTGCTTGATGATGTTGCACTGCTAGATGTCAATTCCGCTGCACCATTCATTAAACTTTCATTCTTCTCCGGTGTATATTCCTCTGTAATAATTTTTTTTATTATGTTATTAATCAAAATATTTACTATAATTATTATCTATTTTATATATTATTAATATACAGGGTTTCTGAAATAGACTTAGACAAACTTATAAGTCTATAAATGTATTCCCAATCTATTGATAATGAAAAGATGTTATGATGCATTGCGCCCTAGAAGTTTGTCCAAGTAAGTTTTGAAAACACCCTGTATATATAATTAATGTAATTATATGTTATTACACAGAGTGTTAGTCTTGGAAAATATAAATTTATTATTGTACCTTCAGTATCTGGATACATAGCTGGTAAATGTTCATGTACATGCACTGATCTAGTGACAACTTCACGACTGCCCGGTTTTAAAAAATTCAAATGATTTTCACGCCGAACTGGAAATTGCGGTATCTGTATGGAACACGGAACAGAATCTACATTCTTAACATATTCAGCTAATTCCTGTATATCGATATTCATATGTTGAAATGTTAATCCTAAGTCATCGAGATTTGGCTCCGTCCTTCCCACTGTAAAGTAAAAAATATTATAAGTCCAAAATATCTATGTACATATATGTGTGTATGTAAACATTAACTACAAACTATAGCAAATAGAAAAGAATAAATAAATTATTAAAAGTTTTTGATATTAATGAAATCTTAAGAATGTGTATCTTAAGAATATCTAAAATATGTAAATCTTATTTAGTATTTTTACTTGTTAGACTGTATAGAAGTAAAAAAAAAACTTTTTAGTAATATAAAAACAATTATTGTCAAATAAAAACAATTATTGATCATAACTACTCACAAACTTCTGCATATTGATGCGTCAGCTTTGAGACACGTAACATATATTCTTGCATAAGATCTACCATAAATTCTAGTGGCGTAGAATTAATGGAATGCCAGCCTACCATCTGACAGATCTGAGCAACAACAATTTTTAAAACGCTCCGACTGTATTCACCTGACATTTTCTTCCTACAAAAATTATTAAAAATATATTTTAATGTTTTACGCTCTTTTATAGCTATACATTATTTTGCAAACTGTTAGTATATTAATTATATAAATAATAATAAATGTATAAAATAAACAATAACAAGAAATAGTATATACACATAATTGTATATACTAAATTTAAATAAAATCTTATACTCATTCATATATCCATACATACAATAAATATATATATTTAATATTGATCCAAAAATTATATACTATATAAATAAATTTTTTGATTATATTGTACGGATATATAATATAGATACATGGATTTCATATATGGATTTTATATATATATTTCATATATGTATCATTATATGTGAGTGTGTATATATACACATACACACACACACACATACACACAATGTTGAATAATTAAGCTCTATTACATAAATTTTTCATAAAATAGTAAAATCTCTCTTACACAATAGAAAGACTAATATATTCTTACACAATCTTAACTGTCTAAATTATACATATTCGGCCAAAAGCTGACAATGTCAAGCTCGAAATACATTTATTTTGCAACAAGACCGAAAAAAAGCATTAGAAGGCGGTAGACAGCGTTGGCTCACCTGGATACGATACGATGGCGAAAGAATATTTTCCAATCTTTGACCAAAATTTTATTTCACATCGTTAATGCGATCGATGTAACTTCATTCGGTGCTGGACATCGTACGAAGACTTGTTTTTTTTTTTTTTTTTTACGCGCACCAAATCGTAACGATGCAACGCAAACTTTACAGCTCGCATGCCGCCATTTCTATATCATAGATGATATAAAAAATAGATAGTTAACTCCAACATTTTGCTTGAAAATAGCGTTTCAAGCGCCATCTGAGCGAATATGAGAGAATTATATGGCCGAAGTTTACAGAGTAATTCAGAATGAGTGTAACAACTCTGTATGTTTATACGACCGTGTCTTTGGGTCTTTGACAGCTTTGACTTTGAAAAGGACGCACGTGTCGTGGTGTCGTCCCTTTTGTCATTGAGATATTACACATCCGAGGAGTTTCGCCTCGTGTCAACGATATGCATAACGCGCATGCGTGACCACGTGATACGCTGACGTCACAAACAGAATGATATGGCGCGACGGCGTGGTTAGTTAGTCGATTTGCGACCATCGGCGCGTGTGGATCAATTACAGAGAGAGACGGCGACATTGAGTGACAGTTCGTTTTAGGCTACATTTTTTGTAAGTATATCAAGCATGAGTTTTCTCACAATTGCCTCTTTAATTGCACGTTTTAAATTCTCGTTTTCTGTCAAAATGAGAATTTAAATGTCCTTCGACATATACAGATGATATACACGCGCTTTTTAATTTTGTCATTATATACGGAAGTTAGGTGATTTTCGTAAATTGATTTTGTATGTTGTTTGAAAGGATTGGTGACTGGATCGTAGATCGAATGATATATCGAATGTTTGTTACTGTCATGCAGTATTTTTACAAGGTTATGTATGAAAAAAAAAATGCAATAAGAGAGAAAAATGGAGAAAAAAGATTTTAATATTTTCTATAAAAGAGATGATTCTACAATGATTCTGACAACTGGATACATTTTTTGAAATTTGTAACAAGTTTGAAAATTTGAAAGTGATATTTTTATTAGAAAGTTTTGATTTTTTTTCTCTCTATATTGTATAAAAATGATTGTTATCAAATTCAACATATATATGTGATGCATCAAAAGAATGTTGAAGGTTATGTATAATAAAATACTTTCCTGTGCAATTCTTTTAAATATATACTGCAAAAATATTTGTTTTATTAATTTACAACATAAGTAATAAAAATAAATAAATGCTAAATAAATGATAAAAATAAATCAATGGTTAAATTTACAATTTAAAAAAATAGATGAGAAATAAAACTTCAAATTACAGAATTTTGATAGATTTCAAAAATAAAAATCACATAATACAAAAATAAAATCTTATAATAGATGTAAACATTTATATAAAAAATAAAAAATATTTGCTGTTATATTCATATACATTTTATTATATATATATTTCTGCTCATGTCAATAATTATTATTTGTATATATGTTCTTTTTTATATTTAAAAAATTACAATATCTATATAATTATTCATCACAATGTCAATATCTATATAAATTCGTGTATATCTGTAAAATATAATCTCATTGTCAGTTATAAATTGATAAAAGAGAATGGATTCTAGAAAAAGCGAATTCTATCAAAGAATAAAAAGAATCGTGTGTATTCATCTTTCTTTAATATGCTGACTAAGAAAGTACGTGCAGACACACAAGCTGAAGTCATTGAACTTTGTAATCGCCACGTGTACGATATGAATGTCTTTTTGCGCAAAAGATTAAAGATTCAATATCGTAAATTCCCGGAAAAGTAAAGAAAAAGGGAGAAAAGTATTCATTGTTATTAATTCTCTATTGTTTATCCTTCAACTTAAAAATTTAATAGAATAAATAGAGAGATTTAATTCTTAGAAACTTATTATTGTAAAACGCGAATTGAATTAAATCCGAATTTTTTCATCGATTGCAAAATTTAATATATATATATATATATAGCCTATTTAATTCTCAATTTATATATATATTGTGTTTTGTTATAATATTACATATGTTATAATATATTATAATATTAAAACACAAATATATTATGTTGTTAATAAAGAAGTATATATATTAGTGTCAAAAAAAGTACAAATAAATAACTATCAAAATAATTATTATAACATGTTAAACATTTGTTTTGTGAAATCATCTGTAATCATTTCTATAATGATTAATATTTTTTACTTTTCCAATTTCTTTGAACATTTAAATCACAAGGATTAAATTACAAAATATATGAAAGAAAATAAAGAGTCAAATAAAAGGATTAATGAAGATTCGTCACAAGATTTAATTTAAAAAAATAAAATTTATAATAAATCTCAAAAAAGAGAGAATTAAAGTAAAATGACAACAAATGATTAATACCGATAATGGTAAATAATGACGAAAATAATCAAGCAACAACACGTGTAACTTTATACATAGTCATGTAACTTTTGTACATCGTGAAAATAACAACGCAAAATAATAAGATAGATAGTGTAAACAAGTTTAAATAAACCGTAAGGTTTATCGTAAAGATAATTTGTAAAATAGGAGCTATAGAATGGAACTAAAAAGTTGTAAACAGAAAAATATTTTTAAAAATATAAAGAAAATAATAATTATTAAAATTTTGATCCCGTTTAGCTCTTTGTTTGAAAAAACAATTATTAACAAATGAATAATTAACAATAATTAATTATAATACTAAATAATTAAGGTATCACGCAAGACATAAAAATCTAAATTGTAATTTAGAGCTTTATATATTATATGTATTTTTATATTATTGTATGTGTATTGCTTATTTGACTTATCAATACTTTATAAATTCGAATATAAAAATTTTATTAGATTTTATCTCATCAATATTTGCTTTACAAAAAATCTTTCTTTTTCTACAGTTTTAATTATACTACTGAAATATCTTAACATTTTCTGGAAAAAAATCGATTTTAACTCATTATCAAAAAATGTTAAAACAATATTCGATAATGTTGTTCAGAGTCATGATCTTGATAATATATGTCAAGATCAAGGTTGCCTCCCCTTTTATCTTTATTTTTACCCAATATTTTGTAATTCTACTATCGTTTATCTATAGAAATAAATGTAAAAAAAGAGGCGTAGCTAAAAGCATGTATGCGTTGCAATGATGGACATTGCATGATTTTATCTTTAATTTAAAGCAAAATTAACGGGGAAATTATAGAAATGATGAAACTTAAAATGAAAGATAGTCGGCTTGATAAATTTTCTATACGAATATAGTTATAGGTATACAAAATACAAGTAGGGATAGACCTTATGAAAATAGATCTGACAAGAAGAACATCAGTCTCTGCAATTCAATAGTTCACCATTCATAGAGTTTCCTACCGATGCAGTAAAAAATTGGAAAGAATTTCTGCACAGCTTAGGGTCGTATCCTCAATAATTAACATATTCCAGCATTAAAATGATGTCAATGTGCGCACGTGTTTTCCTATATCTCTATACAGGTCGGCGCGGTGTACGGAACATTCGTTCGCATCTCTAATAGAATAAAATGACGTAAGACGACCTTCCACGTGCTCGCCCTCGTCGCGCGTGTATCGCTATAACTTTAACGTTTTATAATCGAGTTTTTTTTTCTGCGAACACCAGAATTATCGCATGCGCTCCATGATCATCGTCACAGTTCCGATTTTTAGCACGCTCAGCGAAAAGCTAAAACAAAATGATGACTTTAATGTTTAGCTGACATACATTAATCATCAACACGTGCTGTAGTGGAGCATGAAAAACTATATTTATGCTGATGAATCGGTTTTTTTCCTCTAAAAGAATCGTTAAAAGGGATTACTTGTGTTAGCTAGAGAGAAGTGTGATTATATATCTCTATACTATAATAAAGATAATAAAATATACAAAAAAATATTTTTTTTGTTATGTATAGCTATGCAGTTTAATAAATTACAATTTTATAATTTTATAAGATGTAATACAAATATTGAAAGATTTAAAATAAAGCTAAAACTTTGAAGATAAATGTTTTTGTAGCGAAGATTTTATAATGCATAAAAAATAATTAAAATTTTAATCTATGATAATCAATATGTGTATCCAAATAGATAACTTAATCATGGCATTTATATTTTTCGAATTAATTTTTCAATATTTTACATCAATGGACTGTAAAAATGAAGATCGGTTCTTTTTTGGAATTATTATCAAAAAATGTAAATTTTAATGTAAATAAATATAATGAAACTGTAATGTTATATAATATATATAAATAAAATACATATAACATATTTTCTAAAAAAAAGTTATATCTAGTCTTTAACATAATATAAAGTTTCCTAAACCTATTTCTTACATATACATGTATATATAGATGACAAATAATGCGCAAAAGAATATATATTGGCACAAAATTTGCACAAGGTTGTAGAAAGCTATAAAAATTAGTGAAAAAATGCAGCACAGCCTGAATAATTAAGAGTAAAATGCACACGTGTCGTGAGATGCGGATGCTCGTTATCCGCTCAGGTTTTCCACGCATTATAACATGTCAAGGACAATAGTATTTATTTATCACATATCATATGGTTGCGCGTCACGCCTCGCACGTGGTAGAAGCAGACTCGAGGTCAAAACAATCTCAAATATACGCGCCGTGGATGGGAATCGAGGCTTTGGCATTATTTCGGTGCAGGCACGTGCAGTGACGTTAACGGTAATCAGGTCATCGCCTACATCGATCGTGTGGCCACGTGTAGGATATCCTTCTGCGGAGGGAGGAAGGATGTCCACGTGCAGGACACATAGGTCATCATCAAAATGTTACTTCAAAGTCAATATAGTAGGATATTAAAAGAGATGCCAATTTGCTAATGACATAGACTGATACGCATTTTGTGAAACTTTAAGTTATAACGACGATTAAGGTTTTCATTGTTTTCTTTATGTGAATTTTTAAAATGAGATACTATAATTATATATAACTATATCATAATTAAATGTATAATTACGTAATTATAATGATAATTAACAAATTAACACCTTATTAATATTTTTTGACAGAAATCAGCTGATTAAAGAGTTAATTTGCTAATTAATTTTTAAAATAATATAATATGTTATAAAATGTAAAATAGTAATATATTGTAAATAATATGTTATAGTGCCTTATCTGCGATTAATATTTTTTGACAGTTATCAGCTGATTTCTGTCAAAAAATATTATTCGAGTTTAAAGTATTATAACATATTATTTATAACATTATTATTTTATATTTTATAACATATTCTTATTTTAAAAATTAATTAGTAAATTAACGCTTTAATCAGCTGATTTCTGTCAAAAAATATTAATCAAGTTTAAACAAACTTTATATAAAAATATTATTCTTTTTTATATAAAATCGAGGAATGGCATGCACTTGTGTTGTTCTAGTAAAGTAAAAGGCCGATCTTTTATTTATAATCATTATAACAAACTACGTGAACAAGTGCCTTACTTATATATCATATAATAAATATATATGAAATGTAAAAGATTGTACATATAAAATCATATATGAATTTATATATAGTATAAATATATATATATATATTTATATATATATATTTATATATATATATTTATATATATATATATGTATATATTATAGTATAAAATTATGTATAAAGTTAGACGTAATTTTATATATCTTTATATGATTTCATATAATTATACCTATTTTATGAACAATTTTTTATCGAAATTGTAAAATATTCAAGTACAAGTGGAATTTTGTAATAGCGAACTTAGAAATAGCACTCAAAATTTTTTCTATACGTATTTAGACGCACAAAAATAACATAAGTAGAGATTGCAAAATCGCAATTTGGGAATGAAGTGAAGAATAACTTCGCTATAATATACATTCAGAATTTTATTAAGTCGCGCGCTATTAAAAAACAGATTGTAGTATTATAATTATAATAATATTTATATTATAATATTTAATGTATAATAATATTTAATAAGTTAAACATATATTTGATTATATTAAATCTCTTTTATTTTATATTATTTTTATTTTTTATTAAATAATTATAAATAAGTTTTTTTCTCGATGAATAAAAAAGTATTTCGAAATTTATGTTTCAGAATTTTTACTAAATGGCGCCGACTGTTTGTGAAACAGAATTTCCGATGGTCGGAAATACTATTAGTATGCACGTTCGTCGACGAAAATCTCCAAACGAAATAAACATCATTAAACGGCAGACATTTACGCTGGAGCAGATGATACTGCCAATTAAAAGCATCATCGAAACATCCCTAACATCTCGCGAAAATTGTTTACGGAATTTAGAATATACGAACACGATATCAAACTGTTCTACTCCAAATGACAGTACGAAATACTCAACAAAAACGGACGAGGATTATAGAAAACTCGTCACATCAAGAAAAGGTACGATTGCTAATTGTGAAATTTTAAATTTATTTTAAGGAGTATTGAAGCAAAGAAATCGCGAACTTTACAATGAACACCAGAATACATGTTCTCGAATTAAATTGAGATAAATAATTTGTTATAGAAAAAAAAAAACTTAAAAATTAAATATATATAAATTTGAAATTTAAATAAAGTTTATTACAAATTTTTTTTACGACGTAATTTTAGTTCATTTTGTTGAAGAGTGATTTCACTATTTTATTTAAAAATGCTCTCGTCGTCAAGACATGTTTCTGATATCTTAAATTAATTCTCGCAGATCTCTCGAGTATTATCATACGCACGGTAATTCTCGTACAACGCAATTGCATCCTTCAGAGACGTATAAATGCATTACAAGCGGAGACCCGGAGATTTCTCTGTTCTGTATTAAATAATCCCGAAAATCAGTGTCAAGTACGAAGCTTGTAAATGCCGGCGTATTTCCGAGGATGAAATCGTCTCATCGGAGAAAGTTATCTCGAAGTTATCACCTCTATTCGGCTCCAATTTGAGCGAGAACTCATTTCACGAAGCTATCTTCACTTGCAATAATCATAATTATACCGATGATGAGCTAAATTTGATTAATCTTCAGATTCAAGCAGACACGAATGTTGATTCGAGTTTTAAGATTTGAAGCTAATAATTTCTCAGATGATGCATAACTAAACAAAAAGTTGTTTAAAAGAGAATATCCTCGTATAAATATATATATAACTTTAGCTATATTTTAGTTTGATGTTTTTAGATAAGATATTTTTCTATTCTCGATAACATACAATATTAAAAAATTGATAAATATTTTTGAACAAAATTATTCTGGAGTCAAATATCTAAAATCTATATAATTAAATATATCATTAGATTTTTTCTAATACGGCATGTTCAGAATTGACAGAAAATAAATTTATAACTTATATTCTTTGTGAATTTGAAATTTTTGCTCGAAAAATTATAATTGCTATTTGATTTCTTTTGAGTTTAATATTTTTTTCAGTCTAAAGTCTTCAAGTATTGATGTTCCATGCGTGTCAACATTTAAAATTAATCATTTTTTATAAAAGAATTTTAAAGTTCACTTTTAGAATCAGATTTCAATAAATAATGTTTATGTGGTATATTTTAAGTATTGGATCACATGAATATCAATACTTGAAGACTCTGATGGCTTAAATATATATAGATTTCTCGAAGAAAATGAGACAATATGCATTTAATTTATTTATTGATAAATAATTTTTTTTATCATTATTTGTTTCATTTTATTTATCTCATTATTATGCTGAAGGGGTTTAACAAAATTTTGATTATAATTAAATGTGTTTGCAAGATATTATTGGATAAGATGAAATTATTGGCGAAACATGTAATCTGTTTCGATCAAAAATGATCGAAATTTACATTAAATTTCAATATATGCCAATTTTGTTAAATGTATGTCTTTGAAATAAAAGATTTTCCTATAGTTATAAACTGTTAAATCTTAATCAATTCTGAACAGCCAGCAATACTTCATAATCGATAGCAGTAACGATCTATAATTCTTGTAATATTTGTAAATCTTGTGACAAATTATTCGTGCTGTAGTATAATTTCTATATTTTATAGTCCTCTCTCCCCTCTCTCCTCCCCATATAATAAAATGTTAAAGAGTTAAAAGTCGATTTATGAAAAAAGATTTTCTTGAATTTAGTGCATCTATATAACATTTAATTTAGTAATTTAAATATTACTCGAATGTATCTTTTTTACTATCATGGCTGTGGTCTATATTTGCACTTATAATGTATTATATATCTCTTTTGCAATATTGTATCTTACATAGCTATTTCATCGAACGGACGTTCTAGTTATTATATTAGAATACACAATTTTTGTGCTAATGTAATTTAACACATCACAATATATATTAGCTGCATAACATTTTTGTTACAGGTAATTACAGTAATTAATTATTGAAGAATATAATAAATCCTTTTTATGAAAAATAACGAATAAAAAGATTTATATTTGTAATAGAAATTAACATCAGATTTCGACGTAATATAATCGAATTATATACTTCTATTTGTAAATATACCTTGTAAACAACAGTTATCTACTTTTCATACACAAAATATTTTTTATAATTACCGCAATCAGAGTTGGTCATAGGTCATTAAGAATATGCTTATAGAGATAAGAAAAAATGGATTATTCTTGCATTAATTTGACATACTATCTTTTGGTAAAGTAAATATAAAATTATTGAAAATTTTATATGTATTTATTTCACGTGTTTAAGTTATTACAAATCGTAATGTGTCATAAAAGAATAATATATTTATAACAAAGAGATTTAATTTCTTTCACAAATAAATAATTCTTTATATACAGGGTGATTCAGTACCTCTGCGACAAACTGAAGAACGATAAATGAACATATCATGAACAGATTCAAAGTGTACTGTTGCTTCACAGAAAATGATGCCTTTGTGAGATCTATCATTCCTCAAAGTTTGTTGCAGAGGTCCTGAATCACTCTGTATATCTTATATAATTATATGTATTTTGAAATATTTATATAACTAATGAATCGAAAGCAATGTTAACACTGTACTTTATTCATTTTAAAAGTATGATAATCAGAATATATTTCAGGGATATAATTGGTAAATTTCATAGTAAAAATGATGTGATAAATATCCTTTTAGCACTATTCAATCAAACTATATGCTAATAGAGAAAATTTGTGCCTAAGGTGCATGTACGCGCTACTTTTTGATCGAGCAATATAAACATAAATATTTATAATAGGCGGCGTTTTTAGATAATATTTAGATTCGATGTGTGTATTGATTATAAATCTAATTTCCATCTTAATATTTTCTAGCAATACTTTATTGTCAATATGATTAGTGTTTTGTAAACTCTAACATATGCAACATGATGAACTCGACATGTGTGTGCGAATAAATTCAATATAAAAATATTTACAAATAATGTTTTTGTTGTATCTCACTATATACCTAATTTTTTTATTATACTATTGGAAAAACAATATTTAATGCAATATTACATTGGGCTTTTGCGCATCATCTGTATCATTTATAATATTGTATATTTCTTCGTAAATTTTTTGTGTGTGCATGCAGCATTTCAACAACAGAGTTATCATCTTTTTTTAAACGAGATACTTTGAAAGGAGGAGATCACATTATTTCTCAATCAAGAGGAGAGCGGATATTAGCAAGAATCTTCTCAAGGATGTCATCATCGTCAATATTCCTTAATAATCATCTTTCGAAAAAATAATCTAACTTATAAGATATTTTATTTTTAAAAAAGTGCTTTTATTCTAGAAAATAATACGCTGTTAGCGTCTCTAATTAGGAAAGTTTCGTTGTTGCGAAAAGATAACGCAAGATAACGCACGTTACTGCGTTTCTTAATATGTTAAAACAATCCATATATTTACAATTATTATCCATGTATGTACAATTATTTTTCAATAAAGAATTAAGTATATATTTTATAGAGTAAAAAAGTTTTGTATATATTTAATATATTTAAAGTAAATTTATATTTTTATATTTTTAAAGCATATTTTTAATTTGTTCCACTTTAAAAATCTTTTATATCTTATTCAATTATGGATTTCTGAGATAATGTATAATATTACTATAATTATTACAGTATTCCTTTATATACCGAAAACACTTTAAAAGAATTCGTTAATGCCGGAACTTCAAAATTTTTTGCTAATAAATAAATTTGTTTCTCGTTGGCAAACATGTATATATTATGATGGTTTTTATTTTTATTAAAAAAGTTTATTTTAAATTGCTATATATATATGCATTTGAAATTAAAGATTAAAAAACAGATATTATTTTTGTACCAACCTAGTACTTATTATCTTAACAAGTAATAAAAAAATTAATATAATTTATTCATAATATTTTATAGCTATCACTGATTTATCACTGTTTAATTCGAATTTTCAATTTTAAAGATTAATAAAATAATTTTATAGATAAAGACATACTATACCAAACTGTACAAGAGATTTGATCCGTGTAAATCTTATCCTCCAATATCAATAATAAAATTAAATCTTTTAAAAAATCTGATTTTATCCGTGATTTTTCTAGTTTCTAATTGCTATTAATGCGCTTCTGGTGATTGAGATAAGAGTACTATCAAAACCCACAATTGGAGCAATCCCTGGGGAAAAAAAAAATATATATATATATATACACACGGCGAATTATAATAACATTTATATTATTAATAATAATTAAATGAATAATGCATATACTTTACCATATAAATTAATACTAAAATTCGAGCTAGTGGATATCTTCTTAAAAAAACTCCTGTTCGAATGCTTATAGCATCCAATGAAGAATAAGCTCTCTTTACTCTTCTGGTAACGCTGGTATCAAATGGTGTTTCCATAAGAAATGTGGGAACTTGGGCTTTTGCATCATCTGTATCGTTTATATTATTGTATGATATATTTCTTCGTAAATTGCCTGCAGCATTTCTATATTCATGCTGTTACAAAGTATACTATTAATAAACAAGATATTTTAAATATAAATGACAAAACTTTAGAAGCATACTTTACTTATTATCAGAATGAAAAAAAAGTTATATGAACATAGAAATTTTCTTTTTAAATAATAAGTACTTTTAATATATAATAAAGTTTGGCAAGATCATTTCTCAAGTACAAAAATATTTGCAATTTTATGATACAAATTGACAATACTATTTAAGAGTATTTCCTAATAGAAACAAGAGTCTTGAGATATTCCCATAAATAAAAATTCTGAAAATTTAATCTAGGAAGAACATACAAGCTATACCAAATAATTTTAATCTGCCAATCTACCGATTGGATAAATTATTAGAAAATTTTTATAAACGAAAAGTATTTGTAACTCGGAAAAAACTTCTGCATTCATATATATATATATATGACTTTTTCATTCTTATAATACATAAAATACTCATATTTAAACTAATCTTTTCTATGATATATATGTTATGTATATGTACGCACGCATGTGCGCATATACATATAAATTAAAGAAAAAAGTATTTGAAAATACATATAAAAAACAATTTATAAGATATTAAAGTTTAAGATCTTTTTTTGCTAACAAACATTGATATTCATATATATACATATACATATATATACATATTCATATATATATACATTTTCAACATATATATCATAGAAATCTATTATATTGTACATATTATTCTAAATTTTTTACAAGAATTTTAACTATATTAATTATATTTACTTCAATTTTTTCCAGTTGGAGACGTAATGCATTTCTTTCTGTAGTTAAGCATTCCAATGCTTGCTGCTTTATGACCAGAGTTTGTGTAAGAGATGTTATTCTCGAATCAATTTCACTATTTGGCATTGCTGATGTAGACAGTTGTAATTTAAACCTAGTAATCTCTGAATTCTGTTTTTGTAATTGTAAACTAAATCCATTACGTTGATTAATTAATTCATCTTTTAAGGATCGTATTTCCTGAAACAACAAAATTAATTTTTAATATTTTTTAATTATTAAATAAAAAAAATGCTGAGAGATGTAATATATATTTATAGAACTCTAAGTAAAATTATCTATATACCTCACAATGTTTTCTTGCATCTTCTTCTGCTTCTAATCTCCGATGTCTTTCACTAGTAAGGATTTCTTGATTTTGTAAGTTTGTTTCCATTGATTTTTGTTTTATTTTTTCTAAGTTTAGATCTGCATTTCTCAATTCCTCGTGTAACGTTTTTAATTGTTGACTCAATTGTTGATTTTCTTCTCTAACATTTTCACATTCCTGCCTGTAATTCAATATATTAGTGGATTATATTCTATATTACAGAATAATTAGATGATAATAAACTTGAGAAATGTTAATGTTACTTTAATTGATTTAATTCCATGATGGTAACTTCATCCATAGCTATTGGTGCATTATTTTTTAATTCAGATATTAGTTTTTCCTTTTCTTGTAAAGTTTTTAACGCTCTAGCCTTATGCTGTTCCAGTTCAGATCTAACTAAATTTAATTCTTGTCTATTTCTGTCAATGACAAATTGCAAATCTATTATTTGCTTTGACTGCTGTAATTTTTCTATTTCTAAAGCTTTTAACTTTTCATTTAAAATTATAATTTCTTTCTGATGATCTGTTTCTTGCTTGCCCAGTAGCTCACTTTGTTTCTCCAAATTTCTTTCCATTTCCTTTATATATTTTTCCACAGATTTATGTTCTACTGGATCAGTGAAATTATCTAATCTATTTGCTTTTGAATTATTTGATTCTACTTTATGTTTGAATTGAGGATAGAAAATATTCGAATGTTCTTCTGTTTCATGTTCTGTAATATGTAAAAATATATATAAACCTATATATATATATATTACAAATTTGATTAATGTATACAAATAAAAACATACCATTTTGTATAGTATCTGTTGTAGATTTACTTAAATATTCACAACTTAAAATCTGTGTTTCATCAGGAAGATATAAATTCCCATTTTCTGCATCTATTTCAGCATCTTTATCACTTAAAGCATTTGGAACCATCTCTAATGAAATATAAGTTGGAGTTGGACTAATTTGATCGCTATAAGTTGATACTTCTGAATCTGTATCGTTAGTAGGATGTTCTACTAGTGATGATGTAGTTGACGGCAATTGAAAGGATTCTGCTGTCCTCTTCGGACTTGGATCCGGAGTATTCAAATATGTAAATAGTGCATTCTCTTTAGATGCATTTAATAGATTCACTGACATTAACTTTGACGTAGGAGTAATATAAGGGATATAATTTGACGATTCCAATATGGGTCTTTTGGATGCACTTTCATTTTTTCTAAAATATATATTATTTATATTATTTTTATTTATTCTTAGATTTTCTTGCATTAACAATTACTATCAATATGTTAAAATTATATGTTAAAAATTGCACAAGAACAATACCTTTTATTTCATTTGTTTATATATATATATATATATACATTTAGAATAAGTTTATATTCTATCATACAAAAATAAAATATAAAATATACAAAATTTTATTATAATTCATGCGAAGTGATCACTAATCCAGAAATATTTACCAGAAATAATCTGAAATTGATATGAACATTATTACCCAAGATCCGGAGAAAGCCATGCAACATCTGCTAAGTGATTATGTGGCACCTCATATTTATCTTTATTTAAGACAGCCGCGGTGTTCTTGTCGATTTTATTTAGTAAATTCTCTGCCTTATCAGCAAGACCAGACAACCAAGCCATATCTTGAAGACCGATTAAAAAATATTACTTGCGAAAAAGAGAATAAAATTATATTACACGTATAGCGCTTGTTTATAACATACACACGGACTTAAGCCTGCTCCACAATATGTGATTGTCATCTTTTTCTCAATTTTATAATTAAGGAAAAAGAGATGGCGTTGGCGCTTCCTAAAATTTCGTGTTCTTAAGTTGTCATCTTTTTCTCGATGGCATTGGCGCTTCTCAAATTTCGTGTTGTAATGTTGTCATCTTTTTCTCGATAGCATTGGCGCTTCCTCAAATTTCGTGTTGTAATGTTGTCATCTTTTTCTCGATCTTATGTCTGGGGAAAAAGAGGTAGACGAAGACTGTCTAGGGAATTTTTAAAATCGCAATTTTATGTTGTCATCTTTTTCTCGATGGCATCGGCGCTTCCTCGAATTTCGTGTTGTAATGTTGTCATCTTTTTCTCGATGGCATCGGCGCTTCCTCGAATTTCGTGTTGTAATGTTGTCATCTTTTTCTCGATGGCATTGGCGTTTCCTCGAATTTCGTGTTGTAATGTTGTCATCTTTTTCTCGATCTTATGTCTGGGGAAAAAGAGGTAGACGAAGACTGTCTAGGGAATTTTATAATCGCAATTTTATGTTGTCATCTTTTTCTCGATGGCATCGGCGCTTCCTCGAATTTCGTGTTGTAATGTTGTCATCTTTTTCTCGATGGCATTGACGCTTCCTCGAATTTCGTGTTGTAATGTTGTCATCTTTTTCTCGATGGCATCGGCGCTTCCTCAAATTTCGTGTGGTAATGTTGTCATCTTTTTCTCGATATCGGCGTTTCCTCTAGGGAATTTTTAAAATCGCAATTTATGTTGTCATCTTTTTCTCGATCTTATGGCCAGGGAAAAAGAGGTAGACGAAGACTGTCTAGGGAATTTTTAAAATCGCAATTTTATGTTGTCATCTTTTTCTCGATCTTATAGTTAGGGGAAAAAAACTAGAGATGGTGCTTTCGGCGCTTTCTAAAATTTCGTGCTCTAATCTAACCTATATATATAAGTTTGATATATTTGGTTGTGTACAGTGATAATCAAGTGAAAATGTCATTAAAAAGAAAATTGACGCAGACTGATTTGCGTAAAGCGATGAGTGAGCACAAGAAAAAGCTCGGCACAATTAAAAAGATCGACTCGCCATTAGCAAAATATCCTTTTCATATTAATTCTGTACAAAATTTAAAACGTATTTTTAATCTTCAAACAGTCACATTATCACAATCTTCAATCATAATCTCGAATCAATCAATAATTGTATCAATGGTTTTTATTCTATTATATTTTATTATTTGATATATCTTACTGTTTAATTTTAATTAAGAATTTTCAGATCTTTAATAATCGATAGAACAACTTAGTTAATATGAATAACATTAATATGATCGTTAAAATTAAATTGATAAAAACAAAGCACATGTATGAATTTTACAGGCGTTATTATTATAATATATATTTTATCAATAATTAATTATTTTTATTATTCTTTTATGTAATTCTCGTGACAATTGATTTTGGAAATATTCTTAACTAATAAACACATATACAGATTCAGGTCAACTTATGTGCATTTTATGCAAATCGGTTATACGCAATGAAACAGTTTGGCCTGTTCATTTAAATTCCAAAATACACAAGGACAATGTAGCATTAGCGAAAGTAACCAAACTGGAAACGGAAAGTACCACAAGGACATCTAATACTTTCCCGTTCAAAAGACCTTCTTCTCCATCTCAAGACAATTTTGTAAATAAGAAGATAAAAGGAATATTGAAAAACTCTAACTGTCCAGAAGTGCAAACAAAGTCAAGCTTACCAATAGATTTTTTTCATAATAATAATTTAAAGCAAGTAAATGGTGTATCTATGCAAAAATTAGAGAATGAAGATTCTATAGCTAGTACTGCAGATATACAACATATGGAACCAGAAGAAGAGAAAGTAAAAGATACAAATCCACCTGTTCTTCCAGAAGGATTTTTTGATGATCCAGTAATGGATGCTAAAGTAAGATTGATATAAATTGAATATAGCACTATATTACCAAAATTTATTAACATAAAATTTATTTAATATAAATTATTAATATAAGTTAATATAATAAATAAATATAATAGCATTTTTTTAAATATAACAAATATAACAAATATAAATTAATAAATAAAGAAATAAAATAAATAAAAAAGATATGATTTCATAGAAATATTGGATATCAAGTATATTATTTCATTAATATTGAAATAGCATATTCAATTTATTATTCTATTTGTTTTTCAATTTACTATTCTCTTTTCCTTCAATTATTGTTCTACTTTTCCGTTTATATTTTTGTTTTCAGGTACGTAACGTTGAATATAAAGATCCTATTGAAGAGGAATGGGAAAAATTCCAGAAAGAAATTAAAGAAGAGACTGCGCAATCTGCACAGATTATTGCTGATGATCAGGAGGAAGCAACAACGGAAAGGCAATTGGATGAAATTGAGGAACAAATTAGGCATTGGTCTAGGTAAATATATTTTCAATATTTATATTTGAGAAACTAAATAATTTAAAAAATATATATATGTATATTATAAATTAATTTCCTTATTAAAGGGTAATAGATCTCGCAAAACACATGGAACAAGTGCAAGGTACTGATAGAAAGCATGAAAATATTGATGATGATGTATTAAGTAGTGATGAAGCAGAATTTGACGAGTTTCTCGACTGGAGAGCAAAAAATTCGTATAAATAAAACATTTTATGTACACAGCGAATTTGTAAATAATACATACTTTCTTGACAAGAAAATTATTTATTTATAGTTATAAGTATTTCTTAACTGTCTATACATATTTTGTTGCAACAATATTATAAGAATGATAAATATATTATAATACTTTTGTTTTGAAGATTATTCGTTACATAGTCATTGCAAGAAATGCTAATGTATATAATTTTGCATTATAAATTTTTTATTTGAAAAAAATTAACTTGTTATTCATTCTAATTTGTTTACCTTTTTCTTATTCTCATAATTATTTAACTTTATACATTGAGATTTTTTATTTAGTTTTCTAATATTTCTGCTAAATTTCTTTGTCAGTTTGACTATTCTAGATGACTAAAATATATAATTGCTAAGGAAGATCAAATTAATATAATTCTTATACAGTGTGTATTAAGATTTTATTAAAATGAAATTTGAAGAATCAGAATATATATATAATAAAAGTTTTAGATACATTTGATATAGATTACTTATTAATCGTTGTAAGAGAACTATGTAATAAAGACATGAGATATGCTAAGTCGCTAATAAAATTAATATAGATAAGTAATTACGATATAAGTCATACATAATTTAATATCTGCTTTCATTTTGCACATATTCCTTATAAAATATTGAAAATAGAAGTAGAAGTTATATATATATTACACAGCACTAATCATATTGTATCTCTTAAATACTATCATTTTTATTTGATTGCTTTCAAATTATGCAATATTAGTTGTTCAATGAGATCGATAAGTACGATACAATGTGATCAATAAGTGAGTTGCTTGAAAAATTCTCGTTGCTGCCCAAAAATCTATCACTAGATATTTTTAGAGGCTCTATTGGTATATATAGCGTTATATTTTTTGTTTTATTTGCAAATTTATTTTTTACATAAATCTGCATTTATGTTTAGATCAATACAATTTTATACACAGTGTCCCACTTAATTCGAGCACACATCTTGAGTCTCTTCATTATATTTTAAAATACAATAAAAAATGTCAAAGGAAAAGATTTATATGAAAGATTGTGTGAAATTTTATTATGAATATACAAAATTTCTTCAGATTATTGTATATATATATTTTTGAGATTTTAAAATTATTTTACTATATTTTTATCATTGCATTTTGGAGAAAATAATTTTTAAAAACTTTTTTTATTGAGAAAAAAAATTTTTGCATATACCAGTACTTTGCAATACTATCTAGTCATTTTTTGAGTATATATTTGTTAGAATATATTCTAATCTCTCTAAATTTTATACATATATTTCTCATACATTTTTGCATTTTTTATATTCATTGTCAGACACATAAAAATCATACTATCATATATAGATTATAGATCATTAAGTTGATTTTGATCTCAGCTATTACAATGCAATGATAAAAATACATAATTCCATAAAACAAAATATCGATGACCTTGCATAAAATCTCAAAAAATATAATCTTGAGAAAATTTTTGCTCATTATAATATTTATTCCTTTAAACAAATAATCTTTTCCTTCGTTTATTTTTCATATTATCAAAAATAATGAAGATATTCTAGATGCTCAAATTATGTGTGCATATACAAGATCTAACTTAAAATAACAGAAATGTTTTAGATGGACAGAGTTAGTAGATTATATATTATATAATCTTTTTTGTCATTTTTTAAAAATACTATTGTTAAAAAGTTCTATAATCACATAATGCATCGTGAGTCATATATGCGTTAACGATCTGCTATTCAACAGTAAAAGAAGGCAGACAGAAATACTCGTGAACAATAATATATAAATGCAAGCATAAAGTTTAAAAATATACATATACAATACATATAATATATGATGAATTTTAGCATGATTCTCAAAAGCTTAATAATAGAATATTAATACATATATATATATCGCATAGTCTTTTCAAGAGCAAGCAATTTTAGCACTCAGATTATAAATCTTATCGTTATATATGTAAGAAAAAAGCACTTATTTCGTTGACTTATATTATTATACAATAATTAATGTGTTCACCTGTGTGTAAGTAGAAGTACAATATTATAATATCAGTGCTGAATTTGATAGGATTCGCAAAAGTTCGTAAATTCATAGGAGCACATTAATCATTTTTCAAAATTATCAAAAAATTACCGTTGAGTCTGTTTAGCATGTGATCATCATTTATATGCTTTGCCTTTCCTTGCAAAATCGTTTATTTTGTTGACGGTATAATCGTTATTTTACTGCCTAATTTCAGGACAATAGTAATATTCTTATGCGCATCTACAACAATTGGGACACTTGCAGAAATATACTCAATCGAAATTAATCGATCAAAGTGAACCGAATAGAAAAATCTCGTTCAGAAATTCTTCAAACATGTCATAGAATATCGCTAATTTATCTTTTCTATATTATCAATAATTTTTCTCTATTATTAATAACTTTTTTCTTATTAATGTGTGCATATATATATATATATAGATATATATATATAGATACACACACATATTGGTCAATGAACAATTGTAGATATTTGCATATAGACATGACATTTTATAATCTTGCTGAAACCTTTCTGTTGAACATTCTTTAAGAACGAGCAGTGATCCAAACACTTCCCCATATTTGGATCACAATTTCATTCTTCATCATTCGCTGTATTATCTATTCCTCAGTACGATATTAAGAAGATCCTGAGCATCCTAATCTATCATCATTGCAATTGATTTGGTCGTTGAAAAAAATTGATCGTAATTGTTTCAACAATTACGTGGATTTGTTGATTTAATGATAATATAGTGGATCGGTTTGGCACGCGATCATATGCGTAATGCAAACACTTTTGAGATGCGTACAACGACTGTTAAAGGTATAATCTCACACTTACAAATTGTTTAGTGGATAATTATATATGCGAGAGTATAATTAAAATTGAAGCTAATTATATAATATACACATTTGAGATCGAATCAGTGCGCGTGTACAAAATAAAATTAATTCTAATAAGAGAAAGTTTTAATTACATGTATTATTTATCTACGCTTATCATCGGCTTATCAAATAAACAATGGCGAACAATGAAGAAAATTATACTTATATGCAAGATCCAATATTACAAAGCACCAGCACTTTAGAAAATGTTATTCTTATTACCGTCGCACTTTTTTTTTACTGATGAGAAATGATCATAATGTGCAAAATATGTGACTTAATTCCTTACTTGTAGAATTAGTGATTTGTAGAGTTATAGAGATACTTATACATTAAAGTATGAGTGAGCATCTTCGAGTAATAAAGAGAGAATAGGCACTCTGTTTGTTCCTGCTTTTTCTTTTTTTCTTTTTTCTTTTTTTTTTGTTTTGTTTGAGGGCGGAGAGAAAGATTTGTGCACAAATTTGCTCATAATTATACTTGTTATAAATAAAGTCGAATAAGTATAGTTAGAATATAGTTCCGTATCGTCGAAAAGCTTTCATCTAATCTATATATATATATTCTATAGATAATTATATTTTTTAAAGCTTATAAGAAAAAAAGACAATTCACTCGCCATCATCCTGCCAATGGGGACCATGATCTATCTAGATTTTATGCAGATCATTACGTGATTGATCACGAGAGGGGGAGGGCAAATTGTTATAACGCTTATACACCAAACTTAGACTTATAAAGACAATAATTTATACTATATAATACTTAATATCGCTCGCAATCGCACGATTCTGGAACAGAAATTTTCCCCGAATTTTGTTTTTGAATCGTTCCGACGTCCATTAATATGTTATATGTCTATTAATTACATAAATCTTTTTTTTGTGCATTAAACTTAGTTTCATCAAATATATACATACATACACACACACCATGCATCATCCCTCCTATAGTGAGGAATCGCACACTTTCGTTTCATTGCATATGCACCTACATTAAAAATATTAATAATAATAATGTTTTTTTTCTTCGACCCGAATGTGAATTCATTGGGCGATCCTATGCCAAAGTGACAAAGAACTTGGCCCATTTTGGGCCATCTGTATATATATTATATAGTCGCCATTCGTGCATCAATTTTTAAAGCATATTAAAATTAATATTTATTATATGTCTATTGATTAATATGTCTTATTAATATGTTTATTGTATTCTGGTCAAGAAAGATTGAATAATGCTGATTACTATCAGATATTGGATCTGCTATCAGTTCCAATATTATGGCTCATTGTTAGTTTTATTAGACATCGCTCATCCAGTTTACTTATTTGATATTTTTTAAAAGCTATTGTGTAGATTATTTTCGATCAATATCGGAAAGCTGTCGAAATTCTCATCGTCATCGAATAGAATTGAGTAAACCTCTGGTTAATACTCTTATCTTCCACTACGCAACTTAAAACTGTTTCCTTTATATTCAATCTGCTCTTAGTATTACAATCTGATGATATACATTTGACTAGTCTTGCAATGAAAGGCAGTATACAAATGCTGCTGCAGCTTTTTTATCAGGCATTAAATGGATTAAAGACGATTATATGCCAAATGTGATTAAAATACCTGAGATTTTTAAGTTGCCATTCATAATTTCCACATATCAGAGTTTTGTGATCACTCGTGATTAGTTAAATTATTCAATTGATTTCCTGTTAACCAGGAATTATCGACATTTTTACAACAAATTCCTCATCTTGAAGGTAATACAATGCGCCTATATTTTTAATTACTGATACAATTTGAAGTATGATTTATATATATAATTCTGTAGATGATCTAAATAATCTATAAAAATGGGCCAAGTTCTTTAAACACAATCAAGTGTGAAGCAATAATATTAAGCGAATCGTTTGTTTCTGTACTCCTCGTGCGAGTAATTATAAAAGCAATAGCAATTATAATGATGATGATGATAATAATAATAATAATATTAATGCGACAGTATAATAGAGACAGTAATATATTAACAATAATAAAAACCATTAAAATATTTGCAAGAATAATCACAGCTATGTATTGCACACGGATCACAGAATATGGAGACAGTATAGCTAGACGTTAGAGAAATAATCTATACAAATAGTGTAAATAGTGCTAAGCTTATATAATCGTTCACACACACGTATATATATTTATATCGTGTGCATGCATACATATATATATATCTATTAATCTATTTTATAGATTATTTCGCAATATGAGTATATGTGTACATGTGTATGCATATACATACACATATTCATATACCATATAACTTACATATATGTACTTACTATTTATTACGAGTACATATATATATATAAATGTATATAATACTCAATTGATAAATATAAATCTATTACTATTACTATAAATACGACAGCGCAGGCACTAAATTACTGAGATATAATTATATTGGACTACCGTCGTTCATGTACTCTTACGATTTTGTTACGGACATTGCAAGTTTTCGATACCAATCTTCTGCGATTAATAAAACATTCGTATAAAATTGCGTGTCCAAACTTGTGTATATATAATTGTGTATACAATCGTAATGTCTTTGGTCATTCTAAAAACAGAATTTTTTTTTTCTATACATCAGATATCTGATCAGAAATCAAGTATCTTTCTCTTGGACATGATAAATGCATATGCAATATTTATTGATCGTATATTGTGTATGATTGTACATATATATTACTGTTTTTAATAAAGTATGTTTAATAAAAAGCATGTTTAGTGATATGTTTTAAACATAAAATCAGAAATCAAATGTATCATAAAGAAGAGAGTTATCAGAGAGAAAAGTGGTGATAGAAGAGACAATAACACTCTTATAGTTGTTAGCAATATTTCTACAATCCTAAAATATATCTTAGAACTTTGTGTGAAATATATGCATATTCTTAGGAGATTACTACAAATTAAATCCACACATATACCGCTATTTTTTAAAGAATCATATCCCTCAATATTCGTTAATCCTTCAAAAATTCTTCTCTTTTCTTACTTTTATCTTATTTTTTATTTTTTATTAATAATGGAAAAACTATGGAATTTTGATCTACATAGTTCCGCGTTATTATAGTAATCATTACCGATGTTGTATTAGCGTTAAATTCGACATACACGTCTACGTGTTTAATAAGCTGAATTTATTTTCAATGTCATCTGTATCACACACATGAGCATCGATTCTAAATTCTAATCGCGTATTTAACTATTTTCGAAATCAATATTAACTCGATAAGAATTACACCGAAGATATATAATTTCGTAAATATTTCTAAATGTGGCAAAGAAAAATTATGACATATATATGAAATAAAATATATTATAATCATGTTATCATTTTTCTTCACACCGCATCATCGCTCATTTAATTCAATAAAAATGCATGTAATGCCTTTTATAATGTGTTTTTTATCATCGTAAAATATATCAGCTATCAAGTTCCCGAGGAAAAGAAAAAAAAATGTTTCCTTTGTTAATATTTAATATAAATATTATAATAAATTTAAAAAAAATAAACAAAAAAGCTTTTAATATATCTCTACGAAAAATTCGTCAAAGCTTTTATCTTCTTTAAATGAAAAACTTTTGCTTGAAGAAATGTTATATATTCGCGTTCTGTGATTGCATATACATAATTAACGCGATTATCATTCAATACGATTGTGGCTTAATATTTATTATATGTGTTTAAATAAGATTATATATAAGAAGATTAAGACGTTTTATCAGCTTATATATATTTCCCTCAAAAAAATCTATAATGCATTGCGAAAATTGCGCGAGAGACAGTGATAACATATAACTTATTAGTTTAGCACTCTTTAGTCACTGATTATATGCGACTGCGTACTCTATATAATATAGCATTATGGATAATCGAGGGAGAATGTCTAAACTTTCTTATATATAATCTTAAGTTTAATTATCATCACATAGCACCATCTTAATAAATCTGGCAACGCTCTTCGTTTTTAATTTCGTACTTTCGAGAGAGAGATGTCACTTGAAATACTCCCCTCTGGTCCCTTTCGCATTGGCTTATCGCGAATCAAGTTGGTATCGTCGCTTTCGATGTAAAGGATTAAACGTTAATATCCCACGATTATCGTCTTTCCGCGTCTATCTATCGATGGTGCAACATTATATCGAGAAAACTTTCAGAGAAAAGGCTTGCGCGTTTGATCGTCTCGATCATCGCTTCGACGTTGAAAATAATTGCCTTTGTTTCTATCAAATCTTAATATAATTTAGACTGCATGTGTGAATCTGATCAGTATTAAACAAGGAAGCTATCATTGTATCAACTTTGTTTTTATATTTCTCTTAATATTAACTGCTGTATGGATGAATAATTTACAATTGCAGTTGCTATTTTCCATTATATGATGATTTTTTTTATAGTATAGTATAGATTATAGATGTTAGTATAGATGTTTCCTCTCTATTGGACTTTTCATGGATTGTTCTGTAAGCGTGTACTGTATCTTTTTAATGTACTGATGGGATACCAATTATATATTATATGTAATTACATATAATCCTCGTTAAACAGAATAATCAATTGCGGTGCTAAAACCGCTTGGTCCGAGAAATATGTTACTTTACAGATTCACACTTTACACACTCATATTGATTGAAAATTGAAACAGCGCGAAACAACTCAATGAAAAACTATGTACATTAATAGATGAACAAACAATAAAATTATATCATCAAATACAAATTGATATGACAATTTCCATCTTTTTTCAACTTTAAGTAATACTAATGCATTGTGATAGCTATTTTATTAATAAAAAATGTTTTTTCAAATAATCTCTCTCTCTCTCTCTCTCTCTCTCTCTCTCTCTCTTTCTCTCTCTCTCTCTCTCTTCCTGAACCTTTTAGGATTCAAATATATATTGAATGTATGTATCGAATTTAAAAATCAATTTCTACTATTTTCATAACTACACAAACATTTTATATATATATAGGTATATATATATATATATATGTATATATAAAATTAATTTTTTCAAAATAAAACTTTATATGAAAATATTTTAATTCTACATTTTTGACGTGCATTTGCAGAAATCACATTTTACTTGTATTACGATTTAATGAGTCTTCAAAATAAAGTTTTTGAAAAACGAAATATACACACACACATACACACAGGTGTCTGATTGTATCAACGCTTGTGAGCAGGTAGAACACAATAAACTAAACAGAAAAGTTCTTTACCATTTTGTGATTTTCGCAATAATCAATGAGAAATTGTAAAAAGATCAGCCAATCCGCGCGAACAGCCTATTGTTGTTACGCGGTTGCTAGGCGCGGTTGCTAAACGCACGATGAAGCGTTAGGATTAATAGTCAAGCGTTTAATTATGTATGTATTGCGCAACCGCGTAATTGTAATGTCTCTTCTCGCTGTGCGAAATGACCGATTTTTTAAAAATTAATTATTGCGAAACGGTAAAAGACTTACATACGAAAGATGATTACCAAACAATCTTTGTGCGTGTGTGTTAATTTTGATTATGTCAACAGAAATATATATGTATATATATATATTTCGTTTTTGAAAAACTTTATTTTGAAGACTCATTGACTCGTAACACAAGCGAAATGTAAATGATTTCTTCAGTAAATGCACATCAAAATATATACACATATTTATAAAGCGACTTATTTCACTTATATAAATCAATAATTTTAATAATATTAATAATTAATTTTCGAACTTGGATGCCCTTATCACTGCTAATCATTCAATTTAATCTATTACGATAGTTTTTATTCGCATTTGCTGTTATTAAAATAGCATAATAGGCGTTTGAATAATCTGTATTACTGATAATTTACATCATTTTATAATGCGCTGTTTTTTCCTCTAAAAATGATTTCTTTATATAATATCTATCAAGATAATGCAGAAAATTAATCAAAAATTATTCTGTTAATCGTCATTCATTAGATATGAAAATATCAATTGTCAAAAAAGGTATGTTAAAAGAATTTTTCGTAATTAACATAACTAAATAATTGTTTTGCCATTATTAAAGCAGCGCAATAAAATTATTTTCGAACTTGGATGCTTTATAACTTATGCCTCAACTTTATTGAGACTTTGACGGTTGAAATTGTCAGTGTTGCGATTTATATGTAATTATTATTTAAGCAAAGTATTTCTCGATGAATAATTAAATTAATGAATATAAAATTTTCAATTATTTAACAAAGTCGAGAGCAACAGACCAATTACTCACGCATTGAAGATGTATAGATAGAGATGATCTTTTATGTAGCGCCATGTATGGTAGCTATACAAGACTAGATAGTGATAAACGGGAATGTCGATCGGACCATTTGCTGCAGCGGAAAGACGATTTATTTATGCCTTTACGTCGATCTCGACGGTGACGTTCTTCGAAACAGGATCGGTGACGTTGTTCGTATGATTCGGCGATTTGTTAGATTTCAGCGAAGCGGCCGAAGCGTTCCCACTGCTGGTGCGACTCCCACGTCGAGATCCTGGTTGTGACCCTGGCGACAGAGATTTTCTTGCTAAAGTATCGCGTGCTTTCGCATGACAGCGCGGCAGCACGACACGAAAAGCCAGAATAACTTTAAGCATGAAGACCTGCGCGAAAGAAACGCATTAGTCAGAGCAAAATAGTCAATCGTTCTAACGTAGGACGAATAGTTCGCGTACCCGCGTGTATAATGATACATGCTATACTGTATCCAGGGAGAGATTCGTGCAGTTTCTGAGAATTCGCGATTTTACAAGCGCTTCATGAGCGAAACGGACGGAGTTTCCGTCTGATCTCTCCCTGAATACAGTATAGACTGTGTCTGTTACTGGATTGAATTTTCTTTGCTTATAGCTTTTAATAATTTTTAATAAACAAATTTTTTTACTTATTTTTAACTTCTTAATAAACAACAAAAGATGATTAAAATCTTATTAAAATTTTATAGAAGTTACTCTGAATCATTATTTTAACAATATAATTATGTCAAATTGTTATAATTGTTGTATTTAATTTCGATAAAAATGAGTAAACAATTCGTTGTGCGAATGCAAGCAATGAAATTTTACTATAGCAAGCAACTATATTTAGCAAGCTTCGATAAACTATATTCAGAGAAACTTTGTCCAGAATAAAATTCGTAAGTTATTATTTAAAAAATTACATGTCCTCAATAGGGCAAATGAAACATTAGATTGTATAAGATTAATTCTATGTCTATCTATTCGTATATATATTTTGTTTGGATTTGCAAGAGAGATCATGTAGAAATAAAATCATTACAAAGTAAAATCAAATTTATCCTCTGAAGAATTTGTCGCAAAAAAATTTTTACAATGGAACGTTTCGATCCATTACAGCAAATATAAATGGTCCAATCCATAGATCGAAACATACATTTACAGAATTAATCAATAGATTCTCATTACAAGAATAGAATGTGCTTTATTAACCATGCCTGGTTTTTAATAACCACATTTTCTGTTAATTAGATATTTAATATCAGAGCCTTATTAGACTTCGTTTTTCACCAATTCTTGCCTTATTAATTAGATTAAAAATTTTGCTTGTGAGTGTCTCAACCTTGTAGATTATTTATTAAGCTATTTTTTTTAAATTTATTGATTTTTACAACTGCGCTAGAAATGTCTCAAAAGAAACAAAAGAGTCATTTGCTCTGTTGGGACTAGGACTTTGTATAATAAGTTGCTTGCTTTGTAAATATAAATGAAAAATTCATACAGCTAACACTCTATGCTGCGAGTGCTGAAAGTGTTAAACGCACCTTGTGAAGCGTTTGGCGAGTGAGGTCTCAAGGAAACCATCGAGGGTTGCCTTGATGGGATTCGTACGCTCGCTCTTGAACCACGTCTCTCCTGAGCGTGTAAGAGTTTATTCTCTCTTAACAACGATACGTTCATCAATCGTGCGTTAGGTGTATTAAAGATGGTGCGATTCTCTCGCCAACGAGCTCTGCAATTTTACATCGAGAATATATTTTCGAATATAATATATACATATACATATATATTTAGAAGTTGAGGAGAAAAAGAAGAAAAAAAAAATTTTTTTCACTTAAACAGAATAAATTTTACGAATAATACATGAGATGTGCTGCATTATAATATTTAAACAAATCTACAGATGTATAATCTATAGATATAAATATGTAATATTTGTACGCGTTATTTACACGAGATAATACACACGAATACATATAATTATATTTAATATTAATTGGATTATTTTGCTTACTTGCTGAAGAGTCTGAGAACGACGCAAATGATGATGAACATTAATGCCATGCCAACGAGAACGCCGATCATCGCTGGATCGATGTATTGGAGATTGGTTGGCTCTTGGACTTCGGCTAAAAACAAAATAGTGGATTAACATTAAAGACTACAGAAATAAAAGTTTGTAAACTTAAAATTCACACATACATGTCTATCCTGAGAACATTAAAAGCTAAATCGGTAGTATTATTGTATTATTGTTATTGATAAAATGAGAAACAATCATAAAATTAAGAAAAGGAATGCATTATAACTAAAAAGTAAAAAATCAGAAATTAATTTAATCAGAGTAATTAAAAAAAAAGTGGTTACCAATTTTTAATTATTTCTATACACACACATACATAAAGGATATTTATTGTAATGATATTTATTATGAATTTTTAGGTATTTGCGATAAACATTTGTGATAAGCATTGATGATTAAAAATATTATATATATAAAACTGTCTATTTTTTTTTTGAACATATATTTTTTAAACGGTCACATTTATGGGTACATTTAATTTAAGAGAGCAAACTCGCAATGTTAATTCATATTTTTTCTTCTTTTATCTTTTTATGCTTTTATATTTAAAAAGGTATTCTTGGTATCTTTGAAAGACATTGAAAGCAGGAGCTTTATTAATCCCACGCTTTTAGTTTTTGCCGAGCCATGTTGAAATATGTAGGTATGTGTATAGACGTGACGGGGATCTTAATTAAAATTATCATATTCCGTTTCTTGAGAATTTAATTTCATTTCTTACCGACGCATATTATAACACCATCAGTTTGGGTCACCGGGATTTTCTCGAAAAGGCAGATACATCGGCTGTCGCGGCATTCCGTTTGGATCACTCGTGCTTCGCATTGTTCGTGGAAGAAACAGGACTCATTCACATTTGCCGCTAAAAAGATTTTTAATTGTTATGAAATTTTAATTTAATTTAATTTAATTTAATTTAATTACTTTATATATTAAATGTTAAATATTTTATATAATATATATAAATTTCAACAAAAAACGTGTATATGTAAAATAGGTCAAACAGCGTTGAGCTTTACTCAATAATTACTCTTTTATTAAGTGTTATAAAAAAAAAAATTATTCAGGATTTTTCGATTTTTTTAATATACATCTATACATAGCATAGTATATATATACATAGCATTATTCCTTACAAAAAAATAAATCGAAAAATCCTGAATAATTTTTTTTTCTACAACACTTAATAAAGGAGTAATTATTGAGTAAAGCTCGATGTTGTTTGACCTATTTTACATATACACGTTCTTTTTTACCTTAAAATATTTCAAGTATTATAAAAGAATCGTAATTCCACATGTTATTAAAAAATAAACTCTTTACAACATATTTAAAATTAGATCGTGCTATATAAGTTTTTTTCAGTTTTGTTGATTTATCATTATTATTTTATGTCTGTTGTACAAATACTATGTTTCATAACAAAATTTCTCTAATAAATATATTATATTTCCGGTAAGAACCCAAACTTACCATGTCCGCATTTATCGAGGTGATTTGTGGCTTCGAATTCTTCTTTGCAAGTACAAAGTTTTTTTTTCGGTTCGCAGTAGGAACCTGCAAAACCGCATTCATTGTCCACCTCACAAACATCGCCAAATTTTTTGGGACCCCTGCCGGATAGATCTGAAAGAATACAAAATGGTTAAAAAGATAAGTTTACAAATATTTTTTTATAATAAACTTTTTATTTTTTATGTGAAACACTTTTGTACAAATATAAAATAAAAACATTTATTAAACTATTATATAATATAATATAATTTAAATTAAATAACAGTATATTGTTTCATTCTAAAAAAAACAATCTTGCATATGCTGAAAATTATCACAAAATACAGACCCTCGTCGCACACAATTTATTATAGTCACCTTTTTATTTTCTCAATTTTATAAATTATGTCAATATTATGTTAATGTAATTAAAAATTTTAGATAAAAATTTTTAGATATAATACATAAAGCATATTTTTATATACTTAATGTGAAATTATTTCTGAAAAGTAGCACAGTGACATTATATAGTTCTGTAATTGACGCTAATATGTGCTGATGCTTATAAAAGATGTGTAATATTATAAAAAAAAAGTGTTGTAATATATATGCTTTTCTGGCAAAATATCGTCGATGATGTTAATTTTACGTGATTAGTTGTTTGTATATTCATCAACTTTTTACTATTATTTTAAATATTAAAAACAATTAACGATATGCTGATATACAATTTTTATACTCATTTTAAGAATTTATCAAATAAAAAAGCAATTATTTTATAAAATGAGAAAGAGAAAGAATCTTCCCTCCAAAGCAATTGCAAAAAAGTGGAGACTTTTATTTTATAAAAATTCAACGTTTAATAAATACAGAAGCAAATTCAATGTTTAATAAATAAATATATATATATATATATATATATATATATAAAGGAAAAAAAATTGTGCTGATATTACTAAGGAGGTTGTAATAAAATGAAGGAGAGAAAGACTTTATTCGTAAGATTAAACAATCCGTTTGCGACTTGAAAATATAGAATTAAAAGTGGCGACTATTCGACGGTTCGAAGTTAAAATGGCGCCAGGCAGGTCAATCTATGTATTAAAAGTGGGTCAGTCCACTACGGCATGTCGCCAATGTTCTCACATGCGAAAACTCCCACGCCTAACATGTCGTCACTACTAGCCTCTTTTTTTCTTTTGAATTACTTTCAAGTCTGCATGCATACGCCCACTTGAAGGCATGCATATATGTGTACACTTGTGCAAGTCTCTTAATTAATCTGCTCAATGTCAAAAGACTTCTCTTATTGAGAGAAAGCGCTTCATTAAACATTTATGGGTTATATATTTATAACTAAAGCTATATAGTAAATAATATTAAGTATAGTAGGAGTAATATATGAAGTATCAGTATCTTAAAATAAAATTAAGTTGTATTAGAAGATGTATATAATTTTATTAGATAAAATGTTGAGAAAATTATTTAACGATTCTGACAGAAAACTTCATTATCTATGTCTAAAAATGAATATATTAATATATTATTTTAAAAATAAATAATTGAAGTAAAATACAAACTTTTATTGTGAAAAATTTTCACTGTAATTTAATGTAATTTTCAATGTAATTTTATTGTAATAAATTTTATATAATAATAATAAAATTACACAGTAAAATTTGTATGTATTGTTTCAGTTGCTCTTTGCTTAAAAATAATGTGATAATTTTCAAATATTGGATATGAATGTTAATTAATATTCCATAGTCATCAATTAATTTGCTGGACATTGAATAAATTCTATAAATATATCTCTCTCTTTCTGTCTGCTTTAATATATATTTTCTTTCGCATTTTTAATACAATTTCCACTTTAGTTATGTAGCATAGGTATTTTTTTTCATATTATAAAAAATTTGATAATTAAGCATTTAAAAATTAATTTTTTTGTTAATATAGCCATTTGATATTTTGATACCATTTTGGTAACACATTTTTAGATATAAGATATGCATAACAATGCATAAGAACATTATCTTACTTTTCTCCTGAAACAAGCTTTTGATTATGATTGTTCAATTATTAAAAATAACAATCATTTCATAGTAACATTTAACGTTTCAATATTTGGTTAGTTAAAAGAAATAAGAAGTTAAATAGAAGAAATAATACATAGTATAAAATATAAATAAAAAAATAAGAATTTAAATATAAATAAATGTAAAAATGTAAATATTAAACAAAAATATTTTTATTTTAAAAATTATTTTAAAAATGCCTATTGCTAAAAATGCTATTTTCTATTTCCTGTTTTAAATAGGTGTCTAAAAAACATTTGATGAAGTAGAAGATTCTGACATTGAATAGCCACAGGTAAGGGAAGCAGGTCAATTAAGAGCCAGACGCGGAGATCAGTGCGCACGAATTATTCTTTCCTTTCAAATATTATTTATTGAACATTTCGACGACTAAACGCTGACATCACTTTACAAGATTTAGAAACGAGAGTGATTGATATTTTTCCAATAATCTTTTATTGAACATATATTACGTTGACGGTTCTCTCCTCGAAGTTCAACATTTCGTGTTAT
This sequence comes from Prenolepis imparis, assembly GCF_030444845.1. Classification (NCBI taxonomy): domain Eukaryota; kingdom Metazoa; phylum Arthropoda; class Insecta; order Hymenoptera; family Formicidae; genus Prenolepis; species Prenolepis imparis. The sequence goes on from NW_028141163.1 coordinate 12,336,220, forward strand.
ACATATTTAATTCATTCTACCAGATGTTACAGTTTATACTGATGGAGGAGGGAATCGATAATCGATTAAACTTTCTTAATGTAACGATAATTCTAAAAAACAACTTCATACATTTTGTACTGGTTTCACAAACTTATCTTTTCAGGAAAAAATATCTATACTTCGATATCCTATCTATCAAGGCACTGTCTCATTGACAGAGTCTTCCTGCTCTCTTACCGAAACTCCACCAAAAAAATCTTCCAGAAAGTTGAGTGATTAACACATAATAAATGAATATACGCTTTCGTTTATGTTTCGAATACTAAATGAGCGTCTAAAGACACTAATTGAGACGGATAACAAGAGAATAACAAAGAGAATAATAATAACAAAAAAACAAATATAATTTCTGTTACAGAAACTGTATGCTTAAAAGCGCTTTTACGATAAAAGAAGATCCAGAATATGGGCCAATGTGAATATAGTGAACTTTAACAATGAAAAAAAATAGAACATCTATTTTATTTCAACATTTCGTATGTTTCTATATTTTATATTTGAATATATATGCGAACTCGTCCGATAAGTATTCCATATGTTTTCCCACATACGAACTCACTTCTATAATTCACGTTTTATCGATTTATGTATTATTTGACAATTGTTGACAATGGCCTGAGAAGAAATGTTCAATCAATAATATTTGAAAGGAAAGAATAATAATTTGCGTACTGATTTTCGCACTTTTATTTATCATAACTCGCTTCTTCTAAGGATATTCGTATTGTGGATATTGTGTTTTATTCTTGCAAATTGTTTAAAAATTTTTTAATTTAAATTTTGAATTAATTAGCTATTTTTTTATTTAAGATAAGATCAAGAAAATTTATGATATTTTTATAGAATGTTAGACAACATCGAGTATTCAAATAAATAAAAATATATGTTATATTTACAAAAATTAATTTTGATTACAAAGATCTAAAGAAAAACATTATTATGTAACTTTTAACCGATTAAATGCATTAATGTGTCGATAAAAATTTATCAGATAAATATTATATACTTATAAGTTGTTTCTTGATAACCATGCAAATATTAATGCTATTCCTTGTATTTTTTTAAAATTAAGTTTTGCTTGACTGCAAATATTATTGAAAATATTATTTATATAATTCTTATGATAAAATGTTAATAGCGATAAGTTAACGAACTATAGCGATTATTGAATATTGTTTCTGGAATGTAGTTGTATGATTTCTGGAATGTAGATGATTTCGCATGAAATCAACTTGCAAAAATTACTGCAACGTAATTGAAATGTTCTATACTGCATGAGTTAATATTAAAACATATTGATATTTAAAAAGGACATTTAAAAAAGAATTTTTTATAATATAAAAATTTCTTTCTAACAAATATAAGTAATATTAATATTAAATAATAGTATATAAAAAATATTAAAAAAAATTTTTTTCTCATGAATATTAAACATTTTTATGTTTAATATTAAGTTAATGTTAAAAACATTTGTTATAATATAAAAATATTTCATTTATTTTATCAGTAATAAAAAAATCATGGAATTCTTTTTCTTAATATTTACAACAGTTAATTAATTTTAGTACTGAACAATAAATGCTTTTTAAATGTTAATATAAAAAGATCATCAATTTAAACATAGATATATCGAATATCCATAGGATATTCAATACTTGGTTAAAATATTTGATTCATGTTTAAAAAGAACATCCGATTTTAATCCCATTTGTGTTCACAGACATGTGGACATAAACTGGACTTAAAATGTACTTCCATAAGAACGTCCAGTCCACGAACAAAATCACAAAGATAGCACATCAATAAGAAATGTAATATATACGATTCATGCAACTGAAAAATTTCGTAAGGAAGGCATAAGTGCATTTTATTCCTTTGAGAAGATAAAAAACCTGATTTTTTCAAATTAAAAATAAGGGAAAAAACATAAATTGTGTTTTACTACCTTCTTTCTTTGTGAGCGAAGTTTTCTTATATTTGTATAATCAAATATGCATAATTCTGTATATACAAAAAATATGACAAAAAGTTTACTTTTTAAGCCTTCTATCATATTGTACTAGATCGTTAAATTTTTTTTGCACTGACATGAATTTTATGTCAATGTGTCAGTTTCTGAGCTTATCATGGTGGTATTTATGTTGGAAAGAAATTCAATACAATTACTGCAGTGCTTTGAGACGTAATATCTCTGATATCGATCATTCCAGCGAGGCTTAACAATAGACGTCAAGGTGATCTACGCACGCATAAGTGTTGGAAAATTACGTGTGCGGCAATAAATGGAAAGACAAATGCTCACTACTATAAAAGATATAAATCGTAAAAGTATAAAAAAAAAAATTTAATTTAGCATGATTATTTTTGTAAAGTGAGTGTCTCTGAAGTGTCTATTAAACTTTTCTATGTTTGGAAAAGAGCATACGTACAATGTTTTACAAAATTTTGCGAGTTCTCGTATCTCTCCTTATCACGTCTTATCTCTCGAATCTACATCAAGTAGCAAATGTGAGAAGAATATTAACTTTATTTGAATTTTTGCAAAAAAGAATCTCTACAACAAAGCATCAAATTATTTTTATATTTCTTTGTGGGCTATATTTATAACTATATTTATAACTAAATATAATAATACAAATAAATATAATATAAATAATATAAATAAATATAAAAATATAAATAAATCTTTTTACAAGAAGAATTTTTAAATATATATACACGTGTAGAAATATTGCAAGATTACAAGATTTTTTAAAGAGCAATCAGATTAAAAAATACAATTAAGATGAATAAAAAGAGCACAAAAATAAGGATTAATGAGAAAGTGGGGATAGGAAAAGAGAGAAGGAGGGAAGGGCACACTTGAATAATATTTAATTCTTCATTGCTTAATCTGAATTCTAATTAACATAATATTTTTTCATTATATTATGCCTTCTTTAAAAATTAAAATTTTGTTTGTGTGGATTGGCAGAAGCTTTTTTTATGTGAGAGCAGATTTCCTGTTCTATAATAAACAAAGAACGCAATATATGCTTCATGAATATATTTGAAATTTTGTATAATAAATTTTGCCTGAAAAATATAATTGTTAAACTGATTTCAAATGTGCAAATTGAATTGCCTTTTTAATAGCATATCTTTTGGTTTCTTGAAAAATTATTACAATAAGATAGCAAATAAAATCGATTACAATAAGATAGCAAATAAAGTCGATATACATATACAGAATGTCCCAGCATAAACAATCATCCCTTATTTATTTCCTAATTTAAACTAAAGTAAATAAATCATAACAAATATACATGAAATTAAATGATTTCAGGTCAACTATTCTATGAGTATATTGATAAATCATAAAAGTTATTTGTGTTATAGAGAAGAGATGCTATGCATATTTTTTTTACAGTAATGTAAATATATTCCGATATATATATATATATATATATATATATATAATAAAAATTGTACCGCTATTCAAAATGAATGCAACGACGTATGATTTGACAAGATTATTTCAGAAATTATACGAATTTTTTTATTGGCTTGATATTTTATATTGGCTCTAATTGTTTGATCATGCGATAAGCAAGATTATTTCAGAATTTATACGAATTTTTTTATTGGCTTGATATTTTACATTGGCTCTAATTGTTTGATCATGCGATAAGCCAATTTCCGACTTCTTCATTGGCGATTGGATGGATCATCTACTTATATATTTAGTCAATCGTTCATGAAAGAGTCAAAATTTCCATACTCGTAATAAAGTTTAGTTCAAACCATTAATTTCATGTCTATTTGTTATTATAATCTGTTTACTTTAATTTAGGAAATAATAAATAAATGGGAAGAAAATAAAAGTGTTATTACATTCAGGGAATTCCACAGTATGAGTGGGATTCCCTGAATGTAATAACACTTTTTTTAAGTTAGGTCTTGATATGGTGTAATACTGTAATACATGCTACATGCATGACGTAAATAAATAACAGCTATATACGAGGCTGCATTATGTTGTTTATTGATTTATTTGGTGTGTTTTATACTTAGCGCCCTACATAACACAGATGTTACATCAATTACATTATATTCCGAACTATCGTGAACGTTTTATCGTTTTCGATAAAAATAATTTTATTCTAGTCTTGAAGAGGGGAAAAAAAAAAAAAAAAAAAAAAAAAAAAAAAAAAAAATTGTTCAATTATTTAAAGACTTTCTTTATTCTTAGACTTTTACTAATGCTAAGAATCTTTATGATATTCTCAATATTTGCTATTTTAACAGTTTATTAGCTGTTATTAAAATTAGATTAAATTTCTAGGATTAGGATTAGAGTTTTGATAATATAACATAATTTTAAGTTTACAAAAATAATATAAAATGGAATTAAAATATATGCTCAATCATTCTTTTATATGCGTTTTTTTTTCTTGGTAAATATAAATGAAGTACTTTCAACTGAGCGATTCGTGTATAGATATCCATATAGATATCCATCTCGCTGCTTTGCGTGTAATTTGCTATATGTAATTGCTGCATGCGCAAGACACTACCGCCTTCCTTGATATGATATTGCAGAAGATACTCTGATACCTTGCCAAATAGTGTTAAGCAGAGATATCTCCCAAAATATGCATATATCTTTCAATTTTATTATGCCAGATTATACATGGATTTTTCCATTCGTATTACTGCATCGTTTACGTGCGAATTACAAATTCAATTTATTATTTTTTTAATATCCTGTTGCCCTCAGAAAATGCAAAATAGTTGGAACCTTTCTATTTAAAAATGTTTTTTAGATACTTACTTTAAAATAGGAAATAAAAAATAAAATAAAAAGTTTTTAGCAATAGGCATTTTTTAAATGTTTTTTTTTGTTAAATAAAAATGTTTTTCGATTATAACAATGTGACGATTTTGAATGAGGAACCGGTTTTGAGAAAAAGACATTTCTGAAATGATATATGTATATTTTTATAAAGAGACAAAAAATAAAATAATCTTAAAAACTTAAAATAATCTAAATCTGCAGAGTGATACCGAAAATTTAGACGACATATATGTGCCAATTATAGACAATTAATTTAAATTTTAACATTGTTAGTCTCTGGCCCCCTTTATACGCTATTATTTATGTTTATCGATCTGATGTTATTACTGTGTATCATTCAAAATTTTTTAAAATGATATTTTGATTGCAATATGCTATTTCAAAGTAGAATGTGCTTTTAGAAAAAACAAGATTTTTAAAGAGAGAATTTCCTATTTTCTTTCTACAAGGTTTCTTAATTAGAATCAACAAAGCCAGAATGAGGTTGTAATAACAGTGACTTCATTACGTTGTACATACTCGTACATATTATTGATATCTCGATTAATTTTTAGTTTGCAAGAAAAATATAAAAGTAAATAATAAAAATAGAAAATTGATAATGAAAATTATTTAAATGGAAATGTAAAAGAATTTTCGAAAAAATGTATATATTTAAAATGCGAAATACAAAACAGAGGTATTTTACATTTTGTATTTCCATTTGAAATGCGTCTATTTCAAATAATGCATATCTCTGATCATGCTAAATAAGATGTAAATCAAACGTACAACATAATATATGCGAGCCTGTTAATACTAGCTTGAACGCTGTTCTAGGCATATGCAAGAGATACCGATCTTGACTTTGCAAAATCGATAGACAATTTATCACATAATTCGTGCTTTATAAGGCATTTATCTCGTGGGATTATTCTGATTGCACATACGCTACCTGATGCTTCTATTCCGATATGCGGAGACCAGAATCGATATAGGCTTGTTTAAGATTAGTTTGGCACAGTGCCATTATTGAGGTCAGTGCGATCAAACTTATAATCGGACATTTGATATATTGCATTAAACTTCAATGGAATTTTTTATTTCATATCGCACGGCGCAATTAAGCGCAATTAAGCGCAATTAACTGCGCAGAGAGAATTTTCTCTTATTGTTAGAATTTATCTTGAAAATAGTAGTCGTGAGACAATATGGTATGGAAAGAATTTTATAAGAATTTCTCTCATTAATATTTATCACAATAAAAATAATAATATCTATCACAATAAAATATAAAACATGTTTGATTAATTTTACTAAACTGCATAGTAAAATTAATCAAACATATTTTATATTTTATTGTAATAGATATTATTTTTGTGATAAATATATTAATCAAAGAAATTCTCATAAAATTCTTTTCTTACCATATTGTCCCACGATTACCATGATTTTTAAGGTAAATTTTAAGAGAAAATTCTCTCTGTGTATATGATATTCATCAATATATATATTTCCGATGGTCTCTTTCTTTTTAAAGATTGATTCTATTGTCTCTGGCGGTATTTAGCCAACTACTTTGGGCAAGTTTACTTATCTCTTTTTATTTAGTCATTTTAATCGTTTTTTCTGTCGGTTTGGAAGCGCTTCTATCTCTATTCTATTTTTCTACCCAAAACCAAACATCCTATTATACTAAATGTCCTATTACTGACTTTCTTATTATGCTAACTGCTAAAGTGTTAAAGTCTATAAAGTGCTTAAAAGAATAGTCTTTGACAAGCTCTCATTGTCAATGGAGACCAGTGTTCTGTCTTCTATGTATCATTATAACGTTTTTGGTAAGTGTGTATTAGTATTCGTCCTCATCACTATATTGATTGTTAGTGATAAAATATAATTTACGTTACATTAATTTTTTTTGTACTTTAATATCATTTAATAATTTAATATTTTTGTATATAGATAAATTGTTTAAAATCTTTTTATTACGGATTAATTGCAAGATATTATGGAATATTACAAATATTAAAAATTACTATTAATACACACATATCGCGTGCTTGTATCGGACAACTCATTTTCTTTTGCTAATTTTAAAGAAAAAATATAACAAACTTTATTATATTTAATTTCCTCGATCAAGCAGAACTGAATCAAGATTAGTAAAGTGTAACTTTAATGATTCTAAATTTAAATTTAGCAAACTTAAGGTTTTTCAATAATAATTTAAACTTAGATCGAAGTTTAAACTTTGCGCAGAACACATGTGCGCATATAGTTTAAACTTCGATCTAACAATAAGTTTAAACTATTATTGAAAAACTGGCCTTAGCCAAAGTTAAGTTACAAATTAAAAATGCGTATGAAACAAGGAAGAAAATATTTTAGAAATAAAACAATTTATTTCATGAAGATAGTACCAAAAATGTGCACATAAATTTTTTTTAAAAGATATATAAAAAATAAGATTTTTAAAACGTTTTTACTATTTCCGTCTACATTGCTAAAGTAACATGTAAAACTTATTTTTGCAAATTAAACTTGCTCTTAATTTTTTAGAAAGTATTTTAGCTTATGTTTTATGTTGTACATATTCTCTTGAATTAAAGTATATCGAAGCTACGTCAAATAATATAGTTATTTTTTTATAAAATCTTCATTGTTTTTTCTATTTTAATTGAAAATCTGTTTTTGCTCCAAAATTTTTATTGTAAAACCCAACAGCTTAGAAGCTGTTGGGTTGACCCCACCCAAGCGTAGAAACTTATTAAAATACATTCATTAATTAGAGAAAGCATAAGATATATATATATAATATAAAAGGTAGATTTCGCTAAAAACAAATAAAATTGAGAGAACAAATTGTTATAGAGGAGGAGGGAGGGGAGAAATTACATATTTCAATAGTAAATCATAACAACGGGACAATTTTCTGATGTAGAAGTTCACTTGGAACAAATTTAAAAAACAAACAAATTTTTGCTTTATCGAATATTTGCTTTAAGATTTTTAATATTTCGATTTTAATGAGAAAATCTTCAAAGAATATATGTATTGAAAAAATATATTGAGAAAATTCATCAACATGAATAAATTGAAATAAATTAAATGAGGCTCAAATCGTTAACAGAACGTTGAACCAATAGATTTTTAGCATTAATAATAAAAAGCGCAAAATGTTCACATATATAATCTTTTTGAACAAGTGTTAGTCTGGGTGAATCAAGATAAATAAAAGATGAACGTCGGAAGCTAAATAAAATTCCAAAAAAAACAAAATGCATAAAACAATTCAACTGAGCGAAATATTAAAATTAAATAAGCCATTATTTTTTATGGCGATTATATATTATATAAGCCATAATTTTTATTTTAAAGGGGCTTTTAAAAGAATGCAAATGTGAGATCACACAAAAAAGATATTGCATAAACTGAGCGACAAATGTATTTACTTGTTGCCACAATCAATACTTCTTATTCAGAAATATTATACAGTGTTAACAGGCATTAGTTTACTTTTAAAAATATTATTTAATTACAAATTCTTTTTAGACACCTGTTTTTATCTTTATCATTTAGGCATTGATTTATGCTTGCCATTTTTATGCATATATATATATATATATATATATATATATATCATGTAATGTTTGTTATGACGTAGAAGTGTCAACAAATGCAACTTACTTTAAATATGATAGCCTCTTATGCATTTATTAATACTGCATACTCGTTCGAGTGCTTGAGTTTATATAAGAAATGTTTACTTTTTAATCTGACATGATATAATGTCCTTCACATGGCATTATGCATTATGAATGTAATTGCAATACAGGAAAAGATAACGAAAAGATAATGAAATTATATAACAACTAAACGCATATCATGAAGGATAACTTCATCTAATCTGCAAAGTAAACTTTTCCATACACATTTTAATGATTGCATATCAAATTGTGAAATTAATTATTACTTTAATTACATTAACTATTAAATTTTTATTGAAACTATATGAATAAAATTTTAAAAACTTTGATTTATTTCATGTTATTTATTGCAAGAGAATTATGCGATATCTGCTTACATATATTGCTTATATGATATTACTTATGAAATATGACTTTCACATATGTGCAATATCATCACTATGATCTTAATGAAATAAATTTGTTTTATGTTCTCATTCAAAAATAACAATAAAAAAGTTTAAACAATGTCTAAAAGAACTTTTAATTTTTTAGAAATTTAAAAAATATTTTTAGTTATTTTTTAAATTTTGTAAAAATCTTGAGTCTACTTTATTGAACTTGAAGAATATTTGGTAATTTGATGTATTATAGATTTAAAGTTGTATAAATAACACATTGCTATAAAAGATTAATATAAAATTACTCTTGATCTTTAAATTAGATATATAAATGTCAGTAAAAAAACGAAGCTTTTTTCTATCTAAAATATTTTAACTAAAAATATAAGATTATATAAATCTTATATTTTTATTTAATTACATATAAATTTAAATCTTATTATAAATCTTATATTTTTATTTAATTACATATACTTTAATTATATATAATACGAATTAAAGTATAAATAAGCTGCGCAGCCTTTGTCTATTGTCTATTAAAAAGAAATACAGTAACTTATATAATTAACTTTGCAATTTTTTTATTTTAAGGGAAAAGTAGAAAATAGTACTATGTATTAATAATTATCAATTATATTTATATTAATTTAATGCATGTGTGTGCCATGCGAAGGACATTGTATCATGTCAGGTTAAAAAGTAAACATTTCTTATAAACTTTTGCATCGAATATAAAAATATGTAGATTTATAGAATATAGATTTATTATAGACATTGTATATGTATATATAAACTATGTGTATATATGTATATAAACTATGTGCAAAACTTAAATAAAAATAATCATGTAGAAGACAAATTACTATGAAAGTCGATGTTTCTAATTATGAAAACAATGGAACGATTTTTATATACTTGCTTGTTATTTTGAAAACGTGAAAAATGTGAAAATTCCCGCGCGTAATGCAGATCGAAAAAGAATGACGCATAGGATCCTGAACATCGCGCAACTTGAAGCGAATAATAAAAAAGTTCGTTATTACCTTCCACCGTCGTCAACTCCGGCAGACCCAAGGCCGGCTGATCATGGATGATCCAGGTGACCAGAACGACACCGAGCAATCGCACGATGATACTATCGCACCAGAGAGTGGTCCTCGACGATGAGTACATCGGCGATGGGCAGGCTGTCGCGACGACGCGCATTTCTACGACTACTGCTCTCGTTTTCCCGGCCCCACTCCTTACAGCTTATACACGTCGTGTACTCGCACCCTCTACCCTGTATACCCACGCAGGTCAATCCTGCCTGGCCTACTTCCGGTATCACATCTCCAGATTCTCCAGCCGATCGTGGAGATGCGCGCGATCGATCACGCGCATAGGCGCTCTGTCACGGAACCTCGCCTGACCTTATATCCGTAGCTATCTTCACGATCCTCCCCCGCGCCTTTACGACTTCCTTCGTTGTCGTTCAAAGAATAAATATGCCCGATCCTAAATATGTCATCGGATCCTTTTCCCTATAAAGGACAGCGATTCGTATATAGATGGAACAATTCGGACAACGAGATAGAATCGCGTTATGCTCGTGTACACTCACGTACGATTGTGTCATGTAGGGCAGCGAAAAGGCGCGGGCACCAAGCGACGACTCACCCCGCGCAAAGGGTCGTCGCGACGTTCACCGCGCCGATGTTCTGCGCAGTACATGGAGCGCCACATTTTCACTTCCTTTACCACCGCTTTGCGGCGCGGCGCTTCCACCTCCTCCCTCCTCTCCTTTGTTTCTTCCGCCGCACTGCGCCCTGCGGACAACAACGGAGGACAGCGCCTGGCGCTGCCTGGCGCCTGGCAGTGCATTCACTGCCTTCTCGGGAATACTGTCCATCATATATCGCCCCATTGAAGATATATATGCTATCGTAATACATATATGCCATCACCCATCATGAAAAATAAATAGAAATGAAGGAGAAATATTATACGTATAATAATATAATGTAAAGGTATGTGACAAGAAAAAAAATTACATTAAAAAAGGGACATTTTTGAAAATAAAAATATAATTTCTTTTTTCTACAGATGATATCAAATCGAACACTTATGCAAATAGCAAGTGTGGGAGGATTTATAACAGCAGGTACAGGTTATGCCTTTCATTATCGCATACAACATGATATTAAAGAAAGTGAACCTTATAAAGATGCGATGAATACTTTTCATGCGCACAAGAAAGCTGTATTATATCTTGGTGAACCTGTAAGATTGGGCCGCATCACTTACGGTGATGGAGAACAAAATTCTGAACAAAATACATGTTATAAATGGTTTAAGGTTTTGCTTAAAGGTAGCAATACTAAGGCAAAGTTATATTATGAGGTAATACAGAAACATAAAACTGAAAATAATCTTGCGGTGTCTAAAATTGAAATTACATTTGATAATATACCTGGAAAGACATTTGTGATAAAAGATTGTGAAATTAATAGATAATAAAAAAATTGTATTAAAAAATTGTACTATAATATATATAAAATATATAAAGTATATATTAAAATATATAAAGTTAATTATTTAGTTATATACTAAAGAAAAATAATTAAATAATTTTACGAGAGCAATGAGATTGAGATAACTGTAAAGGTAGTAGTATATCAATAATAATAATTATATTAGAGAAAATATTTTGTATATAAAATATATAAGGTATATAAAAATATAATTAAGAAAAAAAAATTTTAATTAGATACATATTAGATAAAACTAATTAAATAATTTTGAGAGCAATTGAATTGAGATATGAATTTACATAAAAATTAAAATTAAAATAAGAGCAAAATATTATTGAGATGTCTATAAAGGTAGTGGTATATCAGTGACACCCTTAGGTACTCTCAAACCACGCCTACTATATCCCAAAGCTGCTTGAATAATGTGTATGGCTGCTTCTATAGTAATCTTCACATCTCTCTCACTGCCAATTTGTGGATTGACTTCTACCAAATCTATGGCACTCAGTCTATGTGTTCTGTATATTTCTTCCATAAGATTAATTGCTTCTCTAAGAGACAGTCCTCCACGGACTACAGTTTGGTAAACATAGACAGAAGAATTAGAATAAGAATTTGTTAATAAAGAAATAAAACATTTTAATATAATTTACTACCTGGAGTTCCAGTACTAGGTGCTTCGAGAGGATCTAATACGTCTATATCAAAACTAACATGTAAAGATCTCGAGTTGTAAGGATCTATCTTATTTAGTGCCATATGCATTACATCATGAATACCTAAAAACATTAATCTTAGTGCATTTTATATTTTATATTATAGTAATTGATACATAATTATTTTACGTGCACACCATAGCGTTCTATATCTTCCATGCCAAAAGCAGTGATACCAAATTTTTCCATTACCAATCTTTCATAACGATCCACAGATCTTAAACCAATGTAAGCCACGTTTCTGATAGACAGCCTATAAAAAGAAATCATATACCAAATTTATTTCTCTTTTACTAATTCGATTATTAAATAAATCGATATGCTAAGGCCAAAGGAAGGATCCAAATGTTCACAATAATTGAAGAGGAAATTAAAAGCAATTTTGTTGTGCCTAATATCTGCCTAGCTCTTATTAGCTCTTTTGCATTTATCCCTTTCAATTCATTTGTCAATATGTAATTTAAATATAATAGAATTAAAATATTTATTTTCTTTTTTGGCAATAAAATATTTATATAATAAAATATATAATATTTTTAATAAATATAATATATAATATTATATAATATCTATAATAAAATATTTATATATTTACATATTTATATATTTGAATATTACTCTTACATTGGCATTTGCCAATCCATGCCTGGTAAATATGGCCAATAGTCGGCTAATTCCTTAGTTAACAATGCTACAGGCATTCCATGTACATTACCACTCTCACTGGTCCTATCGGTATTTAAATCCGCATGGGCATCCACCCATATCACTGCCACATCTTGTTTTTCCTGAAAAAAATGTAGCATTTGGATTTAATAATAATTTTTTTATTTTTTTCCTATATACATACAAACGTATTTCTATTAAATTACTTTTACGTGTCCATCAATAGTCCCAATACTCAAGCTGTGATCACCACCGATTGTTAATACTTGCCTACCATCTCGTAATACTTGTCGAACTTGTTCAGATAAACGACTTGTACAACTTGCTACGTAACCCAAATGTGACATATTATTTATGCCACTTATATTATTATTTGTATCGTAGAGTACATCACCATAATCTTGTACATCCAACTCTTTGAAGAAACGAATATAAATTATGTTAATGAATATAGATTATGTTAATTATATGTATAAAAGGATAAATTTTATTATATATATATATATATATATGTTGCTATTTATACCTAATGTCTTTAATTCGTTTATTAGTTTTGCTGCTCTAATTGCATCTGGTCCACAGGCCACTCCTTCTTTCTCCTATTAAATTGTTTTTATGATATAATCGACATGTTTTCTGCTGCTTCTATTAATATTTTGATTCACAAAGTAATATATATATATAAAATTTATATTACTTATATAAAAATTTATAATAAATATAGCATTATTGTTATCTTTAATAAATAATATTATATAATATTATATTACTTATAAAAAATTTATATATATATAGACAATATAAATTAACGACTAAAATTGTTATATCTATGTATATTTTTTACCTGCCCTTTATCAAATGGTACTCCAATTATGCCAACTTTTCTGCCATAATAACGAACACTTAATTTACTATAGTTTGTGCATACTTTAATTAACATATTCATTTTATTAATTGTGTCTTCCTTTGCTGCAGAGTTGTTCACAAATGTATGAAGAAATTAAAGAACTCTGCTCCTTGACCTGTAGATTCGATCTTATATATCATTGAAATGTTTGTTTCATAACAGATAATTACATATTACAACAGAGATAGATATGTGAAACTGTTTATCATATATGTAGCAAGGAATGTGTGTGTATATATATATATATATATATATATGAATAAGTATATATGTATACATAATTTTTATACATACACATTATTTGTCCATATATATGAACCAATATTATTCATAAATTATAATTTACAATATATAATTATAAATTAATTGGTTTAAATGTCTAACGATCAAATAAATTAGTGAACTATAAATATTATATATATAAATTAAAATCAAAATTATTTTTATTAAACTTGATGTTAAGTACACAAGATGTTATATATAGTAAATCATAACATATGTGTTTATATTAATAATTAATTGATAATACCCATTAAACAATATGGGTATTTTTGTATTTTTAATTTTATTATATATAAAATATGTAAATATTTGGTTTTGTTAACATACATTTATTAATATACATCTTTACATTAGGTCCTATTGATCAAGATAGAGTATTTCCATTTTTTAATATGAAAATTATTTCGGACCAAGCATTTGTTCTGGTTTAACCCATTGATCAAACTGTTCTGCTGTTATTCCATGTTTCAATGCAGATTCTTTTAATGTGAGTTTTTCTTTATGCGCATTCTTAGCAATTGCAGCAGCCTATAACAAAATTTATAAAAATAATTTCTTATAAATATTAATAATTTTGAACATATAGAAACAAGTCTTCTCTCCTAATTTTATTCTAGACAAATGCAAAAATATATGAATACCTTATCGTAACCAATATGTGGATTCAATGCTGTGACAAGCATCAAACTTTCAGTTACATTCTTTTGTATTTTCTCAATATTGGGAGTAATGCCTACAACACAGTTCTTTGTAAACGATGCGCTGGCATCACCCAACAGTCTTGCAGATCTCAGGGCATTAGCAACCATAATTGGTTTAAAAACGTTAAGTTCAAAATGACCATTACTGCCACTGATGCTTATTGCCACATGATTGCCCATTACTTGACTACACACCATAGTCATTGATTCGCATTGTGTAGGATTTACTTTTCCAGGCATAATAGAGCTTCCAGGTTCGTTTTCTGGAAGAGATAATTCCCCTAAACCGCATCTGGGTCCACTTCCAAGAAATCTAATATCATTTGCAATCTATTTGCAAATTATATACAAAAGATTAGTAGAATATAAATGATTAATAACATGTTTTTATAATAGATATACCTTCATAAGAGAAACAGCCACTGTATTAAAAGCACCATGTACTTCAACAATTGCGTCATGTGCAGCCAGAGCTTCAAATTTATTTGGAGCAGGGACAAATGGTAAACCGGTGAATTCCGCAACTTTTGCAACTATCTTTTCTACAGCGCCCTTTCGCGCATTTAATCCGGTTCCAACTGCTGTGCCACCAAGAGCTAATTGATATAATCTTGGAAGTGTAGCTTTCACTCTCTCAATACCATATTTAACCTGCATGGTATATCCTGTGAGATAATATGAAATATTTTAATGTGTGTCTTATGAATATACTTTGTAATTAAAATTTAAAGATATATACCTGAAAATTCTTGACCCAATGTTAATGGAACTGCATCTTGAGCATGCGTTCTACCAATTTTTATAATATCCTTCCATTCTTCTGACTTTTCCTTCAATGCTTCGTGCAGTTTTTCCAAGCCTGGGATTAACACTTTATGAATCTCCAAAGCAACAGCTACATGCATAGCTGATGGAAATGTATCATTGCTACTTTGTGACATATTAACATGATCATTTGGATGTACAGGTTTTTTCGAACCAAGTTCTCCACCGAGTATTTCAATCGCACGATTGGCAATGACCTAATTTTCAATCATTTCTATTAATAAAAGAGATATTCTAAATGTTACAATTTAAAATAATATTAAAACATACGTATATATATATATATATATATATATATATATATACAGGGTGTCCTGAAATTCGTGAAAAATGGCAAGTATCTTTTTAATAAATGTTTTTTCGAGAACTTTCTTGCGCGAATCAAATGGTAGTTTAATTTGCGAATTTCGGGACACCCTATATATATATATACATACATAACATATTCAAATATACATGTGT
Organism: Prenolepis imparis; assembly: GCF_030444845.1. Classification (NCBI taxonomy): domain Eukaryota; kingdom Metazoa; phylum Arthropoda; class Insecta; order Hymenoptera; family Formicidae; genus Prenolepis; species Prenolepis imparis. The sequence continues at coordinate 12,352,240 of NW_028141163.1, forward strand.
GTGTATGTATATATATATATATATATATATATATATATAATTTAACCTCATTGACATTCATGTGGGTTTGAGTACCAGATCCAGTTTGCCAAATAATTAAAGGAAAATGATCCTCATATAATTTTCCACTTATTACATCATCGGCAGCTTTGCTAATGGCATCGGCAATTTTAGGATCCATAAAACCTAATTCTTTGTTCACCTCTGCAGCAGCTTTTTTTAATATACCTAGAGAAACTATTACTCCATACTGCAAAAATAATTGATTACTTTTAAAAAAGCTGAAAAATAATCTAATAATAATAATAATAATATTGACAAATTTATATAGCATTACTATTTCTTACAGGCATACGTTCAAATGTATCGCCAATTGGAAAGTTCTTTAATGCACGAAGAGTTTGTGCGCCATAATATTTGTCCATTGGGACTTTTAATTCTCCAAATGTATCTCTTTCTATTCTATAGCCTGCTTGTCCCTGCTCCTGTACATACAAAATATACGATTATTCATATTTCTAATATAAAACAACTCATACACATCAGCTTGTTTATGATGAATTAATTTTTGTTTTTTATTTAGAACCAAGTATATTTTCAAGAATTTTTTAACCAAAATAACAAGAATGGAATCTTTATGATAAATATTGAATATTTACATGACATTAAGAATATTAGTTATATAAAACTGAAATGTTATATAAACTGAGCCATATACATTGTAAAAAAAATGTTAGATTAACATTTATTATTAACTCCTTTAAATTTTCCTAATTCCAAATAACGAGTTACAACAAACGTTGTCTTTTTCTCTCATAAAAATATCCGACTACATGTAAGATTAAAACTTTTTTCATCAAAATAAACTTGTACCTTTTTACTCATTGTAACTGTCGAGGTGGACATATATAATTTTGATGGTAAACAACTTCTAGTAATGACAAACTTTTTCAATAAGCGTAAGCTGTGATTAGAAAGACGACACTTCAATATGTTGAATGTCATTTTTTATTACAATTTCAACACACTGTGCGTGTGATAAGATAAAGAAATCTTAGGCAGAGAGGTGACAGATTGCAGACGACTTCGCTCGCTGCTACAGCAGATAGAAATGGTTGATCCATACGTCATACGTCATTGGAAACTAGCCAATTGCCAGTCTAGATATATTTACGTCTATGGCACAGTATATACAGTAGCGCAACTCTGGCAATTTCTGCGTGGACGAAAATGAACTGCACATGCGCGAACGAGGTACGTAACCAATCACGGTAGTGCTCTCTGTCTCACTTACTCTTCCTTATTATATTTTCTCTCTCTTTTTATCTTATTGACCTAGTTTACATCGTGCACTTGATACGCGTATCAAATAGTAAATAACTAGTACATTGATTCAGTTATTGGCTGATCAGCTTAAATGCACTATTTGATACGCGTATCAAGTGCTCGATGTAAACTAGGCCATATACTGTAATTATTCATTTTATATATATATAGTGTATATAATAAGATAAAGAGAGAGAGAAAGTTATAATAAAGGAGAGTAAGTGAGACAGAAGAGCATGCCATGATTGGTTACATACCTCGCTCGCGCATGTGCAGTTAATTTTCGTCCACGCTAACATCAAAGGTGCCGACAGAGAGTTGCGCTACTGTGTATATACTGTGTCTATGGCTGGACAAAACAAAAATTCGTTTCGCTCCATGAAATCGCGCCCTAACGTTTATGGAAATTTGGAGTACAAACTTCAGTATCGAGTCCTTTTTCGTTTCTTTTTTCTTTTAAATATCTTCGCAAGAAGCAAAGTGACGTTAGTAAATAATAGTTATCCTAATAGCTCCGAAGAGAATGGATCTGTAACGTGTGTGGAGTCTAACAAAATATGAATTGATGTCAAAGCTATAAAGCACCGCTAAACTGACACGTGTCGAGACTCGAACCGAATCAAGTCGAATCGAGCCGAATCGAACCGCCATTTCCAGTGAATTACGTACCCCTTGGAGTGATTTGACATATATTACACATCCAACACAAGAAAAGGAGCAAAAAAACAATGAATAATATAATATTTCTTCGATACAAGAGAGAACACCAAAAGTTCGATCAGCGGTAAATATGAAAGATACATATATTATTGACGACTTTCGCGTTTATTAGCGCCGTAATTGGCGAATGAGGCGTCTAATGAAAGGATTATACAGTAGAAAAACAGAAGATTGAGCGCGATATCATATATATGTATATATACATATATATATATGTCATGTGTCATATATACATATATATATGTACATATATTTATTGAATTCCGTGGATGTACATACCTATGTCGGCGTTGCAGTAGTTCTTGATATGTAAACAATTTGTCGGAAAACTGCATGTGTCATGTGTCTCGTTCGGGATAACGAATTTATTATGTAAGCCGCACGTGAGGGAAGGCTATGGTGAAAAAAAAGTGTATGACATTTCCACGAATTTTCGCAACGGATGGTGGCTTTCGAAAATGACTGACTCTGCCTCCTCTACTTTTGTCAGGTAACGTTCGCTCACTCATATATATGTATATATATCGATATATATACATGTAAATCGCACGATCCTTTTTGCGATATTTCTTACATATTTTCTCTCAAATTGTGCTAAATAAATATATATAATGCACACCGTGAGATCAATTCTCTCCTCTTTCGTTGTAAATATCGCAGTGTAAATATTCGGTCTCGTATATTTCATGGAAAACATAATCCTAACCTCTCATATTATACAGGAAGAAAGCGAGCAAACTAAGGGAGCTAAACATACATACATACATACATATATACAAAAGATTTTGAGAGAAAAAATTCATAATCTTGAATTTTAATTAAAATCTTTTTTTCAACATCATTTAAAGATAAATCTAGTTTTTTTTAATGGAACCACTTTAATTCTTGTATATTGATTTCTTGCGACACAAAAAGTTATAAGGATAGGATGGTGAGATATTTTATACTTTAATGTGACATAATTTTATATAAATTATGAAATATCTCGTGTAATATATTAATTTTTTCGATTATCTTATATCAATATTTTTATGTGCAAAAATATGTCACATTAAAGTATAAAATATCTTGAAAACTATTTCCTTTTTGGCCATGCTACCCTTATAACATTTTGTGTTGCAAGAAATCGATATACAAGAATTAAAGTGGTTTATTTCTTCTACATCGGTTAACTTCTACATCGGTTTTCTTGAAACGACATAATGCTATTGTGTTTGAAATAATACAATCTAAATTATATATTATTATAATTATATACAATCAGCTTGATTCTCTCTCTTTAATGCTGTAATTGTATGTAATTGGACAGAAATTCTTTTTTGCATGGTTAAGTTTCAATGTAAAATATTCCATTATGATAGAAAAACATAAACAAAAAAATATATAGCATGTTTTGTGCATGCTCTTGTAATTGTAGTCTGTTAATAATCATTTGTTATTAATAAATCATAGGAATTTATTTTTTTTTTTGTATATTTTTGTATGTTTATATATCATTATATAAATTATATGTATTAAATCAATATATATCAACTCAAACTTGATATATAATGCATTTATTTCTTATATTTAAATATATATATAATATATAATAATTTGTAATTATATAATAATATAATATAATTTATACATATAATATATATATATTTTGCAGAATAATTAGCAACGTAGTGACTTTACTGAAGTGTGTTGCTCGAACGGCATTTGTGATACTGAACAATGTTTATTGTATACCTACATACGTAGTATGGATGATGTTATTGTTTCCTGTAAAAGTATATCAACCTCAAGTGTATTGGCGAATCGAGGGCCTATTTTTCCACTGGTTGTTGGCAATGGTATCAATGTGGACTTGGTCGGCAGGTTACGACAGTGAGTACATTAATAATATACAAATACAAATATAATATACAGTAAATTATTAATATACAAAAAAATGCAGCCTAGATGTAAGGTATGATTATAGATATCTTTTTTTTTTTACAGTAATAGAGCAAGGTGATGACATACAGCAGATTATAAGTGAAAAAACATTAGTTATAGCAAATCATCAGAGTACTGGTGATGTTCCTATATTAATGACGACATTTAATGCCAAACCAAATGTTTTACCCAATTTAATGTGGATAATGGATAGAGTGTTCAAATTTACTAATTTTGGAATAGTTTCGATACTACATCAAGATTTTTTTATTGTATCAGTAAGTATTGAAGCTGTTACTTATAAATTCCTGTTTCTTTACTGCAGTCATATTTACATCAGAAACGAGAAATGAAATCTTTTTCTTAAAATAAATCAACATATATTTTATACTTCCAGCAAAAATAAACATAATCACTGCTATTTATTAATGAAATCAACTTTCAAAAACAAAGTATTTGGTATATTTTTGTCTTTGACATCACAATTTAATATAACTACATTGAGGGATCAGGAATCTTAAGAGCGCACTGATTTTTCGTTAAATAAAAATATACTGCTGCTACACTGCTTCTCTATAATTTAATGTGGAAGAATGCATTATCTTTCTCTCTTTCTCTCTATTATTTTCAACTATTATATATTAGATAACTACAGGGCCGTAAACGAAGGGAAGAAAGTTTAAAAAAATTAGAGAAACATCTTAAAGATTCTTACATACCACGAGATAGAAAATGGATGGTACTCTTTCCGGAAGGAGGCTTTCTGTGCAAGAGACGGGAAACTTCACAAAAATACGCCAAGAAGAACAATTTACCTATTCTTGAAAATGTAACTTTGCCAAGGGTAGGTGCTATGCAGACGATATTCGATACTCTTGGACCAGCATCGAGTAGGGACACGCAGGATCAACAATTAAACAGTCGACCAAGTAAAACAGCATTTTTTTAATTAAAAATTCTTTTGTATTTATTTTATTAAATTGATTTATTCATAATATATGTTTTACTCGTAAAATTTTGGTGTGACAGTAAAACAATATTTTTTTTTGTGTCTTTTTAGATATGATAGTAGCTAAGCCAGAAATTAGTTGGATTCTTGACATAACGATAGCGTATCCTCAAGGTAAGCCGCTTGACTTACCTACTATTATAACTGGTTCGAGATCTCCGTGCGAGACGGTATTATTCTATCGACTTTTTCCTAGCTCAGTGGTAAGTGGTCTGACTTGAAATCGCGATTCATAACATAATTGTACATTACAGTATTTACATAATATGATGCAATTGTTGTGCAGGTTCCACGTGAACCAGAACAATTATCCAAATGGTTGTATGACAGATGGGTGGAAAAAGAAGCGCTCTTGGAACATTTTTATAAACATGGAACGTTTCTTGGTACAAAAGGATCAGACAGAGGTGGTTCCAAAATACATCAGGATCCGCTAAGATTCCTAGTCCTTCATTTATTCTTCATAACGTCTAGTTATATTCATTATAGTATGCTTGCATACGTGCTATCTTGCTTTTGGTAAGATATTTTATACATCGTGTACGATGATCAATATTTATAGAAAGAAATCACACACACACACACAGAGTAACGAAGTAAGATATCCTTGCCTTAAACAAACACTAATATCTACGAGAACAATTCTAATAAATATGTGCGAATTATATCAAACTTAGTAAGCAAAACCATTATAAAAATCGCTTGTGTTAATTACGTATATTCTTATTTAATACAATAATTTATATTAAATAATATAATTGAATGCTATTTAAGTATTTACAATCTATATGTTCTATAGATTAAATGTTAGCACATGTTTTAAATTTAGTATCTAAATATTGATACATTTCACATTTAGTAAAAATAAATGTTGCCAATAAATAACTCGTCTCTATAATTTTCGTGACTACATATCTTTATACACAAAATTATTGTATTACTCTATAAAATTATATAAGCCTAATTTTAAAGTTGTAAAATTGCTTTTATAAATTGCTATACCATTGCGTCTTCAAATTTGATCTTATGGAACACTCTTAGAATGAAATTGTGATGTGCGCGCGCGCACGTATGTGTGTATGTGTATATGTACGAAAATATGAATGCTTGCTCTATAATATCAAATAATATGTAATCTCTTTTATAGAGTATATTCTAATATTTCGTGCTTCAAAGGTTCTTGCAAAGGTATAAGCATATAATACTTGAATTGTTCATCGATATCAGGCGATTTTACGATTAATTCGCACATTTTTTATGCATAATAAATATTATATCCAATTTTATAGACAGTCAAATTTAGATATGTGATGATACACATTAACTTTTACTATTTTCACTTACAATGTATGCATATGTTCGCGCATTTATTCGCACATATATCTGGAATCTGGCAGCATAATAAAAAAAGATTATAATATATAGTGTTGCATGTATGTATATTTCCATAATGTAAGCTGATTACATATTAATATAGGCGTTCTATATAAAATAAAATTGCAACATATAATAGCGAAAAGAATTTCTACTGCTGTATGCGGGATAGAATATTTTTTAAAAAAGTATCCATTTATTTGTGATATGGAAACAAAGAAAATATTTTTCAAGGAAAAAATTGTCCATTTTTTCTATAAACATAATTTTTTAACATTATACTAGAAATTTTGTAATAAGTTCGTAATTCTATTGAGACAAATTAGAGTTAAAAAGATAATATGTTTGAAAGTTAAAAATAAAAATAATTGATTATATGTAAACTACAAGCAGGAGATATATTTTTCGTCATCAAACCCCCCTAAAATTATATTTTTTGAACGCATAGAGATTTATTAATAATTAATGAACGATTTATTCATACAGGGGTGAGAATCAAAATGCATGAAACGTTTAAATTAAATAAAGAAAATTTTAAGATAAGTTTGTCGCATCTAATTTCTGCGTCTAGCCCTTATTAGCTCGTTTTTCTATCTGAATTTTTGTATTTATATATCAAAGTCTTTTCGTTTTATCAATAGGTAAAACTGATGAAAATTGGATTCCAGCTCACTTATATTTGATTTAAATTGCTGAGATTTCTTCTGATATAAATCTTCTAAGTTTTTTTTTACTTAGGATATTTGAAGAGTAATATTAGGAGACGACAGTTGCAAACATCCATTGATGATTTGAAAGACAGAATATCTGATGTTTCAAATTCTATTGCACTGGATATTTTTGAAAATATACTAAATATTTACTTTTTTTACGTTTGCCCAGCACACTGAAACAACAAAACAAGGGAACATTAATTTAAAAATCTGATAAAATAAAATAAAGCAATTTAAAATCTTTGTGAAGCTGTCCATTATAATTCACATACACAGGTATAGAGAGGGTTTGGAATCGTTAAATATTAGAAGTAACGATCTTTACAGAATGCACTTTAAAATACAAATTATTCTAGAGTATATATTATTAACATATTTTCATTCTAATGTATTATGTTGTAAATACAAATACTTCGCAGTATATAGACATATTATAATCAATACTTTAACTTTAAAAACATCAAAAGTGATGAATAATTAATCTTTAGTTTAGTATTTAAAAACACATTTTCTGAATTATAAGATGTAATATTAATTAATAATATATAATATAAATATCGTGAATACACAGACAACTATAACGTAGTATAATCTTTTACTGTAGCAATAATATCTACATTTATGCAATTTCATAATGCAATACATTTAAATGCTTTAACGTTTTGGATAAATTAGAAACATACTAGAATATATATATAATATACATATAATAATTATAATATATATACGCGAGTGTGTGTGTAGAATTTTATATAATTAAAACAAAAAAGTAATTTTAAATTTTATCTTTCAATTACAGTTACATAGTATTATATAACAGTGCATATAAAACAATTAAACTATACTGTTAAATATATACTATGTTTTAAATATACACTATATTAATTATAAATATATTTATTTGTAAGTATATAAACATTTCTTCCAGTCACACACGACTAGTCATTTTTTTTATTATACTTAACTCTACTGCATTGCAATTGCTATTAATGCTATAGCAAAAGTTACAATTCATATTTAAATTCATCTACATTTATTTAATTTTATAAAAAAATAAATGTAAACAGTGCAATTAATTTAACTTCAATATTGAGAATTTTATCATTTTTTTTTAATTATACAAGACATTTCTAGATAAGTATCACAAAGATTATAATGGCACTTAGACATTCTATGACATTTGCGCGCGTGCGTGTATTTTAATTTATTTATTTCAATTCATTTAATATTTTCATCAATAATTATAACTCGCGATAAGCAAAATGCATGCAATATATTTCTTTCACGTTTATACCAGGAATTTATAATGGAAATAATTTCATCTAAAGAATAAATTTTTGTTATTTGATGAAAGAAAAATTAACTGAGACACGTATATATAAATTTTTTTATCCCAAATATTTTTTTGGACGAAGCTTTTAATATTGAAATAAATTTTAATTGGCATAACACGCACATTATTAAAATCTATAATAATAAATCATCCTAATTAAATACAAATCAAGTAATATTATTAGTCGTTGAATATTTGGAGTAAGATTTGCGATTATTTTTTTCATTGGGTTCCATTTTTTTTATATTGCATTTAATGCCAAGATTTATACCAAAAACTTTTTAATACATTATTTATGATATAACTACAAAATATGTTTATACACGTAATATGATTTCTATAAGACAGTGCTCGTTTACACAGATAAAACATGCACATACATGTATATATTGAAATAAATTAAATAATACATACAATCTCTTTAAAAATGAATAGGAAGAAAAGGTTTTATTCCTTGATCAGCACGCATTCTCTGGATTTTTTCCATGGTACTACTTTATCAAACATAAAATGAGACATCAGCTAAATGTACGTGAAAATATGAAAAATACAAATATAAATATAATTAATAAGTATAAGTAATAAGTATAAATATAAGTAATAAGTTTGTTCTAACATCATAAATATAATTATAAAAAACTTGCTACGGCTTTCATTATTATCGAATCAATAAATATTTCATCTAGAAATTATTTGGACATCTAAAATAAAAAAAACTATATATTTAGAATATGATGATTATTTCTTGAATAGAAATAAAATTGTTAAATCATATTATTTTTAAATATTTTATATTCTTTGTAATATTTGTGTGTGTAATGTATACGTATAATTATTAAAAATGTAATTTTATAAGATACTATTCAAGATACCATTATTCTTTTCATCAAATTTTTTATGCTATGTATAAACAAAATTTTAAATCCATTCTACAAAAGGGTCAAATAGCAACAAAAGAATTTTTAAATAATACTGTTAAATTTTTTTACATTCTTATTAATTTGAATATCTCTTACTGGAAGCATTTTTAATAATTACGCATACATCAAATATTATTACAAAGAATATAAAATATATTATGTAGATACTAGAAAATTTATTGGAAAAATACTTTTTTATATTCCTATACTCTCCTCTTTATAATCTTTATTTTTTTTCCATTTTTTCCTTTATATATATAATTAAATAAAAAATATAAATAACTTCGTATGAAAGCGACCGTCTAGAAATTGATAGATCCTTCGATGAGATTTTGTAAAAATTCACTCTGCAAAAAATTAAGAAAAAAATATAATTAAGAAACAGTAGTAGACGATTACAGATAAGATTACATTCAAGATAAAATAATGGAGTAATGATCTTATAACTAGTATATTCACAAAGGATAAAAATATCAATTTAAAAAAGTCAAAGAATTTATTATACATATTTTATAAATTAATTTTGCTCATTATTCTGCAAAAAAATATTTAAATAAAATCACCAAAAAATAACTATTTTATATAATATAATATTAATTATAAAATATATATAAAATATAAATAAACATATACACATATAATTATATATAAAAGTTGTAATATTTTATGAAGAATTTTTTTTATGATTTTATTTTAATATTTTTTATATAGAATAATGATATATTAAATTTAAATGATATAAAAAAATCATACACAGATATATTTAAAAAAGTATGCAATTGCACACATTGCAGGTGCATTTGTATAGAGCATCAATCAATTCTACTCGTTATCCTATAAAAAATTTATTATTGAATCTTTTAATTAAAAAAAAAGAAAAAAAAATTAAATTTTATATTTTATGTCACATTAAGTCAAAACAAATTATAAATAAATTTGATTTTTTATAATTTTATCTTAATATAATATTTTTACATGCTATAAAAGATAAAGAATAAGATTCTATAAAAAAAAAGTTTAAAAACAAAGATTTTGAAATTGTGAAAGCACTCTCTAAAACAAAACCGCATTATGATAACACGTTCCACTTAAAACAGAATAAGTTTAATGATAATAAGAAAGAGATTAAAGTCAAAGTCATCAAGTGTAATTTATAGTGCATATATTAATTAAATGTTCACAAATAGAGTCATACAAATACAACGTTTTAAGTAACATTAAATAATCTAATCATCTAATTAACCATTTTTTAATTTGCAAACTTTTATCTCTTCATTTTTCTAGAAGGATTCTTATGCTACTCTATTTTAACTGAAATATTGCATTGTATAAGAAAGTCTAGACGTAGAACCAAAACGTTTATTTGTTGTTTGTTTAATAAGTTCATTTATAAACATTTAATTAATATAAATCAATCATATCTGACTCTGTTAAGCCTTTCTCTTATTATCTTGATTTTCATTGAACCTATGTATACATCTTTGAAATTTAATTTCTCATTTTTATTAATTAATACTTTCAAAGAATTTCAATTGTATCGATAAAAATAAAATATTCTGTACATATATATATACATATCTATATAGCAAAATGCTAACAGTATGTCAACAATCATTAAAGCAAAAAATCTACCATATTAAATACTGACAGAAAAAATACAGTAGAAATTAAAAACACGATCGGTTAAATTGGTGCGACAGGAAGAAACTTAGCAAGAATGCAATACAATCTATCGTGTATCAAATACTGATGGCAGAAATACAGCAGAAATTGAGCATAGTCTACTATTATGAAAACGCGGCAAGAATAGAACATCATCTACCATGACTACGTTTCGAAATTCTCATTACTAGTATTGGAAATCATACAGTTCATCTTACGTATACCATAGATTTCCAGTGAATTTGGGAACACAGAACCTTTATCATGTCGTAGAATCAAGTTCCAGTACTCAATATTTTTTCTTCCTTACATTATTTGAGACAGTAGCAGGGTATGATCAATTTCTGCCACGTTTTTGTCGACACGCTATGTTTGCAAATAAACTCGCTTTCTGATGATATTCTGTCAATATATAGTATGACGTCATGTTATGCTCAGTTTTGGTTTAGATTCTTAGTTTTGATATATTGGAAATAACATTCAAATTTCTATAGTTTTTAACAAAGAATTTATGCTAAGTTTTGCAGCATTTTTTGTAGGATATCATTTTTGACGCAAGAACTGTTTGTTTTTTTTATGCATTTCTGCCAACACTACTGAGATAGCCGACCGGGTGTTCGGGACACACACGCACGCACGGGCACACACACATCCGCGCGCGTACATACAGGTTGATCTATTATTTATAATCTATAAATGGATTTCATTTTTCTTTGAAAACATAAAATAAAAGAAATAGCACATACGAAGATTAATTATGTGTGTATATATGCATATATGTATGTATATATGTATACATACGTATAATTAACTCAAGAAAAAAATATGCAACATATATTGCAGTATTTCGATTTATATAATCTACGTTTGTACTATATGCAAGCATATATGTATACATATATTTGATACATAAAATTACGCACATTGGGAGCATATTTGAGGCATATGCATTATGTCCAGTATGCCTGTATCATAGCTCAGAAACTCTATATCTGACAGTCTGACATCTATATAAAAATTTGATAAAATATTAAAATAAAAAATAAACAAATATTAAAATTGTAAATATTAAATACAAAATTAAAAAATAACAGCTCATTATAATAAATTAATAAGACTATAGCTTTGAATTGTATAACTATCGTAAGATGCACAAATATCTAAATATATATATATATGGTATATATCTCTATATAATATATACCCTAATATATACCCCAAATGTACATAATTTGATATGTTAAAATATATTTGACGCTGAGTAATGTACATGTACATAAATGTATATAATTTGGTACTCTACTAAACAATTGTCTATTATATATAGAAGAAATATCACTTTTGAGTAAAAGGTCATATGTGATCAATATGGGCACTTTCCTTTAAAAAGATTATTGATTAAAAATCTAATCCTGTAATATAAACAACGCGAAAAAAAAATATCCCGCACGTTATGTCGCAACACCTGATAACTTTATATAGATATACATAACACGTGCAGTCTTTAAAATCAGTTAAACAGATTGTGTTTTGATAATGTCATAATACTTTCTGTTACTTTTCTTGGCTCTCTTTTCTCTCTAACTATATATTATTGAATAAATTTGTCGAAAAATTAATTATCGCTTTCTGCATAATCGTCGCTATCGTTGCTATCCTCATGCCTTGGCTGTTGTTGCACACAAACATCTGACGTATTCATTAACGAATTTGCATTCTTGATCATATCCACTGAATCATACACTAAAGTATCCACATTTGGCAATAACTCCCATGAGACAATATTGTGTGACCTACGAGCAAACAAAATTGCAAAAGATATATATATATATATATATATATATATATATATACACATATATATATATAAAAATTGTTAAAGATATATATATATATATTTATTTTCAGAAAATGATTTAGGTATTTTACCACAAAAAAATTTGTATGCTCATAAAGAATTATTTTTATTATGAAGCCATTGTGCTAATGATTTTATAAAAAACTCAAATATCAATCAATAAGAAACTTTATATACTCAAATATTATATCTTAACGGAAAAAGAAATTTGCAAAAAAGAAGATTTATAAGTTACGATATACTAAATAAGTCATAAAATAAATATAATTTATGTATCGCAAAGATAAAATAAGCTTACAAATTTAATGCATTTTTTTGCATTAATTTATTTACGCTCATGCATTGTTGCATCATGCTTTTTTTTACTTACTGAGCTGTAGATGATGGTTACATTTCATCATCACACAGCCTGCAAGAAATACATCATTGAGTCAATATTTTTATTTTTAAATAATGTCAGCTCAGCTCCCCCACAAAAAGTATTAAATTCCTGCCCAATGCGAGTTCAAAATGTTTGATTTGCGGGCTATGGAAGGTGGTTCATAAATGCCTCATAATTATGTGCTATTTGTTTTTCTTTTATTTTTGAAAAGTGAGGGGGCCAGCTCGACAGAGATGTATATAATATATCAAGTATAAAGTGCAAATCCGCATGATTTAAAACTTGGTTGTAGATTTTCTAGTTTGTATTTTGGAATGCAAATAACGCTTACATTTGTTCCTGTTGTTCATTGCCACTTTCTTCTGCGACCAATAATTCATATTCTTCTGCTGCGAAACGATCCCAATCCGAGAGCTGCAGCAAAAATAAAAAAAACATTTTTTTTACATTCTACACTAATAAGTAGATTTATCATCAGGAATAGAATAAGTTCATCAAGTTTATATACTTAAAAGTCTGAGCCGAATCTAGTAATCAAGTTTCATTTTTTAGAGAGAATTCAAATAATATATACTTTCTGTGTACGAGAAGAAATCTAAGGTTTACTTGCTGCAACAGAGATATTTTGCTTTGGAAAGCAAAGGAATAATCTTAGTATTCATTTCCCAACTCAAAGGAAAAAAAGAAGTCAATTAAGACAAATAAGAGATAAATATACGCACCTCATGACCTTCAGTATCGTGATCTCTCGTCAAAGCAAAAGGATCTCTTTGCTCATGATCCAGATATTTTTCCAGATTAAAGAATGTATCAAAGAAGATGGACGTCATTTTACATTTTTTCAAGTCACTCAATGATATCTTGCCTGGCGTATCCGAATGAATCATATCTAACATCTGAAACATATTATATTTTTGGCATTTCATTATTAACACCTTATTCAATTCGTACTTTTCGAAACTATTCCAAAATTCGAAATTTAAAATATAAAACTATAAATGTAAAACTACAAGATGGGTACTTTATGGACGGACTCATAATATTACCTGACAAAGGCAATCTTCAAAAGGCAATGTTTCCAGACCAATCGCTTCCATTCGACGTAACTGCTCTTCGTAGAAGTATTCTAATTCATACATTGATAAATATCCATCGCCATCAAGATCCATGCATCTATCAACAAAAAATTATAACAATTACTAAAAAAGACTAATAAAGGTATACTTAAATTCTATTAGGAGTCAAACGCAGTAACGCAATTAATCTTTCTTGTTAAATATTTGGTAAATATACATACGTATTAGGGGACTCATGCCCAATATCTTAACATATGTTGTCAAGATCGAGATTTTTGGAGGTGCATATATGCATATTTACCAAATATTTGACAATAAGAAAGAATAATTTGCGCATCGTTTTACCGCGCTTAGCTTTTAATTAGCTCATTCCCTCTTGTGGATATTTACAGTATCAGAGTTTTCCACTTCAATTTGAAATTCTATTATCTTGTACATGACTAACGCGAAATAATTACCTAAACCAATATTCAATGGCAGTTGGATGATTTTTATCTTCCTCGCTAAGAAGAAACCACACAAATTCCGTGTAACTCATCTTGTCTTCTAATTGTTGTGCATTGTTGTCACCGCTCTTTACTCTACTGCCTCTTGTCACAGCACCGCTAAATATTCTTTCGATCATTCGAGTTGACAATGCTGATGAATGAAAATAAATCAGATTAGTGAAATTTACAAATAAAAGATACACATTGGTGCGTATTATATACAATAATTATATTCAGTCGCGAAGACATATTCTCTCACCATGATCATTATGCCTCGTTAAATCCATTTTATCTATAAACAGATCGTGATCGCGATCCAATTCCCAGAATTTGCAATATATCACATAAAAATGTTCATAACTGAAGTAAGCTGTAACTTGATTGATATCTTCCTCGTGCTCGAGCACAGCAATAACTGATAATAAATTGCTTCTCCTTAATTCGGCAAGTGAAATCCTGCCACTCCAACTACGATTTACGCAATAAAATATCCTAGCAATCACCTACAATTATATTAATATATAAGTATCTGTAACCAATTGATCTTATTATTCATAACTTATACAAGAATGCAAAGATTTCTTTAATAATTATGACTACATTATTGTCGAAAAATTGAATAAAATGTAAAAATTTCAAACTATATTTAAATTTAAATATGTAATTTATATATATCTGTATATATCAAATAATTTCAAAAATTAGAAGCAATTACAAGACTTTTATCAACCTTTAAAAGATTGTTTTTATTAATTGGACAGAGAGAAGGGGGAGGAAAAAGGGAGAAAAGGAAGGAAGGAGAGGGAGAAGAGGAAAGAAAGGAAGAGAAAGAAGGAAAGGGAGGGAAGAATATTTTTAGATAGATATGAAACACAAGTTGTGCAAATCTATGGTAGAATATTCTTATATGCTAATATATATGTACGATATAAGAATTATTAAGCTGATTGTAATTTGAATCTTAATCCAAAAAATTTTTACATAGATAAAAAAATGGCATATAAGCTATTTTGTACGAACCGTATGTACATAACGGGAATGGAATTCCGTAGCTTCTTTTAAAAACGTCAATCCTGGATGCGTTTCTACTACATCTTGTACGAGTGGGATTAAATCTTCCGGGAGTATATAATTTCGAAGTTTTCGGGTGACAATTGTGATGAATTTACTAGCTGTATCGTGATGAGTAATTGTTAGTCTGCAACAAGTGATACAATATCGTACAATATTATTTGATACACAACATTATTGGTTAATACAAGTTATATTAATGCACAATTCTTTGTTAATAAAGAAAATTTAGCCTACCATTACATTGTTAAGCTAAAAATTATCACATATATAATAAAAAATGACATTATATATCATCATTAAATTTTCCTTTTTACTTGTTTTTACTCTATACAATAATACAAAAACAAATTGGTAAACATCGATACAATAAAGAGATCTGGTCTTCTATGATGAAAAATATATAATCATAATAAACAATCTTTGTAAATCAGTAAGAATAAAAAGGCTAATATAAATCGGTATCTGACTCTTCCTTTGCTGATTTTTTGGCAAAAAATTGACATGAGTATTCTGTTATGCGATTCTTTTCCAAAAATAACTTTTTTGATCTGTTTTTTCCTATTTTTTTTTAAAGTGATTTAGAAATACATTTACACGTGTCAATATTTATTTTTTTTCATTAGAATTATTTGTAATTTCATCGAAATAATGCCTAGAAATAAGAACATCTAATAATGCTTTTAAACAGTTAAAACGATTGTACTCAGATGTTCAAGTTTCTATTTTTTTCTATATATATATATATATATATATATATATATATATATATAGTACTGAGAAAAATTTGGATAAAAATTTTTTGTCGTTTGTATTGTGTTAAATTGTTTCACATTTGAGAGAGCAGTGTTTATGGTAAATAAATGTATTTGGTCAAATATTATTTTGATCAAGAAATCAGACTGTATCGACCATTGTGCTAAAATCTTTTGGAGATAACTCAAGATCGTGACAATATATAGGTCAGAGATTTATTGCAGTTGGATCTCTATTTGTCAATAATTATCAAAATTCAAGAGATTTATAATTTAATTGAGATGAGTTTAAATTTAAATTTTTAATAAAGCGATATTTGATTGCGTTTTTTTCATATCTTACTCTTTCCAAAATTCCAGAAATGCATTCATCTCGATATTTCCTTTCTGGTCACCACCCGCTGCCAAGAAAAGTGGTACCTTCCAGTATAAGGGTAAGTCACAAGCCTATGTAATAAGAGAAACAGAACCGTAAAATGTTAAAATTGCATATTTTAGAGACAACTTCGCCGATTTCAATGATCTTGAAGTATGTTGTAGAGAAAAGGTCATTAACTGTCCCTCACCAAATATTAAATGTCGCTCACCTTTATAGTTTTAAAGTTATAAGCATCAGAAGACATCCCACATTCCGGTGCTTCGGACATGAAACGGGGTCTAAAAATATACAATTTTATGTAGGTTTTTGACTTTTCGTACAAAGCAAGATCCACCGCACATCACAGTACTCCAAATGTGAAACGAGGTTTCAAAATTTCGTACGAATTCCTTATAGTTCCGGATAATTCTGTATAGATTTTCGACTTTTTAAGTGAGGTTTTTATACTCTCGATGTTTTAGATACAAAATAGAAAAATATCTTATCACATTTTTTTCTGATTATTTTCTATATCAAACAATATAAAATAACTAAGTAATATACAAGGCTCAAACGATTAAAAATTCACACAAAAAATAAAAGTCATAAAGTCATATAGTCATAGTCGAAAAGAGTGGTTAAAATGTTTAAAAGAATATTGTTAAAATAAAGAATTTGTTGATTTGCGTCAATAATATTTCATATTATCTTTTATTTGTGGAGCGGATATTGTGTTTTTTCGTTGAAAGTCGAAAACCTATGCGGAATTATCCATTTTTAGACCTCGTTTCGCATCCAAAGCACCCGGTTATAACTAATTTGGTTTGTTAATAATTTTGTAATTTAGTAATTAGCGACAGCTACAATCTTTTAAATGTTGCTCAGGACCATGACCTTAATCACATACTTTAAAGTCATTGAAATCGATAATGAGAAATATATATAAATATTTTTTAATTTTATACCATTTAAAAATTATATTGCTGCGGAATAAAATATACATATGTATATATACAATATAAGATTATTATCACTATATATTATCTTTATAAACTGGTGAGAATTTTACAAGATAAATTAACAAAAATATACATATAATGAATCACATACAAGATGAACCATTTATAATATATATTAAAGATAACGATTGAAAACTATTGAATTATGTCAATTAAAAAAGATGCATAGATTCTGACCTTTGTAATGGTATGAAATTGCGCACGAGAAGCGCAACAATTCGGTAAACTTTGAAAAGCTGCAGTAATTTTTGAGACGATCGTTTCCAATTGCGCAAGAAGAACTGGCTTTCCTCCTGGAAAATAAAATCTAAAAAAAAAAGATAGCGCTATTTTAAAATTACACAATTAAATGGATATTTATATTATTTATGATCTGATCAGCTGGAGACAAGAATAGATGCTTGTTAATATTTTCTGGAATATATACATTGTATACGAACCTCGGTATATAAACATTCCTATTAGCTTTCACCTGCCTCTGCAAAGTTGTATGTGGCGGCAAACTCTTTTGCTGAGTCTTTTCTTTCGTGTAAATCTAGAAAAAAGGTATTTAAGACATTTTTAAAATTATTTTATTAAGATATACATCTATTTCTAAAAAATGCATTATTATGCCGATTAATTTTATCATGTTGAAAAATCGCAAGTTTGCATTTCGCGAATTTGTTACAACTTGTTTGAACTTATTTAATCAAGAAATATCGATTACGTGACATCATAAGAAAATTTCAAAGAGAGATGATCAACGCATCTCTCATGTAGTGAATTACATCATCAGTTTTTATATAACTGCCTTATTCAATTTACATGACACTTGCATGTTTGCATAAGAAGCCTAGTCAAAAACTATTGTTTGGAATGGCAAATACTTTTTAAATTTATTTTTTCGAGAACTTTCTTGGTATGATATTTTTATTCACGAATTTCGACACCTTTATATATAAATTATATATATATATATATATATATATATATATATATATATATATACAATAAATGAATTACCTGAGCTTTGTTCTGCACCTCGTGACTACTTCTCCACGTATTAATGGCTGGCTGTCGTGGACCACGCTTGTCCAACAGTAGCTCACTTGGACATTTTTCGAAAATAAGTACACGTTCTGCTACAGAACCTCTGGTAAGGAACGGTCTGACGGGATTGTTGCCTGTTCCACCAGTTGCCGCGGCCGCTCTTATGTGTTGCTTTTGCTGATTAGTCAATTCCGGGTGAGGTACTGTCTGTTCTAGGCGAGGTCGCGAAGAAGAAATCCTGGGCCCCCATCTGGATGCCACTACATCCTTCTCAGAATCTTTAACATCTTTATCTTTTCGTATCTCCATCTCGAATTTTGTTCTCGTGCTTGAGACCAATTGTTCCGTGGTGGAATGAGACGGATGGCTGGAGGCTCGTTGTTCTTCCAGCCGTTGTTGGGTAGGTGAATTCTGTTGAGCTGCCTTATATCTAATCTTGGCATAGTCTACCACCGACATAGCGGATAGATCATCCTTGTTAAGCGATTTTGACTCGTTGATTAACGGAATATGATCAGTGGTAACAGCAGCAGCAACATTGCCGATATTGGCTGTAGTAGCTGTTGAACCAGATGTTGCCAAGCTAGACGCTGCCGAGTTGGATACTACTGAACCAGCTCCATGATGGGTATGGCTTCCGATAATAATTTGCTTGATAGGTTCAATCTTGGGCTTTTCCCGCTTAATAGCCGGTTTTGTGCGTTTAGACATCATCATCCTTTCTGATTCTTCGGTAATGACGGCGCCTGTTTTTAAAGCGTTTATCAATCTTTCCTCTTCCCGTGCAACTTCATCAAAGTATGCACATTGCGAGTCTGTTTCTGGTCTTTTCTCCTCTTTCGCCGGCAATATTTTCTCAATATCTTCCTGTTGGGATGTTTTGGTTGATACGTCTACGATTCTTCTGGCATCATTTAATTTATTTTTTAGCGGCCACGTTGTCAAACCCGAACTCGTCGAGTGTGCCGAGTCAGTATTTAATGAAGAACTAGTGGGCGATGACGCAATTAATATACTAGCGGGCCTCTTCTGCTGTGTCGCTCTCTTGGTAGATGTCAGATCGACTGGGAAAGTAGTTTCAATCGTCTCCAAAAAAACTTCGCAGTGATGAGAGCCGAGAGTCTTCGTAAAAATCTGAGGTTTTACTATTTGCGACGGTTTGTTCGAAAACGGTGAGGATAACAAGACGCTTGTTAATTTCTTCGAGTTATCAGTTATATTGTTTTTCGTGGAAGTTGCTGCCGTTTGCTGTTGTTGCACAGAAGTTTTCTCGAACTTCTGCAGAGCAAATTGTATGGAAGACGGTAATGGCTTCAACGGCGATTTCTGCTTGGAAGCGGCTATCCTAGCTTTATCCTCTACTACAAAATTATTGACTAGTTTTTCGAGGTTCCCATTGTCCAGATTTGGCGTTTGGGTTAATATATCTTCCGCAGTCGGGGAAGAACGTTCAAGCGATGGCGATGGCAACGTCTTACCGCTAACATTATTCCCAATAGTCGATAAATTGCAAGGTGTTAATGCGCTGCCAAATTTGTCAACAGCGGTTTCATTACTGTGACAAGTCAAGATCTCCGTAGGTGCTAACCCGCGACTCTTCCACGTCTGATAAATCGCTTCTGCATGATCGCTGATCTGCTTGGCGATAGCGGCGATATCCTCTTCACCAGAAGGGGTTGTATCCGCAGGAAATTTTCGACGAAGATCATGCTTGGCTGTAGCGGCCATTTCATGGAAACGCTGTCGTCTACGCAATTGCGGATGATGATCGAGTAGAAAATTTATTGCCTGAACACTAAACTCGGCGGACTGATCTAATACTAATTCGACTAATTCAGGACTCTCATGAACCGACACGATATTAATTGGGATCGCGTAACCAAAATGAATTGTTTGACAGTCCACTCGATCGTGTTTCGAGCGCGACTCGTTCACCAAGCAGGCATTTAAATCTGGACAGTGCACCGTCCTGCTCGGACGTGGATCGACGATCGCTGGTATAAAGAGATCGCGTCGGGTCGCGTAGACCCGGCAACCCCACGACAATGACGATGATCGACACTGTTCTGCTGTTTCAGCTAACAGCAACGAAGATGTCCTTACAGATTGTTGAGGTGTCACTGCTATTGCTGGCATATCTCAGGCCGATTGGCCTAAAATTCCTGTTTTCTTTAATTGCCAAGTTACCCTATAACTTTCCTTCATATAACGCGTCATCGCTTCTTTTCACTTCCTTTCCCTCTTCGCTTTTGAAGAGTGTCTTCTTTTTCTTCTTGTTATCGTATGTAATTATTAATATAGGTTGACAGTCAATAATGATTAAACGATGCCTAAATTCAAACTGTAACTGGCGGATGAGTAATCTGAAAAAATATAAATCAAAGTCTATTAACAAGAAGAAATATTGGAAGTCAAAATAAGAATTATATGTATATTTTTTATTCTAAATTGAAATTGATGCATTTATTACAATATACAGGCTGTTTACAAAATACTTGAGCAAACTTATAATTATTTAATAATAACATTAACATAAACATTGTTTTATTATAACTTCGTAATCATTAATTTTTGACTATGGCTATATGTAAACTTTTTTCTTTATTTTGACGTGAGAAATACGCCCTAAAAATTTATCCAAGTATTTCGTAAACACACTGTGTACATACGCATACAAATTTTTAATAAAATAATTAAAAATACATACTGAAAAAGTTATTAATAAATGATACATAAATATTTAATTGCTCACTTTATCATATATACTATTATAAAGCTCAAATTTTTAAATATAAAACTGTAAAGATATCTAGATATTAATGGATAAAATTTAATATGTATTTTCCAAAATACAAAATATTTTTTAGACTAATTTTAGATCCCATTTAAAATACGAAATGGAAAATAGCATTTTTAGCAATAAGCATTTTTAAAATTATTTTTTAAAATAAAAATATTTTTGCTTAATATTTACATTTATATTTATTTATATGTAAATTCTTATTTTTTATTATTTATATTTCTTACTATTATTTCTTGTACTTAAATTTTTGTTTCTTTTAATATAAACTTGAATTTAAAAAATTGAATTACATGAATATTTATATATAGAATTATAAAAAATTTTTCTATATTGTTTTACAGACATTTAATTATTCTTTTAAAATGACATTTTGCTTACAATGATCTTTAGAAGTTGAATGTGCTTTAGAAAAACAAGTTTTTCAAAGAGAGAATTCCTCATTATCCTTTTATAAGATTTCAAAGTTAGAATAACTAATGGCAAAATGAAAACGTAGTACCAGTGGCATCTCATTGCAGTGTATATACATATTATTAATATCTCGATTAATTTTTAATTTGCAAGAAAAATGCATTTGAAGTAGAAAATGGGTAATGAAAATTATTTAAATGGAAATAATGTAAAATATAGTTTTTAAAAAAATGTATTTGAAATGCAAAATACAAAATAGGCATTTTACATTTTGTATTTCCATTTGAAATGCATCTATTTTTAAATAATGCACATTTCTGCTAGTGACTATTTTAATTTTTTTTTTTTTAATTTTAAATCAAGAAGCTATAAACTACCAATTCTCACAAAATTGAGCCAAAATCTTCAGAGCAGTGATCGTGTAATTTTTTTCTTAGGACAGAAATATGAAAAGTGAAAAATTTCGCCATTTCAATGATCAGCATAAAGAAATTTTTTTTCTGTACAAACTGTTCTTTTCATAATTTTCCGTACGCAATAAAGCAAGAATTATATTTATAGAAAATTTGCATATTAACTGTTTTATGTTACGAGTCGACTACTGCTACTGACCTTAATAACCTCGTTGGCTGCTCTTTACGATCAATTAATTATGGTCTAATTGTCACTAAAGGGCTGATATCACGACAATAAACCAGCTGTAATATGTTCTCTTGTTTAAGTAGTGGTTGTTAAAATAAAAACCATTACTATATCGTGCGAGACGAGAAAAACAAAAAATCGTCAATTTTCATACAATTTTCGTACAGAAATTCAACGTACAACAAATGATATTTACAATGATTATTATAAAACATGATTGCTTTTATTTTTTCAGTAAAGAAAATAATATAACTATTCTTGCCTCTAAATGTATTATGTATAAGTGAAATTGGTGTTATTTTAAAAAAATTCATAAATTATTTTAAAAGCCTTAACTTTATTTTCATTATAATTTTGTAAAAGTTTAAATAGTTCTGATCATTCGATAAAGGGTAAAGGTCAGGCTTCAGGGTAAATTAAATTACCAAGTTCATGCATCATTTCACTTTCTTCTGAGGGACTTTTCTAATCATGTTACATTATAGATTCTAAAAGATTTATAGAGTTCTACATGAGTATTAGAAAATTTATGTTGTTTAAAATATCGATTAAAATTAGATATATATATTTATGTACACACATATATGTATATTATATAAAATACAATCAAAAAAGTTATAATTAAATTTATAACAAGACATAAAATATGCGAGAGAAAGATGAATGCAGAAGCTTAACCGAGCTTAACTATTCGCAAATAAAACATCAAGCATTAACTAAAAAATTTAATTCTAAATAGAGAAAGATATAAAAATATATCGAGATATATTACTGCAAGAAGTCTGTGTTCTGAAGAACATATTATTTAGAAATTTATATAAAAAAATTCAGATTCTTAGTGTGTATCAATTTTAACTTTTATAAAAAAATTACACACACATATAACATCGATTCTTGAAAATTTGATTTATTCTAATATAATTTCCGTGTGTTTTAGTGTTTACTTTTGTATTTTAGCAATATTTTTAACAATATACAAAAAATATTGAAAATATGTTTAAAACAATCATTAAACATTTTTATATAGTTTGATGTTAGAACCACTTGTTTAATCAATAGTAAATTAACTCGAATCATTAATAATTTTTTTATAAAAGTTAAAATTGATACACACTAGATTAAGATAATCTTAATTTTTTTATATAAGTTTCTAAATAATATGTTCTTCAGAAGACAGACTTCTTGCAATAATATACCTCGATATATTTTTATTACTTTCTCTATTTAGAATTCATTTTCTTAGTTAATGCTTGCTGTTTTATTTGCGAATAGTTAATAGCTTCTGCATTTATCTTTCTCTCGTATATTTTATGTTTTGTTATTTTAATTGTAACTTTACTTTGTATATGTTAGCTTTTAAGCTTACATGCGCTTCGCTCTTTACATTATATATTATGTATATATATAATTTATAATGCTAATACATATATAATTTTATTAATAATTATTAATTTTCTCTTTACTTTATTTTCTTTATTAAATGTTTTGATACAAAAAATCGAAAGAATGGCAATGACAATGATGATGAAGATAATGGTGATAATGACGATGATGATGATAATGATAATAAAAAAAATAAAATAAAAACGACATAATAATATATAATATTAAAGAAATAAGAAAGAAATGAACAAAAAATAAACGAAGACAAAGATGACAAGAGAAGTATGCTTGTCGGGTAGCTTCGTCGAGTATCGTTCGTGCTCGAGAAGTGCTAAGAATATCGCAGCTAGCCATATTTGGCAATGAGATCGCGATACAGTACGTATTCCGCACGTTAACATAAACGTTGAGAGACTTAATCTTTTCTTTCACTTTTCTTTTTGGAAAAAAATAGAATCTTACGAGCATCTCCAAAGTCAGAAAAAACTGCGATCACGCTAAAGAAAAAGAACCGAATGCGCTAAAGTGTGTATTTTTATGTGAAAAATATCACTAAACACAATACTTTGCTTATTTATAACAAAATAATTTCAACTTTTCGTTCTCGAATCTATGATGTTTTACAAATAAGAAAAAAAGAAGCTTCGTGATACAAAATTCGATCCGTGCAAATTGTAGCAGATTAATCTTTCAATTGTATCATTTTCTTCGTTATTATAGATGATTTATAGTCCAAAATAAAGGGATACCGCGCCTACCTTTTAGATTCTAGGTCAGATCGAAAGGTGTGGTGAAGGTTTCAAATAATCAAACTCATTGCCAAATGATTTATGGAAGTAACTATCGGAAATAGTAGTTATTTCAATAATTTTGTCAATTGATCAAATTTTTTAATGCACCATTTTGCAAATAAATTTATCATTTCGCCTACCACAAGCATATATATGTACAATAAGTTACTTTTATATTGGATAAAGAGTATCAATTATATGATTATTATTCCAACTAATGGATTAAAGTATTATTTTAAAAAAGCAAATTGCATTACGAATGTTACTTTAATCATAGCAGCATTAAAATGGACTAGCAAAAAAATAATATCGTAAACACAAAGAGAGAAAAATTAATTTATATTTTAGAGTATATTTTTTCATGATCTCAGCACGTATATAATAAATTAAATAATTATTCTACTTTCATGAGTCTACTCATTGATTTTAATATGCTTTGAATATTTATATCTGCCACTTTTTTATTCACATACACATATACGTACACGTGTGTCCTATTTTAAATAAAGTTATCGATTTCTGATAACTGATTAAAATTAAATTGATAAACAGAGATGGTGTGACGTATCTGAATAAAATGTATAATGTAATCTATTTGACTCGATTATAGTTTGAGAAAATTTTCTTTTTAGATGCAAATAATATATTTTAAAGTCAATGAGAAAAATGTTTCGTTTTATTTTACATTATTAACAAAAATAAAACAAATGAATTTCGCAAGGAAATCAACAAACTTGAAAATTCTAGAATAGAGAGAGATAGAGAGAAATCCAACAAAAAAGATTGTACACGTTATAAGTCTATTCTCAAATATGTTATCGTGTTAAAAGTTAGTCCATTATTGTACATGTGAAAATGAAATTATTATGAATGTTATTTATATACTTTAATACTTCTGTACTTTTTTGATTTTGTACATTAACAGAATAAAAAATCAATTTTATAATTTTACAAATACTATCTATTCTATATCTGCAAATACTATTCGTTGTTCCTTGCCATAGTTTGTTGATGTGTTTATAAGTTTTGCTGAACTCTTGCCTTTTCAAATAATATTTAGTGGCAAAATATTTTTAAAATATACAATTTTTAAAAATTAATGAAAGTAACAGAAATATATTAAAATTAATTATTGATTTTACTTCAACATGTTTTGATATTTTACTTTGACATGTTTCATAATTTATTTTGATGAGTTTGTGACAAAATATATCTTATAAACTATAAATTTTTTGAGAATAGCAAATATTTTAGTAGACTTTACAAGCTTTTACACATTTTATGCCACTACATGTCAAAATAAATTATAAAATTTTTTAAATAATTCTATCTCAATATTTTTATGCATAAAATAATTATTTTACGTTTAAAAAAGTATTAAAATATAGAATTATAAAAAATCAACAGTTTATAAGCTAATTTACATAATATATTTTGATATGTATATGGCAATATAAAATATTTGTCACATTCTTCATAGAATAATAAATAGAATCAATTCATGATTCTCTTTTTATTCAAATGCAATATTGTACTTGCAAAGTGCAATTGCATATCTTCTCTTAAATGCAATTATCTATTTTATATATCAATTAATTCAGCTCATTATTCTTTGCGTAAAAATCTTAGTTATCGAAAAGTAAATATTTTACAAAATATCACATATGTTACATCACAACATGTAAAAATAAATTAGGAAATATCTCATAAACTATTTTTTGGATAATTCTACTTTAATACTTGATAAGAAAAATCTATTTATGTAAGAAAAAATATACATTATTTAAAAAATTGTACAAACATTAACATATTATTAAAAATGTATGTTATAAAAAATTGTCAGATGTATTATATTTATTTTTCTGAAACTTTTATTGAACATTTTGAACAGTAACTGGGGATGCATTACAAAAATAATTTAAGTTATAAAGTTAAGTGCTCATTCTGTATAATAATGAAATTTCTAATAAGAAAGTCAATTTTTAATTACAAATTTCAATAATGAAGTCTAATAGACTTGTATATATTTTTTAAAAAATTTAGAATATATTACAGAAGTATGTCAATTTCCTTGCTTTGTACATAATTTCATTTTCAACATTTTTCAGAAATAAATCTTATTTGCGTCTCTCAATCAAACTAATTTTAAGTTAATTCCTATAAATATTAATTACTTTAAAATTTAATAATATAATATTACATAATGTAATTCTCTTTTTCTATCTTTCTTTTTTCCTTGTTCTTTTCTTTCATTTTTTCTTGTTCTCTTTTTCTACACACATCACACGTGTGCACACATATATGTGTATATAACTATATAATATACACTAGCGAATTCTGAAGATAAGGAGGGGTTTCTACAAAATTATTTAGTGTAAAGTGAAAATATTTTCGCAAATCGGATTACAATTATTTCTTTTAATTTGAAAGAGGGAGAGGGTTTAATCCCAAACTTCTTCCTCCCCAGGATCCGCCAGTGTACGTGTGTATATATTGTATATTGTAATTATATATGTTTATATATTTATATATATATATATAGCTATTTTTCTGCTTTATCTATTTATCTGTATATATATTTATTTATATATTTTTATGCTTTATAATACGTATAATACGTACATTTCCACAATTATGTTAAGGAATGTTTAGCTACTAAGTGTAAATGTACACATATTTATAATTCATTTTTTTCTAACAAATTAGTTGCAAAAAATACAGCTGAAAGAGTGTTAATAGAATTTTAATTAGTAACAATAACAAAACAATATGGAGAAGAATAAAATAAAAAAGATGTAGTTATTAATCACAATTTTTAAATATAATTATAAGATTTCATCTCTTTTCTGATATTTTTATAAGAATTTTTGTCATCTTTGAATAATCTGAATTATACAAAATAAATTATTTCAATAATGTTATCTTATTCTTAATGTGATTCCACGTGTATATCTTTCTAATTTATCATCTAACTATAAAAAATGGAAGAAAAATTTATAGTTAACGGAAGCTAGTATTTTCTAGTAGCAAATAAAATAGCATTCGTTCGAATGCAACTGACTTTTTTAAGAAAATTATAACATAATTTTAAGACAAAAACACAATTTAAACTGGAGTTATGCATTTTTTTAAAATTAAAATTAATTTTCTATCTAAAAAAAAATATATATATATTGTGTTTTAAACTATTAATTTTAAATATATGTCATACTTAAAGAAAAAATAATAGAAATTGCAAATAGTTGACGTAAGCTCATGCATATACGTTTGGTATGAAGAACAGAGAATGAGAGAGAGAGAGAGAGAGAGAGAGAGAGAGAGAGAGAGAGAGAGAGAGAGAGAGAGAGAGAGAGAGAGAGAGAGAGAGAGAGAGAGAGAGAAGAGAGAGAGATAGAGATGAAGCCGATCGATACATCTAAGAATTAGTGCTTAAAATGGAATAAGAATATAGAATAAAATTCATAAAATCACCATAGTAATGCGGTAGCATTTGATGCAAAGAGAGAAACGTAAGAAAAACTATTCTCTCTCGCTCGTAAAAATCACATTCCATCAGCTTCGACGAAGACGAGCGAAAGAGACAAGTAGAAAAATGCACTAATCACTTGACAGAAAGAAAGACTCCTCGATTAAATATGCGCCTAAGTTATGCGTTGTCTATATATCTAAAAGAAAATATGTGCTACAAATACGTAATCATACCTAAATACAATACGGCCAACACGACCATATCCGCACCGTATTATCGCTCTACTCTGGTTCTCGATTGTCGCTGCTCAACAATAATAAGCTATATTCATTCACGTTCACCGTTTGTCATTCAACGCACTTCACCTATTACACCAAACCGCACCAGACTGATCGAAAACACGGCAGTAAACTTCATTATAAGCAAAGACTTCTCTCCGATATCGTCTCCGTGTGATTTTTCTCGTTAGATCACATATCACATGCATGCGAGCTAGTAAATTACTAGAAATACACTCAACAACATGCAGTATTTCTAGTAATTTACTAGCTTACAATACCACAAAAAAATCGCGATGTATCGTAGGCCTTTAGGAGATTATGTCCACGATATATTAGAATAGAACCCGATCCGAGGGTCACTTCGACCAAACTCCGATTAAATGTCGACAGGAGTTACGGGCAAAGTGTTCTTCTCAAAGACGCTTTTCCGCGCACGCGCATTGAACGCGGCTCTAATGAAGTATCAAATTTATGAGAAAGGGTGCTCTGTTAGATTTTCTGATATTCGTATCAGATATTCTGATAATCAATCTGAAATGTTTTACAGGTTTTATAAATTAATAAAAAACAATGTGCATTCGCTAGAGGAAATTTCTGGCACTAAATAATTATTTATAAAAATTTTACTTTTAATTCTTCGTTTAGAAAAGAAAATCAAATTTTTGATATCGATATTTTAATATCGATTTATTAATCAAACAATCAATTTAATTTATCGATTTATTAATATCGATTTAAAATCAATTTAAGAAATATACAAGAGCAATTTGAATGTTAAAAAACAAAGCATCACATTGTACTGATTAACATATAGATTGTCGCAATTATCTGCAATATAAAACTAATTGTCAAAGAGATAGTTTTTGAAAATATTATTTGAATTTTAATAAAATTTATAAAAACTCCATAATTTTTTAGAATAAAAAATATTTGAGAATCAGGTTTTCCAAATAGTTTGACTAATTATCACACATCTTACATTTTGCATTGTCTATATAAACAAATTTATGTGAACACTATAGATAACATATAAACAATTTATATACATGTAATTTTGAAGTTTATGATACATTCCTATTTGATAATCATTTAACTTTATACAGAATTGGATCTTTAATAATATTTTGTCAATGGTATAAAAATATATTCTCAAAAAGATATACACATACCTATTTATATATATACTTTTTATCAAATGTTTTTATTTTTCATTTTATTTTATTTAGTAATAATAATAATAAATATATAACTCTATAATATTTTGTTAAAAAAAGAAATTTACTTATCGAATTACATCTACATTAATACATGTGATGTAATATAAATTTTTATTAAATTTATTTCTAATGTATATATTTGGATTTTCTTGTATGTTTTTTTCTTAAGATTTAATAGTTTCAATCATGAAATGATAAAACTTCCTCTGTACATTTTTTTAAAACATTTAAAGCAAAATTGATATCGCTTTGATTTAAGCTAGCAGATATACAAAGTCTAAGACTAAGTCTAGGTAAAACTTTGTCCACTTCCAAATAAGCGGGAAGTATAACTGCCAAGTTATTTTCTACACATTTACTAGATATTGCTGATAATAATTTTTCTTCAATGGCACGATCTTTCTTCTCTTTTAAATATACATGCTTCAAAGGAGATTCCGTAAAACTTACGCACTCTAACATTGGTATTTGTTTAAGACCGCTGTCCATTGCTAAGGCATTGTTTTTTAATATTTGAAATATTTGTAAATTATTTTCCATGATATCCAACGAAGTAATAGCAGCGGATGCTAAAAGGGGTGGCTGAGATGCTGAGAAACAATAACCGAGTCCAGACAATCGTTGATGATCAATAACAAATGATGTTCCTACACAAAAGCCTCCAATAGTTCCTATAGCCCCTTCCAAAGATCCTAAAACATGTAAGGATGTATGCTATCATTATTGTGTATGTGTGTGCATGTGTGTATATAAAATAATATATAATATAAAAACTAATATAAGTATATAAAATAGTTTAACAATTATTTAAAAAATATATATATATATTTATATATTATTATTTGTGATTTTACAATGTACAATTTTTCTTACCCATTATCATGTCTATTTCGCTCCTGGGAATATTAAAATATTCAGTAACACCCTTTCCATGTGAACCGATGGTGCCAAACGATATTGATTCATCGATAAAAATCCTCAATTTATATTTCTTGCAAAGGTCTAATAATTCTGGTAAAGGACAAATGTTTCCTGTATTCATATATATACCCTCTATAATCAAAAAACGTTTAGTTTTCGCTTTCTTAGGATGTTGCTTATCAGCTTCAGCTTGCTTCATCAAGAGCCTATGCAAATCTTGAACATTGTTGTGCTCAAAATATTGAATATTTCCGCGAGATGCATCCAATCCTTTTTGAATGGCAAAGTTCACCTGACTATCCACGAATAGCAGATCGTTGCGTTTACAGTAAGCTGGAATGGCAGATGCGACAGTGGCAAATCCGTAGGAATAGATGATAGCTTCTTCGACATTCATAAAATTAGCCAAACGTTCCTCCAATTCGAGATGTACGTCGACGGTTCCGTAAAAACCTCGTGGACCACAAGAGCCAACGCCGTATTTCTTGATAGCCGCCACTGCGCTTTCAACTATTTCTTCACTGTCGCTTAATCCCAAATAATTATGGGTGCCCAAATTGAGGCAATCTTTACCATCCACTGTTATTCGTTTCCCGACCCTAGAACTCACGTATCTGGGACTCAGCGAGGGATGGCCTTCCGGGGGTTCCGGGACCAGAGATTCCGGTCGATATTCGGCTAATTTACGTTCCACCAGGTCTCTCGGAGGTGTCGAGCCATGATTGTTGTTTCGTCTCTTGGAGATGAACCAAGCCAGCCAGATCACCAAGATCACTTCTAAAAAGGTGTGATAATGCGGTAACGTACTCCGCAAAATCTCCACTGATTCGATAAATAAAAACTTCGTGCTCATTATTCTTATGTTATCCGAGCAATATATGCGCTATTTTCCTGCGACTATATATATATCATAAGATTTCAATCGGAATATTATCTTCGACCGCGTAACATTGATAACGTTAATTCTGATAAACTGATTTAACACACAAAATAAGTTTATATATATATATATATACATATTGTACATAGTTACAAAGATTACAAATTCCTAAAGGCTCATTCAGACAGGACGCGTCAAGCGTCAAGCAGCGAGCAGCAACCAATAAGCGAGGCAATATTTTTTACGCCATTGCTAATATTACCTCGCTTATTGGTTGTTGAATGGTTGCTGCTCGCTGCTTGACGCTTGACGCGTCCTGTCTGAATGAGCCTTAACATATTGGGCACAGATCATATAAGAAAATATAGATAGCCTCCTTGTCATCTGGGCGAATATACATGAATTAAATAATATTCAATATGGCTGACTACAGGATATTTCTGATTGACATCTGTGGCTCTGAAAGAGAGAGAGAGAGAGAGAGAGAGCACAATAACATTTCAGAACAAACTTGTGACTTGTGAATGAATTTTTAAGTGATGCCATTTATATTCTTTAAGATACTAAAACCTAAAACGATTAATCATCAAAATTGCTTTTAAAAAGCGTTTACTAAGCGTTAACTTTTGCTGAACGTGCAGTCACGCTGATTGGACTTTACCTTGTTATATTACAATTACGAAGCAGAAAGAAAAGATATTTAATAGATCTAACTTATAAAATCATTGTTTTTTTTTATCGATAAACAATAATTGTTTATTAAACGACGTAATAATGTTGAATGATTTATAATTATGCTAAATATAAGGAAAATATATCAGAAAGCGTTAAAAATGTATCCAGTGGGTACGCAAGCAGTGCAAGCTGGTAATATAATTCATTTTAATATATAAATATAATTATATCATAATATTATATATATATATACACATATAAAATTGAATATATATAAATATATATACATATAATATACTATGATATATATAGATATAGTATGTGTACATATATATTATTGTAATACAATATGAATTTATAGGAATATTAATGGGACTTGGTGATCAGATTGCACAGAATTTTATAGATAATTCGAAATCCATTGATTTTGTGCGTACAATAAAGTTTGCTGGGATTGGTTTGTGTATTAGTGTGAGTATATTTATACTACAAATATTGCGTAATATGTAAGAATTTAAAGTATCTTTTACACAGATGTTTCTAGTGTATATGCTTAATGTTTTTGGAATTTAATTTTGTGATAAATTATGTAGGGTCCAGCAACAAGAACATGGTATGGTATTTTAGATAAATATATAGGTTCTAAAGGTTATTCCGTTGCAATGAAA
The DNA here is from genome assembly GCF_030444845.1 of Prenolepis imparis. Classification (NCBI taxonomy): domain Eukaryota; kingdom Metazoa; phylum Arthropoda; class Insecta; order Hymenoptera; family Formicidae; genus Prenolepis; species Prenolepis imparis. The sequence continues at coordinate 12,385,400 of NW_028141163.1, forward strand.
AAGGTTGCTTGCGACCAATTGCTATTTGCACCAACGTTCATAGCAGTTTTACTAGTTACTATTGGTATTTGTCAAGGAAAAGATATTGAAAAACTAAAAATTAAAATACAAAATGAATATAGTGATATTTTAGTGAATAATTATAAGGTAATTATTATATTTTATACAAACTGAATTTTCTTTCACTTGCTTTAATATTTATTATTTTGCATTATTTTTAGGTTTGGCCTATGGTACAACTTGTAAACTTTTATTTCATACCTTTACATTATCAAGCTTTAGTTGTACAGTCAGTTGCTTTATTGTGGAATAGTTATATTTCATACAGAACAAGTTTGGACAAACAATGAATTTAGATAAATGTATATCTAATTAACAAATTAATAATTTGTATATAAATATATAAGTTTTAATATGTATACAATAAATAAAATATTTCATATTTACAATTAAAATATTCTGTAAAAATATTTATTTGTATAATAAAATTATAATCTCTTTTTGACGATTGCATCATATATTTTTATATATATATATTAACAAAGAAGGCAGAATAACAGATAGAAAAAATGAGATATGAGAGAAAAGAAGAGGAATATATATATAATAATCTATAAAATAATATTTATATAAAAATTATATAAAAATATTAATATAAAATAATATTTAAAAATATAAATTTTTAAATATTTAACTTATATAAAACATTAAAAAAGTAACAAATTATAACGACTTACAATTGAAAAATAACAGTAATATAATAAGTTTCATAAAGTAAACTTTCCCAAAACCCTGATATTAAGTAATATATTTAAATGAATTAAACATTTATTAGTTTATGGAATGGTTTTATGCGGAATGTTGATATCAATAAAATTTTAATTTTTTCTTTGTACAAATATTCAATACTATTCTCCTTTTTAAAAATTGAAAATTATGATGCTCTCTTATTATACATATATATTTTATAGATAGAGTGTAAGTACGTAATGTAATACATCTATAACACATAAATGGAATATAAAATTACAAATATAAAATTTTGTATTTTACACTATATTTTTTCTCTTTTATACTTTTTTATTCTATAACAAAAATTTTGACAAAAATAGTAAACGCAAATGTACTTATCTAATTACAAAGATTAACAGTATTAAATATGTATACATATATATATATATATATATATATATATATATATATATATATATATAAGGACATTACAAAAGATATTTACTGATTTACCTGAAATGCCTCAAAATCATTATCATTAACAACTTGTTGTCGAACATTTTTCTGCTTTTGCAACAGCAGCAGGTATAGTATCGGTAGTTTTAGACGATATGCACTGTCCGAGTAGTTCTGGACATAACACATCATTGGAAACAATGCTATGGATTTTTTTTAGCAAGTCATAGTTGATGCGTTGTGTTATTACAGCATCATGCCTGTTTTTGCATTTAATATTTTATTAAAATAATATCACATTTAAATACCGAATTTATCTAAATTTACAATATCGATAATATAAGGGGAAAAAAAGTATATATGATATATATTACTTACTTATATTCAGGATGTGAAATAACTTCTTTCCTTAGCCAGGCTGCAGTTGTTAAAAGTTCTCCAGAAGCTCGTTTCTGTATTAATTTTATGTATCTTTGTATAGTGCAATGTGTATCAGCATCTACATCCATGTTAGCGAGATATGAGTTAACTAATGGCACAAGACCAGGGAAAACACCATCCTAAAATACACAAAATTTGAATTTATCACTTAGAAAATATATTTATCGCGAAACTTGTATACAAAATAATTGTATACAAATATATTAGAATAAATTATTTAACCCTTTGACTTCTATGGATATATTGGCGCTCAGTTTTTTTTATCTGCAATTTGCATTATTAATTTAGCAATAATTTGTTAAAGATCATATTTTTTGTTTGTAATAGCTAGAAAGGCTTTATACACAATAATGACTACTTCTATAGTTCGTCCTTACAATATAGCAAGCATTTTCTGAGTAGTTCGCAAAGGGTTAAATATATGAATGTAATATTTATTAAAAATAAAAAAACACGAGCTATATGTATAATATAAAATATTACGTATTTTTTCTGAGATAAATGAGATGAAATACCTTTCCATTAATAATTTCGTTAATTGTAAATTCGGTGTATTCTGATTGAGCATCATCAGATTTTATGTCTGAAGTAATATCACGACGAAACCAAAATTTTTCCACCTTGACTGCATCTCTTTCTTGTGCCCTAACCATATTTTGATCAACCTTGCTGATTGGAATTAGAAGATTTAATTTGTAGCTCAGTATGACTCTTGTTAATAGTACCGTGAAACAAACTATTGCAGCATTTTCAAAATCTGTGATTTGAACCTCACATGGACGGAATTCTACACGCCAACCAATAGAAGAGTTTGGCGGTGGTGGTTTAAAACGCATAGTTTGCCAGTTTGTAGATTGTATATTCTAAAATAGAAAAAACAATATATTTTATGATTGTGTTAAAATAAATATACGCAACGTGTCCTATTTAAAAAAAATATGCTTAAATATATAAGAAACATCGCATTTTAGAAAACAATTTTGAACAAAAGTTGTTTGATTTTGAGGGGGAAAGAAGTTGATAATCTTAATTTTTTAAATAAATATTTTATAAGATATTTAAATTATTCACTCTTTGGCCATCTTACCCTTATAATTTTTTAAGGTTAAATATTGTGAGGAATCGATTATATAAAAAAAATTAAAGTGATTTTATTTAAAAAACTAGATTGACTTTCAAATAATCTTGAAAAATAATCTTAAAATTATCAATTTCTTTCTTCCTCAAAATCAAACAACTTTTGTTCAAACCATTCTAAAATGCGATGTTTTTTAATATATTTATGTATATATATATATTTTTTTTAATGAGACGCTGTATGTATATATATATAAATAGATTGTGTAAACGTTAATTATGCAATTGCAATTAATATCCATAAGTTAGCATTACAATTGTAATCTTACCTCAAAGTGATCGGTATCTTCCAAATCGTTCTGATGTATTTTTTCAGAAAACAAAGATACACTGTCTCTGATAAACAAATGAGCTATGTGTTGCGCGAGCAAATGATCGATATCGTTATCCAATAGTTGTTTATATATTTCATCATCGTATGTCAAAGGGACATCGTTATACTTTTCTCCTTGTTTGCTAAGATACGAATCAATAGAATCGTATCTGGATTTACTAATTCTAAATTTATTTTCCTTAAGAGGTTTCAATCCACGTTCCTCTTGTGTCCTGCAGTCCACTGATGAGGATATGACATTCCATCGACAATCAACGTCGCTTATATAACCGCGATAAAACGGACTAGCTGCAGTTAAAGCCAACTATCGAATGTTAAAGAAATGTTCTGTAACGTATGCATGAAAAAAACACTCTGACAGTATGTTATTGTTAAATTTAAAAAAAATGAAAAAATTGTTAAGCAATAATATTATTTAACACTAACCATGATTGGACATAAAGGTGTCAGTTGATCGTATAATGTTCTCGCTTCTTGTATGTTGCATGCTTGAAAGGTAAGTTGTAAACAACAACATCCCATCCCAAAACCCATTGCATCCATGTAAATGTGATTATCTTTAGCTGCCTTAGAAGAAGATCCATCATCTCCCTTTCTGGTAAGATCTTCTTTAAATAACAGAGGCACAGTTTCATCTCTGTAAACTAAAAAAATTCTATTTATATATCATGGAATTATACAAAATTAGAGAAAATAGAAAAATTTTCAATATTATTTATAATGCTATTACATACTAGGAATGTTTATAGCAACTTTCTCTCCACGTCGTTCTCTTATGTTTTTAGTCAACGTCTTGAAACGTGGATGACCAGGATATATAGCTTCATCAGGAAAAAATAAGCTCTTGGAGGCACCAGTATCGAATGTTGGATGAGTAGGAGGATCAGTAAAGTCAGGAGCTCCTACTCTGTAACAGAAATAAAAATTTATATAATATCAAAATATTTCAGTACACATTTAATGATTTATTCTCTTTACTACCTTGGGAAAACAGTTAGTGACATTAAAACTTCATTAGGTTCTAGTAATTTTGTTGCCTCTTGTCTTCGATAACGCATGTTAGCTTCAACAACATTAAAATGAGCTAATAATCCTCCATATGGTTTTCCAGGAGTTCCTTCAATCATATAAGCACCATATTCTGGTCTCCAAAGTGACTTTACATTTCTGTGAAAATAATTATACTATAATTTTATATGTATTTATTAAAAATCAATCCTATTATATAAATATAATACAAAATAACGTAAAACAACTTAGTTATCAGATTCTTTCAGAAATTTAAGTTTAAACTTTTTAAAATAAAATTTTGACAAAAAAAAAAGGATATTTCTATTTTTTCCAATTTTACACTTTTTATCTCAATAAGTCTCAAATTAAAAGTAAGGATTACTTAAAATTAACAAAAAAATGATGATAATTTAAAAATTTTTAGTAATTTTTATTTAATATTTACAATACTATTAAATAGAGAAAGAAATATTTTAATAACTATGTACTATTTAGTCAACTTACTTTGGATCTTCATTTTCTTTTTCATTTAAGATTTTTAATATTTCCACAGCTCTTAAACTAAGTTTTGCAGTTTTCAAATCATCATCAAATTTTATAAGCATGTACTCTACCTATAATCATGTTACATAAAAAAATTGTTAATATAATTGTTAAATATTAATGAGATTGAATCGCATGTGAAAACAAAATAATATAAAATAATATAAAAAATATAAAAAATAAATTATATTATGGATTGCAAAAGAAATTTTCTATTTATATTTTATATATATTGCTTTGAAATATTTTATATATATTAAGTGTAATAAAAGTATTTGAACCTAATCAAATATTTAATGTATGTGTGTATGTATACTTATAAAAATAAAATTATTACTAAAAATAATATGATTTTCTTAAGTATTAAATATTTGATTCAAAGGCATTCAAATAATCTTGTGCTAATCTACAATTATCACTGTTTTTTTTTAATAAAAATTATTTCTGAAATTTTTTACTGTGTAGTGAAAATACTTTTTAATATACACAGAAAAGAGGCAGAACAATATATCATTCAATAATCATGACAATGAGAAATGTAAGCTTGAAGTGATAAATTGATATCTCGATTAGCTAAAAAAAATTATGACAGTACAAACGGGCGCGGTAATAAATTATTACCCAGCGATTGTGCGATAATTGCACGATGTATGTACAATATCAAAAACATTGTACAATCAGAAGCAGAAGAGTTTTCCAGAAAGAAACACACATAAACATAACGCAATAGCTTATCAAATAGAAAAATTTTCGGGACTTTAAAAATTCTCAATCGCATCGCGTTGTTTATTTACTTTTTCTTTTTTTTGTAACTTATAAAGAAAAATCGAAAAAAGAGAAATCTTGAAAAAGAGGAATACAATTTCTTTGGTCAATTTCTCAATAATATTGCAAAAATAATAAATAATAAATTATAATAACAATTATATTAATAATTATATTGTTAATAAAATATATTATTACTATATTATTATTAAAAATGAATAACACGAATTATACAATGCAATTTTTCAGGAGATAACATTGGAAATTAAATTTATTTCTAATTCAATCTGTTGTAAAACATATGTATGTACCTCGTCACCCCATTTGAGAACGTCTCCTTGTCGATCTCTGAGTCTCTTATAAAGGTTAATAAATTGAATAACTCCATGTTTGCGCACGTGATCGGACAATTTCTTCGTCTCTTCCCAACTTAAGGGACTCCCTTCGGAAAGTAGACCCATCTTCGCAGATTTTGATCGATGAACGCAATGACAGCCTCCGAAAATTAACGTTTCAGAATAAATTTCGTGGAAAAAAACCGATCCAATTCACGACTCGTACTAACTCGTGTTCAGAAACTTCATATAATATTGGAGCACAGTATAATCAGTTACGATAAGCATCGACACCGTTGACACTTTGATGTTAAGTGGTCATGCATCACGTGACATGTCGCCATATTCTTGATTGGATAAAGCGGCAAATTTTAGAATGTAAATATCGTCAAATTGAAAGAATTATAAATAAAATATTAATATTTTAAAACTAAATATATAGAATGAATAAATATTTCAAAGGTTTATGCTTGCTTTTTAGTAACTTCAACTAGCAATATTTTAGAATCTAAAAACGAAAGTTTATTATTGGACATCGTACACACGAATTAAAACGATTATAATAAGATTTGGTCAAAACGTACACACTCAAATTGATCAAAATGATTAACATATGTAGTTAAATAATAATACACTATCAGCGCGCTAGCTGTGAGCTGTGACGTGACGCCGTGACCGTAACCGAATGAGTGACCTTACGCCGTCCCCCACCACGCGCCACATTTCATTCTCCCGTTCTCCCCACGCGCTACCCCCACTCCGCTCCCTCTCCGCCCCCACCACTAGTGTTGCCAATTTCAGGTCCCGACGTGCCGCGGCGGGTGGTGGGGGCTGGGGGGTGCGCGCGCCGTTTCGTCACGTGACCGCGTCACGTGGTTTGGTATGCCCCCCACCCCCACCGCTTCCCCCAAAATGCGCGCCGCATTCCACAGCGTCGTCGTCATTCGCGCAGCAAGATTCGAGCGAGAAAGTGCGCGCGATGACGTTTGACTCGTTTGATCGAGAAAATAGTGACACGAAACGCTCCGTCCTTTTCTAAACGCGATCGCGATTATCGGAAAACAATTCACTATACGAATTAAGGAAATTTACGTTTCGTGTTGTGGCAGCACTGTTAGTGAATTTCTGTGATAGTGCTAAATTCCGAATTCTCTCACTCGATGTACCATCTACAATTCGCGTGACTGTGCTTGTCGGGAAGCCGGATGATGATTGGCCGGCCGGAAATGTAGCGGTGTAAAGGTGCCTTATTGGGGAACTCCCTTCTGTTGAAAATTGAACAAAAAAAACAAAAGAAGTAATAAAATGTTTTAACAGTCACAAGTTTAAGGGAAGTTTATGGCTGTATGAAATTGCGTGAGAATTTTATTTATTCTTTACGTGCACTTCTCTCTATTAAATTTAGATCCGTTATCAAACTAAAAAGATTCAACAACATTATTATCAACAACGAAAATAGCGAAACGAGTACACTGAACTGCGTTACTCATTTGTAAGTAAAATGTGTTTCTTTGTTCTAAACATTTCTCATTTCTTCGTTCAAAAATGTCAAATAATAAATGTCGAATAATAAAACGAGCCACAGCTAAAATCATCTTGCATGTACTCAGTGACCTTGACAACATATATGTCAAAGTTACTGATTTTTGAAGATGGTGACCTTATTTGTGAATATTTACTGATTAAATTTTGTATTTCATTTTTATTTGATGCTACATAATTACTATTATGCTATTAAAATAATAAAGATGTTTGTAAAAAATGTAATATTATTTTATCAGATTTTCAAAAAAATATAATTATTTTGTAGGAATAGTACAATATTTTTTCAATATGTTTCAAAGAAGAATAATAGCAAATTAATCATTTTATATTATATGTTATATTTATACATATTATATATATTGAAATCTCCCATCAATTTTAAAATATGATATCGCAATACTATTTTTTAGCAAAAAAATGATATTTAATATTATTTATTTCTCATAGTCCTTGCCTTTCGGCTTAGGACGAACTTCCGGTTACAAACATTTATAAACATTGTTACAACATAATTCACCTTCCAATTCCAATACACCTCCATATATGATATTTAATATAATTAATTATTAATATCTAGCATTAATTATATATACTCAATTATTCATTATTTATTAGAATAATGATGTATTACAATTTTTGGATAATTAATATTAGATTATAAAATAACTGCAAAACATGAAACTTTAATAGATCATTTTTAATGTATTTGCATATTATTCAGTGTACTAATATAAAAGCTTTATTATGCAATCTTTTAAGATATATTTAATTTTCATAAAAAAATATATTATTATTTGCAGGATTGATAATAAAAATGAATGACTCTGCAGTGCGTAGAGTTGAAGATGTCATTCATCATTGTCGAACACAACTAGAGCTAAAAACATTATCTTATACATGGAGTATTGCCAATTTTTTGCAAACTACAAAATTTGTTTCAAAGTTATATTCTAATATATTCAATAATAATTTTTATTTATATATATCTGTTGGAACAAATAGTTTTAAACTTTGTCTTAATATAGATGAAAGTATAAAATGTGATAAAAAAGATATTAGAGCTTCTTATAATGTTTTTTTTATCACTACTGAAGGAGAAGTTAAGTTTGCATCATCAAGATGTAATATCAATCAGACACATAAAGAGTTGTGTGACATACCTATATTACTTCTTACCGAACAATATTTACCTAATGGAACACTTACAATATGTATTAGATTCCATATATTTGAGAATTTAGGTAACAGTACTATAAACTACTTATACAAACCGGTTGAGATGTCTGTGACAGATATGGAATCCTTTGTTCCAAATGAAAAATCGGACACACTTGTTACATTTGTAATAAACAAAGAACGTCTCCACGCAAATAGAATTTTGCTATGTTTAAAGAGTAAAGTCTTTGCAGCTATGTTTAACTGTGATCTGATAGAAAATACAAATAACGAAGTAAAAATAACTGATATAAAATACGATATTTTACAGCAATTGTTATCTTTTTTAGAAAATGGTTATTTATCTGAAGATGTAAGGACAGATGCAGAAGTAGCATGTGAACTTTTTATAGCAGCTGAAAAATATGATATAAAAGATCTTAAATTAATATGTGAACAATATTTAATTGCAAATATAACAATGGAAAATGTTATAGAATTTTTAAAGATTGCATATGTAAATAATGCAACAGTATTGACAAAATATGCCAAAGATTTTGTCAAATTACATATAAAAGATATTGAGAATACCTCAAATTTCAAAACATTAATGCAAGAATATCCTGAGTTATTAATTCAGATTGAAAATATTAAACTACCTTATTCATGTTGTAATAATCTAATATAATTTAAAGTATTATATGTAATTCTTTAGAATTATAATATCTAAATTTTACATTTATAAAAAGTTCACATGTTAAATGTCCCCCCCCCCCCCCCCCCATAAAAGCCGTTTTCAGTTTTATTTTAGAAAGATGCAGAAAAATATTGATTTTACATTATATAACGTGCGATAATTTTATATATGATTTTATATTATATATTTATATTATATAATATATATATTACAGCAATATTTATTATTATACTTGCTAGTAGAACCTAATCTCTTATAAGTATTGATAACTTTTGTTCTAAAAATAATTAATGCAATGTAATATGAAATATAGATTAAGTATATTTTATTTGTTCAGTTCATTTAATATATATTAAATATATGATATTCTTAAATTATATCATAATTGATCTGGACTTTTATTACTTCAAATTATGAACATTATATATATATATATATATATATATATAACATTATATATATATATATATATATATATATATAACATTATATATAACATTATATATATATATATAGAGTAATGTTCTTGCAGTAAAGTAAATAAAGCATAATTGCATGTCATACTAGTATTTTACATTTATAAAACAAATAATTCCAGAATGATAAAAGAGAGAATAAAACACATTATAAGAAAATATTTTGATAAATATTTTGATTTTTTATTTAATTTTTTTATTGTATGTTATTTACGTATGTTATTTAAGTATACATTTTTTATAGCTTTTGTTATTCTTTCATGATAAAATATATATAACAGTCAATATATATATATAATTGATATACAATACACATGCATAACAATATATTTCAAAGTATAACAATTAAAAAAAAGATGTAAAGTCAATTGATTAAGTATTTTGTTGAGTTGATTGATTAAATGTTAAGTTGATTGATATCTTAAAGAGTTAAATTGCTAAACAACAAGATAAACAAGTTGGTGATTAGGAAGGCAGGCACATTAGTAGTGGTGAATTACACGAGAAAGAAGATTCTTTTAATTTGTAAGGAGGTGGACAGCATACACCGCAAGATTTTAGCACAGAATATTCCGATGGTATGCAAACTTGATATGGTGACGATGAAGTATCACCGCAAAAAGATTCGCCCCACAAATTATCATTTTCATTCAATGCATCACTTCTTGCACAAAGCATTGAAGATATGGAAGGATCTTTAATATTGGTGCAGGACAAAATTCGCTTCTGACGATCCTTATCGCAAGTTAATTTACAATAAGCAGCTAGAGCCGCCTCTCTAGCTTGATCTGCGCAATAGAATTTTCGAAGAGCCACCTCTGCATCACCCAAATCAGTTAGCTTCAATAAAGCGCAGCGACCTGGTTCACAGACTGGATACAGTTTTGTCATACATTCTGGTCTACCCATGCAGTCCCACATCATGCATCTGTCTTGTAGACCATTTCTTTTAATACACTCACATCTGTACATTATGCTTGAGCGAAAATCAAAACTCTTACATGGTTTGACACATCCCTGTAATATGTTTAATCAATTAATTTGTAATACATTTTACAAGTAAATTGAATTATATAAATCCTATTATATAATCTATATAACAATGTCCCATTTTAATTAATATAGTCTAATATTGCTGAAACTATGACTGTGTAACGAGAAAATATTTCATACAAAAATTAAAAGTTCAAATTCAAAATTATCAACTTTTTTCCCCTTCGAAACCTTTTAACTTTTGTTTGAAATATCCTCTCGTTACATCCACATTTTTAAATATATTAGACTACATTAATTAAAATAGGAGGACATCCTATACACATATAAATATTGATTTTAAAGAATTTAGAGTTTATTAAAATAATTATTTAAATTATTAATGTTAATGAAAAGCTGTAAAGGATCAATTAAGACTGATCTTTTAAAAGATAAATAGAAAAACTAATACTGGAGACTCACAGAAGAAGGCAGAATACAAGGTGGTAATTTTGCAGAACGATATATCATAGGTGGACAAAGCGGCTCGTCCCATTCACATGGTTTCCTACCCATAAATTCTGATAAATTATACTCATTCCATACATACAATATCTAAACTAAATAAAATCTTACTTCCTATCCATAGAACTGATTAAACATTTCAGTTGTGTTAATAATTTGCGTCTTCTATCGCAATTTGGATTTTTACCATCACAGGGCATTTTTGCTTTTAGATTGTATAACAATATTTTATTCTAAAATTAAACTTGGGTGTTTTCCTTTTTTTGTTATATTTTCTATTTTTATTTTTTCGTATTATATATATATATATACATTAAATACTTAAAATTTAGCAATTGTGTATTAATTTAAAAATAATTATTTTAGATTGGTATACTGAGAATTTTTTCTAACATCATAGTTGTGTCAATTTATCAAAATAACGAGTTTCCTAGCAACTGAGTTGATTTGTCAATGAAAATTCTCGATTTGTTATAGGTATATATTGTATAGAGTGATACACACGTATATTCAATGATACACATGTGTATATGTAAAGTTCATATATGTATAATAATCAAACATAAATATATATTGTATTTGTTTAAAATAACAAATACAACAGTCAAAAAATATATTTTTACATTTTTAATGCCTAACAATTGGGAAATATGTATGTCATGTGTAAGAAAAATATAAATATAAAAACTAAAATATATATATGTATATATTTTGAAGGAATCATTAATATCAAAATATATGATAATATATTAATACTGATGTATTATATATATAGTTTATTACACATACAGATACATTATACATTATGTAGTACAATAAATAAATTTATATGTATCTTTCTTAATTTTTAATAAAATACCTTCTTCGTTAAGTTTTGAAATTAAAACAGCAAAATTATTTATCAAAATACCTTTGGACATAGCAAGTTCTTTTAATTCTTTTGTTGAAAATGTTTGGTTTTTATCCATATTTACTGTTTCTTCAAGTGTCTTTATAAACGTTTTAATCTGTATAAAAAAGAATTATAAACAATATAAACTGTTATAGAATTTTGTGTGTATGAATAGTTTTATATAAATGTAAGTAAATTATTATATACAGACAACTTACTTTTTTATTTGTTAATTTATCATCAGAACTTAATTTTGATGTTACATAATCTTCTTCTAATGCGTTTGTCATTGCATATTTGAATATATCTATTACGTCCAATGCATCTGATTCAGTTGCTTCAATACGTAATTCCAGTTTTGCTCTAGCCTATATATAATAAAATATATAAAATATCTTGCTTCACATACACACACATATTTCTCTCTCGCAATAAAAGATACTAAACCTCAGTTAATCGAATCATAGCTTCTAATTGTCTGTTGAATATTGGTATGCTTCCAGATTGTTTATTTTTTGATCGAAGTTTTAAATAATAGTCCTGTAATATTGCTGCAGCTTTAGCTGACAGTTTTGGCTTCACATATTGTCGTGCGTAGGAAATATAAGTTCGAAGAATAGGTTGTGGTATAACTTCAGTAGATAATGGCAGCATTAACTTTTTCCTGAAATGTTTATTATAGTCAGATTTATGTTTCTCTTAAATAAAATAATACATAGTAGTACAACATCGAATATAGCATAAAATATTATTAATTAGTGTTTTTTCTTCAATTCAGCACATATATTGCATAATGAGAAAAAAAAAGTTATAATAATCAAGAGTATGATCTTATTTTGCCCTGTCATTTTCAACAAACAGCAAAAGGGATTCTATATTATTACTTACTTTAAAGAACAGTCGTTAGTAGATGACTCTATAGATTCTTGATTGAAATTTGTATGCGAATTTGTATGAACCATCATAATATGTTTGCATAACAAACTATCAAAGTGCTGTCATAAAATAAAGAGAGAGTGTCAAACAGTTCAATATTTGTTCAACAGGGATGTTTATTTGTCCTACCTTGTCTGGTTCATCTAATAATAAAAAAATTAAGTCAAATCGTGAGAGAATAGGCTGATTAATATTTAAGTTTTCAGCCATTGTTTTGCTCTTGTCATATTGCCCTCCGATAGGATTGGCTGCTGCAAGAATTGATGTCCGGGCAGGAAAGGAAGCTATTATACCTGACTTTGCAACAGTAACACTTTGTTGCTCCATCGATTCTAATAATGCCTAGAATAATATATACATATAAAAATTAGTTTTAAGTATATAAATAAATTTGTTGTTATAAATAATCATATTATTTTACCTCATGCTGAGAACACATTTTATCAAACTCATCGATGCAGCAACAACCTTGATCCGCTAAAACTAGAGCACCTGGTTCTAAAGCAAAATCATTGGATCCGGCTTCTTTTGTAAGAGTTACCGTTAATCCGGAGGATGTACTTGAATTGCCGCAAATATAAACACCTTCAAAAATTTATATTTTTTTATTAAACATTTATATTTTACAAAGATACTTGATTTTATCTCATATACTTTTCATAGATATACTTGGTTTGATCTCATATACCTTTCGTAGATATTCGAGCACATGCTTGTAACATCTGCGATTTGCCAAGACCAGGATCTCCGATTAACAAAATATGTATATCATCTCGTAATTGGGCGCGTTTTATGTTTCCCCCAAATAAACTTAATATTAATCCAGCTTTGACTATTTCATGGCCGTATATACTAGGGCATAACGAATGTATCAATAATGCAAAAAGATTTGATTCTTTATGTATATTCTACATATAACAAAAGAAACATAATTATTTCAGGATACAAGACTTAATTCCATTTTATATTTAACAAAAAGAAAAAAGATACACACCTGTATAGCTAAATAATCTTTTAAAGAAATTTCATTACTCATAGAACTCTTATTTTGACATTTACGTTTGTTATTGATAACTGTTATTGCTTTCATATATAATGAAAATGGAGTTCCAGCTTGTACTTTAGTTACATCATCGACTCCTTGTACCTAAAATAATTTGAGCAAATATATTTTTATCATATATTAATAATAATGAGATGTAGCAGCATCATTACAGAATTTGTACAGAAGAAAAAGACTTTTCTGAATGTAATATATAATGGATATTTCTCTATATAATTATAATTATATTCTTGAGAATTACCTTAACAATGCCTGTAAGTGTTATATCATCACCAGGCATACAAATATTAACTAAATTATCCATAAGTTCCACATCGAGTATTTTAGGCATTTTACCTTTATTTTCCTGCAAAACATAACACATTTTTATATTCATATTTACTTTATATAAATACTTTACTTCAAAGCATATTAAGATATTGTTATATATTACAATGCATTTAAAATACATTATCTATGTTTGTGTGTTTGTTCTTATCAAATATTAATTTTTTTAACAATTTAACAATTTATCAAATATAACTGTTATAAAAATAAAACTGAAATATATTTGTTTGTATTTATACCTAAGATCTTATAAAAAATAATAATAATCATATCATTTAATTATATTATAAATAGCAAAATACTACCTGCTCATCGTTAAATGGTTCCTGTATCCTGATTATCTGGAATAAAATGCTTTTCACAAAAGGTGAATCCAAGATCGGGTAAAACTTTGATATACCACAAATATCACATTTTTTTGGCAATGTGTATATTTCCTCAGACTGTTTGACTAATTTTTGCAAATGACATTTGGAACAGGCAAATACCATCCACTGTATGAGATGTTTTATTCTGCCAACTCTTATCACACAGCCTCTAGTAGATATCAATCGCTCTAAAAAGATTTCCATAAAACAACAATTAATTATTATGCCATAAAAATAGAAAATTAATGAATATAATGAAAACTAATGTATATATATTAGATATAATTTTTAATAGAAGATATATAAGCCTATATACATACCATAATAATTTAACTTAAGGTCTCGCAAACATATAATTGGTTCATAATTTAATACACTTAATTTGAGTGCTGGTAAACTGCTAATAGAATTCAGGACATATTGTAAATTTTCTTCTGGCACTGTTTCTAAAATTTTCTAAAATTATAAAAAATTCACAAAAATTATAAGAGAATACAAGTAATCAAGAATTTTGTTGATAAAACCCAAATTTTATTTATATATTTCTTGTAATATATAATTTAATTTATTTATTAATTACTTATTTATAAAAGTAAAATAGAAATAAAAATATCAATATTTATTTATTAATATTTAATAATAAAAAAAAACAAAAATACCTGATGAATACCAAGTTTCATACAATTTAACGTGTTTGTTGGATTCTCATGAATTTTATGTTTAAAATTTGGCCACTGCTCCATAAATTCACTATCGTTGCAAAGTTCACAGATGTCAATGTCGAAAGACATTCCTGCTTCCAAATTTACCATAGTAAACAACGAAGACAATGCTTGATGTCTTTCTATAAATGCCTCCATAGCTTCAATTTGTTTCGTAATAGCACTATTAGATTTATATTCTGTATAAAATAATTTATTAATATATAAGAGATGCAGAGCAAGGTATATATATCTAAGAAAATAAATTTGTTTTCTTCACTATATTGATTACATACTAACCTTTGTCAGGGAAAAACAACCTCCATCCATAATAAGGAATATCTGTATTCCTCCCAATATCGAGTTTATCTGGACTATGGTTTGTTTTGTTTTGATCTAAATAATGTTACATAGCATAAATATATTTGTAAGATTTATTTAAAAATTTGAAATATTTCATTTCTAAATATATTTTTTCATATTAAGTTTTCTTTTTATATCAACATAAAATTAACTTTATTTGCTTTAATTATTTATTTTGTATTGGAGTATGTATTAACAAAATAATAATAACATACAGAATATATATATATATATATATATATATATATATATATAAGCAGAGTTTCAATACTTACATGATTCATCATTATTTAGTTTAGCAGTTTGCATCGCTTTCCATTTCTTTTTACGAAAATTTGTCTTATCGCACATAATGTTCAATAATTAATATATATATATATATTACATATGTAATGACGAAGAAAAACACAAAAGTTATTCTATTTTTTAAATATCAAACTTCTTTCTACTTGTTTCTCAAAAGAACTCAGAATTATTAGAATCAACAATCAACAGAAGTGATGTGAAACGTAAGTCGAACATGATGGGAAACTAGGGATACAAAATTTCATTGCATATGCGTGAGAACTGTCATAATTGTTATGTTCATTATTATATTAAAATATGAATGAATAAACTTATGCCACAGTATGATTATGCTATAAATATGTTGTTCATAAGATATTTTATATAGCTTAAAGATTTTGTTTTCATAAAATTTACATAAAATTAAATTCTTTAAATATACACGTCTTTTTAGTTTATTATTTCCAATTTATTATTTTTAGTACAAATTATTTTTAATGTATATATACTAAATTATTTTATTTAATTTTATTTTCAAATCATTTTTTTTTTATTTTATTAATATTTTACTTTGAATATTTTTAATTTTACGATATTTACATTTTGAAATTTGGCGCTTTATTTCCAATAAGGATATGACGTTGTGTCACATGACTTGCAACCACTCAAAAGTGTCGACGCTTTTATTTAAGGTGCCTTTTCATGCTGACGCTCGACGCTCATTTTTAGCGTCAAAAGACGTCACGTGACCAAAATTGACGAATTGGTATCTTTATTTTTGGTCACGTGACGTCTTTGACGCTAAAAATGAGAGAGTAGTGATATAGAAAGAGAGGGAATGCACTCGGGTGACGTTTCCGAACGCAGCCCTATTATGCACCGTGTGATTTCTACCTAAGGGTCATTCCACAATAGGTTGCAAATGTCCTCGTTGCCAGTTGACAATTGCGAATTGACCAATCAGAGCAAAGCACTTGTCAGCTAATTGGTCAATCCGCAACTGTCAACTGGCAACGGGGGTATTTGCAACCTATTGTGGAATGGCCCTAAGGGTGATATTACATTTGTCGTGCGACAAACTTTTTAAGCTCATTGATTGGCTACAAAATAGAGACTTGAGAAATTTTCTATACTGCAGCCAATGAATGCGCGCTTAAAAAGTTTGTCGCACGACAAATGTAATATCGGCCTAAACTGTGGTTTATGGTAGAGCGTCATGGAAAGGTACCTTTAGTCGAGCAATCGAAAACTACTTCCGGCATCCGGCAAACGCCCCAGTGTGTATCTATTGCTATCGTTGTATTAAAATTTTTACTTAGAGCGATTTTTGCTCAGTGTCTTGTTGTTTTTATCGATTTTATTGGGAAAGAGCAGTTATGCAGCGGTGAATCGTGTGGAAATCTCGCTTCGTGGTGAGTCGATTTCTTTAGACGATGATATCATAACCGCTTGAAGGGATATTACAAATTCGCTTTCCGATGGCTTTCTGTCAATTCTCGATAAGAAATTAAGCGCGGCTAAAAGTGCGGAATAATATATAATTAAAAATGTATTCGAGCTTCCTTCACTTTATTTTGTACGATATTGTTGATCGGAAAACACCTTATAAGGAGCAAAGTTTGGTTATCTGCTGTATTTTGGCTAGAATTGCTCGTATGAATCATGCATTCCATTTGCTGTTTAATACCGGCATCTAAGCATATACTGGGTGAACCGTCATAACATCACCTTATCATTAATTATTCTGTTGATGGATCGATCAATGATTTAAAGAGGTACGATGATTATAGTACCTATACTGTTTATTGTTTTAACTTTCAAGGTCATCTTTAATTTTTTTATAGATATAAAATTTTTTTACCTTATTAATTATTCCGTTAGTAGACTGATCAAACTTTTTTTTAGTCGCATAATATGATTGAAAGAGGCCCCTAAGATGATTATAATATATTTTTTATTAGTTTTTTTCCCTAATTTTCAAGGTCACTTCCAATTTTTTATAGATAAATCCATAATTTTTTTTTTTTATGCTCATCTTTTAGCAGATATTGAAACAAGTATCAAAATATTTTAAAACTGAATAGTTTATGAGAAATTGTACTCAATTTGACATGAACTGTAAAATATCTTGGTAAACTATTCAATTTTAAAATATTTAAAGATCAGAAGAGATATATATTATAATATCATCTTAAGGATCTCTTTGAATTATATTATTATTAAGTAATACAAAAAAATTTTGATCAGTCCAATAACAGAATAATTTAAGATTCATGTTTCGTGAGTCGTACACTATGTCAGACTAAACTTTTTTGAAGATTTATCTATATATAATTGTCATTTATGATAATTTTTGATTTATTAGTTTTTTATATTTACAATATAAATATTTTATAAATTTGAGATTTTAATTTATCTACGAAATTCACTTTATTGGAACATATAGTCTTACAATTCAATTGCAAGATAAAATAATATGAAATATATTGTACATAAAATATATATAACATAAATTCTACCAAATAAAAATAATATAATATTAATTAACAAACTATCGGACATTTTATCAATTAAAATACTTACATTACATTTTAATATATAGCAACCTTTTACAAACAATAGTGCAAGAAAGAGAGGAAAAAGAAAAGAAGACAGAGAGCAAAGTTGCAAAAAAAAATTGCCATATTCAATTCATTATCAATGTATTTGTTAGTATAATGCAGTTTATGATCATGTTACATATTCTTTTATGTGGAATTATATGTGAGTTATTTTTTTATTAAAATTCTTAAACATATAACAAACATATATTCATGAAAAAATAAATGGGATTTTATTTTAAATAAATGGGATACGTTATTTTAAATAAATGGCAACTCCTATTTTATTTTTCACTGGCTTATCTTTTTTATGTAAATTATTTTTGGTTATTATTAATTGTAAAATTCTTTTGTAAAAATATTATAACATATTTAAAATAATATTTTATAAGGACGCGGTACACAAAATATGATAGTTGATACATCACTGTACTTTTATAAAATTTAGTATATTGATAAATAAACTCTTTGAAAAATAAATTGCAAAAAATGTCCATTTGTGATCAATTAATGAATAATTCTTCTGTTATCTTGCACAGTTTAATTCTTTGAATGTTGGATCGCATTATTGAGAGAAATCTAATCAATATCTAAATGTTATCAGCATGAAGATAAATCTTGAATCTCTTAAGTTTTCTTTAATATGTGTCGTGTATTTTTATCTGCGTGTGAAATTGGGGACAGTGCCAAATATATGTATATATATTAAGACAACATTCTGCAAGAAAGATGCTATAGTGATATATCTTCTATCCAAAATAATGAATTTTTTCGAACATAAAAATGTTTGTAAATTCTGTGCACAATAGAAAAAATTTCTGATTTCAATGTAATATATATGATGTATTTTTAGATACATATGATAACGGAATCTTTTTATATGTATTATATGCTATTATCATTGCAATTTTGTTCCATTATGAATCATTTGTTGCGCGTATTTGTGTACAAGCATATTTGCATGAGATATTACCGGATTCTCTAATAATAGTTTGGAGTATTCTCGCGTCGGAAACATCATTTGAGGTATCTTTCAGTTTCTTGCCAATTTTCAGAAAGTCTAGTAGGTGCACTGGTAAGAAAAATTACAGTATTTAAAAAAAAAATATTTAAAAAATGGATAAATTGCGCGCACGCACATATATACAGATAGGACACATATGTATATATTTATTTATCTATTTACATAGTATTCTTAATGTGGTGATTATATTATAATTAAATTAAATAGATATAATTAAATAGATAAATAAATATATATATATATATATATTTGTTTATATATATTTATTTGCAAAAATAAATTACAGATTACTGGAGTGGCGATAAAAAATATCTAGAAGAATTGTTGAATCGACTGAAAGAGACGTAAAAGACGACTCGTGTAAACTGTGAGGTCTAAACTCGAAATATCGTAAAAACAAGTATACTTCCTTGGAAGATATCTACGTCTGCAGCAAGTAATTTTGGGACATTGGAAGAAAATTCTTCATTGTTGATTTTCAATCAGCCTACAAGCATGTCTACAGCTGGATACGAGGATCTTTTGAATGGACCAGTTAAAACGTACTTGGAATTGAGTAAAAAAATCGGCGGTGATGTAGCTGCTCATAGCAAGCTCGTGGAGAAGGCTTTTCAGTTAGTATATTTCTACTTGTTAAAAAAAGATTGCGTACAATCAAATATACATATAAATATATATATTGTTGAATGCGCCAAATAAATTATTTTAAATAAATTTGAATTAATTTTAGGATTCAGCTGCAATTCGTGCGAACGGCGGCAAATCGTTCTGCACCTTCAAATCAATCCGAACAAGTTTCTCTGCTCGCTCCTATGTCCGCGCAGATCCAGCAGATCCAAGAATTTCGCGAGAAAAATCGCGGATCCCCGTTCTTCAATCATCTATCGGCAATTAGCGAGAGTATCCCGGCTTTAGGATGGGTTGCCGTGTCTCCTACGCCAGCTCCGTATATAAAAGAAATGAATGACGCCGGTCAATTTTACACCA
Organism: Prenolepis imparis; assembly: GCF_030444845.1. Classification (NCBI taxonomy): domain Eukaryota; kingdom Metazoa; phylum Arthropoda; class Insecta; order Hymenoptera; family Formicidae; genus Prenolepis; species Prenolepis imparis. The sequence goes on from NW_028141163.1 coordinate 12,406,070, forward strand.
ATCGTGTATTGAAAGACTGGAAGGAAAAGTAAAGCTTTTTTAGAGTTATTTGTATATTTTATAATTTAAATAAGAACCAAAGTGTATGTATTATAATGCTTTCTTTCTTTATAGAAATAAAATACACATAGACTGGTGTAAAGCGTGGGTACAAACGTTGACCGAGCTGCAACAATACGTTCGTCAACATCATACAACAGGTTTAGTATGGGGAAAAACTGGTGCTGCACCTATGGGTATACCACCTCCTCCACCTCCCTCGATGCCAATCGAAGATCTGTCACTAAACGTAGTAAACGATGACAGGAGCGCTCTCTTTGCTCAGATTAATCAGGGAGAAGATATCACGAAAAGTAAATATTTATTTTCTTACCCTTTTTTTTGTATGCCATTCTTTTTAGAATTTTTTGATCTTACAGTCTTTGTGGATATTAGCGATGGAATTAAGTATCTTACAAGTAGATTCGAATTTGTTTGTATAGTTTCGAATTCTCTATGATTATTTAAAAAAAAGTATGTTCAAGTAGACTCGAATCTGAATCAAGTACATATGTTCGAATCTTTTATGAGTATTTATGAGAAATTTTATATTATATGTGTATGTACATATTATTTTATATTGTATATATACAAGGTGACCCATATATAATTTTAGCTTCATTAACAGCTTCATTAACATTAATATTTCAGAAACTATGCCATCGATTTTAAAGATTATAGTTTTGAATTGTATGGGTCTGAAAATCATAGCACTCTACTCTGACTTTAACTTATTAAATGTTCAAAATGTTCATCATGGACTTGCAAACATGTATTTATTTGAATTAACAAAATATTTCTAATTTCCTACATTTGATAGCATTTCGGGAGTCACTGAAGTGTAAGCGTTGGATATTTTTTCCTTCATATTTTCTTTCGTCATCAGCAGTTCAAACATAACTTTGTCTTTCACATATCTTTACAAAATAAATCTACTATTAAATGTTAGGAAAATACTTTGTCAATTTGAATAAATACATGTTTAGTCCAGGATGGATATTTTGAACATAAAATAAATTAAACAAGTCAGATTGTGTGTATATATACATATACTGTTAAATTTGATGCTATCCCTAATTAGAAGATCTAATATTTATATTTTCTATAGATTTGAAAAAAGTTACTATATATATATTTATATATTAAAATATACAAATAACAATATATATATATATACTGTTAAATGTGATGCTATCCCTAATTAGAAGATCTAATCATTATATTCCCTATAGGTTTGAAAAAAGTTACTTCGGATATGCAAACGCATAAAAATCCTGGTTTGAGATCCGGACCTGCACCATTTAAAGCACCAGCAGTTGCTAGTGTAACACCGATAAAAAGTGTTTTACCAGCGAATGTACCTATTGACAAATCACCAGTATTTACTCGAGATGGTAAAAAATGGCTTGTGGTAAGTAATTAATGTTTCATGATAGACAAGTAAACAAATAAATATCTATTTAGTTACTTATTTATTTGCACGCATATACCTTTATTATAATATGTATTAATATTTATTATTTCTTTACAGGAATATCACAAGGGAGAAAATTTAGTAATCGATAATGTGGAAATGAATAATGTGATTTATATGTTCCGATGTCAAAATAGTACACTTACTATTAAAGGCAAAGTAAATTCCATCATTATGGATTCTTGTCGTAAATCATCGGTTGTATTTGATTCTCTTGTATCAAGTATCGAATTTGTTAATTGTCAAAGCGTACAAATGCAGGTATGTATAAATGCACCATCTTTTATTAGCATGTTTTTTTATTATCACGGTTTTAAACAAAGATATAAGATATAAATAACATCAATCATGCTTAAAAAATAATTATTGCCAGAAGAAAGTTTTGTTTTTTGGTGTTGCTTTTAATTTTTTAAAATTATTTAATAATTCAATGTATAAAAATATAAAAATGTGTAGAAAAATATATTCTTATAAAAGAGAATTTAATAAATAAAAAGCTTAAAAATATTTACATAGATTAGACACATATTGTACATGTATTGTACATGAATGTGATATTTTTAGACATACGTTGATATTTAAATCTTTCTTTTTATTAAAGATCGTTTCTGGCTGCAATTTGGAAATACGTTTGCAATAATTTCCTATTGAATAATTTTTTGTTGGAGACGATAAATGTGCGACATATATTTGTTTCAGATATTTTTCATCATTTTATTTTAAATTATTTAAAATGAGATGCCATCTGCATTTAATATTTTCTCTGCTTAATTCTAGAAAATAATAAATGTAATTGGAGACACATTAATTGGTCTTGCATTCATCAAATAATCATGTCCTGATTTACTTAAAATAAGATTTGAGTCAACAAGTTTCGTTAAATTAGAATATTTGATATTCAGTAATTTACTTAACGTTATTATATTTGTACATTCGGACATTTATTTATAGGGATTTGTCTTTTAATAATATTTTGTTTTATTTCTTCTTTTGTACATTCGATTTTATGAACGTTTTTTACATTTGAGATAAAAGATTTACAATTTATATATACACTATTTTCACATTATTATTTCTTTGTTTGCGAAGCATGAATTGATCGGATTGTAGTTTGATTTTGTCACACATTTATCGATTTCAACAATTTTTGCATCATTTGTTGCAACATCAAGGGGAATATATAATGTCATTGAAGATTTAAATACTTTTAGCGATTTGTGTCTGTTTCTGAAGATTCGTATTTATATCGACTATTTCTTTTTTTTTATTTATTCTGTCGTTTTTTATATTTGTCACAATATGCTTTTCATAATTGGGCCTGCCCAAATTGTGCGCAGACTTTGAACTATTTTTATAGTGATATTTTAAAGTTATCGGAAGAGACAAATCAGTTTCCTTCTTTTTTAATTCTATTGCTGTTGAGTGCATATTATTCTTGTAAGAGAATTTATCCTCAATACGAGATGTAGGCGCAAACATTCCTAGATTTCTTCTTAAACATATGTCCGAATAGCACTTTAAGATACTATCTTTGATAGAAATTTGATGTTTATAATTCGGTCCTGTATTTATTGAAAGGTCAGAGAAATTATTCAAAGAATTAGGGACTTCTTGATCAGTGCTATTGCAATTGGATAATGCGGCCAATCTATTATGTAATAGTACATGACTTGTTTCATTTAAACATCGTAAAATGTCATGTTTACCTTCGAAAATCGCTCTATTTTGGCTCTGAAGAAAAGTATCTATGTAATCTCTGATACTTTTAATATGTTCCAATATAAGATCTTCGAACTGAATATTTCTCAAGATGGTTTTTGTTTGCATTGATTTTTCATTTGTATCAATTTCACTTTGATGTTCCACTGGTATTACTATTGAAATCACTTTTTCATAAACTGGAGGAGGCTTTAAGGAAACGTCGCTTCTAGCATCATTAGAATGTGTCAGATTGGTGATGCTAAAATATTGCGAAGCTGTTTCAGAAATGCAATTTTGATTCTCCATATTTCTCTGGCTCTCATGAGCGAATGCATTTATTTTTTGCTGTAATAATAATTCAGGAAACAAGTCGCTTCGTTGTTTCATGTCTAAGTAAATATAACATTGATTAATTTTGTCATGAAAATCACCAGTAGGTTCTTCTATTTTGACATCTACTATTATCGATGGAAAATTAAGGTCATTCAATTCCGACAGAAGTTTATCTCTGACATCATCCTCTTTTATACTATCTATTGGGCACTTTTTTCGAATACGTGTTAATAAGACTTTTTTAAAATGTAAAGCTTCTTGAAGCAATAATGCTGTAGATTTTTTTTCTCCGTCGCTATTATTTGATATTTTACTTTGGCCATTTTTAGATATTATTACATTTGCTTGGCATTGTTCTTCATCGAATATATCGCTACATTTCTTAATAGTAAAGTTCTTAATTGAAGACATATTTTGAATTGAAGATTTAATTGAAGATTTAATTGAAGATTTAATAGAAGATGAATTTTGAATTGAAGGATTAATTGAAGATGTATTTTGAACTGAAGATTTATTTTCAATTTGAATATTTTGATCCTCGAAAGATGATTCAGATGATAAAATGTAGCATATTTTCTCTGATACTGTCTCGGGTGTATAATACTGGTTAAAATCTTTGGAACAAGCATTTTGCAATGTGATATCATTGTTAGAACATTGATACGTCTTAGATGTATTCGATAAATATTCGACTGAGGAAGATAAACTTTCTTCATCGATTTCATTGATTTTATCTATTGATTTTTGTCTTCCCGACGATCGAAGACTCTTATCCCGATAGGTTCGCAACATATTATGTAAACTGCGAAGTCTCTTTTTAACTTCGAACAAAGTTTCTCGTGAAGATTGTATATCATGCGTTGTTTTACTTATTGGGAAAATTGGAATCAGTTCTTTCGGTGATGCATCGTTATTCGTTACAATTACAGTGCCGGTAGATACATTTACATTACTTGGATGATATTTTTTAGCATTTTGTATCATTTTGTTCTTTTTTTTCATCTCATTTATTTTTTCTTCTTTCATCTTTGTATGAGCATCACGAGAGTATGTCTCCTTTTTTTCTGTCATAAATAAAGCTACCTAAAATATAAAAAAATTAAACTTTTGTGTAAGATATTTTCTCATTACAGCTATAGTTTCACTAATATTTATTAATATTAATTAAAATGGGACACCCTGGGAATATATACATATATTCGCTGATCTAAATATAGTAATTAATAAATCTTACCTGTTTCGCCGAATGAACAGTTTTCAAAGAAGAAGCTTTACTCGTTTCCAACGAAATATCCGAATTACTCAACGAATGCAAATGCTTATTGTTATATTCCAATTCTTTAAGGAACGATTTACATTTATACACAGTATCTGTGAATTTTTGACACAAGTTATATGTATTATTCGTCGAATATGTTGGATATTTGCCATTCTGTGTTAAGAGCGTTCTTGAAGATTGACGATTAATTTCGTTCGAGTTTAAAGGTAGAAATTGCCATTGTAATGTGGAATCTTCACTTTTCACAGAAAGATCACTTCCTTTCTCACTCACATTTTGTGTACACGGCCTCCGTGAACGTGTTCTAATAAAATAAGTTAGATCAGTTATTGTGCAAATTGCCTCAAAAGTTGTGCACTTCCTCTAAATTATTATTAATAAACTATAAATAACAAATATATAATTTATAGCGTATTGTATATATATATATATATATATATATATATTATTATAATATATATATAATATATAGTGTGTGTACATATATATATTATACAAGGTATCCCATTTTAATTAATATAATTGAATATTGCTGAAACTATGGCTGTAATGAGAAAATATTTCATACAAAAGTTAAAAGTGTTAAGTTTTGAGAGGAAAAAGTTGATAATCTTGAATTTTAAGGTCATTTTTCAGGGTTACTTGAAGGCCAATTTAAATGGAACTATCTTAATTTTTTAGATGGCAATCATCCTTAATTTTCTACAATATTTTTGCTTAAGAAAATAGACGAGAAAAAGCATTATTGAGAGAAAGTGCAAAATATTTTTGAGGCATCTCTATACGCTGTTTATTTATTATAAAGCATCTGAATAACATATTAATATGAATAAAAGTTGAAAATTGGATAATGTATTCCTAATTTTTGTATTTTACAGATGGATTGGAATTTTAAGTTTTCAATGTCACTACAGTCTAGTGATAATTTATTACATTCAGCATATGTATGAGAGATGTGAAGTACATATTTATTCTATGTCACAAGAAATTAATCAGTTTTACTAAAAATGAAACAAACGTGTTCGAATAACGAGTATATACATATTGCTTTTTATAGGACTAATATTTAAAGTTTTATAGGATTAATATTATTGCAGACGTAAAAACAAAGTCTGTTTACTATTTATATATATAATTAACTTATTGAAAAATTAATTAGTTAATATTTTTGATTTCTTTGTATACTTTTTCCAGTCATCCGGATTGGGTAATGTCATTCTGATCTTCCGCAATTTCTTCGGATTTAAATTATAGATTTGATGGGGTAATGGCCATGTTCCATATTGCATTTTATATGTTAGAACATTGACTTTCAATTCTAAATCGTGAATCTTATGTCCAACTTTACTTAATACTTGTTTATTCAACATAATATTTTTCGCATGTATCTTTTTGCGATATTTTATACGGATAAGAATCGTGGAAGCGATGGCTATCACAAGAACCTTTAAATATTATAGAGAGAAAGTACATGAAGTACAATCAAAAAATATAATACAAAAGTTATTCTTAAGCAAATTGATACTTCAGAGAAAACAATTCTAAATTTTATGAAAAATTTAGGACAAAAATAATTTAAATATTTAAAACAAAATTTAAAAATTAATATAATTTAAATTTATATTTAAATTCATAAAACAATTTATATAAATTTCTAAAACAATTTAAAATTAATTGCTAATGTCTAACAATAATCACGCTTTTTTCTTCACCCATATCATTCCTTCCTTTGTTAAATAATCAACGACATCGGATACCACTTCGCACCAGAAATAATTTACCACCGCGATTACACATTCCTTCCAATTTCTCTCGCATGTGACTGCCACAGTTTCGAAATTTCCACCTAAATGTTTCCATTCGTTGAATTCTTTGGAAAATCGATTGCTTCAGTACAAATCATGTATGTTTTATATAAATCTAAGATATTAATATATAATATAATGTAGTATAAAAAATATATAAAAAACGATCTTACCAACTTTCCACGGCATTTTTATAAGCTGTATTTTGTTCAAGTAATATAGATAAATTGTACATAAAAAATTCGAAGAACTGTCAAATTCTCGAAATCTTCCATTAGCGATATGTTCAACACGATGTTGAACAAATCCGAGAAGTTGGTGTGCACCAGCAATTGTTATTCAAACGTAGTAATCTGAATATGAGTGCTTTTCAGCAACAGAACACACGTATCATATACTGTGTGACACAGTGTCACCTAATTTTTAATGATTAAATCTTCTTTTTATATGTTTACAGGTTCTTGGAAAAGTACCTACAATTTCCATTGACAAGACGGACGGTTGTCAAATGTATTTAAATGCAGAATCGCTGAAAGTTGAACTCATTACTAGCAAATCTAGTGAAATGAATGTTATGGTACCCAAAAGCAACGGAGATTATGTAAGTTTGTTTTTTAATTAATTTGTAGATGCACACATCTCCAGAAATTATATAAATATATATAATTATATAAATATATTACATTACAGACTGAATATCCGGTACCGGAACAATTTAAGACCACTATTAATCAAAATGGTCTTACTACAACAGCCATCGATTCACTTGGTTAAAAGTGTAAGGGATTTGTTTAAATGCATAGCCTACTTTAACACTATAGATCATTAAAGAGGTATGTCAAAGATATCAATTTATTAATATCATTATTATTTATTATCTTCTTTATATAATGCGGAGCTAAAAAAAGATATGCAATATTGCATATCTTATTTATATGTAACAATTTGATGATTTAACATATGATTTAACATATGATTGGGTTTTAAATGGACATATAATGAATTGTGTAATTATTATTATTAATTGTATAATTATTATTATTATACAGATGCATTCGGTAATAAGCACAGTAATAACTTATTTATTAAAATTACTTAAAGAATTTTATTCTATATAAAAATATAAATTATCAGATTATAAAGTCATGAATTAAATTAACATCAATTATATTGATTCAGATTAGTGGGTTTAGTGGTATATTCTGTAAGAAAATTCTCGCTCTATAAGCTCTATAGCTCTGTAGCTCTTTAGCTTTTTCTTTTTTGCTCTACAGTGCTACATAGCTTAGTAGAGATACAGCGTTATAAAGCATTATTACAGAATAGACCCATTAGTCTATAAAAATGCTCTGTAACGCTGTATCTCTATAAGCTGTAAAGAGCTGCAGAGCTTATAGAGTGTAAATTTTCTTACAGAATACGATCATAGATATCTTAAATCAACATAGTCAATTTTTGTAAATTCCTTTATAAAGCTTCCATTTCCTCACTGCAACGATATTGAAATGTGATATCAGAAGCAAAAAAGTGATTTTTTTTTCTTATCAAATACATAAAATAAATTAGTTTTTTTGTATGTCACCACTCTTTCATTCAATAATGTTGGTAAATTGGTAAAATATCGAAAAATCCCTTTTTTATTATCCTGCATTCATGCAGAATATACCTATGTAACTATAAATCTATATATTCTGCATTTCCAACCGAAATAAATTGTTACAATTAATCAAAATTTATGACTATTTGTTAATCAACGAATCCCGAAAAAGAAATACACTCTGGTCTATTTTACCAATCTATTAAGAACGCGAGTGATGGTGTACGAAAATATTCATTTAAATTGACGTATGTATAACACAAAAAAATTTTATATAATTTAATTGTAATGTAATAATTCAATATGACGCAGTAAGGGATCAGTAATCTTATTAATTATAATGTATCTATTAGAGATTATTGCAGATTTTTTTTATGGATAAATATTCACACATTAAGTTTGAAAGAAAGATGATATAACGATGGTGTTATACATATTATGGATAAAAAATTTTATCATCTTTGAATAACTGTTTTATACATTTACATCATTTTCTATGGTACAGAAATTTTGCTCAAACCTGTTGCTGCATAGTATTTGTTGAATACAAAATTAAATAAATATTATACACGTACAGTTAATAAAAAAAGGAATTATTAGGCCTCTGAGCATTACTCATGAATGGTGTTGAATGTCATCATAAATAGTTCGATATGCTTTGCCTCTGATAGACTTTTGCTCTGTGTGTATATCATGTTTGCTACTATACAGTATTTATTAATGGAATACTAATTGAAAACTTGAATAGGAATCTAATAGTGTGATATCTAATGAGAATACACTAGTACTAATAGTATTAATACTAGTAGTACTTGACTTAATAGTGTTAATAGTATTAATAGTATTAATACTCTAGTATCTTTAAAGTATTTACTACGTTACTTAAATAAAGTATTAAATAATAAGAACGTTTATAACAAACTACAGCGAATATTATAAGCAAATTTTTCATTTGTCTGTATCAATTGTAATAAATACATACTTATTTCATGTAGACTATTTTTAATCTAGTAACATTATTATGAAAATATTTTATACATAAATATATATATACATATATATTTATAAAAAATTTTATTTTAACATCAATATATACAATATATTATTTTTCATCTAATAGCTGCTTTAAAAGAGTTGTTTTCTCAGCAGTAGAGTCAATTTTTGGTTTCAGTTGCACTACAGGTTTAATTCCTGTGTTGTTATTATGTATAACGACACGTTTTGCAACATAAGTTTTTAAAGTAATATTGTTATAAACTTTCTTTCGTAGTTAATCATTATTGACCGTTGCTTCTATGTATGATTTCAAGAATTTTCTTTTGATTGATCGGGCGTGTGTGTAAAGATGTCAACTTCGATAAATGTTGAATTCCTCGATACGCTTCCTTTAGCGTCTGAATTTTCAGCGACCACTTTTCTGTGTGTGATAGAATCTAAATAACTCTCTGTAGTATTAAGATGCGATAGCTCATTATCTTTCTTGCTCTGTATAATATTTGGATCTGTTGATATAATTTGTTCGTAATTTGATAACTGAATCATAGTATCGTCGTGCTCTGTAACAAAAGTTTCCTCTTGTATAATTTCCTCTGAATCCGGTAGCAACGGCGTTACAATTTTGTCCTGGGACACATCTGATTCCGCATCGATCTCATCATCACCCGAATAACTAAGAGAAGCATTATCATTGTAATTTACAACGGACGTAATTTTATCAACGGGTATTGTGTGTCTGAAAGGTTTCATAGTTGCCGAATTCTTGATCAAGCTTGATCGGAAATCACCTCCATTCAGATTAGAAGTATTGTAACTGGTATAAATTGGTTGCTGCGAATTAACATCGATCCTTCTGTCCTGTAAATTTTCATTTCTGCCCAATGTCAAGATATTGCTGTATCGTTTTTTTGTTTCTAGTTCTATTTCTGTGTCTGATAGAGGTTTCGCTATGCCAATACCATAAGTAGGTGATTTACTCGATTTTTTTTCACTACGGTGTGACTCGATATTATCAGATTCTATCGTCGATATTGACTTATCAAATTTTTCTTCTGTATTTCGAGTAGCATTTGAGTCTGTATGCTTTTTCTGAAATAAAGTATTATCTTTTATTGAAATATTTTCGGAGATATCGCGAGTTATCAAACTTTCTGACATCTTCGAATTGGAAGTTATTTTGTCGTTGTTATCGTATTCTGATGAGATTTTTAACTTGACATTGTATGTTTCCGAAGGTAGCTCTCCGGCTACTTCAATGTCCGGTTTTTTATTATCGTTTGGTGTAGAAATAGTCAAATCTGGAATGATTCTGTCTCGTGGAAAGCCGGTGATTTCCGTGCTGAAGATGTCATGAAAATTAACAGATCCTGATATTACTGACGATGTCGTACTAGTCGTATCGTCGATTTGTTTTATATTATTGCCAGAATCACTTGTTAATACACTTTTCTGGGTGCTTAATTCAATACGATCCGTTTTTTCAATATCATCGTCAAATAGCAATTTAAATTCTGTATTATTGACATATCCTGGTACAATTGGTTTCCATGGTGAAGTTTCCAAATCAGGATTATGAAAATCTTTGAAAATATCCAAATTGCTTTCAGTTGTGATCCTTGACATTTGCACTTCATATTCTCGTTTTTCGTTTAATTTCTCCTCACCGAACATAACTATTGTGGGAGGTTTTTCTGTCGGCAAATATTTTACAAAATTAGAAGTTTTGTTCGAGCTTGTAACTTGTTCATCTTGGGACATCTTTCTAGTAGTATCTTCAATATCTGGCATTGACTCAGTTCCTTTAGTCGAATTATACGCAGTAATATTAATTTTCGTTGCTCTAAAAGTAGCTTTAATAGTTGGGATATTGTTAAAATCTATATCGAGTTCATTAGATTCGGCCTTAATTGGTCTTACAGTATGTGTTTTCGGCTTTGAGCTCATAATGCTGGTTTTATTTGGTCGTAGTAGACCGTTTTTAGTAATCATGGCGTGTTTTTGTTGTTCCTGTTTCTGATTTATGACACCTATCTTCTCTCTTTCTTCCTTATTACTTATTCCTGTAATTTTTATAAAAAAAACTTTTATATAAAAATACTTAAAAGGAAATTATAGGATATAACTGACTTATCTTTCGAAATTAGACTTAGATTATATTCCTAGAATTAGACTATATTCCTTAATTTCCTTAGGAAATTTGTAATGTATGGACTAGAATACTAGAAGTATTATTTATTATATTATGTTGTAGTTTTAGTGTAAATTCCTTCAATAAAATAATGGTCATTTTATTGAAGGAATTTACATTAAAACTACAACATAATATAATAAATAATACTTCTAGTCCATACATTACAATAGCTCAGTATAGTTTACCGATATTCGATTTAAATGAGCATTACTTACTTTTTACTGACACGGACTTAAGATCTAACTCCATATCTTTGAACAAAGATGATATTGAATATGTTTCTTTAACGATAATATCTATAATGGTATCTTCAATGTTTATGATTGAACGTGGTATCTTCCTTCGATCAAAATACAATCTAAAGAAAATTTTCAAGGCCCCATTTTCAAATTTTTCTATTGTTGTTCGCTTATATGATGAACCTAATACGCTTCTTCTAAATAGAAGCTCCAACTGAAAAGAATAAAAGATTGTATCTTTAAGGAATTTGACTTTTTTTGTATTTAAGACAATTCTAGAATATATATATATATATATATATATATATATATATATATATATATATATTCTAGAATATTTTACTTACAATGTTTTGAAATTTGCGCTCTTTTTCTCGAAAAATCATGCTTGTGCTCAGTTTTAACAAGGGATTGTATTTTTCGCCTCTAATTATTCTAAAGTTACACGAAAATCCGACAACAGCTGTTAAAATTATAAAACGTAAGATGAAAGTATTATGTGACTTATTATTATTATACATATATAAAAAACTCACCATTTTTAGAATCCGTTCGGAAAACTGTAATATTATTTAATTAATAATAATTTGTTTATATATAATTTATTGTAAAATATATAATAGAAACAAAAAAACAAAAGTTAAAGAACATTAAATTTAATAAATATTTATAACTTACCACCAAACCATAAAACTGAGCCAGCAATTGCTAGTACTGCAATCAATACTAACATAGAGAATATAATTAACATAGCACTGCTGAATCTCCATGTAGCATTATCATTCTTGGACCAGATAGATCTTGGCATCAAATAATAGTCGCTCTGTAATGAGAATCATTAGATATTTACAATGAGATATTTTATTTTTATTTGGCATACATGGTCTGTCTAATTTCGAAAGACAAGTCAGTTATATCTGATTCGAATTGCACTTCCTCACATTCAATACATTGTACATTGTATAAACATTAAAATATTTAATTAAAAGGCATTAAGACATTTATAAACAATTAAATATTTAAACTTGAAAACAGCTAAAACATAAGAATAACCAATTAACTCTCATATTATATCTCATTCAAATCTATAAAAATAGATTAAACTATAAAAATATAAAAATTATAAAACAAGACAAAATAAAAAAACATTTCTTTTAATATCTTTTAAGTAATTATATTCTCTATTTATTGAATATGTGACCGCCGCTTTCGCGAGCGCGGAATAGCCGAGTCGGGATCAGCAGACCATTTGAAACTTTTTAACGCTTGCGTTATATAATTATAACGCATGATTTACTAGGTTTGGATTAACGAAATTATAAATTTTCTAGTAAAACCATGTGTTATAATTATAACGTTTGCGTTAAAAAATTACAGAATAAGCCTGCAAGGTTCAAGAGAGAGTTGAGACACATAACGCCGAATGTATATATGCAATAAAAAAATAATAACTTTTTTTATTGATAGAATAGTATACGTGTGTTTGTGTGTGTGTATTTTATATTCTAAATTATTTTCAAAATATATATTACTTATTTTATTATATTTTTAAAATTATTTTTTCAGATTATGTTGTATATTTTATTCTATCATTTAAAATAATTTTGAGAGAGAAAAAGTTCAAATATAATAAAGATTACATTAAATTTTAATAGAAATTTTATGAATATAATAAATATAAATTTTTTTTCTTTATATGATATTTTTTAAATGTTTTTTTCGAAACAGGCATATTAAATATTATTGAGACATTCGGCTCTCTGTGATGTGATATGTAAATTCCTTCATTTATTTCATCTTACGATCTTTCAAATTTGTTTAACAATAGGCTTTTCGTTTTAATGCGTTTTTTCTTTTTATGTTAAAATCCACATTTCTCACCGGTGCAGTGCCTTAGAGTATAATTAGGGTAATTATGCGGTTAAGTCTGTGATCGTCGACACATGTCCGCAATTCGCGCACAATGGTACCGTTATCAAGTCAACAACTGTATGTTGATAATTGCGACGATAGTGATGCATTTACTCATTGCAAATTATATTATATGCAATAAGATCTCTCTAAATGAGATGCACTCTCCTAACTAACAATAAGAAACAATTCTGAACTTGAAATCATGTACAAGGAAGTAATAACGTACAACACATATCCTGGAGAACGAATTTCACATACATATCAATATATACATCACATCTTTTATGCTAATGATTCCGGATGATAATTGAATTGTTAATCGTGTCGCTCGAATCATCTCAGAACATTTAAACTTTTTCATTATTGATCCACGAGATAATAATAAGATATTATAATGAAATAGGAATATTTGCATCTAGTCGCAATATGGATGGTACCTTTTTATATCTACCCACAGTAGTCAGTACAATACCTAACAGTTAGGTTCAACGTACCTTCGTAATATGTAAGTGTGCGATTAGATATATAGAAAATGTTCTATCGCATACGAAAAATTATTTAATTTTTGACAAACTGAACATTGGTAAATTAATTATTATTTGAATAATCTTATCTTAAAGTCGCAATAGCATTCAGGATGGAAATATTTTATAGAAATATATCTATGATACATAAGGTGTTTCTCCACTCGTTAGTAAATAGCCTATTGATTTTTATCAGTTTTTTTATCATTATTAATTTTAAACGTATAAAAATGTATAAAAATTATATGTATTTTGTGCTGAAATGCACATTATACATTACAGCTTTATTTTTAAATGAGATTCGGATAGGACCATCTTTCTTGTAAAATTTTTAATTTAATTTTTAAATTAAATACGTATGTTTTCTTGTATGTAGACAGCAGAGGTATAAGTACTAATATAAATAGTAATAAAATAATGTCGCAATAATCTAGTCATTAATAATACGTGTGCTAATATAATTTTAATTAATTGTCAGTACCATTATCAGTTTTTCTTATTTAAAAGATATCTTATAAAAGCAAAAAGTAAAGAATCTTATTTTATATTTTATAATAAATTTATTTTAATAAATTTTTAATTATAATAAATTTATAAAACTCACTTGATAAGCGTGAGGGCTAGGAGCTCTTCTATGAAAATATCCATTGGTATTCAGCACGGCATGGTTTTTTTTACTGCTATACATAGAAGTCATTTTCTGAATTCTTGAATGCCTATACTGCTAAATTGAATTATTTCCACATTTGTTGTCCTTTATAAGACTCGGATTAATTTTGACATTAATTTTCTTTAAATGATATTACATCATGATAACGATATTGCGTGGAGGCTGATCAAAGTGTCGTTTCCGCATTTTTATTTTCGCGAAAGATGCTCCTATGTCTGTATACTTTCATCAACACTGTCTTGAGATCACGTTCTATTTTATTTTATTCAAACGAACGAGTTAGCAATTAATCCAAGTATAATTATAATTTCTTTGCTCGCTGAGACTCGACGAATAGTATGAAAAATATTTTATACGCACAATGTTTCTTCCAAGACCGGTATGAAACAATCTACGAAGACAAGATACAGACGAAGCGAGGTAGAATCAAGTGCAGAGCACTACCACGTTCTTCTTTCGTAACGGTTGACCACCAACTGACGATCCGACATTTCCAAGTACCACCGTTCTTCATCTTTATTTTTTTTATCCTATTCGCTACGGCTGAGCAGGATGCAGAGTCGCGAAACGCACTTTATTGATTCTCTTAGGATCGATTTTTCAACAATTATTAATTCATATTGTTTATAGAAGCGAAGATAGTATAATCTTATCTTTATGTTCTTTTAATGCATCGATTCTTTTTTCTCCTGTTGTCAAGATCATGACTCTGATTGTTAGCATTAAATAATTTATTATTGCAATAATAAAATAAATAGTAGGTAGGAAAGAAGTTTCACCTTTTCTCTCTTGCACTACATTTCATAAAAAACTTATAACTTAATCTAATCCTAACTCTAATTTAGCTCAAAGTTAAATCAAATGTAAAAATTAGAGTACTTTACTGCCATTATTTTAATCTCTATTGTCTCAATTATAATCTTAATTATATCTCTCTTAATTATTTCTTTTAATTAATTTTTACTTGCGCTAAAAATCTTTTTCTATATATATATATATATGTTTATTGTTTGTGTTTATTTATTTAAAAACATTTTTGAGATATTTTCACCAAATTATAATAATTGGAGGATTTTTTCGGAATTACAATCGATTCATATTTAGTAATTTAATTTTCCACACATTTAGCTATAAAATTGCTGCGATTGTAGAAAGTTTCATAGGGAATTAAAATAAGGAGAAATTGAAAAATTAAAAAATCATTATTAAAATGTCTAAATTCTAAATAGTATGTTTCATGGCTAACTTCATCAGATCAAAAATCCATGTTATTAATCTTGTCTTATTTATTATAAGTCTTTGCGTTGATATTCATTAAATTAGATACAGATTGTCGGGACTTTTGAAAAGATGATATTAAATATATTGAAATACCATTTCTCTAAAAATAATTTGCGCCAATTGAAAAAGTTGTCGGCTTGTTTACCACTAAAATTATATACATCCACTTCGGCAGTTACTATGAACAATAAGGTAAATTATCTTGATAAAAAAATAATAATCTTATTATATAATTAATTTTTACTATTAAGAAAGATTGAACAAATTTTCTTTCTTAAAATTCTCTAGCATTTTTATAAAAGCTCAGGCTTACAAAAGTAATATTCTTGATGAGGTTGACATATAAATATTTGTCATTTTATTATTTTTATTATCTGTGCATTTACACATATATTCTTTTACCATCTTTACGTGATGTGAGAAAAGAAACTTCTGCATTATACACTGATTCTTCTAAACGTTTTTGCTAATATGTTATTAGTTTACACATACTCAATATTTTACATAACTTTATAATAATGATGAATGAATTTCAACTTGCTTATATATTATAGATTTATATATTTATATATTATATATTTATAATATATATATATATATACATATATATATAATATGTTTTAATATTAATATAGTATTTTGCACTATATATATATATATATATATATATATATATATATATATTGTGCAAAACAGGCATGCAAAAATAAAAATTATAGAGTTGAGAAAGATTCATTTGGAGAAATGAAAGTACCAGCAGATAAATATTATGGTATTCAAACTCTTCGAGCAATAATAAATTTTCCAATTGGTGATACATATGAGCGTATACCTGTAAGAAATAGCAGTGTTACAAATTTCAATATATTCATTTTTTATATATTTGACGAAATCAATATAAATAATTTTACAGTACAGGCTAATAGTTGCTCTGGGTATAATAAAAAAAGCTGCTGCAGAAGTGAATAAAGAATATAATTTAGACCCAAAAATTGCCGATGCCATTAGCAAAGCTGCGGATGAAGTGATAAGTGGAAAGTTATATGATCATTTTCCCTTAATTATTTGGCAAACTGGATCGGGTACACAAACCCACATGAATGCCAACGAGGCAAATTTTACTTTAATTTTATTATTGCATTAATTAATATATTACGAACTACTGAAATGTATTAATAATAGCTATCTCTTACTAACAAAATTCATTAAAAATAAATTTATTAAAAATAATTATTAAAAATTAAAAAAGGTTATTGCCAATCGTGCGATAGAATTACTTGGTGGTGAGCTTGGCTCAAAAAAACCTGTGCATCCAAATGATCATGTTAACATGTCACAAAGTACCAATGATATGTTTACATCAGCTATGAATGTAGCTGTTGCCTTAGAGATTCATAAATCATTAATCCCAGGCTTAATACAATTGTGCAGAGCGTTAAAAAAAAAGTCTGAAGAATGGGAAAATATTATAAAAATTGGTAGAACGCATTTGCAAGATGCGGTACCATTGACATTGGGCCAAGAATTTTCAGGTTTATATTTGTACAAAATATTCTAATTAATTTTAGAATAGTTCACAAATGCATTTTAAAATATTTAATTTGATATTCTCAAAAGGATATGTCATGCAAGTTGAAAATGGTATTAATAGAGTGAACGATACGCTTCCAAGATTGTATGAATTAGCTGTCGGTGGTACAGCGGTCGGAACAGGATTAAATGCGCGAAAGTGCTTTGCGGAAAAGACAGTTGCAAAAATTGCGCAACTCACTAATTTACCGTTTGTACCTGCTCCAAATAAATTTGAAGCTATCGCTGCGCACGATGCAATTGTCGAAGTACATGGTGCTTTTAATACAGTGGCTGTTTCCCTCATGAAGGTTTTTACTTATGTATACAATCACTACAAAAACACATGTTTTGGTAAATGTGCATTAATATTAGAGAATTTCCCCAAGAACCTTGACCTTATCAAGATCCTAAGTAACATCCAAGAAGTTTTAGTCGTCGCTCGTTCATTAAAAAGTTATTAACAATTAAATTGTACGATAAGAACAAGTATTAATAAATGTGATATTCGGAATGTCTCCGAACATGAATTTTATTTCGTTTTAATGCTTGTTCTTGTACAATTTAATTGTTAATAACTTTTTAATGAATGAGCGACTAAAATCCCTTGGATGTGACTTAAGGTCATGACACTTTTATAAAGTCAAGATTATTGGGGGTGAGTCTCCTAATATACGCATATTTATGGGGGGTGAGTCTTCTAATATATACATATATATATATATATATATATATTATATATATGTTTCCTAATAACATATATTCTATTTTATATATAACGTATGTAGATCGCAAATGACATTAGACTTCTTGCAAGTGGACCCAGATGTGGTTTAGCAGAGTTATCTCTTCCAGAAAACGAACCTGGAAGTTCTATTATGCCTGGGAAAGTAAATCCAACGCAAACTGAATCAGTGACTATGGTGTGTTGTCAAGTAATGGGTAATAACGTGGCGATAAGCATCGGTGGCAGTAATGGCCACCTTGAACTTAATGTTTTTAAACCGCTTATTGTTGCTAATACTTTGAGATCCGCAAGACTTTTAGGTGATGTTTGCGCCACTTTTGTAAAAAATTGCATTGAAGGTATTGTTCCAAATATTGAAAATCTAAAGCGGAATGTTAGTGAAAGTTTGATGCTTGTCACTGCATTAAATCCATATATTGGTTACGACAAGGTATATTTTCTCATAATACAAATATGTATACAGTATACAGGATATTCCATATTAAATAATGTATTGCTATTTTTCAAAAACCAAGGCTTTCATCGAAAAATGTTTCATACAAAAATTGTAGGATTTCGAGAAGAATGTCTTGTCGTAAGCATAGTCTTATTCAAATGGAGGCATTTTTTAGATTTAAACGTCATCATTTTTTAAACGAAATCACCATAATTTTTTTACATAAATTAATTCCTCGTAATATTTGGTGTAAAAAATTGTTTTGATTTGTGTAAGAAAATTATGGTGGTCTTTTTTAAAAAAATAATTATCTCTAAATTTCAAAAATGCCTCCACCTGGAATAAGACTATGTTTACGACAAGACGTCCCTCTCGAAATCCTATAACTTTTGTATGATTTTTCGATAGAAGCCTTGGTTTTTGAAAAATAATAATACGTTATTTAAAATGGAACACCCTGTATATATACATATATATTTTAAATAAATAAGTAAAGAGTAATTTTTCGCAAACATATTTATATTTATAATTCTTTTTATCTTAGGCTGCTATAATTGCTCAATACGCACACAAAGAAAAAATTACACTAAAAGAATCTGCATTGAAACATGGAATAACAGCAGAACAGTTTGATCAGTGGGTTAGACCCGAGCAAATGCTTGGTCCAAAATAATTTCCACGTTAAAAATATTTATTATTAGGAACATATATACTCTAATTCGTCTTTGCACATTTCTATCAGCAGAATCTAATATATGAAGAAGTGTTATTAGAGTGGTATTAGTGAGATAAACACACAGAATAAATAAAGACATCTATTTATTTTGGTGATAATTTAATATTTGAAATACTCTATATGTCATACATTTTTGCGACTATGCAATGGTATAAAAAATAGACAAGATCTACATATAAAATATATATTGTGAACATATCGCAGGAATGTAAAGATATATAATAAACAAAGTTTGTGTATAAAAATGTTATCCTTCTGGCGAATGCACTTTGTCGACATCTAAGAATGCTGATAGAGCATGCTGACGAAATATTATTTCGTTACCTGTGAGACAAGACCAGACCAGAATGTTGCATAATCCTTCAATATAGTTCCACTGAAACAAAAAAAAAGATATATTATTGTAATAAATTTATTGAAATTTTAACGTAATTAAATATGCAATGTATAAAATTATATTATTGCGTTATAATGTCATTTTTTTGATTTTGTGTGATTACATAAGCACATTTATTTTTATTTATCACCATATCATATTATATCTATTAATCTATTAATCTATTAATATTTCGTCAAAGAAATTTTTCCTTGTTCAGCTAGCTCTATTTTTAGTGCATAAAAGCATATTATTTTTTCATATGTGTGAATTATTTTTTATCATATATTTTGCTATCAGGAGTCTCTTATTTTAACTGCAACATATTCAAAGCTGATCAAAATCAGAGACACTTTTCTCCTTTCTTTGTTAGAAAATAAATTAATCAATAATTTTATTTATAAATATAAATCTTTAATACACAACTGTATAATTGCAATGTTTTATCATTTTTTCTACGCTTTATCATGATTATATGAATAGTACACATTTTTTCTCTAGAATTTTTATTGTTCAAAAATATTGCACTTACGTGAAGTAAACGCTACCACGTGTATTCGACGGTGCATTCCAGATAAAGGTGGCCTGTTCTTTTTCACGTGGATCCGCGTGTGTCACAGCACTGCATTCAGAATGTATTTTTGTATTTGGTGTTTGTGCCCATGATCCAATCCATTCGTTTGTTTTGGAATCACGTGCCTGCAGGAAAAATCCCTGAAATGATGCTCCTCCTATGGAAACTATAAAAAATAAACGCAAGATAAATTTCAGTAAAAGTCGACGCGATTTGTTCCTATAAAATTCATGTAGTTTATCTTTTATTATCGATTTATTCATATTTATAATACAATAATATAGTGCATATTTTGTGACATGTGTGAATTTTGATCAAGCACGCTAATATTTCTCTATTTTATAGTATTGTCAAGATTTCTTTTAAATTTTATTATCTTTAAAATTTCAGTATTAATAAGTATTAATTACAGTATTAATTAAAATATGTGTTTTCTTTACTAATTGATTCCTTTCATTATATTTTGTGATGTTCATAAAAGTATTAAGGTAAGATCATCAGAAAATGAATATTTACGAGATATTCCACAGTTTATGTAAGATTATGTTAAAGTATAAAGTATCTCGTAAATTATTCATTTTTGGATATCTTACCCTAATAATCGTTCATGTTAAATATTATGCGAGGAATCATTTATATATACAAAAATTAGGATACCATTTAAAAAACTAGATTCTTCAAACACCTTATTATAATTAAAATTCAAGATTATCAACTTTTTTCTTCCCTTAAAATCATAAATTTTGTTTGATACATTTTTTTTCTACAATCTCTTGTTTTTTGAGATATTTGTGGTATATATAATATTAAAATAGAATATTTTGTACATAAAAAGTAAAAGAATCATTCCGATTCTCAGTAATTCTCATAAAAAATATTTTTTTAGTCTTCTATATTTATTGCATACAGAAATTTGAATAATATGTTTTACGTACTTGTGATTTTTTTTTCCTTTTGCTAAAAGCTAAAAGCTTTTTGCATACGTACAGTAAAGAAAAATCTCACTCGCACATAAATATATTGATGATGTAATTAATTAATAATTTAAATTTTAAATTCTCAGGACCAGATAGTGGAAGATAGTGCAGAAATTTTGAAGAAAATTAAATTGATCGTACACAGAACACACAAATGATTATTAATTAATACATATTAAATAATACCTAAATATATAATATGAGTCTTCACATATTTGATTTACCTGTGATTTGGGAACCTGGACCGTACTGTGATGACGAGGCCAGTATCTTATAAGGACTCGTATTTAAAGACTGCGATCGTGCTTGGCCGTGATAAGGTTGATTGGGTCGTGGTTTTACGCAAGTATCCACCGGCGCACCATCCGGAAATCCGAAAACGGAAATTGAAGAAGAAACGACGAACACGAATAAGATGGTAATGTATCTGACGGGATGCATCCTTCTCGCTATTATTTCGATGATGCAGAAATATATATATATAAATTATCATGTAATATGTGCAATATATTCTAGCTATAATGGCCTCCAATTAAATATATATATAATATATGTATGACATAATATATTTATTCTCATCATTTGATGCAATTTTCTGAGTCGCAATTTTTGAAATCATTATCATTTTTATAGAAAAAAAAACAGGTTTAAATAATAAAATTGTAATTAAAACAATACAATTTTTCGTACAACAATCTATTTTAAATAGGTACGAAGACGATGTCTTTTTTATTATTATGAAACGTAATTTTCTTATAACAATTATTTAACGTGTTATTACATATTATATTTATGAGTAAAAATTTATAATTGATCAATAACTTTTCAGTAACACCTTATGCAATGTTACCTGCAACATTCAGTTTCGTTATATACTTTTTAAAACATTAACATAACTGTATTTATTGTAAAGATAACTACTACAATACGTCAGATAAATAATATGCAAATATATGGATTTATTGATAAATTGATATTAATTAACGCAGTTTATTTTTTGCAAAAATGTCACTTTTTTATATCAATGATAACTTAAATGACCTCTATATAATTACTTACTTGAGACAGATTGCTATTACATATAAAAATTGTGCAAAAAAAGATTTTTATCTTTTTTTTAAAAGATATCCTCGTGATCGAAACGCACGTAAGAAACTACAGTACACGATCACTTGCCAATAAGTCAAATGTTCGTGAGATCCCCAAGAATTGCAAAGTTGTACTCGTTTTTTGCTAATTGATTACTTTCACTCTTCGTCAATCTTGTAACCGGTTTCACCTTGTCTGTTTAGGAGGAATATCTACAACTGCTCTATGTAACAAAAACTACATTCTATTTGTCGTATATCGAATTATTTTGTTTTATGTGTGTGCCATATAAACATATAATATAATGTCGTGTTATTTTATCAATAAATATAAAATTGATCTTTTGCAAGAAGTGTTAATGATAAGTTATTATTTATCACATAACTTTTTACTATAATTATTTTTGTTATATTTGAAAAAAACTAAATATTTCACAAAAATAATCATTACAGAAATTATATAGGATGTTAATATAAAAGTTAACGCAAAAGTAATATTTAAAAACATTTTTTTTATTTTCAATTTAAAAAAAAACTAAATCGAATAATGTTTTCTTTCGATGATCAGTTCATCCAGATTGTCCAGATATATCATGAATTAAATAAGATTTAAAAGAACATTTTAGCAAATAATGCGTAATATTAATAATTTTTAATAAATCAAAATGATTTTTTACATTTAATATTTAAAATAAAGCTTAATAATAATTCTTAATAGATGTAATAGTTTAATACAATATATATATATTTTCATGTACAATATAATTTATATATAACTGATTTGATAAAACAAAGTTATAGTACATATATATATGTATATAAATTCAATTTGAAAAGATATAGAGAAATTTATAATAAAATACTATGTGTATAATAGAATATATATTTGCTAATAAAACTAACGATTATTGCAAATATGCAATTTAACATTTAAAATTAAGTATTTCGTTTGAAACAAAAAAACGGTTCATATTATCACCTCTCTTTATAAATAATTAATAAATGAATATCGCAAAAATGAAAATATTACATAAAGATCAAGGTTACTAGGCTATTTTGATATTATATATAATGCAAGTTACGACGAATGCATTACGACATCATGCGTAACATTTCCTGAATAACTAGTAATCGATGGTGAAAGGATAATATTAAGCGAAATACATAATGGAATGCAATATGCAATAATTCGCGAATTGTGGTTATATAGTGCTTACTAGTTTACATATAATAATTTAAACAAATATAATACAAAAGAAAAAATTACATAAAGATTAAGATTATTATGATATTGATATATATTATACACGTAACATTTAATAGTTCTTTTGATATTATACATGTTTTGATTATTATTAAATGTGTTATGTGTGTAACTTTGTATGTATGTATGTATATCAATATCATAATCTTAATCTTTATGTAAATTTTTCTTTTGTAACATATTTGTTATTATCTTTTGTAATTTTATTATTTAATTATAAAACATCTCTTATCACAATCTTTTCATTTACTTTTTACTTATATTGTCTTATAAAACATATATATATAATATACAGAACATCAAAAACAGCAATATTTGACAACAAATTATGACAATAAATAATAAGTATTCTATTTGACAATATATATAGTAATAAAGAAGATAAAGATGAATTTATGTTCAATAAAAAGCAAGCAATAAAAGCAGGCAAAGATATTCGAGAATTTACTTTCAATAAACTCATTGTTTATTTTAATTTGTATTGCTTGTAGAGTGTGTAATATTTAAACTGATTCATTTCCCAGCTGGTAATATGATGTATTTATTAAGTATGATATATTTATAACAAAATGTTTCATTAATTTAATAAAACTTGAAAATTTAAATATATAAATATTTTATAAAACGTATAATATTTTACAGACACATTTTTATTTTAGCTTAATGTTAAGTTAATTGAGATTCTGTTTTTAAAAAAAGAATAGTAGCCAATTTCAATTACACGACATTATATGCTACTTATCTAATTAAATTCTTGAGTAAAGAATATTATAAAAGTACAGAATAATTATAAACCATCACCATATTATTTTATTTTTGATACACATTTTCAGAAGCATTAATGAAACATTTAATATCCATAAGACAAAATATATTCCTTTATGTTCTTATTTTCCATGTCCAATGATTTTATCACAAAACCCATGTTTTTATATTTGGATTTCTTTATACAGTTCACAGAATTCAAATGATGGATGATTAGGAAAAGCTGGATCAATGCTAATTCTTAATGCTACATTAAGATTGTACATTAATATTATTTAATTACTTACTTATTAGAATCAATAAAATAAATCGACAAATATACATTTTTTAACTTATTGTATTGCAGATATTATCTAGTGTTTCAATAGTGCTTTTATTACCTACCTTAACTAAAATTTCGTATCAATATATATTCTTAAGATAAAATAAAATGCCAATAAAATGACTTCTGTTTCTTTTCAGAGAAAAACTCTTCAATTATTCACCAGTAATATGCAATATCATTAATTGTCATTTTGACTTTTTACATCCAAATTGTCATTTCGACTTTTTACATTCAAATTGTCATTTCCACTTTTTACATCCAAATTGTCAGGTTCTCTTTGCATAAGAGTTCGCAATTCATCCTAAAATTATGAATTATTCATTATTTTTGCTATGTGTAAAAACATGTTTTATTAATATTTAAACAGAAATAAAAATATCAAAACAGATATGAATTCATGTTCTGTATAAAATAACACAAGATACACAAGAAACAATACAAGTATAAATATAAAAAATTTACCCCCCAGCCCAGTTTATCAGCCAGTAATTGGGAACCTGTATCGCAATCGCCCAGCCAAGCTATATCACGTCCTCCTTGCGTACTCTTGGTATCAAACATCAAACCCTGCCGTAGTCCTAAGAAACGTGATAAACGATCTTGCATACCCACTTTTTCATTGTTGATAAGCAGACGTGGACAAGTAGTTCGCACTCTTAAAAAAAGAAATTTAAAAAATTTTAAATATATATATTTATGTATATATGTGTATATACAAATAACAAAAAATTTGTGAGTTTAAAGTTTAAACGTTTTTTGCGAAAATTAAGACCTGTGTAAGTCGTAGAACATTTTCTGAGGGCGCGTTTTAAAGGTCTCAAGACCTACAAAATGAGCTCTCAGAAAATATTCTACGACTTATACAGGTCTAAATTTTTTAATTCAACGTTTAAGAAGAAATGAACTTTAAACATGTTATATGCGTCACACTTACACACACACACACACACACACACACACACACACACACACACACACATTATGCTTGTTCCATACTATAGGTAGTCTTTTCTACCTTGTGCCTCATATTATAAAATAACCACAAGCTAAATATTTCTAATTGCATGCATGCATAATATATGATGTATTTTATACGGCATAATGATAAACGATTTATATAAGAAGTTATAATGTATCGACATTATTTTTATTTAATAATTTCTATTATATATATTGAAGGAAAAATGCGACAAATTATTTTAGCACAATGAAGAAGTTGTTTCATCAATAGATAAAAAAAACATTGTAAAAAATATGTTTTTTATATTCACATATCACAAATTATCGGTAGCATATATATTTTTACCGAAATATATACTATCAATAAATTTGTCAATGATATAAAAATTATCAAAATAAAATATACGTTTGCTATCCAATTTATTCAATTTTTGGATATGTTATAGAACATAAAACATGTATATTTCCTATATTGTAAAACGTATATTGCATATGTTCCTTCATGTGTTGAAACAACTTTTTGATTATACTGAAAATTCGATGTATTTTTCTTTCAATATAAATAATGAAAAACAAAGAAAAAAAAGTCAACATATAAAAATACGTTTTTATTTCCTTATACATATTTAAATCGTCTATTATTATGTGATAAAATACATCATACATTATGCATGCACGCAATTAGAAATATTTAGAATGTGGTCATTTTATAGTCGGGACATGTGAGGTAATAGAAATGGTTAATTATACCATAAATAATTAAAAACTGCACAGGCGTAATTTTGCCAAGGAATAAATTAGCTCTCTCTAATACAGAGAATCACAATATGTACTCTAAATAGACTTATATGCATCCTAGAATATAAAACTATATTTTACTTATACATACCTGTCTACTAACGATGCAAAAGGTTGTACTACCAAACTTGATCCCATAATAATTAAAAGATCAGCTTCTACGAAATCTCGATCAGCAAGTAATTGAAAACGTTCAGGTAACATTTCACCAAAAAAGACTATGTCAGGTTTTACGACACCTTCATTACATTCTTCGCACTTTGGTATATTGCCTTCTAAGATTTTTTCTGTAATTTAAAGGTATATAATCAGTATCTTATTAAATTAATATATCTTGCTAACATCTTATTTGTTTATGAATTTGTTTAAATGTGCAATTTAATTGTATTATATTGTTAAAACATTTAATTTTACATATTTAAATATAAAATAGTGCTATTTATGTTAATGTTATAAAATTAAAATTAAAATTGTATATATAAATGTAAGATAAGCAACTCTAGAAAACAATTCCCTAATACGATATACTTTAGTATAAATAAAAAATTAATTATTATTAATATATGTATAATTAATTATTAACTTGATGATATAAATTATTATATCGTATATATTTTAAAACACATTTTCTAAAAAAAATTATTAAATAACTTTTGTATACTTTTTCAAATAATTTTTAACCAGATACTAAAAGAATTTTTACCTAGATGCAAATTAAAATACTGATACTCATTATTGGTATATTTAAAATTAGCATGTAAGAAAAAGTTATATTAAAAAAAAAATATATATATATATATATAAATCATTAATTTTTTAAATATTAATATGTTAGTATTAATTATCAATATATTAATATGTTTAACATATTGATTGCTGAATACAAGTTAACTTGTAATTAATTTGATATGTTCAAAGAATTTTTCTGTTCCATATGCCAGCCATTAGTTAACTTAATTGATGTTTTAACAAAAAATAAATATAACTTAATCGCATATTAAAATAACATGACATACAATCTGCTAATATGGCATCAGCGATAAAGCTACCAATTGTATTGAGGCAGTCAATGTGTAAAATTATAAAAATATAAAATAAACATGACTAATTGTATAAGAAACGTGGATATTTTTAAATTAAAGATGTAAAAATTTAATTAGAATAAAACTTTAGAGTTATTTACATATAACAATTAATAAAAAATTTACTAAATTTTTTTTCTTTGGAAAATATACCTTTCATCCATGAGAGCATATATGGCGCTCGGCATTTAAGACAACGACCAGTATGAAATGTTCCATGAGCTTCCACTAATTTTTCAGAAGGTAATCCAGCTACACGTTCCAATGTATCAATGTTCTGTGTATAATGCCGTAGTAGCAGACCTTTTTCCCATAGCAAACGAATAAAGTAATGACTCATTGTAGGTCGAAGTCCTTCTGGCAACAATTCTCTTGCGAGTGTGAAGAATGGTTCAGGATTTTTCGTAAAAAAATCTAGCTCAAAAATAGCTTGCGGATAAGGTAAATTATATTTGTCTAATTTATTGTAAAGCCCACTGGATGGGGACCGAAAATCTGGTATTCCAGCAGCTGTAAAAGAGATAAACATTTATGTATATATTTATTACATTAATATATAATATTAGTAGTATATAATGTAGCAATATAATTATTATTAAATATAAAAAGCTATATATACACATGTTTTTAAATATATACTAACAGGTAGAGATTCCTGCACCCGCCATAGTAATAATTTTGCAATCTGGCTTTTCTTTAATGTACTCGACAATTCCATCTAAACTAAGTTCACGAAGAACTTTTTGTTGTGACTGGTCACTTTGACTACTTGTTGACAAATCAACAAGCCTTAATTTTTGGATTAGATATCTACGTAATTTTTCCATTTCAGAATCTTCTACCTCCGATGATTCAGGAGAGACGTTTTGTTTTTCTTCATCTGAATTTTTATCTAGAACAGAGAAAAAAAATACTTTGTATACAACATTTAAGCTACACATTGTATTCTAATAATAAATGTTTTTAATAATCATGATATTTATATATGTTATTGGAATTATTTTTATGTTAAAAGCGGCCTAAAGATTATTTACGAGTTTTCTATTATTGGGTTTACAATTTTTTTCGACATAAAATTATAGAATAAATATCTGAATGTTAATTAAATGATATATAATTATTTTCTTCCATTCGAATTAAAATCACGTAGACTCACTCAATTATGGAGTTGATTTAATTAGTATGCTAACCTCATAAACTAATTTGTCCTTGAATCTTAAACATTTTACGAGCTATTTACATATATACGACTTATTCTAACACAGGCAGATTTAGAAGTTTCAGATTCAGATTCAGAATTTGCACAAAACATATGTTTATATTCTTTTTAGCTGAACTTTACTTGCACTTTTCGTTTTTCCTCTCTCTTTTTCCAAGATCATTAAAAATATATATCACATTTTATTCTATTTTAGTTCAACTGAAAATAACAAACCTTTATATTTGTAATGTATATATATATATATATATATGTATATATATAAATAATATGACGTTACGTTACAAAATAATGACAGTTACACGATATCAGTCACATAGCATATTATTCTTTGTATATATTGTTTCTCGTTTCTTCGTGATTTTAAGAAAAATGAGACAGTGACGCACTAATATCATTTGAAAATTACCTCTTCGATCTTCTTCTGTCTCCTTATCCATAGTGCAACTTAAGTGTAATTATACGATTGATGTACGATTTTGAAAATGCAAATGCAATATTGTTTAAAGCTATCAATGATACACTCGCTTCCTTAATGATGATACACTGATACACAGGATCGATCTGGACGGGAAACTTACGCAATAGAACGAAATTTATATATATGATGCCGATTCTATCGACTTC
Source organism: Prenolepis imparis (assembly GCF_030444845.1). Lineage (NCBI taxonomy): Eukaryota > Metazoa > Arthropoda > Insecta > Hymenoptera > Formicidae > Prenolepis > Prenolepis imparis. The sequence continues at coordinate 12,435,657 of NW_028141163.1, forward strand.
GCTCTTTGAGTTGTACTCGCAAATAAATAAACCGCAGTCGCTAGTCACTATTGCAAATATGAGAATTGGGGCCATTGGGGGAGAGGGGAGAGACAGATCTCGCACATGCGTAATAACGCAAGCGCTAGCAGATGCTTTTCAGTGACGTATATACCAGGTGTCCCATTTTAAAGGACCCACTCAAATATCTCATTGTCAGAAACACTGCGTTAAAATGTTTCCTACAAAAGTTGTAGGGTTTCGAGGGGGACATAACATAGTAATATTCATTTGACCTTGGGCGGCGTCTCCAAGGTTAGTGAAGGTTAACCTTAAGTGAGAATGAATTTTGAAGAAAATAAAAAAATGCTTCAGATAAAAGTTGTTCAAATTAATTAGTAGAAAAAGATGTTATAATAAAAAATATGGGTTTCCATTTAAAAAATTTATTCTCACCTTCACTTGACCTTGGAGACGCCGCCGAAGGTCATATGAATATTACTATGTTATGTCCCCCTCGAAACCCTACAACTTTTGTAGGAAACATTTTTTTATTTAACGCAGTGTTTCTGAGATATTTGAGTGGGTCCTTTAAAATGGGACACCCGGTATGTTTACTTCCGTTTCCGTATACTAAGCCAGTGCCGTAACTAGGCAGGGGCAACAGGGGCACAGGCCCAGGGCCCAGAACGAAGAGGGGGCCTTGAAATAAAAGTGAACAAAAAATTGTTGAAATATAATAATATTTGCAAATTTTAAATTTCTTATCTTATTTCTTGTGTACACAAAAATTATTTATAAACAATTGTTATATCATTTTTGCTTTATTATTATTTTTCCCCCAAAAAAATTAAGGGGCTCAAAAATAAAACCCTGCCCAGGGCATTTACTTAGCAGATAATAATTTGATATTTCTATTATTTATTATCTATTATGCACATTGAACTCTATACATATAGATATAAAGTATGTATAGATAAGTTACATAAATGATTATAGTTTAGAATAAAAGAATAGTTTATTTATATATAAATTAGAGAAAATTAATTAAGGGCGCATATTTAGAAACCAACGATTCAAAAGTATCGTAAAAAATAAGGAATAAGAAGGATAACAAATTTGTTAATGTGATTCGAATCATTTGTAACATTCAATAGAATTGTAATCTTGTGACAATGACGCAATAACAAAATAAGATAGTTGCTAGTCATCGCTGAACACGTGGTCAATTAGTGTCAATGTGACAGCTTCTTCGAATATACAGATAACGCAATTTTCTGAGATTTTTCAGCTGATTGACGGATAAGATTTATTTAGAACAATTGCGAGATTAATTAAGTTGATATATACGCAAAATGTTACGTAAAAGTGCATGTCAAATAACCAGCTCGATTCATTCGAGCTCGCGTGCTGAAGTATATGATATTCCGATGAACGTAATTATCAGACCTTTCCTTGCTGTGGTAAACGAGGAAAAAGTTCAAAGTTTAATGAGTACATTGGAAAACACCGATACCGAGGACACAGTACCACCCATTGATGTTCTATGGATTAAAGGAACTGAAGGTAAACTTGTCAAAAAAAAAACTGTATAAAAAATTTTTTACAACCTGTTGAATTTGTGAATTGTTATTGTCACGTTAGTTTTCAAGCTTGTAAACAACAAATTAGATATTATCATAGAAGAAAAAAATTACAGTTAAAGCTATTATTGTTGTTATGTTTAGGTGGTGATTATTATTATTCTTTTGGTGGTTGTCATCGTTATACTGCTCATCAACGATTGGATAAAACATCTATTAAAGCCAAAATCATTCAATCAACATTAACAGATTTACGATGTTACTTGGGGAGTTCTACGCCGAACTTAAAATGACTAACAAAGTGCATTATCTATACTTATACATATGAGAAATATATATTAATATATATATATAATAAACACTACATATAATTTTTTTAAATTATACTATATATTGTCATACTATTTTGATAAGAATATATATAATGTACAGATAGAATTATGCTAACTTTATAATAATTGTTATATATATATATAATATATATAAAATTGAAAAATAATTTGTAATGTTACATACAATTTTTGAAACTATTAGTAACATAAATCTTTTATTTATATAAATCAAACTATACATGTATAATTCATTCATAAGTACTCTATCTTTGTGAAAAATAGTGACTTTTATCTATAAAAACAAAATCAGAATCAGGATATATATATATATATATTTTTGTGATTACATATAGCGCATTCACAAATGTGCAACAATTATATTATTACATAAACAAATACATTATTATATTGTATAATTATATTGTATAATATAATTATTTTTCATATTTTTTTATATTATCAGACTAGAAAAACATTTTTTTTATATAAATGACATTCTTATTACAAAAAATCTTAAGATTTTTTAATTGTTACTTTCATAATTATATTAAACTAAGTGTTTCCTGTTTCGAAATTTTTGATTTGCTTCTCTCATAAAGTATGGTTTGTAATTTCTGGTGATATTAGATTGATAAACCATGTCTTCAACAGAATGAGATCGATTTGATTGACTCGTAGACTTATTTCGCAAGTGAACAGGTATGATGGATTGTTGTAAATGTAATACTTGGGTATTTGTCACTTCACAATCAATTTGCATCATTGTTATATGATTAGATGGCGTTGAAAATGTACCTAAAAGAGAAAAGTATTATTGTAATTACATATAGATTATTAGTTGCTACATGAAATATGAATAAATTTCTTGATATAATTATAAATTACATCCATGCGCTGAATTAATATTACTCTAGTATTCAAGCACAATTATATTGTTATATTACATCAATATTATTTACCATCTACCATAGATACAGCAGGTAGAATTAAAGACATTTTAGGCCTCACTGTATCATTTTTTCGAGATGCTGGCAATAATAAATGTTCGCCACTAAACCAGACGACGTAAAATGTATCATCTTTTCTTCCCAAAGCTTCGAATAGAGAAGCATGTTTGCTCAATATCGGAGAGAAGATCTCAATCGCGTTATTATTTGAATATCGAGCAGGAATATCGATCATTTTGTCTATAGTTTTTATTTTCTTATCTCGCGATAAGTACATTTTTCTTTTTGCCTTTTCTTCCAATTGTGATTTCGATGACGAGAGTGCATTTAATGAATTTATTTTTAATTTCGTTTCTCTTGCAGTCCGATTATCTCGATCGGATTCACCATCAATCCAACGTCTCAATTCATTATCTAAGCGTATCAATTCGCTTTGATTAATATACATTGGACACATTAGTTGATGTGTCGGTACACTTTTATTAAAATCTTTTTCAATTTGATCCTCCATATTGTTATCATTCTCATTCACTGTCCAGAATAATCTTCTGCTATGCCTGATTTCCGTATCAGAAATAGCTATTGGTAAACTGTCAGAATCACTTTTGACGCTTTGCAAGAGTGTTCCCCTTAAACAGAAATAAAAAGATACATTTATATTTGTGACGTACTATATATACAGTAATAACTTCCTGGTTATAAAACAAATTTTATTTTTAAGTTATAAAATCACGAATTATCTCCGTTCCTTCATTTTTTGAATCTGAAACTTTTTTTACTGACAATATCATAAAGAAATTTAATAATTTAATATTTTATTTTTGTAAAAAAAAATATATATACTAAATTTTATATATGTATATATTACTTTATATGGAAATTTATTCTTTCCAAAAAGGCATAAATGGAAAAATACACTTACTTAAGACCATTAATGTTGAAAGATATTATGAAAATCATTCCCAAAAAGAGAACGAGGTTCCTCTGTCCTTTCTTTCTCAAGAAAGGTTTAATATTTAATATAGGTTTAAAACTTAAACGTTTATGTTTAAATTTATTATCATCTATAATACTGTCTTCCATTTCCATCAATCTCTGCTTTAAAATCTTGTTTTCCTAATGGGAAAATTTTATAAAAAATTAATAACACTGAAAAACAACATATACTTCTTATTAGAAATTTGTAAAGATCTAAATGCATAAAATAATATGGATTATTTACTGATTTTAGTTGTGCATTTTCTTCCGTCAACTCATCTACTCGTTTCTCTAAAGAAGATACATATTCTTTTTTCTTTTTCCTTGAAAGACTAGCAGACTCCCTATTTCTTATCATTCTTTGTTGTCTTTTTAATGCTTTTAAGTTTTGATCGTCTCTTGTCAAATTCATTAAATCTTGATTCCTTGCAATTAATGAAATTGTTTCGTCCTGCATTATTTGAAATGGTGTGCAACTTGTCAGATTTTCTATTGAGTCAGCAGTACTTGTTGGACAAATATTTGATAAAGTGTTAGTCACTTTCACATTCTGTGGTAAATGAAGCACTGCAGTCTTTGTTCTTATGTCAGTTGGATTTATATTCAATGAATTTTGTACTTTAACATGTTTCTTTGTTGGTAACATCTGAAGTTTTGAAGGATACAATACACATTGTGCATTTGCATTCTGCGTAAAATCTTGAAGGATAAAAGTATCCTGAGATTTACCTAGATATTTAAAAAAAATTATATATATACCTACACAAACATATACACAAGCACAAAATAAAATAATTTTCTGATTATGTATGTATATATATATATATATATATATATATATATATATATATATATACATATGCACATACATAATCAGAACAGGTACATCACATGGTAATATAATATAGGCAATACACACATGTATGTCAAAATAAATAAAATAAATAAAATTTTAATCATAATATAAATTGAGAACAAGTTATTCATATTATATGCAATAAAATAACATTTTTCTTTTATTTCTGATTATTTGACATCAAACAATTATCTCTTAACCTTTTGCAAAATACATTTTACAAAATAAAGTAATTCAAAATACAGAAAATAATATAACATACTTATAAGGAAATTTACTTATTTTTCATTTTTGTATTATTAAAATAATAATAAAATAATTGATAAAACCATTTTACTATAAAATTATAAAAAATAATGTAATATTTAATTCATAAAATATATTAAAGAAAAAAACAATACAAAAGCAACAATATCTTTCTTTGAATAATTATGACTTTAAATGTAACGAAATGTAATATCACCTATATTTTATTAATATAATTTTAATAATATACAAAGCACAGTGCCTTAAAGGTATACTTGGATCACAATGTCAAACTATACTGGGGGCAAGCATACTTGGACTGCAAAAGGTTAAAATGTGATGCATATTGCTTTTCCTATATAATGTATATAAAAGTAATATAATATTTTTACCATTTTTTATATGTTGTGCTAATGGTGAAGACTGGATATTAACATGTTTTGTAAAATCCCTTTTTGTACAAATAAATTGTGCATGTTTTGCATTTTCCTCGTCAATAGATACAAATTCAATTGGTACTTCATTTGAGATATTTACAGATGATTGAGATGATTCTGATGAAGAGGATGTATATTGTAGACAAGAAATTAATGGTGTTTTTAGAGAAACCTAATAAAAAAAGATTGTTATTAAAGTTATATTAGAGTTTTAAATATAGCTTTTATATCGCATTCTATATATTTTTTTATATATAAAATACCTCTGTGTTCACATTTTGTATTAAACAATTTGCTTCTTGTATCAAATATCTTGTTGTTTGTTTATCTGAATCATTAGATTCTGAATGATGTAGGCTCGGTGATAGTGAAAATTGTGCATTTGGACTTTCAGGTTCCAATTTAATTTCATTTCTTATCTCATTTATTTCTCCTGATTCTATAAATTCCAAAAAGAATAAACTTTTTCCTTATATCATTTTTTATAGATTATATATTTTGATACATACCTGGACTGTTTTGTATAAAATTGAAGTCAAACTCTTTAAAATTTAAGTCCAATGCATCTTTACTTATTTTATTTTCGATCTTATCATAATCTGCGAATATAATTTTTTCTTCTTCTTCTGTTGTGATAGGCATTTCTAGTTCGCTTCTCCATGATTGAAACAACTCGTCGTACTGACAGCTTCCTTCTATAAATGAAATTATTAGAATAATTCATGAGATGTATTCAGTTTAACTGGAAAATTCATTTAGATTGTGATAAAAATACTTATTCTTGTGTAAACACAAAAGTAAAAATTATAATTATTTTAATATTAATTATTATAATTATTATATATATAAATGTTATATATCTTATATATGTATTACATATACAAATATATTATACATATATATATATATAATTAAAATTTAATTAATTAATACTTAACCTAAAAATTCGAAGCCTGGTAACATTTGTATATAATATTGCAAAACAATTGTTTGTCTGTCGAAACTCTGTATTTTATACGTTTGTTCACTCAACCAAATACACTTGATAGAAAACTCAAACTTTTATGTATCAAAATACACTTATGATCGAAAAAATTCAAAATTAGGTTAACAATATACGTTGACTGCTGCATAGATTTCATTAGGTTAGAAAAAACGTAAACATTACGTAGAAATGATAAATATAAGCAAATGTATGATTATATTCGTGATAACATCACTAAAGTCTATTCTGATTGAAATTGGAAATGATTGCAAAGACAAAATTATGTCCTTCGAGAATATTTTTCAATTCACTCATGAAGCAACAGAAAACATTTTTTTTTTCTTTTATTGAGTATATATACAGAATGGTGGCAGTTGTCATCATTTTTCTCGATCTTATGGCTAGGGAAAAAAGCTAGACGAAGACTCTAGAGGGAATTTTTTAAATTGCGATTTTATGTTGTCATCTTTTTCTCGATGGCATCGGCGCTTGGCGTTTCTTCAAATTTCGTGTTGTAATGTTGTCATCTTTTTCTCGATGGCATCGGCGCTTGGCGTTTCTTCAAATTTCGTGTTGTAATGTTGTCATCTTTTTCTCGATGGCATCGGCGCTTCCTCGAATTTCGTGTTGTAATGTTGTCATCTTTTTCTCGATGGCATTGGCGCTTCCTCGAATTTCGTGTTGTAATGTTGTCATCTTTTTCTCGATCTTATGTCTGGGGAAAAAGAGGTAGACGAAGACTGTCTAGGGAATTTTTTAAATCGCAATTTTATGTTGTCATCTTTTTCTCGATGGCATTGGCGCTTCCTCGAATTTCGTGTTGTAATGTTGTCATCTTTTTCTCGATGGCATTGGCGCTTCCTCGAATTTCGTGTTGTAATGTTGTCATCTTTTTCTCGATGGCATTGGCGCTTCCTCGAATTTCGTGTTGTAATGTTGTCATCTTTTTCTCGATCTTATGTCTGGGGAAAAAGAGGTAGACGAAGACTGTCTAGGGATTTTTTAAAATCGCAATTTTATGTTGTCATCTTTTTCTCGATGGCATCGGCGTTTCTTCAAATTTCGTGTTGTAATGTTGTCATCTTTTTCTCGATGGCATTGGTGCTTCCTCGAATTTCGTGTTGTAATGTTGTCATCTTTTTCTCGATCTTATGTCTGGGGAAAAAGAGGTAGACAAAGACTGTCTAGGGAATTTTTAAAATCGCAATTTTATGTTGTCATCTTTTTCTCGATGGCATCGGCGCTTCCTCGAATTTCGTGTTGTAATGTTGTCATCTTTTTCTCGATCTTATGTCTGGGGAAAAAGAGCTAGACGAAGACTCTCTAGGGAATTGTTATATATTGCGATTTTATGTTGTCATCTTTTTCTTGATCTTATGGCTAGGGAAAAAGAGCTAGACAAAGACTGTCTAGGGAATTTTAAAGTCGCGATTTATGTTGTCATCTTTTTCTCGATCATAGTTAGGGAAAAAGTTCCGGCGCCATTATAAACTACATAACCTGCACGTGGAGTGCAAAACACATGCTTGATGAATTTAAAATTACGAAACGGACTAATGAGAATAGTGTAGATTCCTAAAAACAATTTACATAGAGAGTTATTAATCTGAACGCCAACTATATAAAATAATGTAAGTACATACGATGATAATTATATTTATTATGTTTTCATCGTCATTTTACTATCATATTGAACATTGCATTGTTGTAATAATCTGTTGTAATAATCATTGTTTATTCGTAGGCTTTAAAGATGGTAAGACATAACAATCAATTACCAGATAATCTTCCACAATTACAGAATCTTATCAAACGTGACCCAGAATCTTATAAAGAAGAGGTAAGTTTTCAATATTGATATTAATTATATATCCTTTTCTGTAACACACATGCAATTGTGAAGTACTTAAAATAATTTTATATATTATACTTATACTTTATACATTATAGTTTATAAGCTATCTCTTTGCATTTTACATAAATTACATGTATTAAAAAAAATTTGTTTTATGTGAAGTGTAAAAGTTTAATATGTTTGTTCACAGTTTCTTCAACAATATCTGCATTACAAATCTACTGTAGAAGTCTTCCGTCTGGAACCCACACAATTTAACAAAAGTCTTGATGAATTGGTAACTTTCTTGGCTCAGGTTAGCACACATGCTTAAATTTTAAAAATATATATCATTTTTTAAAAAATAGATAACATTATATTCATAGAAGCACTAACAATTTATCAAAGCTCCAGTATCTCTTGGAAGAGTGTGAGACACAGTATAGGTGATAAAAATTGATTAAGTTTCAATATTATTTTTTACATAATTTTAAAGTAATAAAAATGGAAAAGTATTTAGAAACGATAAAAAATAGTATTATATGCCGAGAAAAAATTATAGCGCGACTGTATTCTTTAATTGGTGCAGCAGATGAGCCAATGCTGGAAAGTATATTTGTGTATGGTCATATGGCTACTGGAAAGTTGTTGATTGTACGAAGTCTGCTCGATTATTTAAAGTATAATGTTAGCTATATTAATTGTATGGAGCATTTGGGTAGCAAACATATATATAACTATATACTAAGTGATTTAACTGCATCTGCAAAAGAATCTAGTACCAACATGCCATTAAAGTACAACTGTGACAATATCATGGATTTTATACTTGCGCTTAAAAGAATTTCTCATACAGATTCACGTCCAATCGTATTAGTATTTGACAAATGTCATAGAATAAGACATTTTGATGTAACTTTTCTACCAGCAATCTTAAGACTTAGGGAATTGTCCTGTGTTAATATATGTACCATTCTTATAAGCGAGATCGCGTGGGATAATTTTAATACTAAGATAGGTATGTTGAAGCCTATAAAGATATATGTTCCACAATACACAAAGGACGAATTAGTACGATTGTTATTATTAGACAAGCCAGCGAGAAAAAAATACAACGAAGACTTTTATAAGAATTATTTGAATCTCTTTCTTTCTGTATTCTTCCGATTTTGTAGAGATCTGAACGAACTTCGACACATGGCTAAGATAAATTTTGTCAAGTATGTAGAACCTATAGAAAGTAAGCAAATTGAACCAGATAATGTTGCTGCACTGTGGCGTAATATCTCTGCTACTTTGAGATCTAATTTGGAAATAATTTATCTTAGAGTTTCTACGAACGATTTTTTGCAACCAGATCAACAAATATCTCGGGAAATCGAATCGACGACAAAGTTAGCTTTGAGTTTCGAATTACCATTTTATGCGAAATATATGTTAATTGCATCATATTTAGCTTCATACATTCCTTCAAAATATGATAAAAATATTTTTATGAAACGATGTAGTAAGAGAAAGAAAAAAGTACGGTCAGTTAAGAAAACAGGAGACAGAGATTCGCAAAAGAAATCTCGGTTTTTTACCATCTCGAGGATGCTTGCAATCTTTTGCGCTATTCTTGATGAAAGAGTAGACATCAATGCTAATTTACTCGCTCAAATATCTACCATGTGTCAACTAGGTTTACTGTCTGTCGTCGGAGATAATGTCTTGCAGTTGGACGAACCAAAATTTAAGTGCTGTGCAAGCCACGACTTTGTTACAGTTGTAGCTAAAACGGTTGGCTTTGATATAAAAAATTACTCGAGCTTGAACATATAAATTGAATGCATATATTGATATACATGATCCATTTTTAGTCATAATTTTTTGTATGTTTGCTTCCAACAGCTTTATCTAATGCTTTTATTAGAGAAGACTTTTTAAGTAATGTAAAACTTGCATATTTTTATATCTAAAATAAGATTTAATTTTCATATATTAAGTGCACATAATAATTTGTAATGCATAAAATAAATTTAATATGAGGAATATAGTTTTGAATATAAAATTATTGAGATAACTTAATCTTTTACTAAAAGAAAGAAAAAGAGAGGGAGAGAGATTTTGAAAACATATATATTATATTCATAAAAAAAATCTTTATAATATATTTATTAAGAATACAGTTATTAATTGTATACATAAGTATAGTATATTTATAATAAGAAATGATATTGTATAACTTATATATTTTTATTGCATAACTATTTTTTTATATACTTTTAAGAAATTGCTCAATAAAATACACATATGCTAAACACGCTTGTTGTATCAATCTTTTTTCTTATCATTGCAGGTAGCCCATTGTTATCCAGATGATTTAAAAACATATCCTCAAGAAATTGTCGATATATTACAAACTCATAATACCATATTAGACAATGAAATGCGTATGGTAAGCATCATGTGTATTATAAAATTATATTATGCAAGTAAATTGGGTCGTTTACTGTATAGTAATTATATTTTTTAGACATTTTGTAAAGCATTGATCCAGCTACGCAACAAATCACTTTTAGAACCGACTGCACTTCTCAGTTTATTTTTTGAACTTTTAAAATGTCAAGACAAAGTTTTAAGACAATTTCTCAAAATGCATATAGTCACAGATGTCAAAAATGTCAATGCAAAACATAAAAATGCTAAAGTTAACACAGCATTACAAAACTTTATGTTTTCAATGTTAAAAGATCCTAATGCCAAAGCTGTGAAAATGTCTATAGACATTATGATAGAATTATATAACAAAAATGTTTGGAATGACGTCAAGACTGTTAATGTTATAGCAACAGGTTGTTTTTCTAAAATAACAAAAGTAGCAGTCGCTAGTTTGAAATTTTTTTTGGGAACTGATCCAGAAGAGAAAGGTAGTGATGATAGTGATTCAGATGATGAACCAAATATGAAGGAAATTATGATGGCTAATAAAGTAAATAAAAAAACAAAAAAACGGCAGAAGCAGTTACAGAAAGCTAAACAATTATTTGTAGTAAGTTAAATTTTTTAATAAAATTTATCGCAACATTTAATGAAAATATACATTATAACTTTCAACTTTAATTTGTATTTCAGAAAGCAAAGAAGAAGAAATCCAGAGCGCCACAATATAATTTTTCAGCATTACATTTAATTCACGATCCTCAGGATTTTGCTGAAAAGTTGTTCAAGCAGATAGAAAAGAAAAATGACAGATTTGAAGTTAAGCTTATGACTTTAGACGTTATCTCTAGACTCATTGGCTTGCATAATTTATTTCTTTTGAACTTTTATCCATATATACAAAGATTTCTTCAACCTCATCAACGAGGTGAGATTAATAATGTAATATATCATTAAATAATAATTTGAATATGCTATTTGATTACAATCAACATTATTAATTATTATATAAATCATTATTTTTATTAGTATTTATATTTTATTAGTATTTTTCTTTGTTCAACCTTATTCCAAATGGAAAAAACATTCATATTTATTTAGATACATGTTTACCTTTGGTTTTTCTTCTTTCAGAGGTTACTAAACTCTTACAGTTTATAGCACAAGCTTCCCATGAATTGGTACCACCTGATGTGTTGGAACCTGTTTTGCAAACTTTAGTTAATAATTTTATAACAGAAAGAAATTCTGCGGACGTGATGGCTATAGGGTAAATATATGTTTTAATTAATTTATTATAAAAAAATTCTCTATGTATCTATGTATGCAGCTCTATTTATGTGCAATATGTATTCATGCAGCCTAAACACTGTGCGTGAGATATGTACACGATGTCCATTGGCCGTAAATGAGGTTCTACTTGAAGATTTGATACGATACAAACAGTATAAGGAACGTTCTGTTATGATGGCAGCACGTTCTCTAATTGGAATGTTCAGGCGTATAATGCCTGATTTATTGCGTAAAAAAGACAGAGGCCGTCCTACAGAAGCCAACGTTATGATAAAATCTTCAAAATATGGCGAAATTCAGGCAAATGAGTTCATACCAGGAGCAGAAGTTTTGTATGATCGACATACTGAGAGTGATACTGAAGAAACTGATAGTAATACAGAAGTAAGTATAAAAACGTCATAATATTTAATATATTATAACGATTACTATTTGTATAAAAATTTGTATAAAATTTTATTTGTATAAAAATTTGTCTATATATTTGAATATAGGATGATGACGACGAATGGATTGATATAAGCCAAAGTGAAGAAGAAATTAGTGACGATGAGTCGATGGCAAAGGATATAAATGAAACTGTGGAATCTTCCATTGTCGAAAATAACGATGATAAGAATTTATCCTGCAGCGAGAACAATAGTACAGAGAATATCTGTGAAGCAAATAGCAAAGAACGAGAAATGGACGAAGTTCCACAAAAAAAAAATCATTTAACAAAACAACTAAAGAAGGTACAGAAATTAGAAATGAAGGAAAAACATAAGTCAGAACGAAATGAAGAATTAACAGTTGAGAGGAAAACGAAAGCGTCTTTGATTTCTACTGAACGATTACTCACAGACAAAGATTTTAGAAAAATTGATATCGCATTAGCAAAGCAAGAAGTAACATATGCTAAACGCGGCTCTAAAAGAACGCATGATCAAATTGAGACCAATAAAGATGGAGAATTGGTAAAACTGAGCGATATTGAAAATATATATAAAAAACGCAAGCATGATAAGGCTGCTCGGCAGAAATCCGTGAAAGTATGTATAAAATGTTATATTTTAACATTATGTGTATATAAATAGACTAATTTAAATATTATTAAACTTGTAGAAGGGGCAAGAACAAAGAGATAAGTTTGGTTTTAAAGATCGACGACAAAATACAATGTGTAGTAGAACGAATCGCGAGAAGAGAAAAGGAAAAGCATTCCAAATGCTGAAGCAGAAATTAAAAGGGAAAGTAAAACGATCTTTTAGAGAGAAACAGATAGCTTTAAAAAATCATCTGCTAAAACAAAGGAAAATGAAATAATTAAAATATATATATATTTTAAGCCTTATATTATCTAGCTCTTTTTTATATTCTATCACAGTTTTTTCCATAATAATAAATTGTATATATGTGTGAAAACATACTTCTATATTTTAAAACTAAAAATTACTTATATGTATAAGTACAGGAATGTACTTTCTATACATTTCATTCTTCAGTTTTATTATAGAAAAAATAGCTTTATGTTATATAAAATACTGTCACACATATAACAGCATTAAAAATATATGTAATATGAAGATTGAAACTAGTATAATTGCAGAGTTCATTCATCATACTATAATTTATATGAAAAAAAATCATTTATGTCAGTGTTTTATTTATTTATGTAAAATATAAAAGGATCAATATTTACATAAATTTGTATCTGAATATAAACTTAATGAAATTAAATTGACAAAGTAAAAAATATAAGGAATATATGTTATAATTAAGAAAAAAATGAAAGGTGCATAATTATGAAATTATCTGATAATTTTAGAAAAAAATTTAAATTGAATTCTCAAAAGAATTCCATGCACAAACCATTAATTTTTATTCAGACATTATTAACTAATATAAATTATTGTAATGAAATATTTCCTACGTCTATGAAACGAACAGACTTTTATAGGTTAGATTAGAGCACGAAATTTTAGGAAGCGCCGAAAGCGTCATCCTAGCTCTTTTTCCCTAACTAGAAGATCGAGAAAAAGATGACAACATAAAATCGCGATTTTAAAAATTCCCTAGAAAGTTACCATATAGTTATTTTTCCCTAGCCGCAAATATAAGAAAAAGATGACAACCTAAATCATGATTTTCAAAATTCCCTAGAAGTTACCATATAGTTCCTTTTTCATAACCATAAAATCGAGAAAAAGATGACAACATAAATAGCGACTTAAAAAAATCCCTAGAGAGTCTTCGTCTAGCTCTTTTTCCCTAACCATAAGATCGAGAAAAAGATGACAACTTTATACTGTGATTTAAAGAAATTCCCTTTACAAATGTCATATGACGAATGAAATATATTCAATCATAATACTAACCTCTTATTTTATCCTCGTGACTGGACGATGATGCACGCTGTTTTTTCATCCAATCGCATTTGGGAACAAAACAGCATAGCCAATAACAATCGTCGTCGTACTTGACCGTAAAAGGAAATAAGGAACGATACTCTCGAAACGAGGCTCTCTCATCCTCATCATTATTATTATTATTCGTCGCTGCACGCGAGTTTCTTCCCGGTTCATCATAACGAGGAACGTGAAGATTTATTGTAAGATTGTCTCGCTTGTGTCAGAGTAAATCGACAAATTCTGTGCAATGTCGACAGTAGCGAGTCCTCTAGCCGTTGGAGGCATCCGACAATCGGGTGCTCCGGTGCGAACACAAAATGGTAAGGATGGCTGACAATTCGTACAGTTTGGTTATATCGCGTCTCGAAACTTCGAAATAAATTTTATAGCATAAAACGAAAAGATGTACAAATACAAATTCAGATTGAAAATGGACTAATAAGAGCAGAAATTAAACGCAAATTTGTTTAATTTCTTCTTTATTTAATTTGAACGTTTCGGTCCTTTGGACTATCTTCTACAGATTAGCAAAAAATCCTCGTATCTTGATCCACATCCTCGTTTTATATCTTTCATAAGTCCTCAAAGCGATCTAAAATCGACAAGAACAAGGAGCGACTTCCTCTGACATACAAGGCAATACTTAATTGTATTATCTTTGAAAACTTGTCAAAGACGAAGGATGTGGATCAAGATACAGAAATCTTTGCTAATCGATCTGCTGAAGATGATCCAAAGGAAGGATCGAAACATTCAAATTAAATAAAGAATTTAAAAACAAGTTTGCTTGCATCTAATTTCTGCGCTTGGCTCTTATTAGTCTGTTTTCTATCTGAATTTGAATTCTGTATGTCATTTTTGTCGATTGCTGTTTTATTGAAAAATTTATGAATCATGTAGAATTGGAATCGTGAAAATTACAAACGACATATTAATCATTATTATGTTTTATGTGTAGTACAAAATTACATGTAAACAGAATGCTTGAATTTGTAGAATAAATGACTGCTTAATGCAAAATATAGAATAAACATTTAATATTATACATTTATCGATTTTTTATCATAATTAATTACATTTGTTAAATTATGTCTGATTGTATGTGTAGCAAACTTTGAAATACTGAAAACAGCTGATTTAAAAATGCTTAACCCTTTTTTAAGAGTGCAAATCAATTTAACATTCAAGATAGAGATTGTATTAAAATACTTGCATACATATATTGTGCTTATACTTTGATAATAATTAATCTTATTTAAAGAATACACAGTAAATATAATATTTTAATATGTAATTTTTGAATATATATATATATATATATATATGTATATGTATATATGCAATTGTAATCTGTTATGTATAACAATGTGAATATATAAAATAAATATATTATTTTTATATTTCTTTCAGTTATGGCTGCCTCTGCTATTGCTAATATAGTTAAAAGTTCATTAGGTCCTGTTGGTTTGGATAAAATGCTGGTTGATGATATTGGTGTAAGTGTATTACTTAGATTTTCTAAATTTTTTATAGTATATTAAACAAATATATGCAACAAAATATTACATGTATGTCATAATTATATAACATTTTCAGGATGTCACTGTTACCAATGATGGTGCAACTATCTTACGTTTGTTAGAAGTTGAACACCCAGCTGCGCGAGTGTTAGTTGAATTGGCTCAGTTACAAGACGAGGAGGTTGGAGATGGTACTACTTCAGTGGTAAGTAATATATATTTATATTTGCATTCAATGAAATTCAAAATTAAAATATTTAATGCAATAATTATATTTTTTATGAATTAGGTAATAGTAGCAGCTGAGCTTTTAAAAAATGCAGATGAGCTTGTGAAGCAAAAGATTCATCCAACCTCTGTCATTAGTGGTTACAGGCTGGCCTGCAAGTAAGAATTTAATGATTTATTTCATTAATCAAACAATTATTTTGTTTTCAGTGTATCAAATTTTCTAAGTAATTTCAATAATTTGAATAAATTAACAATTAAAAAAAATTATCACATATTAGTCAAAAAGTATGAAAAAGAAGAGAGAAAAAATGTTAGCTAACTAAATTAATTATGAAATTAATTTCAGAGAAGCATGCAAATACATTCAGGAACATTTAACTGTTAGTGTGGATGAACTTGGAAAAGATTGCTTAATCAATGTTGCAAAAACATCTATGTCCAGCAAAATTATTGGAGCGTATCCTTTTGATCTTATTCGAGATCTCTTTTTTGCACACACAATCTTTCTTGATATTTAGTATGTGAACAATAATAATCGTTTAAAATATTTTCTATGACTACGATGATTATAATTAGTGATGCCAACTTCTTCGGTAATATGGTAGTCGACGCCACTAATGCGATAAAAATCAACGATGGCAAGGGAGGCTCTCTGTATCCTATTAAAGCAGTCAATGTCTTGAAGGCTCATGGAAAAAGTGTTCGGGAATCTGTCTTGATTCAAGGATATGCTTTAAATTGCACCGTCGCTTCTCAAGCGATGCTGAAGAAGATAACAAACGCAAAGATTGCGTGCCTAGATTTCTCGTTGCAGAAGGCGAAGATGAAGTTGGGTGTTGAAGTACTTATTACAGATCCTGAGAAACTCGAAGCCGTTCGTCAACGTGAGGCTGACATTACTAAGGAACGTATTCAGAAGATTCTCGCTGCTGGAACTAATGTTGTTCTTTTGTCTGGCGGTATCGATGATCTATGCTTAAAGGTACAGTCACTATTTAAGATGATAATTTTTCAGTAGTATAAGCACATATTTACGATTTCTTTTTTTTTTTTTTTCACAGTATTTTGTGGAAGCTAAGACAATGGTAGTGCGTAGATGTAAGAAAGCTGATCTGAAAAGAATTGCTAAAGCTACAGGCGCGCATTTTCTGACTTCGTTGACCAATATGGAAGGAGAGGAGAGTTTTGATGCCAGTTTCTTAGGAGAAGCTGCAGAAGTAGTGCAAGAAATGATATGTGACGATGAGCTTATTCTTATCAAAGGGTATATCTTATAACTAATTAACATATTAATAAGTAAATCTAATTCTATGAAGCATTCTAGTATCAAGTCACACACAGTTGCTATCATATATCTGCTGAAATATATGTTCTGTAACAAGAACTCTTTGTTTTACACAATTGTGAAAAAAATGAAAGAAAAAACATTATTAATCTCTTCTTTTAATTTCTAGTCCCAAGGCACGTACTGCAAGTTCTATTATTTTACGCGGACCAAATGATTACTACTGCGACGAAATGGAACGTTCTATACATGATGCATTATGTGTCGTGAAGAGAGTTTTGGAAAGCAAAAGTGTCGTCGCGGGAGGAGGTTGTGTGGAAGCTGCGCTGTCCATTTATCTAGAAAACTTTGCAACATCATTGGTATTATTGAATTATCTGCATATTTTCTATCGGTATCTCTTTCTTGCATTAGGATATTTACAATTCTTGTAAATTACAGAGTTCTCGAGAACAATTGGCTATAGCGGAATTTGCACGATCTTTGTTAATCATACCAAAAACATTAGCTGTAAATGCTGCACAAGATGCAACTGATCTTGTTGCCAAACTTCGAGCCTATCATAATTCCAGTATAACGAAACAGGATCTTGTCGATCTGAAATGGTAACAACTTCATGATTTTTCTAATTTTTATAATTGTCATGTAATTGAAATGAATTATTCACACATCTGTTCTTGCAGGGTGGGTCTTGATTTACTTGTAGGAAGTATAAGAGATAACAAAAAAGCCGGCGTGTTGGAACCAGCCATTTCAAAAATTAAATCTTTAAAATTCGCCACTGAAGCAGCTATAACCATTCTTCGAATCGATGATATGATTAAGCTAGATCCCGAACGTTCAAATACGAAATCTTATCAAGATGCTATGGAAGCTGGCGAATTGGAAGATTAAGTGCATTTTTCTGTTACACACAATATATATTCATACTGTTCATATTTCAATTTTTGTGTATGCATAAGAAACTGCTATTTAAAAATTTAAAATAAAGCTTTTTCATACTGTGATGCTGTACTTAATTGATTGCATTAATATAGAATACAGATATCCAAACAAAAGTTTAATTTTGTGATTATTGAATTTCCATTATTAAAAAATTAAGAGGTTATTAAACTTCATTCCCTTATTTTGTATGAATAAATTTTTACTTTTATAGAATTATTGTAGTTAACATATAATAATCATAGTTTATAATACATCAGTAATATTTTTTTTATTTCTATACTAATTATATTAATGTGCCATCTAAAGATTGTTTTTTGTTTAATACAATGAAATAATAGCCATGCAATAAAAAACTAAAAAGAATGAATACTATAATAGAATATTAAAGTAAACCTATTTTAGGTTTAAAGATGTTACTTTTGTAGCACATCATATAAAAGATAGAAATGGTTATATATGAAAGAATATTTTAGTATAACTTAATATAAATTATTACATATATAATATATATAGTATAACAGTTTATTAATGGAAAGTAATGGAATAACAGTTTTAAGTATTATATGATATGTACGTTTATAAAGTCAATATATCATTTTATAAACAATTATATATAAATAATATTTATTTTTTTATAGATTTTGATGAGCAGTTAAATAGATGTTATCTAATATGTTTGCTACATCATGACAATTAACTGATTTTTTTGTTAAATTTAATGACATTAAATTATTCCTTATTATACTTTAATAATTTATGTTATCTTGATTACAGTATGTTTATTTATAATACAAACTTGCGACTTTATATTGAAAAATTTTAATAAACAATTTTTGCTAAAATTTGTTGTTTTTTGTAACATTTGTAAGTATATACATAAGTGTCATAATAAATCATTAAACAATCTTTAATTTTCTTTGATACTATAGTACTCGCTACTTTCTATGCTAAATAGCACAGTTTAGCATTATGATTAAATTATGTTATTTATCTATTTAATAATCATTTTTATTTATTCTTCAAGTAGATATTGCAAAATGCTATATTTTACAATAATGCGATTTTCACGAAATTAATATATCAATTGTAAATGAGACTATGATTATGAACAGAAAATTATAAAATTTTATGTTTTTTTATGTATCTACTTTCTTGTGTATTCAAATAATATTTTTTTCAAAGACATAGAGAATATTTTTTCTGATAATATAAAAATAATACATAAAATTATTATTCTCAAATTAAATCAACTCTTCCATTAATAACTGCTTACAAATATAATCGTATATATAAGCACTATAAATAAATTTTTTCGAGAATTAGTGTTTTCTTGGAACTTATAGATTAACAATCTAGAAATATTTTACTGCATTAATATCTTATTATATCCTATTATATTAAATATTTTTTCCATTAAAATTAATTATATCAAAATTTAGTAAACTATGTCAATAGGATGTCTATGATTTTGGACCTTCTTGTAATGTAGACTTAAGTCACTAATAATGTGTAGTACATATAGAGATGTTGTAAAATATTCTTTAACTATTTACTAATTTTATTTAACCCTGTTTAGATTGATGAGTGATGCAAAACATGAGTTTGGAGGAACAAAAAGATTAGCAAGGTTAACAAGAAGAGTCCATCTAAATAAAAAATAAAAAATAAAATAAAAAAAAGAAAAAATTAAAATTAAAAAATAAGCTATTGATGTAATATGTATAAAAAGAGGAATGCAATATGATTAATGTGATCATAATTAGCATTCAATATGTAATTTTGTAAAATAAGGGACAAAACAAAATAAAAATAATTTATCATTTTTTATAAATTATTCTGCGTTCAAAAAACAAATTCCTTTTTACAACAAATGTTTTAAGATTTATTTATGAAAAATGTGAATGTTATTTTTTGATATTTTCTGTGCGACAGATATCAACATTTTTTTCACCTGCTGATATTCAAAATTTCATATAACTGAGAACAAATACCTTTACAACGCGGGATTTTCGAATTTTGGTCCTTTTGTGACTATAATCTCAGCATACGAATATTCTTGATAGAGTTCTAATACTTGGAACTTTTTCAAAACTAATAATGTGTAAAACTTCTGTGCAACCTACAAAAATGGAATTATATTTTATCAATATAAAAATTTCGCATAGAGAGATAAACATAATAAATCGTTTTTCGAAGCACCAACCTGTTTGCGATTATTTTTGTATGTCATGTCCGATAATGTTAATTTATCTTTGGTATCTAGTTTGCTCTTAATAACGTGATACATGTGTGCTGCTCTTTTGTTAAGAACACGTTCTTCAAACTGTTCATAAGTTTCATCCATTTGTTGTTCCTCTTGCTGAAAAATGAAAAAGCATCTTATAAGTAATTCATATTTTTTTCATAAATATTTTTCTGTAATATTGTAATAATGTAATGCATTATGTAAAAAGAGTTTTTGAAATATAAAATAAATTACAGGTCCAACAGATGGCGGAAACTCGTAATCTTCATGATTCCATGGTGTGGCGGGCCCTCTTTCTGAAATCGCACCAGGCGTATGTGCTGGTGGATGTTGTTCATCGTAACCCATGTACGAAACTTGCGGTTGTGCCTATTATACAATATAAATAATTTTAATGTTTTAATGTAAATTAACGAAAGAAAGAGCAGTGGATATAGAACATTATTTGTTCAAAAATGCGATGCAAAGCAGTGATAAAAATACCAAGCATATTTTTTAACTCTCTTAAGTTGCATAATATTTTCAACACATTTTAAACATGACGAGTGTTTCAACTTACTTGATCGTAACCCATATTTTCCATCTGCAGCATATCGGATGTTTGTATGGCACCAGCTTTCTCTTGTGATGGTACTTGCGCTTCTTCGCGTGTATCGAGTACTGAGTTGACTTCGGCTGGTGCGATTTGTGGTATTTCCGAACTGAGCAATGATGCTTCAGTCGGTGGTACCACCGATGGTTCCCTAGAAGGCACAATGCTACTTATATCGGAAACCGATGGTTCTGCCGGTAGAGGTACTTCAGACGATATATTTGATTCCGAAGGAAGATTATGTTGTGCAATTATGCTCGGAATTTCTACTGCTTCAACAGCGTTCGCCGATGGTTGACTGACATCCGCTGGCGTTGGTTGAGGTGGCTGAGAAGGTTGTTTTATCTAAACATAATAATTACATTAATATTAATTATAAATTATAATTCATAAAAATTTTTATCGCATTTATTTTATTTTTCTTTAAAAAAGTGTTTATATATATATAAAACTACTAACGTCATCATCCTGCAGCGCTTTCCGTTTTCGTCCTGTACGCTTATTGAGAATACTTTGATCATAAGAAGACTGCTCTTCTGGAGCATCTCTCATTTGTTCCAAAGACATACCATCTTCCTCAGCTCCAAGTCGTCCAAAGTCTTCATGATCGTAAGACTTGCTAGTTAAGTGTTTCTGATAATTCTATTTTAATAACATAAAAATTAAATGTTATTATGGAATATTCAAGCAACTGTATGATGTAAAATCATATTATTTTAATTATATTATCTTATCGTATTACCTTAAATAGAAGACGAGCTGGAATAGCATTTCCTGGTAGAGCAAAGAGCTTTTCTACGCCACCTGTTTCTTTCCAATGCATTAATCTTTTTGTAGGTGGAGCCAAGTCCAATGTCGTGACAATATCACTAGTATCAGATAACTGTGCCTTCATCTCTTCACCAGAGATATTTTTTACTTCATCAACAATGAGTTTACGCTTGCGCTTAGTTTTCGTGAAGCCTTTAAGGAAATAAATGTTTTTTCATTAGTTACAATAAATGTGCATCAACATTAGTATAAAAATAATTTACCTTTTAGAATGGATGCATCGATCGGAGGTAACGCAAAGCTTTCTTCGTCGTCGTGTAACAATGTGGTTTGATCTTGTAAAGGTGCTGGTTCTTCTACATTATCAACGGCATGTTCTTCTGGTATAACTGGTGGAGCTGGTGTAAAGCGTCGACTGGCGACGCTTATTCTTCCGTCAGCTTCTTCTCCAGCTGCGGCTGGTGTAGCCGGTCTGGAGCCATCAGAGCTGTGCATAATATGTTATATTAATCAAACTTGTACAATATCAAAGTTTTATGTAGTAAAATTCATCAAGCTGAAACAATAAATACCTCATGCCTCCCATTGGAGACGCTGGACCGCCAAAATGATCGCCCATATCTTCATCAGATTCATCGTGTACAGATGCAGCAGTTCCAGGAGCTGCACTTGTTTCCTGTTGCTCGGTTATCGAACTAACCTCAGGTACAGGTACTTCACCCATTGGAGCTTCGTCAAATAAGCCACCTTCAAAAAGGCCTCCCGCTAAAAAAAATGTTATAATTATTGTAAATTACTGTCGGGTTTAGTGTTACAAGAATGATAGTAACTTTTTTGATCATACATATGATATCTTGGCCAAGATGACCACCAAAACCATCATCTCTGATAGGTGTATCTATGTCCATAGGTTGCGTCGTAGCAGATGTTCCTGCAACTGGTTCTTTTTCTTTTTGTTCCAATGTTGTTTCTATTCCTGGGCCATCACTAAACAACATGTGACTCTAAAATTACATAAAAGCAATTAATATCTTAAAGTTACATTGTTGTCTTAAGAATCTAATAAAGATTTATTAAATATGATCTTTGATTATTTAATGAAATAAAATTGAAACTAACTTCTAAAGAATTTAATTTAATTTAAATATACAAATATTGAAGATTAACTAATCTTAATTATTAAGTAACAAAACTGATTTTTATACATCGTTAAATTATTTGTAATGTTTGTATTATAACTACTTTTGAAAATATTCATAAAGGGTATTTTGCTCATTGTATATACACTAATAAATAATACTAATAATACTAAATAATACTAACTAATATAATTTATATATATATATAATTATAAAAAGAATAAATACAATATATAGATACCTGGTCTAATGAAGGTTCCATACCACTGCCATGTCGCAGTAATTCTGGAGGCTCTGCATCAAAACTCATGTCACCAAAACCTTGATCATGTGTAACCAAAGATAAACTTCCATAATCTTCCCTCATTGTTATTTCCTCTGCTCTAGATTGATTCAAACTAAATTGAGCTTCAATATCAACATCTCTGAAAATAAAAGATTTAAGATAATTAGTAAAATCTTTTAGGATACTCTACATTTTTTGGAGATAAAAGTTTAACATTAACTTACTTAAGTTCTGGCATAGCGGTATCAAAATCGTGAAATACTTCTGGTAAAGTGATAGCTGTTACGGCTGCTTCCCTATGTTCTTCAGGTAGGTCTACCATTCCAGGCCTAAAGGCCATTTTAATTTTTACGAAAGCTTCATTACAATCAGCCAATAAATATTTGGCTTTTCTTGAATAGATTCGTACTACTCCCAATAACAAGTGACCGGATGTTCTCAAGGCCATTTTAACCTGTTACAAATTTTAAGGAAGAATTTTACGATACATTAATATTTGACAAATCTTGCGACAAATCTATGCTAAGGTAATACTTACTTTTGGTTGTAATATACCATCCACAGATTTTTCTATGTTAGTTTCAAACACATGAGCCTTTGTTATTTTCTTGTCCCAATGAGCAGCCAGCCATATACGAGCCAAAGGCCCTTTTTTGGCCAACACAAAATGTGCGTAAAACATGATTCTTGTCTTCCTTTAAAGCTGCATCAATAAAGATTGAAAATACATTAACGAATTAATAAAATTACATTTTTAATTTCAATATAAAATAAGAAAAACGTTATTTAAAAAGATTAGATAGACAAATATGCACATGTTTAATAAATATTATTCTACCTAAGCTTAAACGACAAACACATGAGTAAAATAAATATTTCTTATTGGCGATCTAATGTTACATTTGACATGAGATAACAAGCCAAGAAATTGAACATTAGTTTCATGCGTTGTGTATCAATTGACATATAATTTTGACACATATAAAATCTACATTAAAAGACAACAGTGATTGTTGCCCAATTCATGAAAATATCAACATCAAGATGGCGTTTCCGTCTACAGTTTTGGCGGTTACGGGACTACGTCAAATTTCCGATACCAGTTTCGTTTACGATGCGGTGCAGCGGGTCGCCGAGATAACGTCCGGTCGTTAGGCCGTGCGGTGCAGCGGCAGCGGCATATTCTGCAACAGGAGCAACCGCGACTGCGACGATTTCACAAAATATCAGCGCATACGGTACGTTTTCACCGCGATACGTAGCCTCCGAACTCACTCTACCACGATTACGCGCGATCACACAACACCAACACACCGTTAAACTGACATTCCGAAACCCATCTTTTCCTTCGCTGTCCGTGAGTTCGTAAAACGTGCGACTTGGAGCGATGACAGATGGCTCGGAGCGTCCGACCAATCAAGAGACAGAGAGACCTAGAGACTTTCTAGGGTCTTTTATTACTGATGTTCCAAAAGTGCTCTAACCTAATGGCGAATTATTGAAAACACCGAACAAGACCCTCCCCCCTTCGCGATTTTATTTTTCTCTTCGGCGAGATTCTCAGACTTACCCTACATAAGATATTGAGAATATAATAAATTTTAATTGCACGTTGTGTTTCAAACTTTTGCTTGAACATTATTAACTATGTGCTCTGAATTTTGTGATTATAGCTCGTACGTTACAGCTAAAATTTATGATAACTTTATGTTATGATTTGTAATAATTCAATGATTCATCGTCATTGGCATTCATACACTTCGTATGATATCGAATAATTTATTTCTTATTTTTAGATAAGCTACTTCGACAATGGGAAAAGTTTACTCTTTGTTAACACGACCTATTCGCACGTTCAATATCGCAAATCGTGCGGAAAAAATCATATCTCGAGAAAAGCCTGTACCTGCACCTCAATATGCATACGCGGAAAAACAAAAAAAATTGTCGGACGAAGGTAAATGTTGAATCGTCAATGCAATATTCATACCATGCCGTAATTGAAAACTAATTTAGATATATTAGAACAACTTTGATACTCTCGCCCAAGTTTGTTATGTAATCCTTTTGTTTTTAGTCGATCCAAATTTCCTGAAAGAACATTATCAAAAGGATACGCAACTGGATCAACGTTTGAAAGATGTTTTTGTAACATCAACAGATTCAGAAGTGAGTGCTATATCTTGAATTTGTATTTTCGGATTTAATCTTGATGTGTTAATAGGTATATTTATTTGGAATAAGTTCTACATCCAAATATCAAAGTGATTTTTGCTTAAACTTTCATAAGCAAATTATTTTAAATTCTTTATCGATATATTTTTCTTTATTATTATTTACTATTAAGGTTTCTATATCCTCACTGAATATTGAATTGTAATGTCAGAAGTGAAAAATATGAGTTTTATTCTTATGAAATACATTGAAATAAATAAATTTTGTAAGTTTTTGAATGAGATCACTCTTGCTTTCGATATGAATTAGTAAAATACACAAAACTCTCTGATTTATTAATTAATAAATAATTGTAAATCTTGACCAAAAGTCAATTTTCAGCAAAAATGGACTTAATTCAAAAAAACTTATTTATTTCAATATATTTCGCAAGAATAAAACTCATGATTTTTTTGTTTCTGACACCATAATTCAATATGATAGTGAGAACATAGAAAAACTATGGAAATAATTTATCGAGCAAAAATATAAAATTTTACAATTTCTTAATTTAGAAAGTAATTGAACCAACGAAAGACCCAAGACTTTTACCTCAGAACAGACATACACCAGATGAATTCATATTTGATTTTTATGAACCTACAATGATTCCTGTAGGAAAGTGCTCTATGAAACAGGCTATGCAATTTATTTGGCATCATAAACACGATCCTGTAACATATAACAGTGAAAACATAGCTGCTGAATATAAAATTGATAAGAAAATTGTAGGTACGTAGCATTTATTTCTTTAGGAAAATTTACTTATATATAATGCTTATTAATAAAATTTATATATTTGAATCTTTTTATAGATGATATATTGAAACATTTTAAACTTTATATACCTAAGACATTAGAAGAGAGTGAAGAACAATTAGAAGATATAGCACAAGAGATGCTTGATCAAGCAGTAAAGGAAAAAAGGAAGAAAGAAAAAGAGAAAAAGCTAGAAAAGAACGAGTAATAGGAACATTGTATATAGAAAAATAATTTATTAAATATTATTATTTATATATATGCGATTTTTTCTAAATACAATTATATAATAGTCTGTATATCAACACTTTAGAAATGTATATTTTATAGTAAAAAAGTTTCACAACGCGCGCGTATGTTAAAATATTCAGAAAATAATGTTTTCCAGATTAATTACACATTTTTATGCAATCTGCAAATAAAATTTGGATATTATTTTAATGTCAATAAAAATCATATAAAAGTATAGGTTATTTATTATTGTTTACTTGCTATGATATGATAAACTGCAACAATCACAACCAAGATGTGGAATTGCCTAATCGTAGACGACATCGAGTCAGAATAATCAGGAAAAAAATCCTGGTTATCTAAATTTGTTTCTGGAATGGTCATAGTCTTCATCATCATCCAGTAAAATGCTTTCATTTTTAATTTTTTTTTCAATTCTGCACCTACTTCTTCCCGTATACGTTTATTGTAATTATTTAGCCAACGTCGCTGTGCGTAACAGATGTGTTAATATAACATTCGTTACTTTTTATGTTTCTTATAATAATGTATAAACTCAGTAGTTTTACAATTAGACTAATGCATTTAAGACCTACATGCAATGGAGTTAGCATATTGAAGTCAATAAGTTTCGGTTCATAAGGAACCAAAGTAATGTCTCTAAATTTGAGAAATTTTTGCCCATTATGAATCTGAAACACAAAACAATTGACAATTAGCAACTAATAATTCACAATTATATTATTAAATGTATGAAATATATTGATGAGGTTATCGCTGCTATATATAGTATACAGACTATAACACAGATAAGAATATAATAAGATGTACCAATTTGCTAGCTGGAATAACTTCAAGTATATTTTCCAAACGAATTCCAAAATCGCCTTCTTTGTAATATCCCGGTTCATTTGATAGGAAGAATCCTGGCTTCAATTTAAGGGCACACGCTGAATTTCTACATCCATATTGTATATAAATAGGCGCTGCAATATATATTGTTCCATTAGAATGGCTTTCATCAATCATATTTAATATTTTTTGTGAAGCAATTATTTTATAGAAAATTTTATTATACGAACATTCATGAACTGAAGAGAAATGACCGATTCCGTGACTAGTTCCATGCATGTAATTGTAACCGATACTCCACAATGGTCTCCGTGCAATAGCATCCAATTGATTTGTTGTCAGATCATTGGGAAAGATCAAAGACGATAATTCGATCGATCCGATTAATACTCTCGTATAAGCTTTTTTCTGTTCGTTGGTCGGCACTCCGAAATGTAGAGTTCTTGTCACATCAGTGGTACCATCTGCCAGATAATTTCATGCTTTTTTACACACATCACGTCTCATGGTTCTTCGAGCCTACCTCGATGAAATTAGCAAAAGTTATTTCTAGCAAAGCAGAATTAAAAAAACTTAGAATTTCGTACCCAAGTATTGTCCTCCGGAATCAATCACTAACGTGGATGTGGTTCCGATTTTAATATTGGTCAAGTTAATTGGTTCATAATGCGGTAAAGCAGCATGCGAACCATATCCCGCGATTGTCGGGAAAGAGATACCCCTGTTGTTATTTTGTTCGTAACGGAATTCATTAACTACTCTCGCCACTTGCATCTCGTCCCATCCTTCGGAATCCAATTCGTATTGTTCTTCGATATAAGCTAGAAAATCGCACATAGCTACTGCATCCCTTAGGTGAGATCTTCTCATACCTGCCACTTCAACTTTGTTTTTTTCCGCTCGTAAATCGATTACAGGCGAAGGTTTAGCCAATCTCTTTTCTGGTGGAATCTGCAAAAAAAATTCTCTATGTACTTCTATAAATTTTAATATTTATAAAAAATTATAAATATTATATTTATGAATTTGAAATTTGATCGCGTT
This sequence comes from Prenolepis imparis, assembly GCF_030444845.1. Taxonomy (NCBI): domain Eukaryota; kingdom Metazoa; phylum Arthropoda; class Insecta; order Hymenoptera; family Formicidae; genus Prenolepis; species Prenolepis imparis. Next base: position 12,464,052 of record NW_028141163.1, read on the forward strand.
CTATGCTCATTTTAACGTTCAAAATAAACGTGTTGTTTTTGTTACACTTACGGAACTGTATATTTCTTTGGACGCACCCAACGTATAGCCATAAGGCGATGGAAGCCACACTGTATTCCAGGCTTGAGACATAGTCTTCAAATCATACCAAATGGCCGTGTAATTGTGCCATCTATAATGATAATACTCGATCGTTATACAAGTTTGATTTTATTATGTGACTCTATTATCAATTTATAAGGTTTAGAACTATGAAACTTTGATTTTGCAATATTATTGCAAGACAAAAAAAGAAGTTTTCTTACTTTCTTAAAAATTAAATTAAAAAACACAAAGTTGTATTAAAAAATACAAAGTTAATTGCCGATCTTAGTTTGTGTCATTATCTATTCTTTTGGAGTTTATATCACTCAGTAATATTTCTGATATTTTGGTATCTTCATCTCTCACTTACTTAACGCAATCTGCGTGAAAGCAGGAGTCGATTTTCAGATGTATGTCGACGGATCGCAGGATCTTGTGTCGCGGCGCATAGAGATGCAGAGATCCATGAGTGATGATCGCGTAGGCTCTTAAGACGGGTGTGTGCGGTAAATCGTAGCCGCGAATGTTGAAGAGCCATGCTATCTCAGCTAAAGCGGTGATGACAAGCGCGTTGGCTGATGATAATTCCATCTCCAGTCGGACACTCCGAATTTTCTCTTGCCATGGTTTACCGGAATACTGGTCCGTCAACGGATACGCCCCATGTGGATTATATTCGGGCCGATTCACCTGCCAGATCAAGTCCACCAGGTCGTTATGGACTGCGACCAAGCTTATGGATGAATTCGCTGAATACGAATAGGATCGCATTAGTTGTGTGAAAAAAAAAATCAATTTGACTTCTTCGCGCGATTATTGATAGAAGGTACCCTATTCAAAGTTTATCTCAAAGTCGACAGAAAGGAAAACTATTTTATAAAATTAATAAGAGATTTATATAATATAAAAGATATATATGTGTTTAGTTAGATAAATAATATGCAGTGAAGAGAAATATACTATATAACGTTTAATATAAAAAAGGCTTATCTAAGAGATCCTTACTTAATTCATTTTCCCATATTTCCCACATAAATGCAGATATTAATTTCGGATTAGCACCAATACGTATTTCCGACTGATTTTGAAACTCGTGTATTAACCATTCTGTTACTGTTGGTACCTGAAATTAATAGAAAGATATTTTTAATATATTAAGGATCTCGATGTTAAAAGGAGAAAAGAAAAAGAAAGAAAAAAAGAAAACAGTAGATTCGCATATTATACATTATATGTGTATATATATATATGAATTTGAATTAATTTACTCACGTCATCTTCACCTTGCTTCATTAAACTCCAGTTACAGTCCAGCTGATGGTCGGCTTGAATATGATATCGGCCATCAGTCCAAAGTATTGCCTTGTTTAAAGTGACTATAGCTTTTCCAGCACTTCCATAAAATCCAGTGAGAAACTCTTTTCTCATATCATGCGGATCCACGGTTTCACTCTATATAAAAGTTTATGAAAAAAATTTATTAATAGAAACTAAAAAGATATATGAATACGGGAGATCATTAATATTAATTGTATAGTAATTTAAAAAAAATTTCTAATCAATGTTTCAACTTAAATCGATGTCCTTTAATCGCTTTGTCATCAATAAAAATTAAAATTTCAGGTATATGCTACTGGTGGAGATACAAGTATATACTATCGCTAAAAAATTTGGAGTACTTTAGAATATTTAAAAATAAAATTGTTTTATAAAATTATTTTCCTTACGAAAACAATTGTTTTATTTAAAAATTATAAGGTATTTTAAACTTTCGATAGAGTATATATGTATATATATTTTAAGTCTTTATAATTTGTATCATTCAATATTTAGAAAAATATTTTTTAATTTTTGTTATATATTTGTTGTTTTTCTTATATTGCGTTAAACTTTAAAATTACTGAGATATTTCTCATCGAGAAATACAGATTTAAAAGAGCAAGCACTGCATCCAAAACCATAAAATCTTTTCAGCAAATACGGAGTTAAGCATATCAGTCAAAGTTCATAGTTATGCAAACTATTTTTAAGAGAAGCCTTCAAATATTGTACAACACGCAAATATACCTCTAAAGGGCCATCACGGCCGTGAGAAACGAAACTCACTGTCTGAAATTTAAACACAATAAGAGAAAAGAGACATTAGCATATATGTATATATTATATAGGTACATTAATTGTCAATGCATATATATCAATGTTATTACCAATGAGCTGATTTAATCCAGTCTGCGAATATAATGTGTATTATTATTGCGCATCAAGTTTAATTAGTGCAATGCAAATAGTTTAATTAATAGCAAGTATAACGCTATAACCAACATTAAATTATATATAATCGATTTTCTCTATTCTTATAAATGATAATAAAAATAATTGATCGTGATAATTGTTATCTCGTATTCTATGCTTCTCTACAACTAATTGAGATTAATATGATTAATTCTACTAATATGAATGTGAGGCACCAATTTCTAAGTTATGTATATGAACAGACCGCTGGATAGATAAATTATAATTAGTTAATTTAATTACGGCAGGATAGAACTCACTTGATGCTCGTCATCCGAAGTAACGATGTAGCCATCAAGTGCTGGTCCTTGAACTGCTGTTACACGAACCATCTCAGATCTCAATTGTCTCAATCGGAGAGAACTATCATATCGATTAACCGGTTGATTTTCGATATAAGCATTCAAAGGGCAATACGATCTTTTGGCGCCATTATAGTTGTATTCTGGCTTTGACAATTGGCTGGTATCGGCTCTCGTTAATTCTGCGTCAGACAAATTTTCTTACTTTTTTGACAAAAAATAGCACGAGAGAAATATATTATACATACATATCAATTACAAGGTGCATTGATAATATATAGAAAAAATAGATTGATTGAATTCGTTAATTGTTAACCAAGTCTCCAAAATAATTCTAATAAACGAAGTTTATTTGGAATTGATATTTATATAAAATAAAAAATAAATATAGCAAAAAACTAAAAATATAATGGAATATATAGGTTTTTTCACAAAAGAGGATTTAAACATTCATCAACTGTACAGATAAATAATAAAGACATTGAAACAAACATATGACATAGGTGTAACATGGATGGCACCCGTAGAGTACAAAATAGTTAAAATGTTTGTTTAAATTGTATGCAAAAGAGAAATTTGGAGGCGCCGGGTATCGATCCCGGTACCTCTCGCATGCTAAGCGAGCGCTCTACCATCTGAGCTACGCCCCCCTTGTTAAGAGTTTGACTAATAAGTGCTGATTTGTAGTTGACTATGTAATTATAAATAAATTAAATAAATATATATAAATATACATGTATATATATTATATACATATATAATTTTTGTCTAACATTGATTTGTGCGAAATATAAATGCATATTTTATATAAATATCAAGATAATTGTACGAATAAATTAATTATAACATAATCGATAATTATAAATTGTATTTAGTTAATAAATTTGTTGAAAAATAGATTAAAAAATTTTTATTTATCAAAAGATAATGATAAATAATCCGCAAATATTTTATTAAGCATATGCGACAATACGACAATAAATTAGATTTAATTGTTGAAAAAATAATTATTAAAAGTTTTGTCCCCACATATACAAATAAATTGTCAAAAATAAATAATTTTAATATATATTTTTCAAGCATTTTATAATTCTGTGAATAGTGAATCCATTTAAAGATTATTTAAGTTATTTAAAAAATGTGTATATATATATATATATATATATGAATATGTATGCATCTGTGTATGTGGTAAAAAATTATCCTAAAAAGAAAATATAAATTTAATATTTTTTTATAGAGAAATAAATCGTAACTGTTTAACGATGATCTACTTATAAATAATATCAATATAATAATTCAATATACTGTTTTGTAATGTACCATTCCAACAAAACTGCACTATATATAAATTATGTATATATAATTTAAATACGTATTAAATGTAAATATATCTATAGTTAACAAATATATACATATAATGCACACATAATGGTACAAGAAATACAGGCAAAATAAATAATAGGTACAAATTAAAACAGAACGATAAATATTCTTGTCTTATAAATATCTTATCAAAGATTATCTATATAATAAAAGTTCAAACTTCGAGCAGCAATAAAATTAGTTCATTCGGAGAAAAATTCAAATAAAATATAAGATAAAATATCATTATAAACTTGTCTGGCAAATCAGAATATTCATTCAAGTGACATAACGATGGTACATAAGTTCTTAAAATTTCTATAGACCTATGATACTTTATGCGATGGATTAATGAACGATGCAACGCGACTCGTGCGAATTAATTTTGTTGACCGGAACTAGCTTGATTTCTGTTACATATAGTCTACGTCCTATGGGAATCCAGAGGGTGTGCTAAGTGGTGCTTGCGTACCAGGAAAGCATATCGAACTTGGAGTTTAAACGTCCCGAAACGCACGTTTTGATCGTTACATATGTATTGAACCTTCACCGTCATCTTACAAGTAATACAAGCTATATATGCCAAATCAATCAAATTCGCTCTTGTTTATTTTTTCCTTTTCTCATTTTCTTTTTTCTCATCGAATTGATCTTTCCGCGAAAAGATGCATATCGCGTATCATTGTATTCGTGATAAGAAATCAATTTTGTAAATGAATGCGAAGAAGGGATCGAATATAATTCGAGTGAGAGATCATGTATATACTTTCGCGTATTTTATCATTAATGTGCCGTAACTAGGTCAGCGTATTGTTTAATTTAATAATTTAACGTAAACATCAAGTAATATTAAATATATTACTAGGGAAGTAGGAGCGTGCAGTAGGAAAGTTTTACTCCAATGTAACCTTACAATTTTCAGCTTGGTAATTTTCTCTATAATTTTCCCGCATGCTGTAAAGGTTACATTGCTTATTCCTCTCATTACTTAATTCGATGTTTACGAATATCTCCTTAGCCTCTTAATTTATTCTAGTTGAGGAAGACGTGTCATTCGGAGAAAAGAAATTCCATTGTGTTATGTGCAACGAAATAGCATGTAGAACGCATGTCGTTAATAAAATTATTTTAAATGTAAGATAAAATATTTTTGTTATAATAGATTTATAGCCATATGAGAAAAAAAAGGATGTCAACTTATAATAAAATATCGTATTGTTTCTTTTCTCATCAGACGAAAAAAAAAAACAAATGCTTTAACTTAATATGTTTCTATGCCATTTATATTAAAACTGTTAAAAATAATATAGAAGATAATTATTCTTTTTCATAGATTATTGAATTATTAATTCAGACATTGGGTTATTCCAAACATCTCACAATTTGCTTGTATATAATTATGTCAACTTTATAAATAACGATGGTCATCCACTCTTTATATGTATCACTTTATTCTACAATATTTTTATTTCAAGCTGCGTAAAAAATAATAGCATATAAACAACAAATGTGGCAATGCTGAGCAATTAGCAATAAATATTTTGTAAATATTTAAAGTAATTGCTTCTCTCTTTTTTCTCTGTCATGTAAATGTGATAAATTTATAACAATTTTATAAGAATAAGTAATAAAATATTTTTTAACCATTATGTTGCACATCAATTTCTTATAAAAAGAAAGAGAATAATAAACATAAGATTATTTTGCATTATATTCATGTGTCTTAGATCACAATTATTCTACGCGCGATACGAGAAAAATACGAATATTTGTAACATTTATAAAGTTATCACATCATTAATATTTCGCTCTCTGCTTTCATGTGACAAAATTACTTAAAAATATAAATAATATTATGTATAAATAATAATTCTGTATCACGCGCCGCGTTTAACCTTTGCTGCTACAAATTTAATTTCGTGAATGCTTCTCTTGTCTCGCCTTTGCTCGCGACTATTGGTTCGCCACTCGCTTTACTGTCCCGAGAATACCAGGCTATCATGAATCTCCGGTTACTCTCGAACAGCGGGGCAAGGCGGCCTCAAGGAACGAAAGAGAGATATACCTAGAGAGATATACAGCGAATCGATGCCGCGAAAGCGCATGGCGAGAAGGCAAGTTTTTTTTTACCAGATATTACGGAGGGTGAACTTGACGAGGCCGAGGCGATTCGCCTTCTTAGTTGGTACCACGTTGCCGCTGTCGATCTACCATTTGTTCACCACTCACTTTCGTGCTCCTAGCCGATCCGGCTGGTAGCAAGATGAAGAGTCGAAGGGGTTTCATAGCCGGCGCGATGGCCGTGGCTTATATCTCGAATACATATTCGTCGCGAATACGTATTTTCATATCGATTTACTTAGACCAACGCTTGACGCTATATGTCATCGCGAGAGTGAAATTATTACACTTGCAAGATTGCATTTTTTAAATAAAAATCTCACGTAAATAAACGAATAAATTGATAATTAATCTAATAATCTTTGATGATAAAAGATACATGTACTCCGTGAAACTACTGATTATATCACTGACAAATTCGTTAATTATAAACGATGTATATTCATAAATTATCTAATATTTAATTATTATGTAGTAATACATATGCAAATATACATGTATAATAAATATTTATGCATATTGAGTTTCTAAATAAGAATTATTATCGAGGATCGCAGCATCTTTAGGTATTTAATGTATCTTTCGGATAATTTTGCTTTTTGTTATCTCATATTGGTATAGATATCTCATTGTATGAATCGTGTGTCCAATATTGAATGACGTGCAGGAAGAGAGATGATCGAGATGCTACGAGACCGAACTGTTCCTCGAGATGATCTTTAGCATCTATTGAACAGGCTCGCATAATCTGTAAGAACTGGTCGTGATTTCATCTTGTGCCTGTGGACCAGTTAGTTGCAGCTCGCAGACCAGATCTCTTCCTTTCATTCATCGCTAGTCTCCTAGTAACCAAAATGTTAGCAGTGCTGTCAGCAGTATGCCATCAGTTTGACAGTAGAAATCAATTAGAATACATTGCGACAGACCAGCGTCGACTGCATCTGCATTAAGCTTGCATTCGGTCGAGATAAAGTCTGATGATAGATTGATGGTAGAATTTTGATGTAATTATAAACGCAAAAGTATATGACGCCGATGATGCTAATGATAAATGGATGCATATATGATTCCTATATGACTTCATGAGAACACGTTTGTTTTAACATAAAGTTTATAGAAAAAGAGAAACGTGATTCTACATAATATTATATTAATATATCAACAATATAATAATTCATGTTCTTATCTATGTTTGGAGCTAGATATTGTAATTATTGATTTTATTTAAATAAGAACATTACAGAAATGTTATGTGTAAAAATTATTTTAAATTAATTTAAAATTGATTTTAAATAATTATGCTAAATGTAATCATGCAAATATAAAAATAAATATCATTTATAAATACAAATAAAAAATATAAAAATCGATAAAATATAACATTTAAGTGTTTTCAATCTTTTATAAACATTTTATATTATATTTCATTATATATATATATATATATATATATATATGTATATATATATACATATATATATGTATATATATATATATATACATATATATATGTATATATATATATATATACATATATATTTAATCTATTATTTTTAATAAATTTAGTTAATGCAATCGAAATATAATTCATTTTTCTAATTAAGTTGTTTTTATATAATTATTATTCTTGATATATTGATATAAAAATTATCTTTCTAGGAGAAACTATCTATTTATCTTTCAAAAAGCGTACATAAAGCCGCTCGCTGAGATGCTATGAATCTGCGAACTAGTTGTACGACGTCTCGAGATGATCTTCAGTATCTGCTGATCAGGATTACATGATAGAAGTAGTTGGACGATTTATGATATTTGCATCTCTCGTAGTTGTGTTAGTTTGTTCCTTTGTTCGATTATCTACTTCTACTTTCTCTGTTACCTCAGTAAAATAATTATTACTTTATCTTTCAGTAATCTTGAAAATGTTTTTCGTTAGTACCGCGAGACGTTTCTATTCTGTCATCGGTGTATCAGATCGCGTGTGTCATCGACTCGTCAAATTTATGAGGCTCGTCGTCGAGGAACGAAGCGAGGAATGTCGGACTAGCGATTCATGCGATCGAGAAAGTTGGACGTTGAAAAAGACGAAAAGTCGAAAAGCCGGTTAAGCATCCCCTTTGCTTAACTATCAGGGATTCATCTTCGGAGGCGGTTGATATGGCTTCGATTTGGGATGGCTCGAGGCTTTTTGCAACAGGGTAGTAGAAAGGGAGTTAGTGTTGAGGGTGATTCTATCAATTATTTCACATAGTGAATCGCGACGAGAAGTTTAAGAACTTATAAAAATATGGAACAGTAAAAGAGAGAGTATTAATTTATAATGAAGAATGTAAAAATCTATCAAGTTCCCTGATAAATAAGATGATTGAGATAAGGCTATGCATATGAAAGATTTAATAAATTTTTATTATATAATGATAAATTTGAGTTGTTCTTGAAACTGGAATTAAATAAAAAATAATAGATTCTGCTTAAACTTCTAGTTTCAATATAAATTTTATAAGCACACGAATATCTTTTCGATTGTGATAATATGTCAATCATAATAAATAAAACGTATATATGAATTGCATATATTATATCAGTGGATCGCTTACAATTAGTCGCAAAAGTGAGACAAGAAAAGAACATTCGAAATTAGATCTGAAATAACAAAGAATGAATAAACATGATACATATCAAATCACTATATGTGTGGGTGTAATATATTGCTATTTATATTCTAGATAACTTTTCCATCAAAATCTTGGCAAGACATGTTAAATCTACACATTGAAAAATATATATTATACATAAATAATAACATGAAAAATAAATAAAGATTAATTGCATACTTTTGACGTACCATGTATTTTACAAAAAACAACGAGATATATCAATTGGACAAATCTCTATTGTTATATGTACATGTTTTATGTTCTAAAAATTTGCACTAGCTATCGTCGTAACATTTTATGGAAGACGAAAAAAGATACAAAAAGAGAGTTATTCTTATCGTAATGATATCGATGCCACGTTGCATCGTTGTCATCAAAAAATACAACGAGATATATTATTTGGCACAAATCTTTACTGCATACGAAGAGAATTTTCTTTTAGAATTTACCCTGAAAATCATACTAATCGTGCGACAATATGGTATGGAAAGAATTTTATGAGAATTTCTCTTTTTTTATATTTATCACAATAAAAAAATAATACCTATCACAATAAAATATAAAATATGTTTAATTAATTTTACTAAACTGTATAGTAAAATTAATTAAACATATTTTAAATTTTATTGTAAAAGATATTATTTTTATAGTAATAAATATTAATTAGAGAAATTCTCATAAAATTCTTCCCATTCCATATTGTCTCACAATTACCATGATTTTCACAGTAAATTCTAAGAGAAAATTCTCTGTGTGCAGAATTGCATATATTATATCAGTGGATCGCTTAATCGTAAAAATGTTTTGTTTATTATGATTGACATATTATCAGAATCGAAAACACATTTGTTTGCTTATAAAATTTATATTGAAAGTAGAAGTTTAATAAACTGACTGAATCTATTATCTTTTATTTCCAGTTTCAAGAACAACTCTTTATCATTATATCATTACATAACGAAAATTTATTTTGTTTTTAGAATAAATTTTAAGAGAAAATTCTCTCTGTGAATTGCATATATTATATCAGTGGCTCGCTTAATCGTAAAAGAGTGAGACAAGAAAAGAATATTCGAAATTAGATCTAAAATAACAAAGGATGAATAAACATGATACATATATATAAAATCACTATATGTGTGTGGGTGTAATATTGCTATTTATATTCTAGATAACTTCTCCATCAGAATCTTGGCAAGATATGTTAAATATATACAATGAAAAATACATATTATATGTAAATAATAACATGAAAACTAAATAAAAATTAACTGCATATCTTTGACGTACCACGTACTTCACAAAAATACGAGATCTATCAATTGGACAAATCTCTACTGTTACATATATACATTTTTTATGTTCTAAAAATTTGCACTAGCTAGCTAGCTGTAACATTTTATGAAAGACGAAAAGATACGAAAAGAGAGCTATTTTTATCATAACGATATCGATGCCGTACCCCCGTTGCATCGTTGTCACCAAAAAATACAACGATGAGATATATTAATTGGACAAATCTCTATTGTTATATATACATTTTTTATGTTCTAAAAAATTGCACTAGCTATCGCGGTAATATTTTATTTATGGAAGACGAAAAGATACGAAAAGAGAGCTATTCTTATCATAACGATATCAATGCCGTACAACCACGTTGCATCGCTGTCCTCCTAAAAAAGGGGGAGGATCACAACTATCCCTCGTGTGTACGCGCGCGCGTATCAGTTCGCTACCGTTCCCCATCGGACGTGCTTTCACGCAGTTGCATTCATCGTACATGTTGATGCACATGGATACATGTATATACATACATACATACATACATATACGTAGCAACGAGGGCGACGAGAAGCCGACGAGGCGGCGCGCTGGCGCCGTCAGGCATCATTGGCGGAGATCGATAACCCAGTAGAGAAGGGGGATAGGTCAGCGGTGGGGAGAACGGGGGAGGAGGAATGAATCGGTGTACATATGCGGACCAGGGTGGCGACGGAAGGGGGAGAAAAGGGCGGGCGGAAAAAGAACGGGGGCGAAAAAAGGAAAACGGAGATGACGGTAAAAAGACATCATAAATCGCTACGCCCCCGCGCCCGGTCGTCCCCCTCGTTCTCGACTCCCCCGTCCCTCCTCCGCCCCCGACCGAGTCGTTACTCTCTTCCACCCTATGGAATTCGAACGCTTCCCGCCACCGACCACCTCGCGCGCTATACGGCCCTGGCCGTAGTGAGATGGTCGCCTGCTTAAGTGGCTCGCTCCGAGCTGCCGTCAAGGCCGCAGACCCCGTCTCCAGGCGTTTATCGGCCGAAAGTCGCGTCGCGAAAAAGATGCATCGCGAGTCCCAGGTTTTTAGCGGCTCCTTCCGACGGACGAAGCGTCGCCGGTGCCCGCCACCGTGTCAGGGTAGCATCCCGCGACGGAGGTGCATCCCTATGTCGAATACCGCGAATGCGCACTTGGCGTGGCGAAGGGGTTAGTAACACCGTGATGTGTGCGCGTGCAACCGGGAGGTTCCCACTGCGACGCAACCGCGTTGATCCGCTGCAACGGATGCGCACGAAATGAGAGGAAGCTGATTGGTCGTTAGTGTCGTTACCGCTAACCGCGCGCGACCTTGACAGATAAACACGATGCCACGTGGCGAAAAACACGTGTACGGTATTTATGCAACGAAGGTCTCGACTTATTTTCCGTGACATTAAATTATTAGATGATTATAGAGATCTTTTTGCTTTAATTGAGGCTTAATATTTTTAGATGTACATGATAAATAGAAACTGTGCTATTTTTTTCATTTATACTCGGATTGTATATGAGATGCAATTTACTTTGATATTTTATATGTAGAATGGATATGATTCATCTCGAGAAGCTCTGGTGCATAATATGCACATGAGAACGTTATATAGTAGATGAAGAGGAAAGGCGAAGATATAGTTAGGGAGGAATCGAAATCGACGCGCGATAAAGAGGTTTACTAATGAACAGGAACGCAGAATGTAAAATAAGTAAAAATGTAAAATAATTAATGTAAATAATTATATATACTTATCGATAACGATATATCATCTGACTTGTGAAGCAAATGTAAAAATTGAAAGACAATTGAAACTGAAATACTCTTATCGAAATATTCTTCTAAAATTGATATATTTAATCAATAATATAAACAATGTCAAAGGAAAAAAAAAAACAATTATGAATAGAATTTGATTATAAATAGCATAGTTTCTCATCCTAATTCTTTATGACACATAATTGCGATTGCACGAGAAAGGAAGAATATTGAGTTCATCATGATTAAAGAATCATGATTGATGATTGACTGACGTTTATATTCATGCCTACATTAAGATAGAAGTTACTATGATGTTAAAACTCGCGATAATGTTTTGACAGCTCTTGGCGGAGATAAAACAAACGAAGATGAATCGACAATGCGGAACGAATTAAGGCGGATTCGACAGTAAATAAGTCAACTGTAAATAAATCAACGCAGATCCGTGAATATCGGATCGGAATAGGAATTCCCGATTGGTGCGTGGAACGGGATGGCATACGGAGTTAGAGGTGACGTTTCCCGTTCCGTGACCGCTTTGCCGCGATAATGACAAGCGACGAGATCGATAAATTGTACGGAGGCTAAGTCCGCGCGACCCGGTGGAAACGCGACCGGAAACGGAATAGGCCGCCATCAGACGACGGTAGGTTTTAGTCGTCGCGGTTTTCCGTAGTCTTCGCCCGACATTATAAAATACCCTTCTCGAGGAGAGTAATGAGAATATAGGGATGGAGGAGAGAGTCTAGGCAGAGCCGATGCGTTCGAATTTCTTTTCCGCCGATCACCGATCACGGCGGAAATGCTTTGTATTTATTGGAAAACAAGGGCGGTTCGGTAGCAGGGTAACACGAGGGCTCAGGGAGTGATTTTCAAGCACCGCCCCTCGGCGGGGGTAGTGCATTTGATGCAGTCAGTTGGTAACCGAAACGCAGTCATCGACATCAAGAGGGGTTTGCCCTCATTGCCCTGGTCGTCCCGAGGCTCGACAGATGTTCGCGGTATCCTTGCAACCGCAAAAGTGCTTCGAGCTAGATCTACTGCTCGGCGAGAAACTGTTTACATCGTCCATTAAATCATTGTATAAATAATTGCATTGAATGTAACGAGCTATCAAGAAACTATAATTAGATTGTTTAACTTTTTTATGCTCTCTCTATTCTATCAAAAATATGATATACTATATACACAGAGAATTTTCTCTTAGAATTTATTCTGAAAATCATGGTAATCGTGGGACAATATGATATGGAAAGAATTTCTCTAATTAATATTTAGCACAATAAAAATAATAATATCTATTACAATAAAATATGAAATATATGTTTGATTAATTTTACTATGCAGTTTAGTAAAATTCTAGAGAAAATTCTCTCTGTGTATGCTCTGCAAACAAGCGTAGCTTGTCTTTTTCATATACTGATCGTTAATATGAAACAATATCTGTGAAATTTTATATTTATATACACATATACATATATATATACTATTTTCGCAACGTTCGTGTAAAATCAGTATATATATTTTCAAAGTTGAATAAATAGCTTTTAATATACGCTTATAAATACGTTTAATATACGCATTGTATAATTAATATATAATAGTCATATTAATTAATGATACATTATTAAAACTTTCTTCTCATTTTATTCGAGACATTCCGATATACAGTTATTCCTGCAAATATTCATAAATGATTCATTCAGGTGTTATAAATGTATTACGTTATAAATGTATTATCATTTCAATTTATTCATTTTAAAGTCTATAAGAATATAATAAATCGGTTATTATGGGAACATAAGTGAATAAAATTATTTTATTATTATCTAATTATAATCTATAAGAACATATAGTATAAATCAGTTATTGGGAACGTAAGTGAATAAAATAATTTTATTCACTTAATAATTCACCTAATAATTTTGTTCCCAATAACTGATTTACTATGTTCTTATAGACTTTAACATTTAATTTTTGTAAGAGAGAAAAATAATTTTCCTTATCTATATTAATGAAACATCATAATAAATGAATTTAGATGATAATATATTTATAAAGTAATACATTTATAACACCTGAATGAATCGTTCATGAATACTTGCATGAGTAACTGTATATCGGAATGTCTCGAACAAAATGAGAAGGAAGTTTTAATAATGTATCATTAATTAATATATAACTATTATATGTATATTAATTATACAATGCGTATGTTAAAAACTACTTATTCTACTTTGAATTTATATACTGATTTTACACGAACGTTGCGGAAATAATATGTAGCTTACTATGTGCGGGAGAATCTGAGACTGTGATATATGATGTGTAATATGACGAACTTAATTAAGGCAAGGAGATTAATAAGATTCACGATAGCGAGGAGGTGGCTTATGCTCGTTACCGCGATATTAGAAGAGTATCAACATTGCGGGTGTCTATGTCGATTCTCTCATGATTCGCCAAGTCGGGAGAATTGGCTCAAGTTTGTCCTACGATTTAACAGCGAATATACGTAGACAGAATTCGTGATACGGGACCTATGTCGATGAAAAGCCCGTCAGAGCGAATCGAAGTCATTCGGGAAGAAATGGGTTAGAACAGACGAGACACTCGAGTATTAGGAGCGTAGGAGGATAACATTGGTTCTTGGCTCGTTGGTATGTATCTGTATGTACATGATGACATGTTGCACTTAATTGTAACAATATAATATTGTTCATAAAATTTATATTTATTTTATTTATATTCTCTACACATTAAAAGCGAATAAAATGAGCGAGAGAGCGAGGAGTAGAGGATTATTGCGTGATATTTCATAATTATAATTTATTTGCTTCGTTAATGACGTATCTCTGTATGCAATATAGTTGCAACAAATTGTCACGTTGTAAAAAAATGCAAAAATAAATTTGTAAATATGTTGAAAGAAATTATGATGCTAGACAGATAAATCGCGTGTAATTTATATCTTGCAAAGTGTTGAAATTAATTTACGGCTTGCAATCTATATCCGTAGTATATCTATATTATCTATATTCGTAAAATAGCAACATTGTAGTTTTTCCATTAAATTTACACACTGCAAAATATATAGAATGACGAAATAATTTTCAACGAAGAGAAGAGAATATTTTGCAAAATTACAAATTAAATATGCGCGAACCGCATTCATGCATAATCGTTAAAATATTTTTTTAGTTGTCATTACACCGCGCGAAGAGTTGCAACAATTTGCTGTAAACAAGCGGCAGTTTGCAATTACACAGGAAAACAGAAGCTGCAACGAAGGCGCATTGGCGAAAAGCCGGCCACGTTACATTTGTAAACGGAACTCGAGACGCGACATAGTAACCTGGTACACGACGCGACATTTTGTGTTAAAAAAACGCGACTTCCAGCTATATCGTGCGAATTCCTACGTGACATCGATTTGCAAGTTAATTACACTCACAACCAACCTTCGACTCGCGATACAAATATCAAAGATAAAACTAATTGACTTTAAATTAAGCACGCTATCAGAATCGTATCTCATTTCTTCGTGACATTTATTTCGTTAAATTGCATAAAGGATTTTTAACCATTTATGAAAAACTATTGGCAATTCCTTACTTTGTTCAAGGTACACTTTAATGGACTTTAAATAGAATCAAAGAATTTGTTATTAAAATTAAAATCGAGACTTCTACGTGATGTGCTTTTAAAAATGATAATAAAATTATCGTAGAACAATGCAATTGATTGAAATTTTAGAAAAAAAATATACAAGATACGTAGATGTCAAGATGATGATTGATAAATATTTAATCTTTATATTTTTCGATAATCAAACGAAGAATTAGCGAAGTTCATTAAATGACAAGAAGTTTAATCGACTGAATACGCAAGCTTTATCTCGCGTTACGCTAAAATATAATTCCTGGCACCTGTAATAAATTCACAATACACCTTCGCGCGAATGATGCACCGCACCGATGCGAGTCATTCATCTTACTCCCACCGACGACACTGACCATTTTTTGTTTACAGATATTGGATAAGTGACAGCGCGACGTAGCAGGGCCGTATGAAGATACAGGGAGATCACGTCATGGTGGATATATAAGAGGCGGAGCGTTCGCCAATGTCGTTCGTGTTCGGACGCGAAGGTGGGGGCATTAATTAGGGTGGAACAATAGAGAACGAGAATTTTTACCAGGGTCGCATAGCGCACAGGAGATCGAGGCGTGGGAGTAGAGTATCGTCGTCGATGTCTGGGTCCCCGCAAAACTGAACGGAAACGCGACTCGCGAGAGAGAAAGAAAGACATCTCGTTCTTTATTTTTTTGCGTTAATAAAAAAATTCAGCAGTTTGACGTATTTCTATTTTTAATTTTTTTTATCTTTTCTTTTAAAAATAGGTATATTGGTGTGCACAGAGAGAATTTTCTCTTAGAATTTACCCTGAAAATCATGGTAATCATGGGACAATATGGTATGGAAAGAATTTTGAGAATTTCTCTGATTAATATTTATCACAATAAAAATAATAATATCTATTACAATAAAATATAAAACATGTTTGATTAATTTTATTATGCAGTTTAGTAAAATTAATCAAACATGTTTTATATTTTATTGTGTGTGTGATAGATTATCATTTTTATTGTGATAAATATTAATCAGAAAAATTCTCATAAAATTCTTTCCATATCATATTGTGTCCCACGATTACCATGATTTTCAGGGTAAATTCTAAGAGAAAATTCTTTCAATGTATATTTATATAATAATCACCATAGAAAATTAGCTATGTACTATTGTAGGTAATGATGATCTTTTCATGATTGATTCTCAGAGATTCAGCGCGAGAATTCATATATATATTAATAAAGAACTTGGCCAACGCAAGAAAGACGATCATACGTAATATATATTATAAGATTTATAAATGTGTTTGTGAGCTGGTTAACATGTGTTCGAGTGCATAAGAGTTCCCACGTGATTTATCAGTTTATTCGCGAAACGTTACGCATTCGTTGCATTGAGACGTTTAACAGTAATTTACATAAGGAATTATGCAATGTCTTTTGCACATCGCAGCCTGTTCATCCATGCGAAAAGTCTCCGTCACGCGAAATTTAACATATCATTTATCAATTTCTCTTCGTAATGAACGTATTATGCTTCGATATTTGCGATGAGTATTTCATGAATTAAGATAAAACAGCAAAAAATAAATTTCGGTCTTTTATAAAAATAGAATGCAGCCTCAATTTTAAATTTAGGAATTTATTCAAAGAGATTTTTAGGATGTGTGTGTGTGTGTGTGTGTACATAATTGAAATATTTACATGGAGAGAATTAAATATACTTATTTTTTTCATATTTCTCTTCTAATATAATCTAAAGTTCTAGAGACAACATTAATTTTTTCAATATCGTTTGTTCTCTCTCTCTCTCTCACTCTCTACCTCTCTCCTCTCTCTCACTTTATGATTATATAAATATATATGTTTACTTTTCATATCAATATTTTATTAATTTTCTCATTGATACTCAGATTCTAAAAGTGATCAGTTTATTATAATAGTTATAATTCTAAATTAATTGATAGGAAATTAAAAAGCTACTTATATATATACACACAGTTGAATAATTTGTTTTCTTGTTAAAAACAGTCCCCGTTAAAATTTTTAATTAAATATTTAACACATTCATGTATTAATTTAACATATTACTGTTGTGTTAATTGAACTCAAATGTTAAATTATTAAAACAATTGAAAAAGTGTTAAAATAACACAATGTGCATCTATGTTTAATTTCACACAATAAATATGTTCCGTATTATTAATGACAAGATTTATCTATTAAAATTTACAGAAAAAAATATTGATTTTATTTTATAATATAAGTGGGGATGATAAAATATAAAATTAACATTTTTTAAGTTAATTTTTACATTAAAACTATGTTAATTTTAGACAAAATTTATTTTAAGTTTACTTGAAGTTTGTATTAATTTTGGTAAAATATTAACACAGTATTTCTGTCACCTTTTAACATATCTGTATTATGTTAAATTAATACAATAATTTCTGGACCGTTTGGGACATGTGATATTTGTTAAATTTAACGTTATTTTATATGTATGATTTTATATATCTATATAATATACCTACATATATTAGGAATATATTATTTTCAGTTATATGATGATTTATCGAATTGATAGGCAATCGCCTGTATATTAATAAATTACGAAAAGTTTCTATTGTCATTTCCACACAACGAGAACATGTGTGCTGAAAGTATTCATAACAACATATCTTAATTCTATCTTATTTTTGACAATTCAAGACAAAATTATTAATGAACATCATATGATTCATCTAAAAACGATCGTTTTAAAGCGCGAATACTTATTTGACATCTCCACGAGAACATCAATGAAGAAATGGAGCAATCTCAATGAAATAAGTAAAAAGATAACCACGTCTTCTCGGATTTGTAAGCGGATGCTTTGTCTTAAGGACAAGGACAACGAGGAATAAAGGGCCTGGGGGGCGATGCGTGGCCTTACCAAGGTATCAGCCTCTATAGGGAGTGTTCAAAGGGCCCGAGAGTTCCCCTCGCCAGTGAGCATCGTGCACACCATAGCGACGCGTACGCAGCACGCACGCATATATGCGCGCATGCACGCACGTGGTTCCCCATAGGCTCGACACGCTCGCGCGACCTACTTAGCCTTACGCACTGCTGCGCGCACATCGGTTATCGGGGAAACATGATCTCCGCCTTGCTCCTTTGACTCCTCCTTTACTCCTTTTTGGACCGAGGCCGAAGCCTGACTGTGGTCCAACTGTGCACGGGACGCATAAACAACGAGCATTCTCGAGAAGCTTTGCGCGCGCAGGCGGCAAATGAAAGCTAATGATCTTGTAAGAGAACAGGATAAATACAATAGCCGCGTGCGCGTTATTAAACTGTGTGATTGTTATTTAAATGAATAAGTCAGACGTGAACTTATTTTAAATGAAAGAATTTTCTTCAATTATTCTCTCTCTCATGTCAAACTTGCTTGTTAACTCTTATATGATTTGTATTATCAATTTTTATGTGATCGCACGTATGTGTAACAAGAACTCATTAACATTAATAATAAATATGAGAGTGATTATGCATGTGTAATTGTTTCATTTTATATGTATACGAAAAAGAGAGACTTTTTTTATAATACTATATTAATACATTTATTAATTACAGAAAGAGAGAGAGAGAGAGAATAACTCGTTTGTTGTCTGAAAGATTTGCAGCAGTATATGAAAGCCGAAAGAACGATTTAAATTAAGTCTGCTGAGAGCTAATGATCTTGTGAGGGAACAGGACAAATACAATAGCCGCGTGTGCGTTATCAAACTGATTGTTATTTAAATGAATAAGTCAGATGTAAAATTATTTCAAATGAAAGAATTTTCTTCAATTATTCTCTCTCTCTTATGTCAAACTTGCTCGTTAACTCTCATACAGCTTATATTATCAATTTTTATGTGATCACGTTTATGTGTAACAAGAACTCATTAAAATTAATAATAATTATAAGAGTGATTATGCATGTGTAATTGTTTCATTTTATACTATATGAAAAAGAGAAACTTTTTTATAATACTATATCAATACTATTTATTAATTACAGAGGGAGAGAGAGAAAGAGTAACGTTTGTTGTCTGAAAGATTTGCAGCAGTATATGAAAGCCGAAAGAACGATTTAAGTTAAGTCTGCTGAGAGCTAATGATCTTGTGAGGAAACAGGATAAATACAATAACCGCATTTGCGTTATTAAACTGATTCTTAATTAAACGAATAAGTCAGATGTGAAATTATTTTAAATGCAAAAATTTTCTTCAATTATTCTCTCTCTCTTATGTCAAACTTGCTCGTTAATTCTTATACAGCTTGTGTGTGTTATCAATTTTTATGTGATCACGTTATGTGAAACAAGAACTCATTAACATTAATAATAAATATGAGAATGATTATGCATGTATAATTGTTTCATTTTATATACAAAAAAGAGACTTTTTTATAATACTATATTAATACTATTTTTTAATTACAGAGAGAGGGAGAGATAGAGAAAGAGTAACGTTTGTTGTTTGAAAGATTTGCAGCAGTATATGAAAGCCGAAAGGACGATTTAAGTTAAGTCTGCTGAGAGCTAATGATCCTGTATATATATGTATAAGAGAACAGGATAAATACAATAAAATAGCCGCGTTATTAAACTGATTATTATTATTTAAATGAATAAGTCAGATGTGAAATTATTTTAAATGCAAAAATTTTCTTCAATTATTCTCTCTCTCTTATGTCAAACTTGCTCGTTAATTCTTATACAGCTTGTGTGTGTTATCAATTTTTATGTGATCACATTATGTGAAACAAGAACTCATTAACATTAATAATAAATATGAGAATGATTATGCATGTATAATTGTTTCATTTTATATACAAAAAAGAGACTTTTTTATAATACTATATTAATACTATTTTTTAATTACAGAGAGAGGGAGAGATAGAGAAAGAGTAACGTTTGTTGTTTGAAAGATTTGCAGCAGTATATGAAAGCTGAAAGGACGATTTAAGTTAAGTCTGCTGAGAGCTAATGATCCTGTATATATATGTATAAGAGAACAGGATAAATACAATAAAATAGCCGCGTTATTAAACTGATTATTATTATTTAAATTTTAAATGAATAAGTCAGATGTGAAATTATTATTTTAAATGAAAGAATTTTCTTTAATTATTCTCTCTCTCTTATGTCAAACTTGCTCGTTAAGTCTTATACAGCTTGTATTATCAATTTTTATGTGATCACGTTTATGTGTAACAAGAACTCATTAAAATTAATAATAATTATGAGAGTGATTACGTATGTGTAATTGTTTCATTTTATATACGAAAAAGAGAGATCTTTTTATAATACTATATTAATTTTATAATACTATATTAATACTATTTATTAATTACAGAAAGAGAGAGAGAATAACGCGTTTGTTGTCTGAAAGATTTGCAGCAGTATATGAAAGCCGAAAGAACGATTTAAGTTAAGTCGGTTGAGAGCTAATGATCCTGTAAACGAACAAGATAAATACAATATCCGCGTTATTAAACTGATTGTTATTTAAATGAATAAGAATCAGATATGAAATTATTTCAAATAAAATAATTTTCTTTATTATTCTCTCTCTCTCTTATGTCAAACTTGCTCGTTAACTCTCATACAGCTTATATTATCAATTTTTATGTGATCACGTTTATGTGTAACAAGAACTCATTAAAATTAATAATAATTATGAGTGATTACGTATGTGTAATTGTTTCATTTTATATACGAAAAAGAGAGATTTTTTTATAATACTATATTAATTTTATAACACTATATTAATACTATTTATTAATTACAGAGAGAGAGGGGGAGAGAGAGAGTAACGTTTGTTGTCTGAAAGATTTGCAGCAGTATACTTGCTGAAAAATGACATTGTTCTTAAGACTTTCGCCGCATCGCTGCGCGTGTCAGACGTATTACGTCACCATATGCACACACGCATTATTAGGGTTGCAGGATGTGTCAAGCTTCTCCTCTCCCCTATCGTACCTGATTCATGCACATGTGTACATATACACGGATATGCTCGACGCAACTTCGCTCGTTCATGCGGCATGTCGTGTCTCTCGCACGCGTCACAAGCACGTTCGCAATAATACTTGGTAAATACTGACTGAAGCGCTGAACAAAGAAAAAACATGCGGAGCAACAGGAGAACACGAGTCGCGAGGGGTTGAACGGTAGGCCTATATATGCCGAGTGTTCCTTTCATTGACCCTATTATGGGATAGTGGGTCAACTTTCGCGGGGTTGACATGTATACTTTGCTCAAATCGAATATCGCGACAGCGAGCACAACCTCGTTGCGTAAAGCCAATTCATAATAATATAATTCACGTATAGATTCTCTCTCTCTCTCTCTCTCTCTCTCTCTCTCTCTCTCTCTCTCTCTTACTTCTCCTTCTTTTACATTACTGTCAGTATGATTGATAAAACCAGTTCGACGAGATTTATAGATTTAAAATGCAAAGCATATAGATACATTGAAAATCTTGCATATTTTTTCCAATATCGTTAATCTTATTCCTCTTTTCACCTTGCTTATAATCTGTACAAATGTTTATCAACTTTCAGTGCGTATATCATTATTTTTTGGCACATTTCGTATCTCTAATTTATATTTAATGGAAAGCATACACAAGGAACTAATAAATGAAAATAAACTTTTCATATAAATTATATCAATATATGTTGCCACGAAAGTCAACAGAATAATAAAATTTCCATCGTATTTCTATGTCCAGACCTCGCATTTTCTATTTGACTTGTTTATTGTAACGATAAGTTTATTTCGAGATAGAATAAAATTTCAAATTTCCTGAGAATGCTTGAAGACATCAAAATTATATTTTTATTTTCAAAATAAACAGCGCTATTAATATCGTATGGTCATGATGAAAACATACCAACAAAAGGACTGATGGCAAATCCACTAGTCACTGGCATATTGAGATGGATAAATAAGTTAAATGCTTAATAAACTTTGGAAAAAAAAAAAAAAAAAAAAAAAAAATGAAATATTCAGTACATGAAGGTGAACGATTTAATCATATTACATCCTTTATAAACGTGACAGATTAGCAACTGTGCTCGAGGATTAGGACCAGAGAGTGTGAAGGAAGTTCTGAGACGCACACATAAGTAACACATAAGATGTGACACATACGTGCACATATACATACATATACACATATACACAGATATATGCCGAGCGTTTTAGCTATGTGTACGGATTAGAAGGTGGATTAGGAGTAGCACGTAGAACGTGAACCAGCATCAGTTTATCTGGCGGTTGTTGGTAAATCACGGTTTAGAATCAACCGGGGAACAGGCTAGGCGAGAAGGTAGCCAGAGGAGCTAAGCGAGCTTAGGCCAGCGTGGTAGAATGTCTAAATGCTATACCTGCCGCGATGCGATTTCAACACAACGGGCCTTCCTATGTCAGCACGATACAATCATGTCCAGAGAGCTCGTGCCTAACAGTTTAAACACGGCTAATCAATGTATAATCATCTATTAGGCAGAGAAAAAAAAATGTTTCCTTATTAATTATTTAAAGAAAAATGTGTATAATATAAAGAATAATTGGATATAATAATTATAATATATTTATATGAAACAATAGATTTCTCTCTCTCTTAGAATAAATAATAAATCGCGAAAAAAGTAACAATGCAAAATTTTATTTTTACGCAAGTGTCAAGTTATAGCAACTCCAAGTTAATAAGAATTGAGGGGAAAGTTTGTGAGCAAAGATTAATTTAAATGAAGTAATTTCTCTCTAAAATTTGATATACATTATATATATTTTTTTTTGATAAGAGAAAGGATAAGATTGCGAAAATTTTTGATGATTAAATTTTTCAATGTATCATAAACATTATTCCAAATAAATCATTGTTTTATTCAATGGTAGTTAATGCAATTATGTTAAAAGATCAACAATAAATTGTCTTGTGTGTAATCTTTCTTCTTTATCACTTGTCAATAATAAAATTTTGTACGTCAAAATTAAGCAAGACAAACAGTTCTAGTTTCGGTCGATTATGGATAAAAGAAATCGTGTCTTTTCTATTGAAAAACTTTAACTTTTTTTTAAAGAATGCAATGGTAGTGCGCTCGCGAAAGTTTTTTTTAAATCTTATAAATAAATGTAAAATTAATTAATATAAATTTAATTTTTACTTTAAAAAACTTATGTTTTAGAATTAAAAATATATGTGTGAATGGATTAAAATATTATTGAACGCTAAATTCTTTTAATAATTAAAATACAAAAAATATTTTGGAGGCGCCGGGCATCGATCCCGGTACCTCTCGCATGCTAAGCGAGCGCTCTACCATCTGAGCTACGCCCCCTTTAATAATATGATAATATTTTTAGCACCTCACGAGACCCTGAGATTCTATTATGACATGTGTGATAATTTTTTATTAAAATTTAAAACAGATTTAAAACAATATAAAAACAAAAGTTTTAATTTATTGTATTATTGTAATTATAAATATCATCATTGTAAAAAAATGTAATAATTTTATTAATTTAATTCTCCTCTCAATCTTTCTATTGTGTTGCATGCTTTTCTGTAATCATACACATTTATTTAATAATATTAACAATTATTAACTTATTATCATATATTATTTTGTGAAACTATCTTAAAGATCTTCATAAAAAAAAAGAAAATTGATTACTTTATTAATAAAAATTATTCAATGATATTTACTGATATATTCAATAATTGTGATTAAAAATTTTCAGAATAATATATAATACATTGATGAATTAACCAGATGGTAGAAGTAGTACCGTGCTTATCGAAATTAAAGCGACATAGTTTCAGGTTCCTAACGAGAGATTTCTCTTCTATTCGACATTTAATGTAAAAGATGTAGTACACAAAGCTATTCTACGTTGATTCATGATTGTCACACATGTTAAAATGTATGCATTACATTATACAATGTTTTTTTTCCGAAACACACACATGTGTGTATATGTAAAAATTCATATTTCGTATAGAACTTCAAATATAAATTTTCAAACTTTAAACTTTAAAACAGCTTTCTCAGTGCACATTGCACATATAAATTAATGATTCCTTTTGAAAGTTTCAAATTCGAAGTAACATTCTGAGAGATCTCTATATTTGGTATATTTTTCAATATATATTTTAAAATAAAATTCTGTATAACATAATTAAATTGTACAACTATCAATTTTTCTGTGTTCCATTATAACTATAACAATGAATCAGAAATGAAGATTTTGTCAAAGTAGACATTGAAAATCAATTGAAGAATAAGATTTTCTTATACTTTGATAGTTTTCAGGTTTCAATGTTTTAAATGTTAACAAGGAGAGAAAAGGCCATAATTAAAATTATACACAAAGAGAATTTGCTCTTAGAACTTATCCTTATAAAATCATGGTAATCATGGGACAGTATGGTATGAAAAGAATTTAATGAGAATTTCTCTGATTATTATATGTATCGCAATAGAAATATCTATTACAATAAAATATAAAATGTTTGATTACTTTTACTATGCAGTTTAGTAAAATTAATCAAACATGTTTTATATTTTATCGTGATAGATATTATTATTTTTATTGTGATAAATATTAATCAAAGAAATTCTCATAAAATTCTTTCCATACCATATTGTCCCACAATTATCATGATTTTCAGAATAAATTCTAATTCTAAGAGAAAATTCTCTCAGTGTATATTTGGTATATTTTTCAATATATTTTAAAATAAAATTCTGTACAATATAATTAAATTGTACAACTATCAATTTTTCTGTGTTCCATTAACTAACAATGAATCAGAAATGAAGATTTTGTCAAAGTAGACATTGAAAATCAATTGAAGAATAAGATTTTCTTATATACTTTGATAGTTTTCAGGTTTTAATGTTTTAAACGTTAGCAAAGAGAGAAAAAGCCATAATTAAAGTTATACACAAAGAGAAAATTTTCTTTCAGAATTTACCCTGAAAATTATGGTAATCGTGAGACAGTATGGAAAGAATTTTATAGGAATTTCTCTGATTAATTTTTATCACAATAGAAATAATAATATCTATTACAATAAAATATAAAACATGTTTGATTAATTTTTCTATGCAGTTTACTAAAATTAATCAAACATGTTTTATATGTTATTGTGATACATATTATTATTTTTATTGTGATAAATATATTAATCAGAGAAATTCTCATAAAATTCTTTCCATACCATATTGTTTCACGATTACCATGATTTTCAGGGTAAATTCTAAGAGAAAATTCTCTCAGTGTATATTTGGTATATTTTTCAATATATTTTAAAATAAAATTCTGTACAACATAATTAAATTGTACAACTATCAATTTTTCTGTGTTCCATTATAACTATAACAATGAATCAGAAATAAAGATTTTGTCAAAGTAGACATTAAAAATCAATTGAAGAATAAGATTTTCTTATACTTTGATAGTTTTCAGGTTTCAATGTTTTAAATGTTAACAAGGAGAGAAAAGGCCATAATTAAAATTATACACAAAGAGAATTTTCTCTTAGAATTTATTCTGAAAATCATGGTAATCGTGGGATGTACGGTAATACGGTATGGAAAAATTGTATGAGAATTTCTCTGATTAATATTTATCACAATAGAAATAATAATATCTATTACTATAAAATATAAAATATCTTTTATTAATTTTACTATGCAGTTTAGTAAAATTAATCAAACATGTTTTATATTTTATTGTGATAGATATTAATATTTTTTATTCTGATAAATATTAATCAGAGAAATTCTCATAAAATTTTTTCCATATACGATTACTGATTTTCAGGGTAAATTCTAATTGTAAGAGAAAATTCTTTCAGTGTACTAATAATAAGACGAGAGAGATGTGCATGTTCTGTAGAGCAGAGATATTCGCGATATTCTTTTCAAACTCGTTCTGTGATGTCTAAAGAAGAAGCAGGGGTCACGGAATAACGGAAGCGGAAAGAGGAAGTCGTTCGATCAGGACTGCAACGCTCTCGTCGATTTCGCATCGATCGGCAGCGATTGATGTCACCGTTTCGCGGTGCTCGCGTTCGCCCGCACGTTTCGCGATAACCATAAGCGCATCCGACAGATGTGAATGCGCTCATTGGATTTCGAGCGAGATAGCAACGCGAAGTGAAAAGAGACGAAAGTACCGATGGGATTGCGAGAGACGGAGACGAGGAAAGCCGAAAGGAAGGAGAGAGTGAGAGGTCCTGCCAACCTCCATCGCAGTATGGTAGCCTGCTACATCAGGCAGCCTCTTTTCCGATAATTTGCCACTCATTAACATAAAACCGGGCCACATGGCGAGCGAAAAACGACGGACGCCGAACGATGAAGAGCGCGCTTATGAGGAGAGAGAGAGCACTTTGGCGTCTTAATTCTGACTGAGCGAGGCGAGATATAAATTTTGCTGTACTTATTAATAAAATGATGATCGGTTATTTGAAAATAAAATATTCAGGTATTAATAAATGTGTGTGATTAAGCCTCACGATCACAAGATCACTGGTTTATCATTCCTTAGTCGTAGAAAATTGATAAATATGAATGAAATTAATATTTAAAATTAATAATATTTAATATATGAATCAATAAAATAAATTTAACTTAATTTAAATTTAAAATATATAAGCAAATAAAATATTTAAAATATATAAAATATATATAGATATATAAATCTTATAGGAACCGCATAATATATAAAATGAGTGTGACCTATTCATCCAATTTGATTAATGGCATTGAGATATTTCCTGTGCTTTATTTTTATTTACGAGATCGCGAGAAAATTGCGCTTTTTAATTTCTCTTCTAGTTTTCAAAGTATAAAAAATATCTTAATTAGGGTAAATGTTTAAGGGGGGAGCTATAAAGATTTCCCTATCCGATTTTTTAATATAATATTGTACATATATATATTTCAAAGCGTATAGAAACCAAATCTGCTAAAAAATGTATTTACACATTAATTATTTATATATTTTAAATATTAATTGAATATATTATTTTTATATACACGATTTATTCGACAATTTATTTCAGCAAGTTCGGTTTTTACACTTTGCCATACATAAAATATGTATGCATAAAAATCGAGAAAAAAAATTCTTTTATATTAAACGTTTATATATCTGAATATATATGTTAAATTTTTATTAAAATCTTTCTGTAAAACGCCGAAGTTTTCTCTTTGCAGGTCGAAATACGCAATAAATATTGCTATCTAAAGGACGCAATAATAATCTAAAATAAAGTATTGCGCTGCTGAACTATTATAAATTAGAGTCCCTATAATCAGAGTCTGGTCAATTGCTAGTCTTGGCAAAATTCTGCGAGAGAGAGAGAGAGAGAGAGAGAGAGAGAGAGAGAGAGAGAGAGAGAGAGAGAGAGAGAGAGAGAGAGAGAGAGAGAGAGAGAGAGAGAAATATACGCCATCTTACTCTAACTTAATGCATGCATTCTCTCTCTCTCTATCTCTCTCTCTCTCTCTCTCTCGCAGAATTTTGCCAAAGCGAGCAGTTGGCCAGACTCTGATTAAAGGGACTCTAATTATAAATCAGATAACTTTTTTATTTTTCGACTCACCATAATTCGACAAGATCGTCTCACCTTCTCACCATCAACATGTCGACGTATCCGTACGATGATAAATCCAATATTTTTCTCGACACTTCCGGTATCGCACACTCACTTATTTCCAAGCACTATTTATTCTCGGTAACTTAAATTCTCAATAATTTTATCAACACCATTTATTTAACGCACAACACTTGTCAACACTACCGATATTGCACACGATACGCGGCGATTCGATAACCTAAAAGCGAAATTCGGTTTGGATGCGGCGAGTGATTACAACATCGTACACTCTAGTCTAATTGTGCGACAACAACACGGTGATTAACTCGATTCTGTTTTTCTCAGCACTCACGACACGCGATACTGCTCGATCGCGATTATATCTGCAATATAAAACGTCCTAATCACAGATAATTGCGCGCGTAAACGAGTCGCGAAGTCAATTGTACAACGTCTTTTTCAAATGGCTGCTACGACGCGAACATAGATCTCTATAGATAGGTGTGTTCTCATTAGAGGCAAGAATATAGCATTAATAAGATAAGACAATAGAGAGTGATACATGCATAAAGAAATTGACCAATCAGGTGGTCGATATAGGGAGGCCATGTTGCTCCCTTTTTTCACTCTAGACGAAGCTGATTGGTTGATTTTTCCGTACATATGTATTACGCATCTATATATAAATTTACCCATCCATTATAATAAGGAGAGTGCGCACTCTATCTATATAAGTCTATGGACGATAAATAATCGATTGCTAGTATCGAGAAGCCTTCATTTGCGCACAGTACAATTGCACACGTTGCAATTGCACACCGTGCTATTAGATACATAAACTTGCGCACAATTCTTTTGCCCACAGTTCTTTTGCGCACAGTTCTTTTGCGCACAGTTCTTTTGCGCACAGTTCTTTTGCGCACCGTGCAATTGGACACGAAAATGCGCCACACATGCTCTATTCACACACACACACACGGGGGGGGGGTGCAAGGGGGGCCTTCGGCCCCCCTCCCGCACCCCCCGCCGGTAGGGGTGCCTACCAGCACGGTGCGTAAAAGAACAATGGGCAAAAGAACTGTGGGGAAAAGAACTGTGCGCAACTTTATGTGTCTAATAGCACGGTGTGCAATTGCACACCGTGCTATTACTGTGTGCAAGTGAGCCTCTCCCGCTAGTATCTAATCGATTATTTTCGCGATATTTATGTACATATATATATCGATTATATAGAACGCGTATTAGTTATTAACAAACGCGTTGTAATATTCATTGGATAATTGATAGTATTATAAATTGTGCGTGAATAATGTGGCCATGTATAATAACAAACGCGAATGATGATAACAGGAAATTCAGACTAACCTTCACGATAGAGATGGTGCTTTAAGCGGCAACTACGTATATTGAAAAACACGTCGGCGCCGATTTAATGGTGATCGCACATCGTAAGTGTTGAAAAAATTGAATCAGAAAAATTATTGAATATAATATTTACGTCTCTTATTCTATATACATACGTATACGTGTTAATATATTTTAGAAACTAGCGGTGAAAAAGTGCGCTGCAGGACAGCCGTACTTGACTCGCGTAGTACAAACTCGAATCGGAACTGGACTACAGTGTCGTGATGGAAGCGGAAGTTACGTCATTGAGTTTTCGCGCTCATTTATAGCGTCTGTCGCGCGTCGTCATTATGCGCGTCGAGTTGCTTTTGGAGTGATGCAGATTTAAACGAGATCGAACATGGTGAGTAATCAAAAGAATAGAATCCAATCTACTTAATGCTGTGTAATCGCTATATATATATTTTCGACTCTCGTGATATAATCATAATATAATTATATTATGATCATAATATGGTTGTACGATATGTGCGGTTATGATCACTTATCCGTTGCAATTTCAAGTTATTTAAAAAAGTTACGATCTTATGTTTCAGATAATAAATATCGCTCGCAATTAAACGTGTAATATCGGGAGTGTCGAGAAAAGTATCGGGCGTTTGTTATATTATGCGTAAATATATATATCACATCGTATAATACAAATGTAAGTTTCGTAAAGTGAATTCCGCGCAAAAATAATTTCAAGTATTGTGTTAAACATGTTGATAAAAGTTATTGAAACGTTTAGAGAATAAATATTGCTTTTAATTAAGTGTGTGCATCGGAAATGCCGAAAAAAAGATCGTCGAGAAAAATATGGAGAACGCCGAGAAAAATATATCCAGAATGCTGACAAAAATATTGGGGGACTGCTTCATTATGCAGAGGTATGTATACATATATATGTATATGCTTCATTATGCAGAGGTATGTGTATACGATATAACGTAAATATATATATAGTATTGTAAATATGTGTGATTATCATTGATAATGAGGAAGTGATGGACAAATCCATCAAATGAACTCCGTGCGACCATAGCTTGAAATATTGAAAATCAGTATAAGAGGGTCATCTTTTTTTTTGAAAGAGGTCTAATTTTTTTCAAACTCTATATATTTTCTAAATTATAAATAGAAAGTTAATAAAACGAAGCAAACGATAATAATATGACAGTCGGCATCCGGTATCTCTGCGTTCATGTTTTGACTTTTGATGTCGCAACATGTGTTCCTCAAATATCATGGTATCTATTAATAATCGTTTCTATTTTAAACGATTAATGCTTGCAAATATTTTGGCTTGTCTTTTACATTATCATAAATATTACGCGTATGCTAATATATTATATAAAAAAGTAAGAATTTAATTAATAATTTAATCTAACTGAAAAAAAAAAAATTTTTTTGTTAATTTTAAGAAATAATAAAATGATATTACTATTATAATTTATGATGACGCGAATATTTTTAATAGTTTGCAAATCTTTTTATATAGAATGTGCAACAAGCATAGAATATTTCAAAATAAGATAACAGTAAAATATTTCTCAGTAGCATATTCTGGAAATTAATTATTATATCTTAATATGAAAATGCCAAAATAATTTTCAAGTTATAAATAATTATTATCTGTTATTAATTTTCACATGAATTTTCTTTTAGAATTTACCCTGAAAATCATGGTAATCGTGGGACAATATCGTATGGAAGGAATTTTATGAGAATTTCTCTGATTAATATATTTATCACAATCAAATATAAAATATGTTTGATTAATTTTACTATACAGTTTAATTAAAGTAATCAAACATTTTATATTTTATCGTGATAGATATTTTTTATTGTGATAAATATTAATTAGAGAAATTCTCATAAAATTCTTTCCATACCATCTTGTCCCACGATTATCATGATTTTCAGAGTAAATTCTAAGAGAAAATTCTCTGTGCAGTATCATATGAAATCACCAATTTATTGTATCAATGAATATCTGTTAGAATTAATAACAAACAAATCGATATATGATATATGACAGATCGAGTGTATGCGTAAGTACCTGAACACACGAATTTTACACTATATAATTTAATTTTAATCATTTACAACTCAGAAACTATAGTGTTATTGACATCTTTATTTAAAGATATCAATTTTTATTAATCTTCAGAGCTCGCTATTAACATATAAAATACAATGGTTGCGAAACATCTTATAGAAGATTACAAATTTGATCAATATGCTTTTGCAAACATAATTTCTTTTTTTCTTAAAAGTACAAAACTAAAGGTGCATGACTTAAGCTAGAGATTACAGTTTTGTTGTGCAGACTTTGCAAACGTAATTTAGGAGCGCCGAAAGCGTTGAAATTATCGGCCTTTATCGTTTGCGTTTGCAAAGGAATCTCTGGTATGTCGACTACGCATAGTTGGCTCGAGTTCGCAACTTACTTGTAGTAAGCGAACGCCAACGAGCTCCAAGTATTCGCGTGCATAAACAGCTTCCGTTGAATCGAGGCGGAATCATTTATCTCGTAATCGGTATTCGAAAGTATCGACAATCGCTCAATTTCCGCTTTAACTTCCGCTGCAACTTGCGAAGCATTGCATCGCTCGCGCTTTCTCCTAATTGAGATAAAACTTTGTACTCTCTCTTAACGACAATGATAGCAGGGAAATTTACAAATAGTAAAAAAAATCTTACACAAACTTACATTACAAAGCACGACGCTTAGCATGGCTTGTTTTTTAATTAAATAATATATGATTATGATTTTTCTCTCATGAACTCAACCTGGTATAATAGTTAAGCACATATGTCTCTTGAAATACAAAGCCGTTACTATGTAACTTTAACCGAGTTTTAAATGCGATTAGCTCATTGATAGTGTGAGCTCTGTCTCGGCTTGACAGCGTGATTTGTTTTGCGCTCTTAAAGCTAAAATTAAATCGAAGATAAATTTTTATTTAGAGGAAAATTAATTATGCAATCTTTATGGGCTGTTGAATTGATACGCATGTATCAAATGCAAATAATTCTTTTATTCGACATAAAAAAGAAAAAATTTCGGGTGGGATTATGACTCGGTAAAATTTTCGACTAAACTTCAAGCGTTGGTGCGACCGCAAACTTTCGTTATTTATAGGCCAACCTGAGTCTCTTCTGAAGTGCGTTCACCGCACGATCGCAGCAAATTCCAGCGTTTATTATGTTATGCTACTCGCAGTACCTTATGAAATTTGCATAACCGATTTTATTCGCATATGTGGCACGCAAATTATCGTTAATACAATTAAATTTATAGATATCGAACTAGAAATGACTTTTAATTTGAATTTATAATGATAGGGCAATTAAGAAAATATCGCGTATGATTGTGGTTTTTTTTTCAAATATGCTATAATATATATAAGTGCAAAAATATATCTCTTTTCTGTTTACTGACTATTAAATTCAGCATAGTATTTTTTAGTCTACATTTTTTATTGTAAATATGGTAGAAAAAGAGTTATTTTTTACACAAAAAAAAAAATTATTACTAAAGTATTTAATTTTTATTAGAATCTTATCTCATCGATGTATGACTGCATCCCTTTATTTAAGAGCACCCATTTTGACAATGACGTGGAAGATGACGTAATTATGTTTCGTTGGAAAAGTATTTTCTAGAAAAAGATGACGGGATATATAAATATAAGTTTGTGTCAAGATATATATCTGTTTATATCTTTCTATACTGGGGCATTCTCTAACTTAATTTTCGTTCATAGAATTTTAGTAAAATAATTTTATTATATGCTATTTTTTATGTTGAGATTTTTGTTTTAAAACCATAAACTTTACATAATGTAATCAATAGATCATTGATATGATTAGTACAAATTATACATGCGGCATTGATAAATGATCATAAAATATTATTACGTTAACTTGAGGGGAGCTAGAGAGTGTTGTGATCATTTATGACACCCATAGAGGATATGACATTGAACTTAAATCGTTAATAACTTCCGGCCGTGATTGAAATGACCGCAAGCATATAATGTGTTTCATACAAAACAGTTATAGCATATCAATAAAACTCGCAATATCGTTTTCTCTTACATCATCTTAAAAGATTATTTTTTTAATATTAAAAGTAGCATATAATTAAAACATTTTACCGTTCAAGATTACATAATATTATTGTTATATCTTTATTGACGTTTTGATTATTTCTCGTAGTAAAATTACTGCACATTGTGATCGATAATTTTAATTTTTATTATATTATATAAAAAAAATATTATTTTATTCCTAATAATTATTTTAAAACTAATATTTTTCTCTATCTTTGTTTCATATAGACTAAAGCAATTTCGACAAGAAAGTAAATTATTATATTATTTAATTGGCCTATTGGAAATAACTTATAGTTGTTTGTGATCGTAAATTGCCGCATGTGCAATTGTGTAAATTGTGTAAATTGTGGCGGATTATGAAGGACAAATTTATATAACGTTAAACGATCTCCTCACGCGAAATATTTACTGCAAGCGTTGAAAGGTACAATTAAATAACGAGTGAAAAAGAGTCATAATGTAATTAATTTATAGTTTTATTTTTACGAAGAGAATTTATTTACAAAATTACTATTGATTTTTAACATCACAATTTTTAACAGCAACATTAGACAATTTTTACTCATTATCAGTATAAATTTTGATTTTATATAACTAGAACTGTGCAATAATAATTTAGTTTAATAAATAAAAATTTCTATTAGACTTTTACTTTTTTAAAAATTTTTAAATCTGTTTCACGATTTAATTATTTTGATATTGACATATATAAGTGCGAATATACAATTGAAGACTTCTTGGATAAAGTAAAATATTCATACGTTGCGCTATAACTTTTATTTATACTTTTTATGTTTTATTACTGTATAAATTAATTATAAATTGACAATTTTAATTATTTTATACATATACATATGTATATGTATATGCGCATACGTGCATAAGAAAAAACTAAGCAAACATTTAAGAGAATTTTATCGAAAAGATTTAATGATTTAATTTTATTGATTTAAAAATTGTTTAGGAACGATTTTAATTGATAGTCAAAAATACTAGATTAAGCTAAGTTTATTTCGACGAGTTAAGGAAATCTGTTTTATTCTTAATATAACAAGAAAAAACAAACACACAATACGCGGTTACAGATAATTTAACTTGATTTATTTTTTATTCGTAAAAATTTTATTTCTTTGCATTATTAAGATACTATTAATTTGCAATTAAAAAATATTATCTATGTGTAAGGAGAGAGAATTAGTGGTGTAGTATAGATTATCTTTAGTATCTGCAAAGTTATCAGGATGCTAAAAAAATTCATTATTGTCCCAAATTAAACCGAATATATCAACATAATTGCTATATAAATTATTGCATAATTAATTTTTATTATGTAATGTCTTTTACGTTTTTATTATATTAATTTAATTATATTGTTGGGGGGTAATCGCAATTCTTCTTCAAATTTTTACAATCTTGAAAATTGCGATTTTGTATGCACTATGTTATTTTCATTTTATAACATTTTAATTACTTTGATGTATCGTATTAATAGATTGCGCACATTTAATAGATGAAAGATAAGCTATTAAAAATATAAATAAATTAATTTTGAAACGTAGAAATGTCACTTTATCATATTTATGTAATTTTATTTACTTTATCGTATTCGCATTATGTGTGCAACAAATATTTTTGTTGGCGTTGTATATTTAAGAATCTATCAATAACACTTTTGCAAGAAACGTCGACTTCTACATTTATTTAAAATTTTTAAAATTGCCCAACAGTTCTTACGATATAAATTGAGTGATAATAACAAAATATCGATTTGTGCTGTTTTCATATTAGTTTATTAATATTTTTTTTACTTCATGAAAAATGCAATTAAAAAAAAATTTATTAGTTAATTACAAAATGGCAGTGTTATAGTTACAATGATTTTTAAGAAATCGTTAATGAAAACTCACCTAGAACACAAGATACAAGAAGAAGTCGTAACACGAGCTTTTTCATGATGCAAAAATCTTCGATAGCACCTTGATCTCGGCGGTACGTTGAATTAAGATAAAAAGAGCGGCACGATTTACGTCAAGAAAACACGCGTTCTTATCTATATTTAAACCGCACTGCAATAATAGCGCCGACTGTACCGAGGAAAAGATTGGAGAACAGTGGAGAACTGTTTCGCATCGGAGAAATGGTACCCTTCCGGTTTCGCTGTATCAGCTGTATCGCCGTGCAATCGAGAGGGCTAGTTTGAATCTTGTATTATTAAAAAACTACTCGATGTAAAATAATAACGTATTATTCTGCGAGCCTTGCTTCACTCGATATTTCATAGATAGAATTTGCTGGATTTGCACAATTTCAATTTGTCGTTCTTTGCAAAATTTGATTTTGCACAGGAAACGTGTTCGTCGGGTGTTTTCGAGCACGATTTCGAAGAATTCTAGATAACAATGCGAAATTGTTGATCGAAACGATGAATTTAAGAAAAATTAGCAGCTAGATCTTATACGTACTATAAATTACCTGGTGCGAACGCTATCGAAGTAACGCGCGACGCGAGGGAGACTGATCGTCGTAGCTCTAATTTTCAGACTCTTCCTCCTCCTCTACTTCTTCCCACTAGACTACCTCGTCCTACATTGACCGCGGAGGTGGTGTCTTATTAAAAATTTATATTTATATAGAATTCTGATGTAAAGTCTAAAAAAAGCGGGTTGACTAATGCAGTAACGCAAAGATATTAATGAAGCGTGATTAAAAAATAATTAAATTTACGAATTTCGTTAATATGGATAGTTTGATATTTTTTAGGAAATTGCAGAGCAATTAATTAAATGTTCGATTCGTTCATGTTATTTTATTTAATTATAACTGTCATCTACAATATTTATAAAAGAATAGGATATTTTAAGCTATATAAGTAGTGAATCAAAATGATTGTTTTACTGTATTTTGCGTCAGATTTATAGATTTTTTTATTTAATTTTATAAAGAATATATTTTTTCAAATCAGCAACATATCTCGTAAAATGAGCACTGGGATCAGGAATGGTTTGAAAGTAATCTCTTTGTATACATTTTGCAATTAATCACTAGCAAATAAAACCGTTCTTTCATATTTATGAAAGTGACCTTAAGTTTTCTGATTGATCATTTGTTTAATAAGGATCAGCTATATAGGCAAGCTATACATTCATTAAAGAAGAGTAATCTACTTAAAGGATTATGGGTAGCTTTATCCATAAATGATACTTGATGCAACACATTATCGTTAATCTAACAATTAACGTCAATCGACGGTAATAGAGATACAATCTTTGTTATGTACATAGTAATTGTTTTGAAAGTCGCGTAAACTATTAAATTTATAAAGTTTTTATAAATTTGCATCATCAATATTGATTCTCTCGAAATTAGAACAAACTTCTGGAGAGGAAAATGTATAATGGGAGTTGTACAATATAACGTATTATCAATATTTATTTATTTCACTGATCATGACAAAGTAATAATTACGTAAAGCTGTTAAAGTAAAACCCCGTTATCACTAGATTGTGTACTGTATTTACAAGTATAGTTCACATCCCAAAAAACTTCGTGACATTTTTTTTTCCAACGATATATATATATATATATATTTTTTTTTTGTGACGAGCTCTCGCTCATCATATAAAGACCAGTCGAGTAAAGCTAAAGTTTAGTTTTTGTTTTCTCCCTGTCTCTTTATCTCTCTTTCATAATCCCTTTCATTCATTGTCAGATAAACAAACTGTAAGCCCTGTCATTATATGCCATAAGAAAAGATTATTGTACCCAAAACCCCGTTCAGTGAAGTCCAAGTAAAATACTCTAGTTAACAATAAATTATTAAATATCTATTCACAAATGTATGTATAGGCTATCGTTATTACTGTCATCATCGTCGCCGGACACTGCTATCCTTGCCATTATTCTTGATGTTATCACTATTCTTACATATACACGGTCTAGGGTTTACTATATTTGTGTGTCAATGGGAAGTGGAAGTTTACGAGGTTTAATGGTGAATCTTCCTAATCAGATGATATTGAGAGACAGTTGCTTATTGAATATCGTAAGTGTTAGCATCCGTATATATATTTTATCGCGATAAGGAAAATTCACCGTAAAATCTCACTAATTTCTGATAACTTATTCTAATTATCAACAACGGATGCAAGATTATTTTTGTGATATAAAATGGATCTTGTGTTACAAAATGAATGTCATCTATGATATCTTATCGAATGAAACATTGTACACATTGTTTTAGCAATTATCTTGAGCGAGTTGCACCAATAGTTAACTGATCGTGATTCATTTACGAGATACGCAAAGAATCATAGTCTGCGCATAGAATATATTGTTTTATACGTAACATTTTTATGCGTACATAACATGAAAAGTCGTTTAACATTTCGGTTTTTTCGTTTCTCTCTAGATAATATAATTTTAGCTATAATGCAGTCCAAGAAGACTTAGTCAACAGCGATTAACATCGACTAACTTAGTGCAACTCTTTTCTAGATAATGTTAAATACTTGGCGAAATTGACAAGCATTATGATACAACCGCGTGAGCCTCTTGGAGGTCCGACGGTGACGTGAAATAAAAACGATAATGCGATTATTATCGACTATCACGCACTAAAATTCAATATATAGTCGCGCATTCAATCATTTCACTATCATTCGGACACATAAGAATGAATGTTTACGTGCACGCTCTTTTACGCATATATATAAATCTCAATTATAAATCTTTCTATGTATATATTGTTCTATCTCGCGCGTTTGTTGAAGATGATGTTTCGAAGTCTCTCGTCTTTGGAACCTCATCTTAACGAAAAACATAGCGTGACTGCACTATGTATTATTAAGTAACTTTCCGGTCGTTCTCATCACCGATGAGTGCGACGCTGATTGTTCGTAAACTCGATAAGAGACACCACAAGAATTAAACTTACTAAAGGAGAACGTTTTACAAAAACTAGCTCATTCGCGAGATGAATTCATAAAAAAACAAGAATCTATCTGAGACCAATATTTGAGAAACGATTATTGTTTTCATCTCCTGTTTAACTGCAATTATTACAACTGTAACTTTAATCCTGAACACTGTAAAAATGCCTGTGTTTTTGGAATATATGCTACTGCTTTTAATTGTTTCTCGATGGATATTACAGAATCCGATTTGGACGAATCAATCTTATCTTTCAGTACACAAGCGCTATACAATTATATGGTGTTTCTTCTACAATTCTATTCTATACTTCGCACACTCCTCGTATAGAATACTTTCTTGTAATCTTTATATACATGTCTACTCTCTCTCTCATTACAGACTTTGCTAGTTAATCAGTTGCGCTACATTGCTTTACAACTACAACATTCGACTGACTCACAGTAATGATCGCCATCGTTCGCTGTAAATGTACGACCGCATTCGATCTGCATTCTCTCCCGCGGGCTTCCTCTTTATGTCATTTTATTTCGATTTATTCGCCATACAAAAAGCTCGAACC
The DNA here is from genome assembly GCF_030444845.1 of Prenolepis imparis. Lineage (NCBI taxonomy): Eukaryota > Metazoa > Arthropoda > Insecta > Hymenoptera > Formicidae > Prenolepis > Prenolepis imparis. The sequence continues at coordinate 12,503,222 of NW_028141163.1, forward strand.
GCAATCGTGAGACTGACAGTTGATTTTATGTACTTTTCTCTTTTTCTTTGTCAAAAAGGGAGATTGAGGGAGATAGAATTGGGGGATAGCAAAATTGCTGGATAGTCAAAATCTTTTTGAAGGACGTCGATAAAAATCGGGAAAAGAGGTGTGTGTGTGAAACGTTAGCGTTATAAAATGTTACGTAGGATATTTTAAAAAATGATACTTTGACGATTTTTTTGGCTAAATGTGTTTATCGCTATTTTTCTTTTTTTTCTCTTCCCTTCCAATTTTTTTGATTGATTGACAGTTTTATTTTCGAATTTTTAGCGTTACAAGTTTATTGATATTTGGTATCGTCAATATGAAACTTGCGTCCTTACTTAATCTTACAATGTATAAAAGCAATTCACATAGTTTCAAATAACAATCACAATTGACAATTCACTGAATTGCATATATGTACGCAATGAAACTTGTCAAAGATTTGACTTTTGAAAAAACATTGACAGAGATATTTGCAATGTACATATTGAAAAGACGTTTTCAATAATTTGGTTTATTGATTTAATATAAATGTAGTTTTTTTTTCTAATTGTAAGATATACATATGATAAAATTTGCAGTCTTAATAACGTTCCTTCACTTCTAATAGAATATTTTTTTAAAAACAATTAACGCAAAAGAAAGAAACGCGGCTAAATTACTGTCTCTCCTGCCATAATCTTTACAGAAGATTAAAAATGTTACAGACGTACAGTTACAACATTTCGAATATATATTTAAGTGTTGGTAGAGACCGCTTTACGTTGCGGTAGAAAAAGGAAATTTACGAGCATTCATACTCTCGCAACATTTTCTCCTATTTAATAGCTTTTTTGTTCGTTTTCTCATTCTCACTTTCTTTATTTTCGCTATTTACAAACGTGTGACTTAAATAACGTTCGTTAACATTTCTATTCTGCTCTTTTCACTCTCATTTTGCTCGCGTTTTCTCTCTCTCTCTCTCTCTCTCTCTCTCTCTCTCTCTCTCTCTCTCTCTCTCTCTCTCTCACGCACTCACTTTCTCTCGTTTTACCTAAAATAATTTTGTTAATTTAAAATATGTGTATATGTGTGCATCGCTCGTTAATCGAAGGACAGACTAATTCGCCTTCATATTCATTTTGCGATTCAATTGTGTTACGTAATCAAAATCAGATATTTATGTTATAGGAGTAGGACATATATGGAAAATAAAAAATATATAAATAATTATTTTAAATTTTGTAATTAAATTTATCAAGTAAACAGGTTTTTGAAATAACACAAATAAAGAAAAAAAAAATAAATATCGATGCAGTAGTATTGTTTTGTCGCGATAGATAAGATTTTCTCTCACAATCTACATAATATTATATACAACAAAGGCGAGAAAGTCGCTTCGTGATATAAAGTAAATATTTTCGGTCGTTATGTCATTCTGATACACTGTATCGTCGTATTATGTGTCGGTTCCATCACTGATGAACGAAAATTATCAGTATCGTTCAAACTATCGTGAACTTGTTCGGTTTATAAAGCAGGGGCTGGACGATATAGGGGACTGCCCTTGATGGGAAGCACATGAGCCTCGGAGTTGAATACCCAGTCATCCAGGCTTATGAGATCATCGTCGCTAAATAGTAAATAGAGATACTGGAAAAAGAAAGGGTTTATTTAAAATTAGGTAATTTTTTAAAATAATGTAGCATTTGGATTATCGTTATTAAAACAGCAGCGAAAACATAAAGGCGCGATAGACAAAAAATAAAAGAGTATGAAAAACTTTATTAACTAAAACTATATACTATCCGTTTGAAATTTCTTACAGTTATATAATAGAATTATATTATTTAGAATTCCAAACGAATACATGCATAGAAAAGTGATGCCAAGTGATTCAACTATTATAAATGTAAATTTGTGAAATACCGCGTTTTGAAACACCGGCGAGGTGTAAGTAATATTTAAGTCAGTCTTTAGGAGAAATAGCGTATAAACCGAATCATCGAAACAATGCTTCCTTTCTTCCTTACCTTTAATGTCTCAGCGAAGAAATAACTTTGTTGGACATCGTCTTTCGCCGAGTCAACCAGGTAAACATTGTTAAGTCCTGTGAATCCTCCGGGGACTCGGCAATGTTTTTCCAGTGCTTGAACTGCCTCCCAACCCCATTCGCGATATTTCGGATCTTTTGTTAGTCGCCACATCACGAAATACGATTCGAAGGTCTGCGGAAGAATATATCGTTTTATCGTCTAAATTTTAGTTTTTTAAAATATAAAATCAGGAGAAGAAACTAGTTATTTTTTTAAACACATTTTTGTTTTATAAATTTGTACATAATTAATTAATAAATAATTAAATTAACAAATTTAAGGAATTTGCGAACGAATATAAAGTTAATCCTATATATGTTAGAGTAAGATATTTCTTTCGTGATTAAAAGTGGTTTTCTGTTGTGAAAGGATTTCTTTAGTGCGAATAAGAATGATTTTTTCTAAGAATAATACTGTGATTACGATGCTTTATCTCAATTCGCGCTAGTTTTATCCTGGAATAAGAGAAAGAACAGGCAAATTACCTCTGGTCGCAGAATGTAATATTTCTCGCCGTTCTTCAGGCTTCTGGCCTCGTTGCCTTCGATAAAGTGGAAAGCTTCCGGACCGAGTTTTGTAGCACTTCTGTCATAAGACTCGTGACACGTGTTGGTCAGACCAGCCGCGATATTCATATATTTACCAGACGATTCGTTTTCCAGAGTTTTCGCACCCAGAGCAAACATACCGCCTACAAAGTGTATCATTATCGTTTCTGATAAATTGATTTTTTTCATTTTTTAGGGATGATATATCAATAAATTGGAATTCTTGTGATAAAGTTGAACAAATAATTTTTATTATCAATCTTTTTATTGTCATCGACTATTATCCTGTTAAGATTTGGATAATAATCGATTAATATATGAAAACATAATATATTTGGGGAGCAAATGCACTTGTTTATATTATATTCAAGCTCGATGATTATGATGTAAAAATGGAAATAATAATTGCATTAATTAAGTACAACTTACCGGCAAAGCAAGCCAAATGACCCATTTTGTGCTCCAATCTGTCATATTTTAAATCCGATACGTATACGAGTTTGCCAGGGGACGTTTTGATCATATGCTCGGTTATGGCTGCAATAGCCTCATCGTACATTTCGCGTGCCTCGACATCCTCTTTGCCCGACTGAATCCAGGCCTTTAGTAAATACTCATAGAAACTGTCGCCGAGCCCACCGAGCGACATATGATCTGCAATTTCCACGAAAATATTTCATAAGTAAATTCCGTATTACGAATTCCAAGAGGGCTCGCAACACATTTCTCTGAAAAATCTTCGAGCCAAAGATCCGTTTCTTTTTTCTTTCATTAATTCTTCAATAATATTCAACTTTTGAAATTTTTTCTTAATGAAAATCAAGTCACAATAGCTTTTGTATTATAAGAAATTAAGAATAAAGAACTTTCTTTTTAAAAAAGAAATAATAAAATAGTAATATTAATGTTTTATTCGCAAAAATCTTTAGTGCATCGTCAATTATTTTTGTTTTTCCTTTTATATCAAAGCGAAATTAGAGACTTACGGATGACTCGTTTGTCAGATAGCTTTAACTTGATTGCTTTAAAAGAGATACCGCTTTAAAATGGACAATAACGGTAATCGCTATGAGATAAAGGAATGTTGGGCGAATCTCTTTGGAAAGGAGAGGTTTGTTATCCATACTACTTCGGCTATGTCTGAGGACGCAGAAACAAAGGGCAGACCTTGATTTCTGCCGAGCTAATTCTTAGGTGCCTTGGGCTAATTAAGAACACGGTTTCCACTTTATGTTAAGGCTTGTGCGATGAAAGGAAGTACGGCTTAGCTTTGACGAATCTCTTTCATCGTTATTTCTTCGAGAATTGAAAATGTTAGGATGCGCGAGGATGTATAAGAGTCAGTCGACCAACGCAAGATTAAGCTTTTGTTAAACGGATATCTCAATTATGATTTGACGAACTATGTTTTGAATATTAATTTTATTCACGAAAAGGCAACAATGCTACATCGTCTTATAAAAATAAGATACGGCTAATAATAGATGTCGCGAGATTGTGATTAAAAAAAAATAAATAATTAAACGCACAAAATTAAATAAATCATTCATTTTCGTCGCGATACTATAAATTACGTATGGTACGATATGATAGTAAATTTTATCGGTGAAGCTGCAATAAAAACGTAATAATTAAATCAATAAATTATTCGTTGCATTAATTATTTGAAATTTGTTTAATCCACTATATATATTTTTTGTTCCTCAAAGCCACTAAATTTGTCAGTTCATTCAAAGTTCTTTTTTTTCTCATTGTACGAATGTCCACCAGAGCGGAACCGTGAAAAACGTGGGAAGGATGTGCGATGGGGCTAGATACCGAACGGTTTGGATGATATATATCCTCGAGGATCTCGTCATACGTGCAATGAGAGAGTATGCAAGCGCGGGGGATTTAGAACCTGAGGCAGAGAATGATAAATGCGATATTTAAGATCGGCTATATGGCGATGACGGTGCCGCGGCGGGGTATCTTTTCGCGACGTGACATGGCCCGATGCTATGAGATACGAAAAAAAAAGAAAAAGAGCAAACTAAAAGTGTGCGAATTCTCTATCTTCTCCTTGCGACTATACGAAACTATTTTCTCGCGATGTACATATATACATATAATTGATAGCTGTCAGATTAAAAAACCTATTTCGCACAAGATGTACTGCTCTACGCGTGCCTAAAGATTTATTAAATAAGAAATAATAGTAATAAGTCATCGGGTATATTTATATCCGTCCAGCATTGTTCGGTTAAAGACGGAAATTCGGTATTTCTTTATTATTTTTTTTTACGAATATAAATGTAAGTACGAACGCGAGTTACTGATCTATTAGACATTTCCCGATAAGTAAAGAATTATGCCGAGGACAATAAATCTCTATAAGCAATTAGATCTTTATGATATACTATTAATGTTTTTCAAATACTCTCCTTTCCATCGAAATGATTTGCTAAGCAAATTATGTTCGCGCCTGTATTATATGTGTTGCAAATATTAATCGAAATGTATGGGATTAACATAGATTATGATTTCCACTTACGTTGACCCCACTTTCCTGTTCTCGGATGAATATAGTTCGGATATAGACCCTTTGGTTTCTCCAGGCTCTTCAGGACCTTTCTCACGTTTTCGACTTTGCTTTTGAACACCGGATTATTCGTTATATCACTCAAGTAAGTGAACTCAAGATGCATCGTTCCGATTTCGGATAAAATACTGCAGCCACTGCTCGCCCAGCCGTAATTCTTGCTCGCCTGAAAAATAAGCGCAACTATCTAGTTTGATAGCACTTGATACAATATTTAAAGTAACATAAAGAAGAATAGATCAGATATAAATATATTAACTCTTAGATATGAAGTATAATACAATAAAACGTAAGTTTTGTTATAAGTGATAGAAAAAAGGATAAAGTTAAAATGGATAAAAAAATTGATTCGTGCCAGTTCTGTTTTGCATATTAAGATCTGGTTAATTCTATAAATCTAATATATTAAAGAATGAAATGATTATGACACACACATAATATACACACAATTATGCAGCGAATTTATGGGAAAAGCAAATAAATTTATAATTTTATCGCGTAAGACAGAGCATTGCGATTTTGACATGGCGCGTGTATGGTTTTTTTTATTAAAGAAAGAAGCGAATAAAATTTTTTTATCGCGTAGCATTATTAAGTATATTTTATTAAATATATTTGTTATTTTGTTTCATTTTTTAGTCTTTTTTTGAGAACTCGATACAATCGATTACATATTCATATTTCTATGCTTTGCATGACATAATAATAATGAAATTTTTACAATTCTATATTTCTTATTTATTTGTGCGTTTATATAAATAAAGAGATGAAAGGAGATATAATAATAGACACATATGTACAAATAACATATTTCGTTTAAAAATAAGCTGTTGCATATATTATCTTCTTCAGATATAAGAAAAGAATGTGCGCTTCATTCGAATGAAACAGTCATTCTGATCAGAACATGGAAATTTTTAAGCCGATAAACAACTTCTACCGTTTCGTATCTTTCCTTTTATGCCGTTCAAAATTAATACAAAATTATGACGTCCAGAAATGAACACGCTAAAAGCTGCCAATTAGTCGCATTCATTAAGAACACTAATAGAAATTACGAGGTTATCAAGCGAGGGTCAATCGGAACACGTGTTGCACCGTAATTAAATTCTCTCTCATTTCTCGTTTTCTCACGCTATGCCATATCTTGTTCAGTGCCAATTTCTTCGACAAGATTGTATGCTAAATTCGATGTTTATTGATTGGCTTTGTTACGCTTTTATAATTATACGTATAGTTATTATAGAGATCATTTAGCTCCCTACCTAATTTGAAATAATTTGTGTAAGCATTATAATTTTTTTGCGTTTTAATTATAGATATATTTTTTGAAGTCGTTACTCGTGTCTATCGCGATGTCAATGAACATTTTTTTATTTTATCTCATTTTTTTAGTAACGATAAATAGCAAATAGAAATAGCAAAAGAGATTAGAAATGAATGATTTAATATTTTGCAACATTCTTTATGTGATTACAGTTGTATCGCATAATAATTATTCATTTTGTTGTTGTATAGATTTTAAAGTAACGCGTTATCAATGATATTAAACATAAGATTGGTGATAAAATTGGTTGTAATTTAAGTTGCTTATATTGAACATAATCAAGATTTTTTTTTCATTATAATTATTCGGTCTCTTTTACTTGGAGAAACTTTGTCTTTATTTAACTCGATAATTCCTTGACGTTATTTCATCAAATGATCGAATAAAAGAAAGAAAGGGAAAGTTATTACTTCGTATCTATTGATACGAATATAGATATATTGTAAGGAAAAAAAATCAAAGACTTATCTTCTTTCTGCGGCCTCATTATCCATCCAATTAAGAATTTGCATATTAATCGCGCGCTGCTATTTCGACAGACGTGACTTGATGGAATCGTTTCAATTAAAGTGCAACATCGTTGCCGTTATGATGCCTGACAAGAGGCATGCAAAAACGGAAATACACCACGCCCTGGGGTAATCCTTTCTTAAATTATAATCGTGGAAGAGCAAGAGACCGCGATAATTGTACTTTACGATTATACCGCATGTTTCATAAGCTAACAGATCATTCGCATGATGAGAATTATAGCGAGAAAAATTACGAAAATAGATGAAATAACATATGTGATGTAAATCATTAATTAACTTTTTCTTACTTTAAATCAATATTTTTTTGTTTTTATTTAAATTACTGTGTATAATGGTTTAAAAATTACGATATTTATATATGTAACTAGTTGATAGCTTTTATATAAATGAATCGAGAATTTTATTTTAGTGGAAATTTGTTGACTATTTGTTGTCATAATTTTTAACTTTTAATATTAAAAAACTTGATGAATAAAAACAATTTCACGGATAACTTCTCCTTTCGGTTTGTCTTTGAGTCTATCAATTTTAATGATATAAAATACATATATATTGGTAGTTTTAATTTTATATAAATTTTCGATATTAAAATACATCCGTGTTATATCTTTTGTTTTATACTTCAGTACAGCAAATGAGTAAGTTCTTATTTTTCTGAAACGAAGTTAATATCAAGGTACATATATCGAACTCGTCTCTTGGCATGTTGACGTGAGTACTGGCGAATTATGGTAACGAAAAGCCGCGCTTACCCCAGTATGAAGGTTGATGAGGGAATGAGGAATTCCGGTTTCCGTCTGGAAGGCAGGCAGCATCCGTTCGCCAAGCTGCGCCGCCTTATCCCGGAACATTACATCCCCCGTGAGAGCGTAACAAGCGAGCAGACTTCCCATGAAACGAATATTGGTTTCAAACAGCGATATTTCGGAGTTCTGAAACAATGCAAAACGGGCAAAATGTTCGAATTAATAACATGCTGATCGTTTAATCGTGGATGGAAAAAATTTAACTTATTACACGTCGCGCGCGCGCACGCACGCGCACACACACACACACACACACACACACACACACACACACACACACACACACACACACACACATACATCCGTATCATCTTTTCGTATACAATATGCTATCTTCAAATTTGATGGCTTTTAATAATTACGAATTCGTAGAAAAAAGAAATGAAATGAGCAAGATACTCGGAGAATGTAATTTTAGGGTCATATAAAAAAATACGTTCTTCTTCCGCAAAAGCACAATTAGATATACTCGGGCATGTGGATTTCATGAACGCGTTCTATAATTTTACAAAAACGACACCCACGTATTTTATATGCAAATCCAGTATAACGCCAGGATAACTCAGTTAAAGATAGAGCAATCATCCTATCTCTCAATGCATCCTGTAGTTAAAGCATCTCATCGTCATTGAAAATTAGACATCCGTATAATTTCCGCTATATTCTCGGCTGTGTTCTTCGCTTATTAGTTAGATGAAAGACTTGGCATTTCTGGACTAAAACTTGGCGTTCCAAAATACTTGTAGGGATTGCGTGGAAAAACTATAGATCAAATATGCGAGTGTAATCAAAGAATTAACTTCAAAATTGAGTTCATAAATTTGGACATTAGCAGTCAAAGTCGATCGAAATGAACGAATCGAAATAAACGTACCTAGATATAAGAATGTCTGAATATGTATATAGTATATATATACGAATATGTATAATATATATGAATATAAGAATGATAATTAAATTTTCGAAGATGAATATTCTCGTTATGTTGCATATAAACTTGTATTCAATTTATATTATATGATTTACATCGTTTTAATGTTCAATTTGAAATTACATGCGGTATGTATTGTTACGCCAAAATAATAAAATTAATTCCTCGCATGAGATAATAGTTGCATATTCGTTAAACATTTAATAGTTGTTCTATAATTAGGAGAATTTGAAAATACTCAGGCGCAAAATCGTAGAGATAATGACGTGTGGCACATGAAAGCGGGTAAATTGGCGTTGTTCTCATGTTTGCGAGGTATTGTGCCGCTAATTGACATTTATGATGCACGGTGCGATAGGAAGTACCGTGGGAAGTTCGTAAGCGATACATTTACGCGTCAATTATACTCCGCGACTAAATATTACTTGTCAATTTCAAATTACATTTTAGATAGGTTTTCTATTAAACTTGCAATTTGTTTTTTATTTCATACTTATATATTATTAACCAGATTAACATTTTATTCGATTTGCAAGTTATTATTTTCGATAGAAATAACTGTGATATTTGAAGATAATTATACGAATATTATATATACAAAATTGATAGATCTGCATAGAAATAGAATAATATATATAAATGAGTAATTTACAGTTAAACATTTGTCGAAGATCATTTTTAATATCTTTATAATGTAAAGATATTTTAAAGACAGTCTAAATTTTAATCGTTTCATAAGTATGTTATCGATTTACTGCAATATTATCCTTAGAAAACTGGTAATATTGCATTTTTTAATTAAAATGGTAGTAATTTGCATTAATAGAAAACACGCGGTGAATATCGATTGTTTTATATCGAATATTTTAAAAAGGTGATTTATTAATGAAATTTATTTAATAGAAAATTAATTAATAATGTAAACACTAGTTGTGTTAGAGGAGAATGGTTCGTTAAATTTCATTGTGCATGCTCACATATACACATACGCAACAGAAATATCTCACTTTTTTTTACATAAGAAAAAAAAGAACTTGTATATGGTTCATAAATTAACGGGCTGATCTTTGGTTTATGAGGTCGTTAGCTTCAAAGGATGTTACTGGCTATTGCGTGTTATGTTGTACCATCCTTTCCGGTTCATCAGGCGTGGTTGATTGACTTGCTTACCTAGCACTTGATGACGCTGCATTCTTATTAAGGCTGCCCTTCGTTAAGGAGCAGGTGCTGGATAATCGTATATCCAGAGTCCGCTTTCGACGATGAAATTTTAAAGTGTAAAATTAGATAATTTTTGCAAGCATTTTTCATAAATATTGCGCAAAAGACATAAATGACGGAAATTAAGATACCGATATGAGATATCTATTTAATTAATACGTTCAAGTATATAAGAAACGATGTGAATCGCCATGTAGATCTAAACGAATTACTGCTATCTACACGAATATCACGATTTCTTCTTTTTTCTCCTCTTTTTTCTTGCTTATCCTTCCTATCTTTTTCGTTTTCTTTTTTTCCTACTGTCTTTTCTTTTTTGTTTGCGGCAACATCTTAAGCTCTTAATATAATTATTAATAATGATAATAAATTTTAAATTTTAATTAAAATGTTATATGTTTCATGTGATTGCATTGATATTCGCAATCGCGTGTACATGCGATATAATCCAGTTGTACCTCTCTTGATCGGATTCGTGTAGATGCTGTAGTACACGAATCCGATGAACTGTCGGTGTTTTACACGCGAATCTTTGATTACCTACACTGTTACCGCTTCAATTCAGATGTTCGAAACATTGCGTGTCGAATAATCCTAAAATTCCGCCGGCAATTAGTGTTGGACAAGCACCACTGCACTTCTCTTTCTCTCTCTCTCCCATCCGTTGATTTTTTGTTAGAATACGATAATAAATTCGTAAAAGTTTATATTTTTAGAATACATGTTTTGTAATTTAAAATTCAGGAAATTACTATAAAGATTTTATGTTTACAAAAATCCAGGATTTATTGGAATGTAAGCATTTGGCCAATTACTTTTTAAAATTGAAATCTTAAAAATATATTATCCCTAATGGCTGGAGAATTTAAGAAAACTCGCGATAGAAAAAATAATAGATTTTTCTTCGCATTTATCTCATCTAATCTAATATCCAATTTATGGCGCTACATTCAATTTAATATTATAGAAATATTCTATTTGTTATACTAGTTACTAGAGAACAGAGGAAATTGCGTTGGTCAGTTGTAAATTTGCGAAAAAGAGCGCTTTGCGCGTCGCAGGCCTGTTATTTCGCGGCTCTTCGATCCTCTCCGATCATCATCTCGCTGATTCCGGAGGTGGAGTCGTCGGTTGAAATAAAGTCGGACAAGAAGCCGGACTTTCTGCTAGACGTCACGCTATTTTCCACTAGCTCAGCGGCACGTCGGGGATCCCGGGGATCCCCCTCTTATAATCTCACTTACACCTAGCTACCTTTCAGATTTGTTGTCAGTCCTGTTGTACGAGATCTCCCTATCATTCTGTGTATCTCTTTGCGTACCACGGCCGATAGGCTATGGGTACTCCGGTGTGAAATGTAATCAGGGCCTCGTAAATCGCTGCTCGTTTATCTTCCTACGTCAAGAAGACAATCATCGGTTCGGCACACGATAAAATCGCAATGCACACGATAATTTCCTGATATCGTATCGATTTCTACGAAATGTTCAGTGTTTCTCAATTATTGCATTCTAGGCATTCGACGAAAAGGCTGTTAGCCGATATACTCGACTCGGAGAGCAAAGAAGTTACGATTATATCCTCTTTTCCGAGTATGGTTCTCGTGAACGAAAATGGGTCGAGGCAAACCGAGCGAAAAAGCATGGTGAGAAGCGAAGTCAATTGTACGAAGAGGGTTGTTTAAATAATAGAGTCACGGTTGGATAGACGGGTGGATCAGGTGTCGATGTGATCTGAAATCGTTGCGCACGAAAATTGAAATCAGAGACATTTCAGGAATAGCGAAACTCTCTTACGCTTTGCGTCTATGACAATATTATATTCTTCTAATAGTTATAATTTTATGGCTTTTGTGTGGATTGCAAAGTTATCTCGTTATCTCTTATGTCGAGTAAAGTACTAAAGGTTTCTAAAAAATTGCACGTGAAAAAAATCGATGTAATAAAATCACAATACTCTAAACGATTATCAAAATTAATCAAGAATTTAATTCACAGAAAAACACGATTAAATATCGCGCGATTAAATAACGATTTATGAAGTATGTTTGTCGATTTCTTTGACGTTGTTATTAAGATAGCACGAAAAAGACAGATATGTGAAAAAGTATCGAATGTTGCAATATTTATCATGAAATCTTCGATATAGAAAAGATATAAGTTTATAAAATAAAATAATATTTTTTTACTTTTTCGCGTAATATTGACTAAATGAGCTTATATAAAAAATGCGAAATTTGTATAATGATTCGAAAATACTGTCGAATGTGCAATTAAGAAGAAAAGTGAGAAAATAAAGTCAACAGTAGTTAAGCTGGCTGCGACAGTTTCGTTTTGCAACTCTATTCTGTCTGTACTGCTACACTGAAACGAGCCACATAAGTTCAGTAACATAAGGTCTCGTAAATGTAACACGACCTTAAGCATGGGTCACTGTTTGGCCTTGCAATCGCATCACTCCCAAAAGTTATGCGACTTTAGGATGAAATTACATGCAGACTGGGATGCACGTTAACGTATAACAAAGGGAGCAAAGAGATCTTCAGACATTTTCTAAAGCGCGATAATTTCTGCTCATTAATCATCCTTCTCTTGCTTTTCTATTCCTTTATTTTGTCATATATTTCTTTTTATTAGATTTGCTTCATTAAATTTTTTTCACTCCATTAAATAGCGATGATATTTCTCTTGAAATCGAGTTGGATATTTTAGAATGTCAAATTAAAACCAAGTAGTCTATTATCTATTTTATAAACAGGATAGAGAGAAAGAGAGAAAATTCTAAAAGCAATTACTTATTTAAAAATCCTAGCTATTATATTTTAATCTATTTTACAAAATTTCAAGTATACTAATGTTTTATCCGTGCTAATATGTGAAATTCTCGTAATTTCATGAAATTTTTCAGAAGAGGAATGTGCGTGCAAGAGAAATTTTTTTATATAATCGTTGGAATAGAATCTAGGTAAGAAATATCTAGCTGTTGGAATGGTTATTTTTGAGGATACTTCTATAGTTGCTATCAAGAGATAGAGAGAATTAAACCGAGATGAGAGATTTAGATTGCTAATAGTTTTGTTACTGTTTTTCAAGTTTTAATCGTGATATTTTACGAGCTTCTCTTTCGAATAGATAAGCTATTCGAAAAAGGAAAAAAAAATGAACGTGGATGTAATCAGTCGTAGTTATGCGGCTATATTAGGCGAGACACGTTAGAAAACTCGGTTGCGAGAAACGCTCGCGTGCTTTTGTGCCACTTGTAAAGGCAACTTGTACAAGACTGTACAGCTCGGCAGATAGTCACGGAAGCACTCGCGCGAGTAACAAGTTTCGACACGCCTTTATACACGCTCCACTTTTGCTGGAACCCTGCGCGATAGTTCGCCCTCCGTCTAGGCTAGCCCCGATGCGAGGTTACAAAGGAATTTTCCTAGGAAGGGACTCGCTTATCTTGGAAAACTGCCACGGGGGAGAAAAAATGTTACGCTTGCGATAATACCGTGAGTTGCATCGCCATGTTGACGAAGGGATGAAATCCCCTCGGAATTTCGAATTAATCCTTTCGGGATGTCTCGGCTTTTTGCCCTCTCCGTTTATCTATTTAGAAATAATGCGAAAAGTCATCGAAATATCTCGAGAAATTTAAGCAATTAAAGTTAAAAGTTTCATTTGTAAATGTAACTGATGTAATTATACAATGTCTGTATTATATATAATTGAAGTTATTATTTAATTTTAAATATTTTATATTTATCTTTTTTACTGCATTTTGCGAGATTCGAATATCGTTATTTAATATTCCTGTCGAACACTAAACTAAGAGAATCTTGACGCATTATGCACGCTCCAGTCTATCTTTCACAGTGCTACCGCACATTTATTACACAAAGGGTAAGACGGAGGAGATTTTGGACGGAAGAGAGCGTATTTAACGAGACTAGTAGAGAAATGTACTAAGAGATCGTACATCTCTCGAACGGGAGAACTGGGGAGGTCGAAAGAAAGACGGCCTTTCGTTATTTGTCGTCTCAATCGTAACAATATCATTAGAAACATATCTCTATGATACTCTTTAACATAGTCATAGTCTTTTTTATATATCTATTATCACACATACAGATGTCATTTTTCATATTCTTACATCTCTTACTGTTTTAATCTCGTTTCATCAAACACAACGAATTCTTATATTAAAATAAATAAAAAATTGGGAATCATTATTCTTGAATCAAATACGTAAACATGTTAAATGTGTGATAAGAATATTACCTAAGCATACAGCATATGTTTAAAATTGGTTTTAAAATTAGAATATCTAATAACGTTGCAGTATGGCTTAGATGATAACATTTATCATATTTATTAAGAAATATTCCATTAACAATATTAATTTGTCTTAGAAATTTAAATAAGATATACTTTATAATTTCTCAATAATTTCTTAATAATTTGTTACGACTCGCGTATCACTTTTATTTTCTATCTTCTGTATTATGGTCTCAAATAATCTAAATTATTTCTATTATATATTACATGATCTTTTACACTATAAAGGACAATAGATATTTTTCACCTTGTTTAAAATTAATGCTACGTAAATTAAACATAAGTTTAATTAAAGCTAGAAAGAATCGTAACAGCTAAAAGCGATTGATAATCAATTCTATGTATATTTAATTTTTAATTCATAAAGTGCTCGTTGAGTTTAATTAACACTCGACCCGATCAGAATAGGAAATGAATCGAACATGCTATTAGACAAATAGTCATACTACTAGCCGAAAACTAAAATACGATGCGCTAATTTCTGTCTCGGTATACCCGAAGAGATTTGTGCACGACGAGATGCACGCGTTCTTTTTGCAAGCGATGTCGATAGTGCCTCTAGTTAAAAGCTTCTCGTAGAATAGAGACATTACGTTTGTAGTTTAGATAAGAGGTACCGCGTGGCAACGCGATGTCGAAGGAGCTTGTTCAAGTCTGTTCTTGTCAGAGCTGAAATCACGATTTACACAACGAAACTCTTTCTCCACAGATTAAAACGATCGAGATTGTAGATCGTCCGTTGTATATGCTCTCGAGATGCTATCTTTTAAACTTAAATTTTAAACTGTAATCTTTGACTCGATAAAATAATAGTCTAGTGTGCGAACATTTTCGTGCGTTTTAAACTCTGTCGACTTTCCCTTATGTAATAAAATCTTACGAAATTAATCGTAATTTTGGTTCGAATCGATCGAATAAGATAAATCAAGTCGTATGTGAATTATTCAAGATATTTATTTTGATTATTTAAAGAAATATTATAGCTCGTCTCTCTCAATTTAATGAAACTTATTACACTAAAGACGAAATAAATACAGTTGAAATAACAAGTTTCTTCACAGATGTGGGTTTCTATTTAACATAAAATTTAGTTTTCTTCACAAAAATATACATCGATTACTGCGCGTCTATTTAGTAATTATGACTGACGACTAGAATAAATTACCATACAATATGATAGCGATGCGTTCGTTAGCTGCAAAAAGATACGTATACCTTGTAAAGAAAAATACAGATCTTTTATATTCTTCACGCATTTGCTCGCGCTTTACCGTAGCGAAGCCTTGCAAGGATAGCAAGTAAAGACCACCGATCATTAGTGTGCAACTTTTCATACTTCGATTCATCATCAGCAAAAGACATCTTTGCATGTATAATGGAGTCGCGTACCATTGAGTGTTGTATCTGTGTATGAGATGCCATAGATTAATTCATATTGTTTAATTTGTTGTGTGTACGATACACTTTAGATAAATATTTAATTGATGTCTCTCTTCCATTTTTCAACACTCACATTTTTTTAGATACATTGTAGCTATGATCTATTATTAGTTGACCAAGATAGTTGCAGACAAACATATAATTAAAATGGCAGATAATATAGAAAAGCGATACGATTATATTGCCAATGTTGCTAATATCTGCCGTAATGTATTCACAAAGCTACGAAATTTATAACTTTTAAGAACTGTCATATGATGTTAAGAATGCAATTATTTGTTTTAAAAACTTACGCGATACAGAATAATGCTTAACGCTCCTATGCCTACAGGAATTACAAACACGTCCATAGTTTCATACATATATTTTAAAGAATCGACGAATCTTGAACAATAGTTAAATTGTAATTTGAAAATTTGATATTCAGAAAATGATTATTAACTTATGAAAAAATATTGGCATGAAGAAATTAACACTTTCTGCACTATATTATACAAAAGTATAGAAACACGTAATGTAAGATATATTTCATATTTAATGTTATAGTTCTTCTTATTATATGTATATTCAGATCACATGCTGATTTTATATACATATACGAGTATATATAAAACTCTCCTTTCAAAGTAATTAATAGAATCAGCATGAGTGTCGATTTGAATATAAAATAGTTTTTTATTATAATAATCTTTCATATTTTTTTTTAATTAACAAGAATTAATATTGTCTCAGAGAAAAAATTCTATAAATAATATTCTATAATTCTATAAATTTTAATAAATTTCTATAAATTTTAAACTGACTCGATGGCTCTCCGATGACAATTGATGACTTCTATGATATTTTTAAAAGTGTCAGACTTGTTTAAGATGGCTGATGATTTTATCTGGCTTCTGTTTACCATGCATTCAATTCGATAACTAGAAGAATTCAATTATGTTATTACGTATCAAAATCAGGATATTGTTTTTTATTAATGTAATGTCACACGATTTTAATGCGTGACTTATTATCATTTTTAAGAATTCACAGTTACCTGGTAATCTCAAACATTGCGCATGTATGGTGTACACACATTACAGAAATCGATTCTGTTGCTATCCATACGGTTGCACCGAAGAAGATTATCAGAAACAAGTGAATTATTAACAAATAAAAGTATTTCTCCTGATCGATAAAGTATTCCATCGAGTTTGGTAAGTGCCACATCGACTGTCGCGATTCATTCAACGGTATTATGATGTCAAGAATTTTTGGCCAAACAAATATTAAAAAACATATAAATAACATTGTGTACGTCAATACTGAAACAATCGAGGTAGTTTTTTAAAACTTAATTTCGTTTCATGATCGTATTGATCATTATTTCACGATTTGATTCTTTATGACTTACGTATCAAAATAAATATTGAGTATTTTGCGATGTTAGCGCGTTTGCATAAGATTTTAAGTTCCTCTTTCTCCTTTAAAGAATCCCAATCGTATCGCACTTGTTCCAAAAGTTTTTTTGTCTAAGATGAAATATCAATGATCAATGTATCTTAAGTGTATTTTGAGGAAATGTATGAATTTACAAAATTTATTTTATCGCCATTATTAGCAATTATATAAGTTTGTTGCTTATAAACTTACTTCTTTGTTTTGAAAAAATATACAAAAATATTTACATATACAAAGTAATGAGGGACCAGCAAATGAGAAAATATTTAAAAACAAATCGATGCTGTGTTCCTTAGTGATCAACGCTGACAGCTGAAATTAATTTTTCATCGACTGTTAATGGAATTTGCACTAATATTCACACAATATACATATATAAAAATTAGTCTTTAGTTTTTACGTATGTGTTAATATCTAATAAAAATATTTAGCTTTGAAATCTTGATGTGTAAATTAAGAATATAAATAAATATTAAAAGTATTAAATAAAAATATATCTTAGTTAGTCGCATGCTAAAGGGAGACTAACGATTAATTAAATGCTAAATATAAATATTGCCAAATAAATTGGAAAAATAAGCATAATGTATTAATAATATATTAATAATATAAAACAAATTCATGCAACGATTAAAGAAATAAATACATTAACAACAAGCAACTAGTTTTAAACAGCACCTTGAACAAGCACTTATCAACGATTGATCACAAACCTGAAAAATGATACCAGAGAAGAGAAAGGGAGATAAAAGGATTAAATGAATATAGTTCGCGCATCGTGTATAATATGGCCATAGACCAAGGCACATTAACATTATTCGATTGGTTCTGTAATAGCAACTTCCAGCAAATTCCATATTCGCGTGATACAATCGAAATACTGTTCCGTCGATGGGATTTTATAGAAAGATATTCCCGTTTTCCCTACCATCTCTTTTATTTTGTGCAATATTTTTTTTTATGAAATCGAGAACTATAGATGGTATTAAATGTAATCTTCAAATAGCGAAAAATAGTAAATATCGGAAGTTTATCAAGGAAACGATATTATCATCATTATATTATAGGATAATGAAAGATAGTAATATACAGACACATGTGATTCCGCGAATTATATATAAATAATACATTCTCGCTGGTGATAGAATGAGGCGTTTGATAGAAGGGAGAGAAAGGGTAATGATCTACATAATTTTTCTTCATTTTTTCCAGCGCAAGCGCTTTAGATTCTGTTTTCTGTCATCGAAATTGTCTATCTTCATTCCTTTATGTGAAACCATCTGTGTGAAACCATCGCGTTAGTCATTTTCATTGAAATAATAGCAATAAAAAAACTTATTATCTCTTAGTCTCTCGCAATTCTTAAATGCGAATATAACTGACAACCTCGTAGTAATTATCATGTGGAAGAAAATTAACTCAAAAATTAAGAAATGATGTTGGTAACAGAACATTATATTTCAACGTTCACTTCATGCACAATAAAGAAAACAGTTCATTATATCAATTGTTTTACTATATTTGTACTTGCAACAAGTCAACAAGTATATCAGAACTATTTCGTGAAATTATAAATCAGACTTAATCTTTAGATTAGTCTATGATTTATTTCACGGGGAGGACGACAATCAACGGGTGGAGAAGATCATCGTAAAGTATGAAATTGACATGCTCGTAAGCTAAAACAGATTTTTAATCTAGGAAGTTTAAAATAAATGTATTTTTCACAAAGAGATTATTATAAGGGATTCTACCGTGGCGAATCCTTCAAATGATAGAACGAACAAACCACCAATAACGATTGAAGTATGTCGCATGCTCCTTTGCATCACAAATAGCAATAATTTCTGCACTTTCAATGGCGCTATATACCATTTCGTGTTGTATCTGTACAAGTTATGAGCAGAAAACAGTAATTGAAAACTTTGCGTGACGTGCGGATTTATTCTATTCTCTAATATACACGTTACTCACGTTGTGTAAAAGATATTGCCGCTATGATCGATTATTTGCTGTCCTAAATAGTTGCAGAATAACATGTACCAAAAATGGCCAACGATGAACAGACTGCTAATAATCAGCTCGTAATATTCATCAGTCATTATCAGTTGAGAAAACTGCGAGAAACACAAGTAATAATAATTTGTTTTCGCAAGGAATAAATACGCGTTATGGATGATGCAGATGCTGTGTCTAGACACATCTGACCAAAATAAAATACATTAATTACTCAGCTTTATTACTATCGTAAGCGTAATCAATAATTACTCACACGATAAAGATTAATACTTAGCGACAGTACTCCTAACGGTACTAGTATTAAATACTGCCATTTGCAATTTGCTTTCACCATATTTATAAACCTTGAAAAACATAGTTGTGAAATGAAATAAATATAAATACAAATATATACACACACACACACACACGTCTACTGTGTTGTTAATTACGTTTATTTACATTAATTTACGTTGATGATTTGTACGATTTTTCATATGGAATTTCCTAGTTTATATATAATTTCGTTAGAAATAATTGAAGAATTCGAGCAGAAATCACATTTTACAAGACTAGAACAACACAAGCGCGCGCCATTCTTCAGTTTTATGTAAAAAATAATATTAAAAAAAAAAATAATATAAAGTTTGTTTAAACTCAATTAATATTTTTTCACAGAAATTAGCTGATTAAAGCGTTAATTTGTTATGTTTTAAATAATATGTTATAATACTTTAAACTCGATTAATATTTTTATGACAGTTATCAGCTGATTTCTGTCAAAAAATATTAAATAAGGTATTATAACATTATTTACAACATATTAGTATTTTAATTTTTTAACATATTATTTTAAAAATTAATAAGCAAATTAATGCTTTAATCAGCTGATTTCTGTCAAAAAATATTAATAAAGCGAAAATTTGCTAATTAAATATTCTAGCTTACATATTTATATTTATATTGTGTATGTTATAATGCGAAATAATAATAATAAGATAAATAATAATAAGATTATTTTAATATTCTAATATATGTATGTATTTTATTTGTTACAGGTAGCATTGCGATACAGTGCGATTCACGCGTCGTGTTGGAAGTGCCGTATAAAGTTTCGCGTGTCGGCAGTGTCGTGTAAAGTGTCGGACAATCGTAATTATTCGTGTTTTCGCGAGTGTCGTGAGTGCTACGAAGGAGCAATGACGGTCAACCAAGAGAGGAGGAGGAGGAGGCCTGGGGAGGCATCGGGCGATAGCGGAGCAACTATGAGGTATGCAATATAAAAATATTTTTTCTAAACTACATTATTTATGAGATATTTGACACACACATATATGTATGTGTATACATAATTTGAATATTTTGTTTTCAGATCAATGTATGCTGTGTACTACAACTCCGGTATTGTACGTATCGGTGAGTGAGAATTTGTTTATTTTATAACATTTCTATAGCGGTAATGAGGGTGTATATAATATGTTGTAATATCTTATTTTGTAATATCTTATCCGCGATTAATATTTTTTGACAAAAATCAACTGATAATTGTCAAAAATATTAATCGAATTTAAAATATTATAACATATATTCTTTCTAAAAAAGGCATGTTAAGTCGATTCTTGCAAGTATTGTTGCATCTTTTCCGCAATGCTGATTGACTGTTTCGATTCGCATTGTGCGTTATATTCGTAGCATCGAGAGGCTGTCATCGCGAGGGTTAGTAGTTTAACAGTCTGTTCAAAATAAAATTAAATAAAATAATGTTTTAAATAATATGTTATAATACTTTATCCGCGATTAATATTTTTTGACAGAAATCAGCTGATAACTGTCAAAAATATTAATCGAGTTTGAAGTATTATAACATTATTTAAAACTAATAATATTATTTTATTTAATTTTTAAATTGTTAAATTGCTAACCCTCGCGATGACAGCCTCTCAATGCTACGAATATAACGCACAACGCGAATCTTGACTGCCAATGAACATCGCGGAAAAGTGACAACAATAAACTTCGATATATGCGAGTATCGACTTTACATATCTTTTTTAGAAAAGGAACAGAAACTTTCAATTAAAAATTGATCATTAATTACGAACTTTGTTGCTCTCATGTACATAATGACCGCATTGATTATCCCTTCATGTACGATTAAACTTCTTTCGGCAGAGGATGTAGCACCTTGTAACACCTTGTTTTTATGTAATGCCTGTTCTATGCGATAACTAAAATTGATAATGTAAACGAAATGTTTACGAACTCTGTTAATATTTGTTTTTAAACTCTGAAATATTGCTTTACCTGGCTATTTGGAACAATCCACACACATGTTGCACATATGACATAGTAAGCGTCTCGGTGGCTACCACTGTGGTTAATCCACATAAAACAACCAGACATAGGTGTAATAAAAGCAAGATAAAATATTTTTGTTGATCTATAAAATATTCGGTCTTGAGCGGTAATCGTCGTGAGTGAGATTGGTTTACAGTCGTTGCGATGTTAAGAAGAAAATTTGATAAAAACTGTATCAGAATGAAGCTGAATATAGATAGATAAATAAACACTGCAATGATTGAAGAATCATTATCAAATGTGGTGCGCGAAAAAAACTATTCGAGATGCTGCTTACATGTCGTAATCAATGTGATGAATCGCCCAATAGCCCAGTATTTTTTTATTATTTCGATTTCCTGCGTGTTGCTTAATTTATTCCAGTCACGTTGCACTTGTTCCATGAGGTCTCGCATCTAAGTTTAACGATAATGATTGCTCATCGCGATTACTTTTATCGAGAAAGAATGCATTTGATTCGCAAATGCACTTACCTTCTTTATGTTTAAGCAAATAATGTTATACTTTAACGTATAAATAGACCATGGGATGCTGTATGCGAGAACTTCTAGAAGATGATCCAAGGTATACTCTGTTGTGATGAAAGTCGTAAGCTGAAAGCGACATTTCTCTCGTTATTTTTTACTTTTAAAGTTAAAATTATCGATCATTTTTCTTGCTAGAATAAAACCTCGAAGAATATATAAATATATAAATGTGAGAATTCAACTTCAAAAATTTTAAATTGTCTTTTTTATTAAAAAAATTTTGTACGTGTTATTGTGACGTTTACGACGAATATGTCACTCTTTTCATAAGAATAATTATACATTCTGTTTTATAACGCGCATTAATCTTTAATCACATAATATTATTAAAATAATAATATTAATATATATAATATATAGAATAATATAAAAAAACGCATATTTCCGCGTTTCTCATCTTTATATCAAATAATTATCTAAAGAGAATTAATTAGTTTGATATATAAACTATAAGAGAAGTGATTTTTCATACCTGAATTACTACACTCGATATAAGTGTTACGGTCGTAAATGCTATTATAATAGGCCTGAAACTAGAATTTTGATATGGCCATAAACCAACACACAGTAACAAAATTCTATTAATCGTGTAGTAACTACTCGCGGTACAATCTTGCCATTTTGCTGCAAATGTTGTAACACGTTTGTGCTCAATTTCTTTTGTCCAATTATTACTTAGATTTGGCATGTTCGATTGTGTATTATAATTTCGTATTTCCGCGCATTCGATATAACGTGCCGATATCGTGTGAACTATCGTGATAAACTAGGTGCAAATTATAGTTTTATCTTATATCCTAGTATCTACATCTACAATAGAACGTTGAACGAAAGAAATGTTATTACTTTCTCTGGCACGATAAACCGATTAAATATTTTCCTCAGCGTATGCGTTTGATATTTCTCTCTCATGTTCGATCGACGCAGGCGCAATTGCAATATCGCATTCGCATATTTTTGACGTCTCTTCATTCCTATTCGAGACGCGAGACGCGACGGTTGCTTTTCTATGTGGTGCTGAAATAGTGCTAACATGGTAACGTCATACGAGATTAATTTAAAAAAGATCGCTGTACGATTATAATTATCGAAACGTTGTGATGTGTGTGCTTAGTGAATATGGTGAAAATTTATTTTGGATTAGACACAAAATGATAAAGAACATATAAAACAAAATCGGCATAAAATACTTTTGCTTCTATAAAATACTCGAGCATGACTGGAAGTTGTTGCGAATGAGATTTGTTTACAGAAAAAAAATTGAGAGAAGCTGTACCAGAATTAAGCTAGACAGATAGATGTTTGATATTCAATGATTTATTTTTTTCATACAATCCCCAGGCGCAATTTTTTCTCCTTTTTTGTTCTTCTGTTTTAAAATATCCGGAAACCTTTTTTTCACACTTCCCATACGATATGTTTTTAATGATATTAGAGGATGGCATAAATGAAGCGCAGGTACCCGATAAAACGAAAAAAGAATGTAAATGCTGGTTTACCACAATAAGTATAAAACTAGTACATATACACAACAAATTGTAGAAGGAGATATTCTTTCTCTTTGCTCTCATTCTCATATTTTATTTTTAATATTTTATTCTCTGTGTTCTATATATATGAAAAGTATGCTCTTAACATAATTTTCAGTATCTTATAAATTTTCTTTACGCGCCTGAACCAATTGTTTTCATGCGTTACGCGAATGAACTAATTATATATATATATATAAAATGCTCTAGAAAAAGTTTTATCGTATAGAAATTCTGTATATATTTTCGTATATGAATTAACTAATATTTTTTAATTAACAAATAGATAGTTTTTTTATAACTCTTGTTTTTTGTAACAAAAAACGTGAATGTTTTAAATAATTTTTTATGCGTATTACAACACAATTAAAATTTATCGAAAGCAAAACCACCTGTTGAAATTTTTTTCTGTATCTACGGGGAAAACGGAGGTCAAACAACGAGTACTATTACATATGAATTGCATATAAACAAAATAAATTATATATATGACTTATGAAATATTTTGCGTGACAAGCAGTATATTTAGTATAATCATGCTACAGTAAATTCTAAGATGCAGATTTGGCTATTTCAATAAGTGAATCATAAATTACTTATGATCTTGTATTTCGACTAGCATTAGATAGTTGTTCTGAAAAGGACTTTCGTTTTTGCATTATGCGCATTATCCATAGAAATTTTAATGTCGTATTGACCAAAAAACTGTGAAATAAGATAAAGAGACGCTCACGAGCTAAAATATAAAATATTTTATTCAGTGTATGTTTCTATTATTATTACTGTTCTATTATTATTATGTAATTGATAAAATTTATTAAATTCACTTAGAGCTTGCAAATAATGTATATTAATAGCAAACTTAATTTTCAAATATCTTTCACATTGATTGCATTTTGATAAAAATCTAATATATCACAATATATTTATTCATTTAAATAAATAATCGAAATGATTAAGATTGTTTTATTTATTATATATTACGTATGCATTGCTGTAATTCTGCAAAATTATTGCAACTTAAATTTTGAGTGAGTATTGCCAAAAGAGATATTGTACTTAATTTATATGTTATACTAGTTATAGTTTCAATATTTTTCAACATAAGTTTTTGGTACCGATTGCTC
The DNA here is from genome assembly GCF_030444845.1 of Prenolepis imparis. Lineage (NCBI taxonomy): Eukaryota > Metazoa > Arthropoda > Insecta > Hymenoptera > Formicidae > Prenolepis > Prenolepis imparis. The sequence goes on from NW_028141163.1 coordinate 12,528,015, forward strand.
ACCGAAGCAAAGCGTTCAAGCGATGCGTCTAATAAGCCGAGCAGTGTTAATTTACAGCTTTTTATGGTTCGTTGCATTATGAATTGGAGCAGTTTTTGCAATTGAACAGAGACAGAATACCAAGGCAATTCGTATCTAAAAATAAAACAATTATTATTTGATATCATTAATACAATTTGATTTATCATTTATAATTTTTTACATAAAATACATTATTTAATGTGAAATTCTTTTAATTCATTTAATTCAATGAAATAAAATAAAGACCCACAAGCCTTTAATATTAATATGCAATATAACATAATATTTTTATATTGTAAGCACTCATTTACTTGATTCACGTAGTTTTTGTTAATTTGAGAACTATGTTTTACTTATTATCGATAACACAAAATTGCTATTGCAAAAAGTTCTATTATAGCGAAATACTGGTAAATAATAAAACATTAGTCTGATTTTTAATGACACTCACGTTTTATAGAATATGTCGGCACTGCAATTTATTATTTTTTGTGCCACATAATTATTTATAAACATATAAATAAAATGGCAGAAAACTAGTAGTCCAACCGCAATTAATTCTTCTATTTTGTTCTTAAATCCTGCTAAAAAAAACTGATGCGCGCAAAAATTAAAATATAATTTTAAATCATGAAATATCAATTTTCCATATTATATTCGAATTTTATATTAAAAATATAATATTATATTGTATGGAAAAAACACAAATATTTGAAATTAGATGTGCTTTATTGTTATACTTGACAAATTTTATTTTTAATTTTATGTCGCAGTAATGAATTCAGCGCGTCAGTCATACAATTATATATAGCATAATACTTACACGAAAGAGATTGATACTTAAAGAACATACACCTAACACAAGCAATATGAAATAAGATACCTCGAAGTGGGAGTTCAAAAACTCGAAAAACCTTTAACAATATTCCAGTCTTAACGCTTATAAATTACATGTTAATCGTGTATTGTTTATTTATCGATCGTTTCATTAAAATTTAATTCGAAATTTTTTTCTATACTGAGAAATGCTTTCTTCTAGTGTAACTTTTCTAGTGTAATTAATCATAAAATATCATAGCTACGTACTTAATAGCTCGATTGTGAATGATTATCGCGTTGATTATGTTTGTGTAATACATCTTATTTTTTTTCGCGACAGTGATGTGTATTTCGCAATCAAATGCGTGCTCTATGCGAAAACTGCAAGAATAAAACATGCATGTTAATAATTGCATGTAATATGCAAATACAATGAAATATATATATTCATAAAAATATACTGTAATGTAAGACTGATGAAGAGTTAACTATAACGTTTTGTTACGTTCTGTCTCAGTTGCAAAACTCAGTTTTTGCGAGCAAACTTGATTCAATTTTTCTGTTTCCGATCGTCACCTGGCAATTTTGAATAGAGCGCAAGCATGTTGTATAGATATCAGGCATACTGTTTCTGTAGCCACTACCGTAGTTATTTCTACTGAAAGCGCCACTGTCATGTGCACAAATATTGGAAAGAAATATTTTTCTTGATCGAAGAAAAACGTGGCTATAGCTAAAAGTTCGTATGGACGTGATTCATTTAAAGGTGCCACTATATCAAGGAATTTTGGCCAAATTTGCATCATTATAAATATGTATATGGCTAAATAGAATAATGCTGAAAAAATCGATTAAATCAAAAGATTAATTATATATTAGCGAAACGCAGAAAAATATAATAATACAATAAGAATCTCAATACAGCGAGAAACAGAAAGTAATTTGTTTCTTTCGATTAAAATTATTTAAAAAAAGTAAAAAAATTAAATTTAAAACAGATTATATTCAACATGAAATTAGAAGTTTGTAAATGGTTTTTTACTTGCTATAAGAATTGTCAATATATATCCGATGTTGGTGTACTGCTGTAAGATTTTTAATTCCTCTTTACATTTTGTTGCATTCCAATGATATTTTATTTGTTCCATTATTTTCCTTATCTATCATTATCAATAATAATTCATGATATTTTTATATATTATTTTGAGATTTCTTATTTATTAAGTAAAATATAATAAATGAACATTCGGAAATGTAACTATTACATAAATATTAACTTCATATTTTGACTAAAATATTTATGTCTTTTAATAAATATAATAAAAATATTAAATTAAACTTACAGCTTTAGATTTTATCCAAAACGTAGCATATTTCAGAGAGAATACTAGACAAGGTATAGCAAACGATAGGATTTGAAGAAGAGATTCCAAATTTGATACGCTCGTTATGATCTTTCCTAACTAAAAAAATATATATATCTATACTATATATACATATACATACATACATACATATATACACACATAAACACACAGTTACACACACATTTTTTATCGATAAAGTTTTTAACAAACAATAGTTTTATGACATATATGCATGTGTTTATTATTACATCTTTACATTATATATTTTATCAAAATTTATATTTTATAAAATTGAAAAGAACAAATGTTTGTATTTCCTCAATTCACATTTCATACAATTTCGTTTATATATACATTATAAAATTATTCAAAAAAATTATATTTTGCTTACACAAATGTAAATAAATTGCATTCGTTTATTATCATTGAGTACTTCAAATAGTGCTTCTAAAATCAAAAGTAAAAAGATGTGAGAAAAAAATACCTGCAGACATATGGAAAATACGAATAGTACAGTGCAAAATATTCTCTGAATACTTCTGAATGCTGAATCGTTATATGGCCACAGACCGATTGCGGTTAATAGAATTCGATTGAACTTGTAGTAGCGCTCACCGGCAAAGTCCATCTTTTCATGAAGGTTGAAGCACGATTGCGTCAGAAGATATTGTGGAAGCCCAGAATTCTACTTCCCGTCATATTTTATTACTTATAGAGCTCAAATTTTTCATACTTTTCTTGGGCTATTATGTGAAATTTTGTGGAAATAACAGATAATAGATAATAGTAAATAATAAAAAAATGTATGTACCGGAAATTATAGGAAAGGGCCGATAATAAGTCGATCGATACACTTTACTTCTCCGCTGAGACTTTAGTAACTGTCGAAAATATCAACAATGTGAAGTAAATATCGCTTTACAAAGTGTGCAAGTATGATAATAATATTAAAAGAGAAGAATTTTCTTTCTACAGAAGTTAACGCAGGCACTTTTATCATTTTTGTACTAACGATCCTCAGTTTGTTCGAGATGTTACTTTAATTCTGTTGAACAGTTGAATGAGTCATCTTTTACATAACGAACGTGGATAGTGCTCCATTTGACCAAAGTCGAATAGAAAGGACACTGAGAACCGGAAGTAATGCGAAAGAAAGAAAGAGAGATCAGTACGAGATTGAGTATGATTCCAATGAAATTTTTTAAAATAACACATCGTTCTCATACAATAGTTTAGGCATGTTATTTTTAGCTCACTAGTTTCCATACAAAAATTATTAAACAATAAAGTTTTTATTTTTTAATATTGTCATAATTATACACATATGTTTCTATATGCATCTTTTCAAGGAAACAAAAATAGCATTCTCTGAATTTTTCACAAATCTTTTACTTCGAGAATAAACGAAAGAAAAAGAAAAATTAGTAAAATCAGAAACTTTTCATTAATCTTCTTTTCTGTGTCACATAAATAAGTAAATTGTTTGAATTAAACTTGTTTATTATTTATTTTTTCTATTTTTATTACTATTTATTTTTATACATATTTTAAATTTAAACAGCTAATAAGAGCTAAACGCAGCTATTTATTTTTATTTACTTATTATCTATTTTTTCGAGACGTGCAATAATGTTACACAAAATTTTACAAAATTATATTATATTAATTTAAACAACATATTTTTAATGAAAATCTTGATTATGAATACGTGATAATATAATTAATTAATATATGATGTTATATTTTGTTAATAAATTTGAAATTAACAATAAGAAGATCAAAGCATATATTTTCTATCTTTCTTTTTAATCAAATTTTTCATTAAAAATATGTTGTTTAAATTAATATAATACAATTTTATAAACCTTTGTATAACATTATTGCATGTTTTATAAAAATTGTAAATAAAATTGATAAACGCATTTTTCCTACTTGTATCAATGTATGGAGCATAAAACTGTGACAAAAGAGAATAATAAACTTAAGGTCTAAAACAGAAAATTTAACTGTTTAAGCAACTAATCGATATGATGATTATTTCCATTTAATAGTACGATTTCTTACCCCGAGTAAACCTTCCAAGCAAGGACTAAACATACCACCGGCATCGAGTTTGTAACCTTTTGTAGTTTTTTGTAGCAAAAAAAGTATTAATTTTTGCGCTTTTAATGGAGCATTGTACCATTTCGTATTACATCTACATGATAAGAACAATTATTAATTAGTTTCTAAAATACATCGTCGACACGAATTACACATGTATTAAAATTGTAGAATTTAAAATATAATATAATATCCCCCCGAGAAAGGAATATTAATAATTGTATTTCTTACATCGTTTGATGGACATGACTGTCGCAGTTTATAAATTCTTGTCCAGCAAAATTGCCTATAACTAGGAACAAAAAAATATACATTGTAAGTAGGGCAGATTTTATAATTTCTAATGTTCCTTGCTGCATCGTTACTAATCGAAATAGCTGTAAGTAAAATTCATAGTTTCTTGCTAACTGCAGATATTTTTATAAAACGAATAATAAAAACAGTAAGTATATAACTGGGGTGTGTCACTCACATGAAAGAGATTAATGCTTCCTGAACATATAATAATTGTAATTACGAGCAAGTACGAACGCCCAAAAGTTGCTTTTAATAGCTCTGCAAATCTAACAGAATAAATGATGTTTTACATTATTATTTAATGTATGATATGTTAGGAATAATATTTTAAATATTAATTTTATTTAATCTTAAAATAATTTGTTTAAAATATATGCAAAATTCTATTTAAATAAAACATCGAAAAAAGTTGCAATAATTATATCTGTATGAAAGATATCGTAAAATTAATAGCATACTGACTCAAGTGCTCTTCTATGAACGTCCACTGCAGCAGTTATTCTGTGATGGAATATAGTATATTTTTGAGCTATACATACTTGCAGAGCATTCTCGTTTAGCATATGTTCTATACGATAACTATAAAATTCTATATGTTACGAAAGAGATAATATATGGTATTATACAATTAAGTTTATAACACTATTGTATATTCTATAAACACATCTTTAAATAATAAATAGAAATAACCAAATACAACAAGTTTAATAAATGCTGCAAATAAAGCGCTCTATAACTTAAGTTATAATATTAATATTAATCGAATTATACAAATTTGCTTCTTTGTATGTGTCCAAAAAATTCTTTTAATTAAAATAAAAAATATAACTATTAATATAAATTAATATCATTTAAAATAAGATAAAAATAAATAAAAGCAATGAAAAAAATTATTTAATAATAAATATTATTTCACTTACAATTTACCTAGCAATTTTAAACATTCCGAAAGAATGTATTGCATTTATTAATGAAAACGATTCAGTAGCTATACCAATGGTAATTAAAAACATTAATCCAATATTTATGTGCATTGTTAGGATATGAAAGTATTTTTGTTGATCAACAGAATATTCTGTTTGAATTAAAAGTTTGTGCGGACGAGACTCATTCAATGGTATTACGATATCAAGTAAGCTTGGGATATATTGTATTAAAATGTAGATCAAAATTCCGGAATAAACCATCACTGGAATTTTGAAAATGTTATTAAAAGATTTAATTAGAGGATAATAGTTGTATCATGAACAAAAAAACATGCAAATAGTTTTTTTTTTATATCAAATTCAACAGAATTACATATAAATATTTATATTTCTAAGCTGATATTGATCATATTAGAAGCAAATCAATTGCTTAAGCAGATGCTTAGAAGTAAAAGAAAAATGCTTTTTTTATATAGTTTTCGTAGTTATTTATCATAATTAATATCACATTTTGATGAAAATTGTATTACTGTAATATAAGTTTAAAAATTGATGAAAACCTAATTTATTAATTACAAAATTTATCATATTATTTTTAGATTCCCAATATAATTAAGCAACTCAAAATCATTTTAGAACGATTAATTAAAAATTTATTCGGCACTTACTTGCTATAATTATTGTAAACAGTTTTCCGATATCAGCATATTTGCGCATTATATTGATCTCTTGATCGTTCAAGATGTTCCAGTTATCTCGAACACGTAATCGGAATATTTTTAACTATTAGTATATACGAGGGTAAGTCAAAAAGTAAAGGGACAAATAAAGAAAAACACATTTATTTTAACCTATGTGGAAAATTTACATATCATTTTTCGACATAATCCCCACCAACATCGATACATTTGATCCACTGCTTAACAAGCTTCTGTATTCCATCCTGGAAGAAAGATTTGGGTTGGGTGCGTAGCCAGTTATGCACCACTGCAATGACCTTCTCATCTAAAGAAAATTTTTTTCCTTGTAGTATTTCTTTTCTTTTTTTTTTCTTTTTTTTTTCATCTTTTCGGTTTATTAAAAGAAGCACTACGAGGAAAAAATTTTTTTTCGGATGAAAAGGTCATTGCAGTGATGCATAACTGGCTACACACCCAACCCAAATCTTTCTTCCAGGATGGAATACAGAAGCTTGTTAAGCAGTGGATCAAATGTATCGATGTTGGTGGGAATTATGTCGAAAAATGATATGTAAATTTTCCACATAGGTTAAAATAAATGTGTTTTTCTTTATTTGTCCCTTTACTTTTTGACTTACCCTCGTATAACAAATATCCACACATGATAATTAATTTCAGATTAAATTATTGTTAGACTTACATCTTTCATTACAGCAAAAAAAGTAATATATTTCGCAGTCCATGCCATATAAAAAATAATGAATGATAATATTTCCAAAAGTATATCAAAAGTATATTTCATAACGAATAATTTCATTAACTGTAAATAATATCTGTTGATGCAAATTAAATACATATGTGTGTGTGTATATATATATACATATATGTATATACATATATATTATATACTACACATTTTCAATAATAAATTAATTAGTAGATTATTTGATAATATACATTGTATATAAGATTATGTGTAAATATTTATTAATAGATTTCGGAGAGTATATAAAAGTAAAAGAATAAAATTATTTATTAAGAAAGTATATATTACATATTATGTTATATATATTAATAATATATATATATCATATATACAAATAATTCTTATCGAAAAAAAATTAGCAATTTAAAAATATTGTCTATATATGAAAATTTCTTTTTTTAATATATTTTAAAAATGTCGAAAGACAAAATATATAAAATTATTATATATTTTTGGATGTCAAATTTAAATAAATAAAAAAATATTTAGAAAAATATATACATATATGTATATGTATATAAATAATGTTCTAAAATTAAGTGGACACAACGAATGCAAATTAGAGCAAGATAGATACCTGAGATGTTATACATGTTATGTGTAAAAGTAATATAAATACAAAATAAATCTGATTGATGCTAGAATTACGATATGGCCAGAGTCCAATCGATGCTAAAAAGATATAATTGAGTCTATAGTATTTTTTCTCGTGGAACTCCATCGTATAAAGAGTCGAAGCGTTACTGACAAGAGTATCGGTATAGTCTATAGTTTCCCCTCTCTCTTACTCTCCGTTTCCGTTTCTATAATTATTTCTTTTAGTATTTTATTTTCAATTTTTCTATAATTGCAACATTTTGTCGTCGTCCGGATAATAAAGATAAAAGTTTTATTTCGCATTTGGAATTTAAAAACGAAGAGCTTAAATTCGCATTAAAGGAAGATTATATCACCCAAAATAATTTAAAATAAAGAGAAAAATGTTTTCTTAAGAAATATATCCCTCGAAAGAGCGACCTATACCTCTACTCTATTATGCAAATGGACAATAACTATTGCATTGTAATTTACATTTACATGATACATATGTATTAAGGTTTCTTCGTTGCTCCCTTCTTCCCAACGCACGCGCAATAGAAAACAGGACATTACATATCTCGGCAAATGTATTTCTTCCATGTGCGGTGAAACACACACAATGTGTTATATTTGTGATTCATATATATTTTATATTTCTAAAATTTTGGATAATAGAACAAAAGTGATCAAACTGACTGCAGGAGTACTCAAATCATAATAATAAGTGATTATTTATTAATAATTTATTAATAATTAGCATTTTTTTAAAAGTATCTTTCTACATATTTAATCAAATTATTTTAATTAAACTGATATAAATATATAAAATTATTATAATTATAATATTTTAATTCTACTGATCTACATATTATCAATATTAAAAAAAGATAAAGAAAAATAATATAATACTTTAACAAATACTGAAATGATAAAATGGATTATTAATTATATCAAATTCAGAAAATACTTTTATCTTTGATATTAATAATATAAAATTATTAATAACATTTTAATTATTGTAAAATGTAAACAATTAACAAAGTACTAAAATAATTCCTTACTTACAGTTTCGGATGTAATGTTTAGAACTTCGAACTTTTAAGCTGCCTAAATCCACGCGAAAAAAATGCAGGATGTAGTCGATTAGGATAAAAAAAATTGCATGATACATTCTGAGGCGAGAGTAATATATTATTTGTTACTATTACTCTGTTAAAAAAAATAGACGTTAAAACTTAAATTCATAGTTACATAGTATGTTTTAATAATATCGGATTTTTATCTCTCTAATGATATGTTATAATGTAATGCAGTGCAAAATAGTGTGTTTCTTTTGGAGAGAAAGAGAGATAGAGAGAGTGTTTATTTACGCGTCAAACAACGGGCAATATATCGCATCATTAATTATTCTCAATGGGACTCACTAATTGCGCTCAGTTAGGAAGCTCGAATCATAATAGTAAACACGTGAATGATAAATAGCATGTAAAATATTTTTAATATACGTGAATAGAATATTTTTAATATACGTGAATAGAATAACGTGAATAGACTTCGTATCATTATTGTAAATAAGAATTTGAAAACGTATACAATATTATATGCTAAAGAACATATGCGTGTGTGTGTATATAGTACATATAAACGCTAAAACATATTTTTGAGAATAGGTTTTTATTTGACAATTCCACTTTTTCTCATCTCGAATTTTATGCTAAAACGTTACAGTACACTTGACAATATTTTAATATACATTCTAAACTAAATAGCTTATTTTTGTATTGAACAAAGAACAGTAAAATAAGAGAGTGATGCACTCGCGAGCTAGAATAAATAATTCATTTTCATCCTTGGTAAAAATTAAAATTGTATAATTTACAGATAATCATTACCGTTGTGAAACCTTCTAATGATGGGCTGTATAAGCCACCAACATCTATATGATAACTTCTTATGGCTTTTTGCATAATAAATAAAATCTGTTTTTGCGTTCGCAAAGGCACATTGTACCACTGTATGTTGCAGCTTTAATCATTTCAAAGAAATATTATACATATAATTACAACATTGCATTATTTGCGTTACCTACATCTTTTTGTAGACATCAACGTCGTGATCTATAAATTTCTGTCCGGCGTAATTAGTCATGAACATATAGACGAAATGACAAACAACAAATATAATAGATCTCATTAAATCACTCCATGCGTTCGTCGACTGTACTATTTGAAAAAACAGCTAAAAAATAGTTGATCAAAAAATCAATTTATGTCGCTCAAGATTTATTTTTATTTTTCGACGAAAATAATTATTTACTCACCAGAAATATATTCACGCTTGTTGAAGTCACTCCAAGTAAAATTAAAGCCAAATAGGGAATCGCAAAAGTTGATTTAAAAGTCTCAGAAAATCTTTAAAAAATCGAAATTTTTTTTATATTTGTTTTGTATAATACTTGTTTATACATCTATCTTTGTAATAAACTAATTTATAGAAAGTCAATACATATCATTTATATATAGAATTAAAAGTCATCATCTATACAGAATTGAAAAAAAAAATAACTTTTTCGTTGAGCATAATTAATAAATAATTTAAAATTATAAAACAAAAAATAATGAAAATTAGCTGAATAAAACTATATATTAAAATTATTTCTACACACTTTTAGTATAATTTAATTATGTATTTTTAAAATAAAATGCAAAAACAATACGCAAATATATACTCGTATAAAACAATACTTTAAAAAAAATCAGATATATATATTACAATATACACGATATTTACAATACTGACTTAATTGCTCTCCTATGACCATTTACAGCAGCCACTAAATTGTTATGAAAAATACAATACTTCTTCATGGATACATTTGATTTATTTTCATCGATTATATGCTCCATGCGATAACTATAGAAACAAAATGTAAGAAACGCGTCAAGTTGCGCTATTGAAAAAATATATGCCATATGTGTACCTAGCTATTTTAAACATTCCAAACGCGTGTATGGCAAGTGATAAACAGAATGATTCGGTAGAGAGAATTATTAACCCAGCAAGTAGTAATCCTATACATAAATGAAATTGAATTATGTGATAATATTTTTCCTGATTGACAAAATATTCGACTTGGAATAATAACTCGAATCGCCGAGATTTGTTTCGAGGCATTACGATGTCGAGAAAACTTGGTATATACTGAATGCAAATAACCATGCTCAAACACACGTAAATCAATGCTGGAATCATTGAAGAATAAAAATTAAATATTAAGAAAATAAAATATATGATATTGCTATTAATATTATGATGATTCTATTATTATCAAATTGGTAAAATTCTTAACAGAGTAACCCACATAATATTTCAATAACGTACTCTTGAAGATTAATTAGGTAAAAAAATCTTAATACCGAGATCACAATTCGTGATCAATCATAATTTTTAAGTTATAAGCATTATCGGCCAATAGAGTAGAATTTATACCCACGATTTGTATGTATATACAACACGCACCTGTCAGCTGTTATTGATTTTAACAGGTCAGCTGATATTGATTTTCACTGCTGGCTGTGTCTGTGTTTTTTTTTAGATAAGTATTACATTTACACTACATTAAACAGCTAATAATAATAAACTAATTACTAATAGCAAATGTTAATTGTTAAATTATTTAATGCTTTTTATGAATTAATAAAAATTTTAAATGGTCGAATAATTATTCTAAAATTATTTAAAAAATTATTTAATTTAATGTTAAATCTAAACTAATAAAATAAAATATATTTTTGTTACATTAAAGTGATTCACAAATATAAACTAGATTTTTGGCACATAAAAATTTATTAATTAAAGTGTCGCATATATTTGAATTATCTACATATGTAATAAAAAAATAGAAATTAAGATATTACTTACTATACTTTTTTCTTTTTATAATTTTAATAAATTAGTGAAAATAAATCAAACAATATGTGATTTTTTCGCGGGAATTATGTTTTTTTTTATTAAAATTATAAAATTCTTAATATATTAAAATAGTTCCTCTTCTCGGGAAAATAAAAAAAATTATATAATAATGAAAAAAACATTATAGAATATGCTTTTTTGATCAAAACAAAGATTAGATTAAAACAAAGACCAATTTTATTCTTCGAATAAATATTGGATTTAGCAATTTTTGTTAAAATAATCAACTATTCAAATTTTTATTTAAAAAATCATTAAATAATTTACGTGTAAAAAATAATTTTTGTTAACATTTGCTATTAGTAATCAGTTTGTAATTATGAATTGACTAATACAATACACATACATAATATAATATGTTTACTAAGATGCAATCAGCTGAATAATGAAAATCAATATTACCTAAGCTGTGAAAATCAATAACAACTGATAGACACGTGTAAGTACGATTGTGGACTTGAGCATGCTAATTATGTGGGATTGACCCCTACTGTAATCATTTATAATTAAAAAATTATTGTGATCTCGATATATATATATATATTTTTTATTAGAGTTTTCGATTCTAATTAATCTTTAAATAATGCTGCATATTACAATATTGTAGGTACAGTAATAATACGATACCTGTATAAACAAAAATATTGTTATATAAATGCAACTAACTGCATAAGAGATCCTATATTTATTAATTGCTATATAATATCAAAATAATTATTTACTTGCTAAAGATATAGTGGATAACTTTGCTGCTTTTGCATATCGATGAATTATCTCCAGCTCATTATTATCTTTCATGGCATTCCAGTCATTTTGAATTTGTTGCATTAATTTCCTTGCCTATATCATTGATAATAAATGAGAAAATATAGTTTAATAATAGCCATTATCTCATGTAACATAGAAAAGTTAAGAAAACAAATATAAAATATAATTATAGCTTTGCATTATGACATTTATAGAATAATAATTCAGTATAATTGTTAATATTATTTTTGTACTTACATCCTCAGTGACGAAATAAAAAGTGACATATTTTACAGTAAATAACATGAATGGTAAGGCGGACGATAAAACTCTTAAAATGATATTCATATCATATCTTGCCATGATCAATTTTGTTAACTAAAAATATTTTTATTTATATATATTGTATATCGTACATTGAAAATACGGTTTAACAAAATGGTTAAATAAAAGAATTTTTATGGATATAAAAGTTCTTCATAAATTTATAGTTTGTAACAATTAAAAATAAATTTGAGATTCACAAAAATAAATACACAATTTACGAGATGTTGATCTACAGAGACATGATTGTCATACCTGAGGAATTGTTACTGATATCAGAATAAATGACGATATAATGCCTTGAGTTTTCCGTAACATAATATAACAATGTGGCCACAGGCCAATAACTGATAAAAGAATTCGATTAAGTTTATAATAATGATCAGCGCTGAAGTCCATTTCATACTGTACTAGAAATATCTCTTTTTCTTCTAAGTTTACGCAGTACTTTGACCATTCTACATATTTCATTACAAATTCTATACATATAATTTTTTTTTAGTTTTTATATTGCAAGAAAATGTTTCACCAGAAGAAACTAATATAATAAGCATTATTCCCAAATTGTTTATATAATCATCTGACGAAGAAAGAGAACTCAAACTCAATTTTTTATCGTTTGGTTGCTATTACCGATAAAAAGCAAATTACTAAAATGTTCTGTAAGCGCTCAACTATTGGTGTTCTTCTCAGGGGATATAATATCATAAATATTCTTTTTATCTGTGTCTTGTGTCGGCGCAAGCGTAGTTCGCCTATGAAGTTAATCTACATGGACGAGGGTTCATTCTTGTGCGAACAGTCAGTGGGAACAGTGCGTTTTACAATGTGCTATTCCTTCTAAATGGCATTAAAGAATGCATTATAATACTTTATTTAACTATTTCATGTTATCAAATCTTGTTAAAGCGATAAGAAATAAAAAAAAATATTAAAGTCATAACGATAAAATATTACTAATATTAGTAAAATATTATTAATATTTTATCGTTTAATATCGTTTAATTAATATAGATCACATATCTTTAAATAATCAATAAATTTATAAGCAACATCTTAATAATAAACTTTTTTTATAGATATATATCTAATCAAAATAACATTTTAATTTAAAAATAGTTTATTATATATATTACTCATTAAAAAGAGGGAGGGGAAAGGGGGAGAGATGTATATAAGTGTAGTGTATACAATACAAAACAATGACAAATATAAGTATATAAGTATAATATATATTGCAATGATACCGAAATAATTTATTAGTTAAAATAACAATAATAATTTTTTTAAAATTTAAATTTCAATTAAAACTTAGATTTAAGTTTAAATAAGTTCGTCAATTTATCGATTTTATTGATAAGTATACATTTATTAAGTATATATTATTTTTAAGTATATATTATTAAGTATATATAATTTTATTATAATTATATGATAGTTATTGCAAATATATATTGTAGGTATCTATATTTTCTCTCTATAATTATTGAAGATATTAATATCTATATTATATATCTTTGAAATAATAACAAAAAAAAAGAAATGCCTTTAATATAGTTCTGAATATTGTAATTATACGGAAGAAAGAACTAAGAAATAAGAAATCGTCATACTGAAAGCCTAAAATAGAATTATTTTTTTATAGTAGCTAATCGATTAATGTGAATTGATATATTCCATTAATTTGACAAGATTTCTTACTGTGGCTAAACCTTCAAAACAAGGACTAAACATACCACCGGCATCAACTTTGTAACATTTTGTAGTCTTCTGTATCAAGAAGAATATTAATTTTTGTGTTTTTAACGGGGCACTATACCATTTCATATTGCATCTATACAATTGTAAGAAAATTCTAAATATTATATAATTGCAACAATATTAATAAATATTAATAATATGAATCACAATTTAAAAACCAAAATATTATAAAAAAAATTAATACGAATAATTGTACTATATACTTACATGGTTCTATAGACAAGCGTATCATTATCTATAAATTTCTGTCCAGCATAATTAGCTAGAGTTAAACTCATAATATATATGATTATAAAAAATATAGCTTTAATCACATACAATATTTTTTTTGACATTATTACTCGAGATAACTGCAAACAATAGCGCGTCAATTTTTTGAAAGAATTAATTGTTTTGAATATTATTTTTGAACATTTTTTTGATAAATTAATAAAGAACATTATTAAATAATAGTTTATCTTTAAATGCTGCATTACTCACGTTCAATAAATTGACACTTGTCGAACACACCATTGTCACAAAAAGAATTAGGTACATTGGTCCAAAACTTGTTTTCAATAATTCTGAATATCTTATAAAACAAAATATACGTATATTTTATTAAATTATCACATCCTCAATTGTATAAAGTATAAATAATAATTATTTTTTAAATGTTAAATTTTTAAATTTAAAATATATTTAACTTCAAATACAGTTATGCAAAATCATATTTAAATTGCATGAAATGAATGTTGTGTGTAAATTAAATGTAAATTAGTGTAGATTAAATTGATATACATATATATATATATATATATATATATATATACACACTAGTGGATCCTGACCTCATTAATGGAGGGGGGGTTGCAAAATTATTTTATTTAATATTTTTAGTTTCATGATTAGCTTTTATTCCAGGATCAACGACGTCGATAGCTCTTTAATGTTTGTTTTTCTTTATTTATATTTTTTAAACAAATTCAGCAAAACTGTTTCTTTTAATTTGCAAGGGGGTTAACCCCCCCAGGATCCGCCAGTGTATATATTATATATATATACATATATTATATAGATATAAAGAATTTCGCCTAATTATTTTCGTGCAACGAAATTATCTCATCATTTCGTCCTATGTCTGACTTAATCTACACTTAACTCCTTGAAGGCGTAATGAGTATAATTTCCAGTGTATCTTATACTTAAATATATATATATATATATATATATATATATATAAAAATATAAGATACACTGTAAATTATACTCATTACGCATTCAAGGAGTTAAGTATAGATTAAGTCAGACATAGGACGAAATGATGAGATAATTTCATGCACGAAAATAATTAGGCGAAATTCTTTATATCTATATAATATATACAATAGGTATGTATAAGATACACTATAAATTATACTCATTACGCATTCAAGGAGTTAGGTATAGATTAAGTCAGATATAGGACGAAATGATGAGATAATTTCGTTGCACGAAAATAATTAGGTAAAATTCTTTATATATCTATATAATATATACAATATGTATTATAAGATACACTGATGTAAATTATACTCATTACGCATTCAAGGAGTTAAGTATAGATTAAGTCAGACATAGGACGAAATAATTAGAGATAATTTCATATATATTATATATATATAATATTATATAGATATAAAGAATTTCACCTAATTATTTTCGTGCAATGAAATTATCTAATTATTTCGTCCTATGTCTGACTTAATCTATACTTAACTCCTTGAATGCGTAATGAGTGTATCTTATACTTATATATATACACTAGCGGATCCTGACGTCGATTTCTTCGAGCTCTATAATGTTTGTTTTTCTTTATTTATATTTTTTAAACAAATTCAGCAAAACTGTTTCTTTTAATTTGCAAGGGGGGATATGTATATTATATACACAAATAATACTAAATAAACTATATATACATATAAATGACAAAAACAACTTTAAATTTTCGTCTATTTGCGTAAAGCAATTTTAATTTAAATAAATGTACTAACTCAATTGCTCTTCTATGGAAATCCACTGCATCAATTATTCTGTGACGAGATATAATATATTGCTTAGTTGTACATATTTGCGATTCAGTTTGGCTTAATATATGTTTCATACGATAACTGAAAAAATTCAGATGTCATATATTAATACATATAAATATATCATAAATTTAATACATAAGATTCATAATCATTGATAATGCTCTAAAGAGCTGCATTATCTTATTAAATATTGATGGCATATTAGATAAATGTCTCAATAATAGAAATAATAATTACATAAAATTCTAATAAATAGGATTAATTTAAGGTAATAAATCGGGCGTTCTATGGATGAATATTAATTATATAATCACAATAAAATTTATTATATAGTTTGAAAAAAAGAGAAAATAGTTAATTTTAAAAATGCAACTATTAAATCTCTAATAGCAATATGAATAAATTAAAAAAATAAAAATACCTTTAATAAGAAAAATAATTGCACTTACTTAGCAACTTTAAATAGTCCGAAGGCATGTAATGCGTTTACAAATGAAAATGTTTCGGTCGCTATTGCACTTGTTACAAAACAACTAAATCCAATTCCTGTGCATATTGTGAAGACAAGAAAGTATTTCTGCTGATCAATAAAATATTCCACCGGAAATATAAGTTCACGTGGACGAGATTCGTTCAAAGGTATTATAATATCGAGTAAGATCGAAATATGTTGCATAACAATGTAGATGATAGTTGCAATACATGTAAATACTAGAATGTGATTAAAATAAATCATCAATATTCGATTAAATAATAATTGCTTTTTTATAAATAAATGCTGTAATTATATTAATTATAATGACAAATACTGCAGTTATTGAATATAAAATATAATTAGTGAAAATTTTTAATGGGGGGGAGGGATTTAATAAAATTTATAATAATAAAATCTATATTTTCAATTCTATATACAGTTTTTCTCTTAGAAATAAGACAATTGTTCTTTATAAAAATATAAGATATTTTTCATTGCGTATCCAAGTTTAATTACTTATTTTATGTTTATGTTATGTTTATGATTGTTTTTAAATTAAATCAAAATTGATTTAAAATTAACTTTAATAACATGAGAAATTATTTGTAACAAAAAGTTTTAATTTTTAATATTGAATATTTTTTTTATACAAATCTCAAATTAAAAATAAAAGAATCAAACTAAAACAAAAAATAAGATTTTATTATCTCTCTTTTCCATTTCAAATACTTAATTATCGAATATTTAAAAGTTTTCATCTTTGAACAGTTATAATTTTAAAATTACTGATTACCTAAGATCTAACACATGCACGCACATACCCCAAAAAAATTTTAATGTCAGATTAAAAATTCATATAAATCTATATAAAATATGATTAAAATAGATTTAATAAGTCTGTAATCCTATACATATAAATATATACAATACTATACAATATATACTATAAATATATACAATATTATATATTGTAATAAATAAGAGTTATAAAAATATTATAAGTTTTCGTAATATATCTTCGGCGGTTATAGTAATTTAATGTATTCTTATTTAAATTTAATTTTCTTCCGAATATATGTCCAAAATTGTAAAGAACAATTGTCTGACTTTTTAGATTTCGAGTTACATACAATAATTTAGTAATAATTATCATAAACAATTTTAATTTAGAATCGGATAACTATATATACTTGTAAGTATATGTATATTTGACATTTACTTGTTAGAAATTTCGTAAATAATTTTCCGATTATCGCTTGTTTACGTATTATCTCGATTTCCCGATTGTCTCTCAAAGCGTTCCAGTTACTCTGAAGACGTTCCTGGAACTCTTTCATCTATTCTAGTAAATACGATAAATATTATTATTATATGACAGTTTATTACAAAAATCGTTCTGTGAACTTACATTTTCTATAATAACATAAACTGTAACATATTTCATAGATATTACTATAAAAATCATATTGAAGGGAAGTATTTGTATAAGAAGATCCAAATTGTATTCCGAGACAAATAATTTTATCAACTGAAAAAATTACGGCAGTAATAATATCCAAACAATATTTAACATTAGAACATATAACAATAAAGAATGGTATCATTTTAATGTAAAAAGCTAAAAAGAAATTTGCAAGTTATATTATAAGTACTATATACCTACTATATATATATATATAATAATAAATGTATATGTATACATATACATACATACATACATACATACATATATATATGTATATATATATATATATATATATATATATATATAAATATAAGTACTGTACAGTGGAAGTATAATACTATATAGAGCACACATTCGCGTTGTAGAATTATATGTATTATAAATATACACATAGATTAGCGTAATGCAGATACCTGAGTACTAATAAATGAAACCATTATCAATAATGTTAGTATGAAACGAAATTGTTTGATTTTGAAATCATCATATGGCCAAAGACCGATCGACGATAAAAGAACGCGATTCAGTGCATAAAACTGTTCCAACTCCATTTTAAAACGTTTCAAATATCACTGAACATGCAGGTATAGTCTATAGAAACTTTTTTCCCTTTATACTGCAGTTTCGATAATTATTTTTTTCTTTTGTTCAACTCTTCTTTTTGTCTGACTTGAAATATTTACATTAATATAAATAAATGGGAGGGATAAGATAATAAGAAGCTGCGCAATTTATTTCTCTGAAGACAATCTATATAAGCATCTATAGGTATCTACTTATAGAGAGGTACACGCCTACTTTATTAAGAATAATTATATAAAATAAATAAAAATTGCTACAATTTTATGCCATAAATTATGCCTTTCATATCAATATTTTCTTCTTTTTTTTCGCGCAAGTGCAATGAGGAACAAAACAGAGTGTTATTCTAGAGAAGCTCACTTTACGCGGATAGTTCAATGACGCAACATAATGCTTCCATGAAATATTTTGTGTGTAAAGTTCAAACTAAAAATTGTATTATAGTGTTATCACCTAAATTTTTATGTATCGATATTTATTGAAAATCGAAAATATTAAGATATTCAATTCTGCAAGACAAAAGTTCTTAAATCAGATTGCGATCTCGTTGAGTTGTGAGATCCAGAAAGATTGTGACATACAAAACGGTAGTATTTCTATGCGCGCGCATTTGTGTGCGTATATTTTATTTCTTTATTGAAAACACATGTACCTATTAAATATATGTCTTTAAATAATCTTTTATTAATGCTTCTCTTCTCATCGTAGTTTATAAAAAAGCTCTCTCTCTCTCTCTCTCTCTCTCTCTCTCTCTCTCTCTCTCTCTCTCTCTCTCTCTCTCTCTCTCTCTCTCTTATATTCTGTACATGTGTACATTTTATAATCTTCGGTATCAAAAAAAGATATCAATTGTTACGTCTGCAATACAACATAATACTATACTATGTTTATACGAAAATTAGAAAAATATCAATAAGTAAGCAATAGTATCGTTTATCAGTAAACATGAGTAATTATTTGATGATTACATATATCGCAAAATCGTTATAAAATTCATAAAAAATTTATAAAATATATTTAATATAATAATAATAATAATTTTATTTTACTCAGTTAAAATAAATTTCGCAATATAAATAGACTGTTTCAATAGTTATTGTTTGTTTCATGGTCATAGCAAACAGAATGTAAGTAGAGCATATTTGTAATATTGTAATATTTAAAAAATGAAAAAATAAAAGATATTTGTTTATAATAATTTGATATAAAACCAGTTATAAGTCAATAGCACTATACTTTATAGGAAATTACACTGAGAGAATTTTCTCTTAAAATTTATCCTGAAAATCATGATAATCGTGGGACAATATGGTATGGAAAGAATTTTATGAGAATTTCTCTGATTAATATTTATCACAATAAAAATAATATCTATCACAATAAAAGAGGTTTGATTAATTTTACTAAACTGCATAGTAAAATTAATCATATTTTATATTTTATACATATTTTATATTTTATTGTAATAGATATTATTTTTATTGTGATAAATATTAATCAGAGAAATTCTCATAAAATTCTTTCCATACCATACATATTATTGTTCCACGATTACCATAATTTTCAGGGTAAATTCTAAGAGAAAATTCTTTCTGTGTATAGATGCAAAGACTGAAGCGAATATCCTATTTATTGGGACCAAATCAAATCAATCTTTCTTCAATGGGAAAATGTTGAAATAAGTTAACATATAATTTATAATTACCGTATATGAATTTATATATTGCAATTGTTTCATGTGACTTTTTTGTCCTAATTATAAGCTTGATATCTTAAAGTTTTCAAACATTCACGATTTTTAATTTAAAATACATACGTAAAATGAATAATGACTTTAATTTGATAAATTGTATTCTTAATTATTTTCTTCATTTATAATAATAACATATAATAAAATACTGGTAACTTCTACAACAATTAAGCAATATTTTTATTTAAAAAAATTCAATAACGTCCACATAAATCAACATTTATAAAAATATACAATTATTTATTTATAAAAATATACAAATGTAGCATATCCGTTGACGTAAAAGTAATGATGAATAGATAATTGTACTATTCATTATCGATTGTAATGATAATAAAATACACAATTAACTGTAGTAAATAAAAATAAAGAAAAAGAATAAAAATAATTGGTGTAAAATTGTTTATTGATACTGATATTTAATTTATTATTTTCTTTATAATTTTTTATAGACTATTACAGATTCGAGAGAAAATGTTTTGCTCGTTATTTTAATATATTAAAGTAATTTTTCTACTGATTTACTAACTACAATTTATGTTATAAATTTTCATTGCTTAACAACGTTACTTCTGTACGGACCAAAGTACTGTAAAGTATGACAGAGTTGTGCTCATGAGCTGAAATATAAGATTTACGTTATAGAAGGAAGATTATATTCTACGATTTTTATTAACTTTCTTAATAGCGAATTATTACAAATTAAATTAGGCAGAGGAGAAGAAAGTTTAAGAAAAAAATAGCTTATTACGTAACATATTTATAATTATAATAATTGTAATTATTAATATATAGTAACGTCAATATACATATATAATAATGTTATTAACGTTAGTATATAGTTAAGTAGTTAATATATCGCAATGTTTACCGCTGCGAAGCCTTCGAATGATGGGACAAACATACCGCCCACGACCATCTTACAACTTCTCATACTTCTTTGCATTATAATCAGCAATAATTTCTGCGCTTGCACAGGAGCATCATACCATTGCGTGATATATCTAAGAGTTTGCCCGAATATCAATTCTCATTCATGATATTTCATATTATTAGCATAATACAAAATTATTTTTCGTGTTTTTTTTTGCATTACTTATATATAGAACGCATATATTTTACTAAAATTCAAATTTAGTATTCAATTGCTACGAGATTTTGTTGATATTAACTGTTTATTGTTAAATATTTATATCCTTGCCTTCATTTTAATCGTTTATTGTGCTATAATTTTTGGCATTGACTTAAGACTTAAATGTGTTTATAGAAAACATTTTCAGAAAATTTTACTAACTTTTTGAATTTCGAAATATACTCGAATTTGATTTTTACTTACGTGTTTTCAAAAATACCAGCGCTATGATCTATTAAAATTTGACCAACGTAATTACCCAAAAATAAATAAAAAAAGTGACCAATGTTGAATATAATTAACATTATTAATTCATTCGTCTCCTTTATAAATAGTATTGCTTGCAAAAGCTGGAATAAATTTTAGAAGAAAATATTAACAAGTATTACAAATGCTAATAGAAAGTTTATTATAAAAAGTAATGTTTTTTAGGTGTATAATTGATTATTATCTGTATTGATGTGTAAAGTTTCGGCCATATTAAATATGCTTTAAAAAAAAAGAAAAAAAAACCAATTAAAAAAAATTTTTTTTAAAACATTACTCACGCAGAAAAGATTAATAAGAAGAGATATAATACCGACTATAAGCAAAATGCTGTATGATACCGCCAAGGTAGACCATAGGAATTCGGAAAATCTTAAAGAGAAAGAAAACCTGTTATCAGTTGATCATCAATATATAAAATGTGCGTTATTTTCGACTCTGCATAAATTTTCGTGAGATTTTTTAGTTTAACGGCATTAATATTATTATGGAGATTCAATAGTATGACAATGTATTAATCTAATAAAAAATATCGTTGTTTTAAATTAGTAATAAAATGTATTATACCGACTCGAGAGCTCTTTTGTGAATGTGTACAGCTTCGATTATTCCTTTACAAACGATGATTGTTCGCTTTTCAGGCAAGTAAGCTTGTGAGAACTTGTTGTCGAACGCTTGATTCATTCTATAACTGCGGAGATAGTGATCGTGCATTGTAAAAAATTTATGTTTTAAAATTGATTAATTAAAAAAACTCAAATTGAAATAAAATATCAAGCAAAATATCAAAAACATAAAAAACATAAAAAACATAATTAATAAAATATATAATAATTTATCAATACGTTAAATGTACAATACGTAAAAAAATTAATGCATCAAAAATGCGCAAGATTTTTTTATTACCTGGCAATTTGAAACATTCCGCAAGCATGTTGTACGTACGTAATGTACAACGATTCGGTACCAATCAGAGTAGTGAGCACTACGCCTAGAGTAATATCAAAATGCAAAGAAATGACATAAAAATATTTTTGCTGATCGACAAAGTATTCGCCCGGAAACAATAATTGTCGTGGACGCGAGTGATTTAGTGGCACAAAAATATCGAAAATGATTGGTAGAAATGGTAAGGAAAAACTAATTAATATAACCACAAAACCAATTACTGAAATAATGAAAAGACGATTTTAAGTACAATTGTGTGTTACATTTGCTAAAAGCCAGTAAATTACGTATTCTATTTCTTACTTGTTAAACCCAAAGTGCACATACTTCCAATGTAAGTGTATCTCTCTATGATCTCCAATTCCTTTTTATCTTTAAGCATATTCCAATCTTGTTCTACATGATCCATGAGATATCTTATCTGTTCACAAGGGGTATAAAAATTCAAATGCTTGAATAAAGATCATCCTTTATAGTGAAAAGTGGCAATATATTTTCAACTCTTACTATAAAAGATCCATATCTTCATCGCGCATTTACCATAAACTTATTATATCGTAAATGTTTTCAATTTTACGCAAACAAAATCTACGTAAAATAAATTTTTAAGTAGTTATAACACAAAAAATATTTTTCATTACGGATTATTAAATCCTGAAATCTTTTAAGAAATAAAAATTCTATATAAGATAGTTTAAATATATTTAAATATAGTTTTTATCTCATAATATAATAAAAATAAATAAAATAAATTACTGGAAAGATGGGTGTTTCAAAATGCATTATGCTAATGAAGTGTATGTTACATAAAGTTGAGCGAGTCAATATTAAGTATCTTATTATACTGTAAAACCAAGTACAAAACGCGATTTATTTGAATATTTCGAATATAATATTTCGAATTTTCGAAATATTAAAAAAAAATATTTATGACGCAATGTAAAATACGACAATTATTATCGGCTCACCTTCTTGGCAACGATACAGAATGTTTGATACTTTATAATATAGATGAAATAAATTACAACAGGAGGAAGAAATTTCAACATAAGGTTTATGTTTCGTCTTAACGTTATCAATTTCGCAATCTAAAAGCATGAGTGAATTAATATATTTTTAATTTTCAAAGCAATCGGGTTGCATTTCGCATCAGATTAATGAAAAATATAATTTCTTGTAGTGTATAGAATAACAATGTGACATATTATGTTTGATTTACTAATGTATAATATTAGCAGATTTATTTATAAGTTTCTCTACGTAATATTCTTACCTGGTTAACCATTGTAAGTGTTATAGTAATGTTACAAAACATTACTTGAAAATATTTAAACATTGAATGATCATATGGCCACAAACCGACTAGCAGTAATAGATGTCGATTGAGTTTATAGTATTCACTTCCAAGGAAGTTCATCTCTCCGCGCCAGTCAAAATACTTTTGTACTCAGAAAAATGAAAAACACTATTTTTACGCGGATTTTCTCTTTCCCATTTTCTTTTTCCTACTTATTGAACCTATCGTATTTCTCGCTATGCTGCATCTCGCTTGTCGAAATAAATATGAAGAGTATACACAATAAATATACAATTTGCAAAATAATTCGTGTGCTTAAAAAATAGATTAAAATTCTATCTGTATCTCGCGTCTATTCGCATTTAGACATGCGGAAATGACAGAAGAGAAATTTAATAATCTGCGCAATTTAGAATGCCGCCGGTCGGAAGTAATTTTCTTATACCGCGAATCGGCGCATATACTTCTTTATTGCTTATCGAATTATCAATAGTCGTGTCTCGCGTTGAAGTATGTGAACAGCTTTAAAATATATATAGATGGATATATGAGCTTATTCTGAAATTTTTTAAGAACACGAAATATATTTAAGTGAGTAGCTCCTCTTTTAATTTATATTTTTCTTCTTTAAGATATATACATGCTAGCTTTTAAGGCAAAAGATAAAGACAATAAACAAAAATTGTGTTTTATATCACATATAATTGCGAATATGTAAAATGCTTAATATATTCAGCGTTTACTTAATGCACTTTTTTTTATCAGAATTTGTTTGCATTCTGATATCTTATTAAGATATATTATTGTGAAATTTGACAATGAAAAAAAAAATCATATCAAATTTTTCTGAAGCGATATGTATTGCGATAGAGATAGGAAAAAAACTTTTAAATACGAGAAGTTGTAAAAATGTTGTATGAGTGAGTATGTATGAATGTATGTATGAATGTGTGAGAGCCAGCTATAAGATATTATAATGAATATAGTCCGTGTCGACGTAGGCGTCGATGTCGCGGCGCAGCGCAAGCGTAATAGTGAAAGACGCTCTTCACTCGCGGAGTTTCCCTCAATACTGCATGAACCGTCATGCGAGAAGCTTCGCTATACAGCACTGTATTCCTGCTTCAGTAGCCTTTTCTTCATTGTCGCGAAATATTGTGTATTTATCGTAGTGTTAGCGTGTCATATCAAACAGTGTGTTCGTGAACGGTTGAATTTCTGTCTGCTCGTGAAATCGTAAATGAATTGTGCTGTGAAACGTGGTGTAGAATGTGTTGGTGAAGTGTGTGTTATATGTGAGTTTGTGCTTCTTTAATTTCTAATGAAATTTCCGGCACGAAATCGTGCACGCTTCAAATATTTGGCAATTTACATTGACGACTGTACATATGCAGAAGCAAAATCCAGATGATAAAATGTACTAAGGTAAAAATGCAGATAGTGTGTACGTGCAGTATATTAATAAAATATTCCTCCTCTATGTTTCTTATAAAAAAAATACATTTCTACGAATGATATTAATTTTTTTTGAAAATATTGTTGACATTAAGCTTGTAAAAAAAAAAGATTAATCTTTTATGATGGTAAAAATAATGCATTGTTATGTGATACACGCATCTAAGTTCTGATATATTCTTGATATATGTCGATATCATAATTTAGAGAAACATTTAATATTATTATAAACATTTAATATATTATATAACACACACACACACACACACAATATTACAATATTTATACAAAACGTTTCTGGATAAAAAATTCTACGTGTATAAAATTATATAATTATTTTATTGTCTTTGTTAACAAAATTTCTGCAGCTATCAGTAACGAACTGTAGCAAGAATTATGTACTTCTTTGGAGACATCTCTTATGACTTTTTTATTTATATTATTTTTATATTAGAAATCTAAGAATTTGATGATCTATTATAATAACACAAATTTTTCTATTATAATAATACAAATTTTTGATACAATTTTTACGTATATATAAAAGAAATCATATTGATTTATACGAAGCTAATATAGAAATGGACATGCATATTTCATTCATAATTAGTTATATATATTAAACAATTCTAAATATTAAACAATTTTATTAAATATTAATTTTACGAAAAAAAATGTATATGCAATATATATTGCAGATATTATATTTAGAAAAATTATATATATATATATATACACATATATAATATACATACATATGTAGATATCGATTTTCCCTTCATTTGAGCTGCCCTTACAATGCTATTATTAAATAAAATTGCAGTGTACGAAATACTATTATTTGATATTGCGGTCATATGCGCATTCTCAAAAAAAGAAAAAAAAAACATTACATGTTTATTTATTAATTCAAAAATTAATCAAAAATTTTAAGTACACATTCTATATCGATATATAAATATAATTGTTGATGTGACGAAAGAGTAAGATAAAAGAAATGAGAAAGAAATATTTTCATCTACTGTGTGTGTGTGTGTGTAAATGTATGTATGAATGTGTGTGTGTGTGTGTGTGTGTGTGTGTGCGCGTGTGTGCGTGCGCGCGCGCACGTGCGTAAGTACACGCAATAAGAATTTCGAAAAATAAATAAACGTGTACTTCGTCATTATAAATTTATTTTATTAGTATATGTGTGTGCGTATGTATATATATAAAGAAGAGTATAATACGCACTTCATGCATTCTAAATCTGCGAATTAAATTCTTTAAATGACTATAATTTTTGTCGTTATGCTCGTATGGATTGAAGGACCATAACGTACGATATGGACATACTCATGAGCTGTAATAATTTTTTTGTTATAACACTGATCAAAATTTTACAATATTTTTTTCGTAAAAAATTTGTTTGTCTTACCGTAGCAAAACCTTCTAACGATGCATCAAATAAATATCCAGCAGTTAAAGCACTCTTTTTGTTGCTTCTTTGCATTACAAACAATATTGATTTTTGTATGCATAAAGGTGCTGTGTACCATTGCGTATTATATCTGTTAATACACGGAAAAAATTTTATAATACAAATTATATAAAAAATAAATTTCCTTTTACAACATTTATTTTAAAGCTGGAATATAATGACATTAGAATATTTATTACTATAAAAATTGTAAATTTTGTATTTATTTATTATTGTTTGTTTACAATTGTGCATTTATTTGTGCATCAAAATATTTGAAAAATTACAATACTCTTTTGCCAAATATATATAATATTATCGAATAAAAATATATCGTGATTTTTCTAATATGTTTAAATGATTACAAAAATTATGATGGAATTTTCTTATAAATTAATAATATTTAATTTAGCAGGATAAAAAATTGTACATTCTTAATTTTATTCATGTTTTATTCTTCGAGCATTAAAATCTTCAAAATTATATATCGAAAGTTACTATAAAGCGTATTTAATACTTACATATTCTGATGAATGCTAGTACTAGTATCTATGATATTCTGTCCGACATAATTTCCCATAAATAAGTAATACAAATGTATAAATATAATGCCCATAAAGATCAGTGAATCTATGTCATCCAAGGATAGTGTGTTAAAAAGCTGAATAGAATGTTATTTATTATTATTTATTTTTTATTATTATTTATTATTATATCTTTTGTATTTATACTTTTTCGTATGACAATTTTTTGTTATAAATAATATTGTGTTTTTTTTTTTCATATGCTTACATTAAAGATACTGAGACTAGTCGAAGACACTCCACATCCTAGCAATATGAAATAGAGAGTCGCAAAACTGTTCGTCAAAATAGTGGTCAAACTTCAACAGTAAATTTTATAACATTTTATTTTTATAATATATGAGAATTTTGTCCTGGATTACCCGAGCAAAATAGGCTTCGAGATTGTAAGGGAATTATATATTATACTAACTCCAGAGCTCTGCGATGAATATATATGGCGTGAATTAATTTCTCGTAAAAAACATATTGCTTAAGATCTTTTGGCATTTGTACATTTTCGTCAAATATGTGATCCATTCGGTAACTACGAAAGTACGTGGTGTTATTAAATTTTTTTCAATGATTTTTGCTTCCTCATAGAGGAAGCTTTGTTTTTTCTATTTTCAAAATAAATGTGTTATTCGTAAGATTTAAGAAAACCGCTCTTGTTTTTACCTAGCGATTTTAAACATGGCGCAGGTATGCAGTACATATGCTATGAGTAACGTTGCGATAGCCACTACTGTCATACAACCAGCGTATTGAACAACGACACTATGTGTTAAAGCAGTGTAAAAGTATACTTCATCTTCATCAATGAAATAATATTTCACTAAAATTGGTAAGCGTCGCGGTCGCGAATCATTCATTGGCACGATTATATCGAGTATGCATGGTATGCAGGTCAATATCAATGTTACCAGCATAGAGATAATAATCAACACTGAAGTATGCGAATTATGCAACATATATTTGACAAAATACAAAAGTTAAATATGATAAATGTATCACAATCACATAAGAAATTTAAAAAAATGAAATTATGAATTTTTAGAGAGATATCTTTTAAATGCATTTAAAAAAATACTAGTGCAGTGGGAAAAAATGGATCTAAGCTATCATTAAAAGTTTTAAGTTTTATAAAATTTGTTTTACAAAATATTAATTTTTTTTTAGAAATAAATTTAATGGTGATATGGTGCGCACATAAAAATAATTTGTCGAAGAAAGGAATTGAATGTTGATGCAATTGACATTTGATTTTAATTCTTACATGTAAAACAGATTGTAAATAATTTTGCATTATCTGCGTATCCTCGTATTATTTTCAATTCGGCTTGAGTTTTTAATATGTTCCAATCGTATTTAACTCTATCATATATATATTTTATCTATTATTGCAAACAAACAAGATAAATATTCTATTCTAATAAATAACAAGATAAAATAATCTCTAAGCTTTTTTGTTGCCTGAATTATCTTTTATTATATTTATATATTAAAATTATATCTAATAAAATTTGTAATGCACCAAATAATTAAATTAATAGCGTTATTTATTAAAAAGTTAAAAAAAGTAAAATAGCAGAAAAACATTATCAAAAAGCTTATAGGAAGAAATTTTCGAACATATTGAAAATAGGCAAATACTTACATTATGGATAAGTAGGAAATATGCGTTGTATTTTATAATATAAATAATGTTAATAATAATATACATGGAACTTTTCATGATTATATCGACATTGCAGTTTAATACGAGAAATACGTTAAACTAAAAGCAGTAAAATCTCGTTGAAAGATTATAATACAGAAACATTGTGAGCAAATATTAATTTATACGAAACATTTATTGTCGTCCATCTCTTACCACGTAAGCAATTATTAATACATATCCATATTCAATATATATCCTCATTTAAGTTTCCATACAAATAAGTAAAATAAAATAAGAACCATTTTTATAGTACCTGGCATAGCAGGAAGGATATTAATAATGTTTCAAAAAAGATTATTTGAATTTTCTTCAAGGTTGAATAAGGATGATCATGCCATAACCCGAGACACAACATAATAATTCGATTCAACTTATAGTATCGTTCTCCAACGAAGTCCATCTCGGGTAGCTAAGCTAAGATGTGTATATCAGACTAACAGCGCGCAATTGCACTTCCTCGTCTATATGTATAGAAGTCAAACATATACAATGGACTCTTCTTTCTTCAATTCATAGCATAATTTTTAGGACATCGTTATTGCCGTAGAATAAACAGTAGGTGTGAGAAATTTATGAAACGCCGGTAGGGAGAATAATCGTAAATAAAATAAGATCAATTTTTCTCAATTTCCTAGCTCTATCATAGAAAATGAAAATAAGCCATCAAGATAATATTATCGAAAAAGACAATCTAGCGACATTATCTTATACTCTTTTTTCTAGAAATATATCTTTTTCTCTCTCGCTTGTGTAAAGACTATTGACGTTAGTGTAAAGACTATAATTTTTGGAAGATTCTCAGTTTGTTACGATTCGAGCTAACTGTAGTATCTCATATCATAGTAGTGTCTTCGCAATCTACATGCTTCATGCTTATTAATTAGTTTAATAAAAAAAATCTATGTCGAACACACATACACATAGAGATATAATCAGAAATTGAAAGAAAAAAAATATGGCGCATGTATATTACATACATGTACACACATATACACACACGCACACATACGGATGGAAGAGTAATTTGTGTTTTTTTTGTGTCGTTAAAGAAGAAGATGTCGTAGTTTAGGGCGCACATGTCATAGGAAGAAACGATCGATAACACTTGCCACTAGGTTTGTAGTGCGAGCTGCAGCGATGAAATATCAATTCGCAACTATCGCAAACCGAAATATCAATTTTGTATTTTTATAATATGTGAAGCAACGTGTTTATTAAAGAACTAACGCGATGTTTATCTTTTATCTATTTTTAATTTTTCCATATTGCTGCTTTTGTATTATTGCGAGTACAAAGCTTACTTCAATATCCAAAGCATTATATATAAATGACAAATATAAGGGCGAAGAAAAACGTATGCATACATGCATCTGACTTTGACTTCTGAAAGGGCTGTAATTTGCTTACTAGCATTCGGTTCAAATCATTAGTACTTATAATCGTCGATTCAACTCGTCGTTCTCATGAATATTCAATAGATATATTCTTTATACAAAAATATATATTTATTTTTAATTTTATGTTACTCTGAAGCATTGATCCAATCATATATTGTATTTTTCTATAATTTATTTGTAAGTTAAAATTGTCATTTTTTTCATCTTTTATTACACTGATATAAAGTATTATTTATCGTTTTAAATTTCTATAGAAAGCAGAGAAGTGTGGCACTATGTAAAAAAATTTGTAATAATTGTAGAATTATTGAAGAGTTGTACAATATGTGCATGTGGTCGTATTAACGTAATAAGGTAAATGCTTGCGACTGTGTTGATTATAAATTCTCTTACTACAATAAAACCTTTTAGTAAAATGACGTATATCCCTCCAATGATAAGACCATAACTTTTTGTATTTTTTAGCTCTTTGTCTTTTTAAGAAAAAAATCAATTTTTGCACCCGTAAGAATGCCATACCGCTGTATATGTATTGTATCTTAAAAATTATGTGTGCGATAAAAGTTCTACTCATTATTGCACATAGATATGATATATTACTTTATTATTTATTATTAATTATATATGAATCACATAAAATATGAAATTATAATTTTTGATAATTTTTGTATATTTACAATGTTGTTAATATATTCGCGCTATGATCTGTAATTATCTATCCATAACTCTCACGACAAAAACGTGAAATATAGAATAAAATAGAAAATAGCTATCATAAGATTATTTATGCTATCCAGAATTAATATGGCTTGTAGCGCCTGGAATTAGCATTAAAATAAAATATTTGTGCACAATCTGTTAAATTAGACTAAATCATTTACGTTTTATAAATTAATGGCCAACGAAAGCTCGTCTAGTCTAGCCGGACTAAATAGGATGTTTTAAAACTGGATGATATTTAGCGAATTTCAAAACAGCAAAGAAATCCGATATCTGTTATCGGATCATTTACGGATTGGTTGTAGGTACATCGTAATAATACGTGTGAAAAAACAATGGCTTAAGCTTAAAATAACGATAAAATAAATAATTCTTAACAAATATAAATTCTGTGTTATAAGTATCCCTTGTATTATTTATTATTTCAAAGTAAATTAAATATTGTAAATAACGAAATATGGCGAAATTATTCTAATAATTAAATTCATCAATATATGATTTTCTCTTTTTGAGAAATCGATATACATAAAACATTCTTTTCCAATGAATTTTCAATATAATAATTATAAACATTTTTTATGTTAAAATCAGAAGATATTCGGATAAAACAGATATTCGACATAAATATGCAAGATTCTTACCGAGTGATCTTGAACATCATACAAATATGTCGCATGAATGTTATAAGCATTATTATAAAGTGAATGTCGTGACGAATCTATCCACGAAGTTGGTTATGAAAAAGGTAAATATATCCTTTTTTATCGAGATATATCTCAAAAATATTATCTTGTCTTAAGAGAAATTTATTGATTGTAGCAGAATCATTAACGATTAAAATTGTATACACTAAAAGTTACTTGAATTGCAAAAAAATATTTATATTAAATTAATTTATAAATATTAATATAACATGGACTGCTTTAAATAATGTAGTTGTAAAAATGACTTTCGTTTATATCAAGGAAATCTATTTTAAATGATCTCTTACGAAATATAAAAAAAGATTATCGGAACTCATTTCGTAAACTTCTCATATCTTTGTACTATTTTAACTTCTTCAGAATCTTTCAGTGCGTTCCAATCTTCGTAAATATAATGTAATAATCGCTTCACCTATGAATCACACTCATAAATTCTTAAAATTCTTTTTTTTTAAGTATATCGCGTATATTTATATTTAAGTAGATTAAATTGAGTAAAAAGAAATATTTTGCTGTCGTTCATGCAAACAGCCTAAAGTAATCATATTAAGAAACAAACAAAAACTGTGATTATTTTAATTAACGGAGTGTACTTTTATTAAATTACATGAACCCTATTTACATAAAATATTCTTTTTACAAAGAAAAGCTTTTGCAAGTGTGTTATATATATATTTATATATATATGCGCTCTCGACGAAAAACCTTTTCCCCCCTTTTTGGGAGAGGTGCTAGATATTGCCATAGCGTGAATAATAATTGCAGAATTACTTGCACCTGCGGAAGACGAAGAAAGTCTCTCCCTCTCCCTTCCGATCGATTACCTATTATCTCTCCGATATTCAGCGCGACAGAAAATGGGTTGGAATTATCTAAAGTATATACACGCAACACCTGATAATATCTCTCGTCCGGAAAGACAAGAAAATAAAATTTTTCTAACATTTTTTCTACGCGCGCGTTAACGTAAGTGCATAAGTAAGCAAGGACTATACATCATACAAGTTTGAAAAACAACTCTACGTTGCATTACTATATTTTATTATAGTATTTCGATTACCGTAAAAATTGTTCATCATTAGAGACTCAAGAAATGCAATTTTAAAGCCAAGATGCTAATGAATAAAAGGTAATTGAAAAATAGTTTAATAATTGATTTTTAAAATAATTAAAGAGCATACTCATAGTTTGTAAGAAAAATATAAAATAACAATTAATATTTCCGAGAAATAATGACAGACTACAGAGGTCAACTTACTTCGTTGAGTTTAGCATAAAAATAGTATTGTATGATATGTAAGAAAGATGATATACAGCATACGAGAAAACTATAATAGAAATGAAAAGAAAAATCAATGTGTTCGAACTAATATATATAAAATATTTTGAAAAGAATATTAGTAGGTACCTAAAAAAACCATAAAATAGAGAGACAGCATTATAATTGGGAAACATTAATTAAATAAATTTTCGCAAACTTTAATATCAATATAATCAGAACATCAAGAGAAATATTTAATTTGCTCTGTAATAATAATTCTTGGCGAAATCTGTCTTATTGTTAGAGCGATTTGAAGACATATCGAATAAAAAAAAATTATATCAAAATACTGTGTGGTACATTTTCCAGTAGAGTGGTTTAACTGTCTAACTCTCTTGTGTTCGATCGATGTTTTTACCACAATATTTTTACAGCATGTGTGTGCGTGTGTGTGTGTGTAATCAAGGTAACATTTATGGTATCTCCCGAGTTGGGGAAGTCCATCGATCGAGTTCGCATTTATGTTTTTGCGTCGAAGGGAACGGCGACAGGAAGTTGAATTATCGAAATAGCGTGTTATATTCACCTGATGTAGTTTTCCCAGGATAAGGAAAAAATAATATCCCTCCTTTTTTTTCTCCCTTTTTTGGCGCAAGCGCAATAGGTTTTCAGATAGCTTGCCGTGACAACTTTATTGTCATCCGTGATGTCAAACAGTGCGGTACGATTGTTCTCTTAAGCGAGTGTTCTTCATGATGTGTATACGTGTGTTTGTGTGTGTGTGTGTGAGTGATTTATACTGCAGAAGAGTTTGGTTATTAAAAATAATTTAATAGTGCAAAAGTAATTTTATAGAGCGTATATTTACGTAAGTAAAATTATCATATAATAAAGATATATATTGGCAGTAATAAATTTAAATAAGTACAACGATTTTTTGGGAAGAAAAAATCTTTTTTAAAAGCTCTTTCTTGCTACTAAAAGGCAATCACAAACCCCTATCTTTTATCAATAACAAATGTTCGCTTTAAAAGACACTTTTAATTCAATTTTATTTAGGTTTTTGAGTATACTAGAAATTTTCATAAATGACACATATTATGAATAATAAAGTTACTGAGACATTAAAGTAACTGGGCAAATAACATAGTTAGAAATTGAAAAAAATATAAGAAGAAAAATACAAAATGACGCAGTAAAATGCTAACGTAATACTTGATATATTCTTTAATTTTACTTCGTGCAAAATGCGATATTGTAATAGATTTACACATATTTATACATGTTCTTATATATGTATAATCAGCTAATAAATATTTTTCTTTTTTATTATTGACATATTTGCAATAACATATTTTAAATATTGCATTAACTGTATTCTTACAAGCTTCTCGATACGCGTTATTATTATATAATAACTTGATTGCTTTAGTTAATAATTTAAAAACTTAGAATAACATATTAAGCGACATCATGGAAACTTTTGATGAAACTTCTAGATTCATCTATTTTTAATTTTGGCTATATTCTTAAGCAGAGATTTTTAGCAATCCTTAATATTCCTGCTATTAAAAGGCTATAAAAATATTCTTAATTAATTAGTAATTCAATGATACTTTTTTAAAATTAGAAAACAAAAGAAAAAATAAATCTTTGCAAAATATTTCTTATAATGTATTATTTATTTATTCTTATAATATATTATACACACATATATATATTTATTTATTTTACATATATAAAGAATATCACTTTTAGATACCAATGTTATACAAATAAATAATTCATTCAGTTTCAAACGAAGAGTGATTAAAAAAAGTTTAAATAGAAAATGAAATAATATATTTTAAATATCGACATAAATAATTTTAATTTCTATATACATATATGTGTGATAATATATAATTATTTTTAATATATTTCAAAATCTCATTACATTAAATACAAATATATTAAAATGATAAAAAATTAATTAAAAAATCACGTTTTTTACATATGTCCAATGTGTGTGTCTTATATCAATGCAAAATACTTTCTTATTTTTTCACGTGCATCTGCGGGAAAATAAAGTTTATCTTTTAAAAGTGTCCTTTCTTTTTCTTACTGAACAGTATACATCACGGTGACATAGGACAGCGCATTATTAAGAAGCTAGAAAAACATTTAACATTGTACACACATATTAGCAGAAATCTATTGTTTTTCTATTTTTAGTGGTCCTTACCGTGGTAAAATTTTCTATCTTTCCTACAAATATTAAACCGATTTTTAAGTTAAAATCTTTGCCAGTTTTTTGCATTAAAAACAAAATTAGTTTTTGTGATGGTACAGGCATTAAGTACCACGACGTACCGTATCTAAAAAAATCAGAATAAAAATTCATAAATAGTCATCATATACATATAAGAAACTTTACGCAAAAGAGCTTATTTTAAAGTAATCAAAAAGCAAATTTTATGAAACACGAATTGTATTTTACCACTTAAATATGCATATGCATTTTTAAATTATAATTGTTACATTTCCTATTCATTTCCCGCGACATAGAAATAAAAAATTAAATTCTAATAAAAAGATTTTTATTTAAGATGTCAAAATTTTTACTCTGAAAAATTAAAAAGCTTAATAGCTCTCATATTTTTAAAATAATTATTTTTTGATTCTAGCATATTGTGTATGTATGGTACCACTTATTATATAAATAAAAATACTTAATACTTACATCATCCTAAAAATCTCGTTATTGTAATCCATAATTTTCTGTCCGATATAATTTGCCACAAACATGTAAAATAAGTGGATTACAGTAAAAAGAAAAGATACTGTTAGGTCGACCATGTTTTTTGTAGTTATTGCTTCAAGAAACTATTATTATCATATTAGAAATCATAACATACAGAATTTAAAATAAAGTAAATTTACAATAATTTGTATATATGTATGTATGTGTGTGTGTGTATATATATATATATAAACTCGTTGAAGTAAATTTATTTGTTTTATATATAACAATTTTATTTATATGTGCATTATGTCACTAAATAAATTATACCTACTCTAAATAAATTGACGCTCAACGAAAATACTGCAAGTATAGCTATAATGCAATATGGCGCATTAAATAATGATACTAAAACGTCGGAGAATCTTTAAAAAAAGGACAAAATTATTATTTTATATATATATGTGTATATATATATATATATATATATATATATATATATATATATATATAGAGAGAGAGAGAGAGAGAGAGAGGGATAAAAAATATTGTAAACTATTGCTTTATAAATAAATGAAAAAAACAAGAACTAAAGAAGAAAAAAGCTAAATATCTTTAAAACATAAGTTATTACAAATCATAATTAATTTAGATTTTTATATTTGTTTTTAGTTCGATAAAAAAGTCATAGAAACTGTTTTGAGAAAATATTTTATAAATTAAGTACAAAAAAATTTATAAAGAAAACGTAATACGTATACTAACTTCATAGCTTTACGGTGTGCAATTACGACGTGCATTATGCTCTCGCAAATTGCGCGTTCCTTTTCCAGATTTGACATGTGTAATACGCTATTCTCAACGGACTGTCTTACTCGATGACTGTAAATATTTCCAATATTAATTCGTGATCGAATCGCCAATATAAATTGATCGTCACCTAGCAATTTTAAACATCCCGAAAGAATGAAAGATAAATATTAACAATTGCGTTGCTGTGGCTAATATTATTAATTCACATAATATTGCAATTACGACTTCGTGCAACGCTTTGGTGAGGAAGTATTTATCCTGCGAGACAAAATATTCCATCCTAATAATAAGTTTGCATGGTCGTGGTTCATCCAATGGCGAAATAATGTCGAAGATAATCGGATAAAATTGGATAAATACTACAACGATTAATATAAAACTGGCACACACTGTAAGACATGTGAACAGGTTAGACAAAAATATTTTGTTAACATAATAAATAATTTAGATTATGTGAATTTTTCGTGAGCACAAGACAATTTCATTTTCATAAGAGACAGATTATATGGTACTTTGTATTAGTAGCTATAAACAATTATGAATAAACTTACTGACTTTTTAAATATTTGTGGAAGTGCAGTTTTGTATTATATAATGTGATCCTGATGTAATATATATTTTATTTTCACAAAAGAAAAAAAATAAATTATCTTTTTTGCATATCATATAAATTAAAAAATATTATAGATTATAAAATAAAATAATAAATAAAATAAATAGTAGTAAGCATTTTTTAAACATCACTTGTACATTATTGAAGATTGTTACTTTCATGACACACTATTAAATATAAAACAGTATTAAAAATTCAATATTTTCTTACAGAATATAAGTGTAGTATAATATTGACCATAATGAGCATATTTCAGTATAATCTCACTTTCAATTTTATTTCGTATTATTTTCCAGTCTCCCTGGATTTGATAATGTAGATTCTTTATCTGATTCAAATGTTTATTGCTTCAGTTAAAGTGTTAGATATAAGTTCGGAAGTGAAATTTATTGCTTGTGCAGGTAAACTTACATTTTTTGATTTCAAAATGAAATAACAATACTGTATTACAACTATCGTAAAAGGAAAAACAAATGACATAGTTTTAATGAAAAGAGCCAGATTGTATCTCGATGTAATGAAAACTAACAACTGAAAATAATTATAATAATTGTAATAAAATTATTAATTATAATAAAAGTATATCGCATTGTTGCTGTTATGAATAAACAAGTTCAATATACTAACCTCCTATTATATAATATTTTCAACTTAAAAAATAATTTTTGAAAAATATCTTAAGATGTTAACAAAAAGATATATGTCTCATTGACCATTACCATTACTATAAAAATGTGAATTCAATTATTACCTGCATGCAAATAAATGTTACAGTTAAAATAATGATTAGCACTCTCTGCAATAATACAAGTCGCGATTTATTATGAGGCCAAATACCTAATACTTTAAGAAGAAGTATATTCGACATAATATAGTAATGTTCTTCGATTACACGCATGTTGCATTAAAGACAAATTGAACGATATAACTGAACGACGAAGTATCAATGCGTATAGTGATTACATAACGCAGTATTTATATATCTCCCTCTTCCCTTCCTATCATTTTTATTCTTTTAAATTATCTAAGAAATATGGCAAATAATAGGATATATTTTTGTTAAATAACTGATACTTGATATAATATGCATTGAAATTATTTCGAAAGAAAAGTCATAGTCAGATCGATGTTATTCGATGCTATAGCATATTATTAGAGAGGGAATATAAATTATCTAAATTGATGTATAAAACTTCTATTCACTTGGGGGAGCGAAAGATTATTCTATATTACATTCACATATTCTATATCACTTTCTCTTATTTTTTGACGCATATGCGCAGTAGCGAGTGCAAATATCGAACGATGCATCAGTCTTCTTTCGAACGTCACGTTGATCATATCTATTCATGAAATAATAAATGCACTGCACTAATTGTAAGTGTAATTAGTTTCTATATCTTATCATGTTTTTATCAGTTTAGTGTGAACATAGATATTACAAGTCTACTTCAAGCTTTTAGATTGCTTCGATATTGCATAAATCAACAATCAAAAAAGAAGAAAAATGTAAAAAAATATACGATTATATAATAAAAGAAATATATAATAAGATATAATAAAAAAGATACATAAATGAGTTACTTATTTACTTATTAAATGATTATACTTCATATATGGTTTATCTAGCACATGCAATAATGATATCAATACCATATATTTTTTCAAATATTATAATTTCAAAATAAGAAGGATATCAGATAAGGATATTTAGATAATTTTTTATTATTTTTTATATAGTTTTTTCATGATTGAAATAAGTCGCTTTAATTTCATTATCGATATCATAATAGGCAAGAAAGTTCAAACTTTTCATTCATTAACCATATTCAAATTGCTATTAGATTCGACTAAGAATCTATTTTTCTTCTTATCTAAGATTATCTGTTTAATAGTGTTGCATGTAAATGACAGTAAAAAATAGTATACGTTTATATTCGTTTATACATATATATAAATGTATTATATGTATATACATTTGTATGTACATACATTATGTATATATTATATATTCCTACGTATATATTCAGTACACGCCATATTCAAAAATATTTATAATGCATATATGTTGCACGACTATATTAATTCAATAAATTACTCAATTGATAATGAATTTTTCTTTCCGTTACATTATTATTTTGTAGAATGCATTACCATAAAATAGGATATTGCCGCATTAGTAAGCTGGAAAATGAAACAATAAATTGCTCATTAAATCCATATTAAAGTTCGATTATTTTATTGTAAAGAAATTTTAATTTTACCGAAGCAAAACCTTCCAAAGATACTATATACATGCCTCCAAATATTAAAGTAACGTTTTTATATCCTTTTTGCATTATAAATAATAATAATTTTTGTATATGCAATGGTGCTGCATACCACTGTCCATTATAACTGCAATTTTTTAAATGATAGATTTAAATAAAACCAGTTACAGATTAGCAAAAAATTAATTGCGACATTTTCGTGATATAATTTAACTAGATTAATAGTTACACAAAAACCATGGATTTCGGAATGCATGGTATCGGAATAATAATACAATTAGTTTAAAATTGAATGTAAGCAATGTCTACATATTGTATATGTATATGGAAATACATTATAGGATAAATATAATTCTACAAGTATATTGTAAGACATGATACACTCACGTTACTTTGAACAGTTCCCTTCCATGATCTGTTAGTTTTTGTCCGCCATAATTAATAATAAACATATAATTTAAATGCAAGACAATGAGGAGAGAGACTATATATGCATCTTCAGTCCTAGTGTTTATTAATGTTATCTGTCGAAAAATTGCGCAATACATATTTAAAGAGTAAAATCAATAGCATAGGCTAGAAAAGACATTAGCTTACTTGAAAAAGATTGATACTTAAAGAGCTGACGCCAACAACGATCAGAATAGCGAATACTACCGTAAAATTAGATGTAAAAAGTTCGGCAAATCTTTAACAAAAAAGAACTGGATATATTGGAACATTATCAATATTAAATCGAGTAAATTTATACTTTGATATATATTTAGTAACAATAATTAATGTACCTCTATATGAGCACTATATATAATGCAATTTAATCGCATATTTAATACCGACAATAAGTGCCTGAGATTTTATGTTTTATTAAAATATAATTGTTAAGCTTGTATTGAAAAAAAAATTATAAATCATAAATTATAAAAGTTATAAATATAAGTA
Organism: Prenolepis imparis; assembly: GCF_030444845.1. NCBI lineage: Eukaryota > Metazoa > Arthropoda > Insecta > Hymenoptera > Formicidae > Prenolepis > Prenolepis imparis. The sequence goes on from NW_028141163.1 coordinate 12,568,980, forward strand.
AATACTTATAATACCTATATATTTAATTTTTGATTGTGCTTGATTTTAAATTTGAATTAATTTGTGGTTTGGTTTTTATTTAGGATTTTATTTTCGTAGATATATCAAAGAGATGCAATTAGTATAGTATAAAAATATACGACAGAGATAAGATTTCACTTTTAATAAATAGAAATATAAGATACAAAAAGTTATAACAAAAATGTAAAAATATACTGACTCGATTGCCTTTCGATGAATAAAAACTGCATGTATAATCCTCTGATAAAACAGATACTGTCTTCGAAAAGTAGGAATCGTTAATGCATTTTTCTCGATAGTATTTTCCATTCGATAACTGTATTAATTTACTTATTTTTATTAAATTATATTTCCGATTTTTGAGACTAGTATTTAAAAAGTAATTGCACTTACCATGCGATTTTAAATAGCGCACATGCATGCCAGATAAATATCATCATTGTTAATAACGTACCACATGTCACGTTCAATGCTATGCTAGTTGCTAATATCTCGTGTAACAATATAATATAAATATATTTGTCTCGATTAACAAAATATTCCGTAATCACAACAAGTCGAAAGGATCGTGATTCGTTCAATGGCAATATAACATCAAGGATTAATGGCAAAAATTGAAGTGTTAATAAGAAGACTGAGCAAACCCAAAGAATCACTGAAAATTGTTAGATCTAATTTAAATTCAATTACAGGAAGTTATACATACAGAGAAGTTTTAAATACATTCCCCTACCTTCACTCTCAACCGAATATGATTTGTCATATTAATAAAAAAAATTAGCAAAATAAAATTATATATACATATATATATATATATATATATATATATATATATATATATATTGTGTGTATGTACACACAATATATACAACATTTATTTTGCTAACTTATATATATATATATATATATATATGTATAATAGAATATGTATTTCATATTCTTACCTATTGAAATTATTGAAGAAAACTTTATGTTGCGAGCGTATTTTTCTATGATTTCAACTTCTAATTTATCTTTCAATGACCTCCAATCATCTCGAATTCGTTCCATCATTTGCTTTACCTGTTTATTCCATTTTCTCCTTCATCAATGGTTAGAAGACAATTTATTTTATAAATGTTACACAACATTTAAATAAAATATTTGAATAAATGATCTATCCTTAGACTTACACTATCCGTTTGAATGATGAAAAGACAATATTTTATAGTAACGAAAAGAACAGGAAAGACGATCGAAAAAATCTTGAGAAGAAGATACGTATTGCACTGTGTTGTAACGAATACTAGTAACTGAGAAAAAATATCTTTAGTAATTAATTACAATCTGGTATATAGGATATGTATGATTGTAAATTATTTTTACGTAATACCAAAACAATTTGTACAAGGCAAAAATTATTTTAAATATGTATTATAAAAGATGAGTAAAATAAAATCCGAGCTAAAACTTTTATAAAAAATTCTTACATCAAATTATATACATATTATAATTATTATCATCAATACATAACACAGCAGATATATTAGCAGATTAAAAAAGATAAAGAGATATGTTTATCTCAATGCACGTGGTTAAGATACACCGCTATGTGTAAATATGACTAAAAGTTGTGTGACTTGACAGTACGAGAGTTGATAAAAAAATATCCGATCTTAAACCAGAAAAAAAACTGATTTAATTCAAAATCTAGACCTATTTAAAAAAATAGGTTTCTTCTCAGTTAACACACTTTTCCCAGCGGTGATTTTATAAATATAAATAGCTAATAATAATATTAATAATGTTCATTAAATATAAATTAGTTAGTTTTTTTTCTGACTTAAAATCGGATACTTTGATGTGTTCACAGTATATACCTGGACAAGAATAAATGTTAAAAGAATGCCAGCAAAGAGTGCTTGATGTATTCGCGTGAAATATGATTGCTGATAAGGCCATATACCAAGCACCTTAAGAAGTATTCGATTAATTTTATAATAGCGTTCTTCTGTCGCCTGCATTTTACGAGGACTACGATATAACTGAGACGAACCTATGAATTCTCGAATTATTTCCTTCGAAATTCTCTGTCAATTTTCAACAATCGATATCTTCGCGCACTGGTAGTTAGTGTAAAGACGGTTATATTTCATCAATTGAGAATAATTTATTCAGGATATAGATGAAAGTGAATTAGCCCAAATTACCTCAATTTGTAAGAGTAATATACATTTTTAACACATATTCTTGCGCAAACGCAGTTATGACTTTTTATCTTAGGAAAGACTTTCAGTATCTTTCAGTACATCGTAAGAAGTATTACTCACTCATATACTTTGTGGATATACAATATGTATTATATTTAAAGAAAGAAAAAAAATACAAAACCACATATTTATTCATTTTATATATATATATAATTTATAATAATTTTTTTGAACATGTGTAAAAAAATCAAACAAATATATATGTATATACATATAGTGGTATATTAAAATTTTCATGTAAAGGTAAATGAGTTCGCACTCGTCCATTTCACATGTATATGCGCATTAATTAAAAAGTATTAAAAAATTAATTATAAAATAAAAGATTTTGCGTTGTAACAAAGTGTACAGTATGCGATTCAGTATATGAATGTGATTTCCGAAAAATATAAAATATTGACGTACAAAAATTTTAATTAATTTTATTTAATGTAATACAAAAATAAAAGTTAATTTTTTTCTTTAATAGATATTTTGTATTATTAAATAATGCTTATCATCGATACAAATACAAGATACAATATTTAATTTAGCAAAGATAGATGCTAGTTTTTATGCAATTTTCAATATTTCTTATTGCAAACGTAGGTAAGTAGATATGCGTGACACTTTGCTTTGAGAGTAATTAATTTTACTCGATGGCATTTATTTAAACTGCTAAAAAATTTTTTTGTCACATTAAGAGATAATATTGCTTTAAATTTCATACTTAATGCATATACATGACAGCACGTATGCTATATGATGTATTGAACTATATATGATGTATAAAGATTTCTTATTCATCAAAGATTGTGTTGATCGAGTTTAATGATAAATGAATCTACTGCGGTAAATACATGCACAAGTTAATATCACATTGCATTCATATTGTTTCTATTAAATTGAACACAAAAATGGCAAATCTGCATCAATATTTGCAATTAGCTTGGATAATGTAAAAAAAAAAAAAAAATTTTTAAATATATGACTAATAAAAACGATATTAAATTACATAAATACTTATTATTAAATGTATTTCGTTCATGTTATTACTGATCTGACTATCATGATCAATATAAACCATTTTGAAGTTGGATTTATCATTACCAATATGTTCCTTTCAATGCAATTAAGTTTTCATCCCTTTGAAGATGTACTTATTTATTAACATTGTTTTGCAATATCAAAATTGAAAGAATGTACGTTTCTATAGTATATATTAAATTCCATAAATTTCTAATGTATACATGTACATATATGTAGACTTCCATGATTATGTTAATTTAAAAATCAATCTGATAAATAATAGATTATCTTCTCTAGTTATTTTCGCGTTATTGTCCCGTAGAATAAATCACTGTGAAGTAGGATACTGCCGCGTTTACGAGCTGAAAAGACAAATACACTAAAGTGCTTGTTGAATTTATGTTAATTCGATATTATATTTTGTTTTTAAAAAACTTAATTTTACCGTAGCAAAACCTTCCAAGGAAGCAATGAATGTGTTACCGTATCCTACATGGATGTTGTCCGATAGTTTTTGCATTATAAAAAATAACAATTTTTGAGTGTGTACTGGTGCTGCATACCACATTCCATTATAACTACAATTTTTAAATGTTAAAGTAAAATAAGTTGTAAAATAGCAAAAAAGTACTAAAAACATTTTTATAATATAATTAATGTTAAATTATAACTGCACATTCAAATATATTAAAAAAGTAAATTTAAATCATCAATAATGGATTTAAATCATATTTAAGTGATCTATATGAGAAACAATATAAATAGTCATATAATCTATACAAATATCTATAGTTCTAAAAGTATTATAAAATACTATACTCACGTTGCTTTGAATAGCATTATTCCACGATCTATGAGTAACTGTCCCACATAATTAATGAGGAACATATAAGACAAATGAATAAAAATCAATGAACCATGTATCAGTGCCCCCATGATATTCTTATTTATTTTTATGAATTGAAGAAACTACGACAAAATGATACTTAAACAGATATCAATTAAGCAAAGTTGATAAGAAAGGGTATTGCTTACTTGAAAAAGATTTATACTTAAAGAGCTGACGCCAATTATGATCAGAACAGCGAAAAATACCATAAATTCAGATGTAAAAAATTTAATACACCTTCAATGAGATATTAAGCATTAGAACTGTTACATTACGCCAATAGATAGGCGCAAACTTCGATATATTTATTAATTTGTGCTCCCGTGTGATAAGTAAAAATGTGGTTATGATCTCAGGTTTAATCTTAACGGTGAATGTTTCAGTCCACGTATTTTCAAGAGATATTATGTTTTTAAGAATATCAGCATATATTCATCAAACATATTCTTAAAATAAAGTGTATATCTTTTTAATGTACTCCCAGCTCTTAAACGTACTATATACTTAATTTTAAATTAATTCTCATCAAATTTTATTTGTTGGTTTATTTAAGGCAAAAATTTAAATCATTATTTATAGTATTAAACGTGTGATAATAATACGATTTCAAAATAAATCAACCACTTTTAATAATAAATAAGTATAGGATGCAAAAGTTGTATAACAATAAAAAAAAATTAAAAATACAAACTCGATGGCTCTTCGATGTATAGTAACAGCATGTACAATCCTCCGGCAAAGAAGATACTCTCTTTTAGAATTAGAGATTGCTAATATACTCCACTCAATTGCGTTCTCCATACGGTAGCTATATAAATCTATTTAGGCATATTTCAATTTCAAAAATATAGACAAGCGAAATTGACAGTACCTTGCGATATTAAGTAGTGCACTTATGTGCAGACAATACGTTATCATTATCAAAGAAACGCTACTCAATGCGACTATTGCTATAGTTAAGGTTAGTATAGAATGTAACAATATAGCATACATATATTTTTCTTGGTCGACAAAATATTCCGTGATGAGGACAGGGTGACGTAAACGTGATTCATTCAACGGTAATACGATATCAAGAATTAGCGGTAAAAATTGCAATATTGTGTACATGATTAATCCAAAACAGCAAAAGCCTGAGAAAAATCTAATTTATGTTTAAGTCTATATTTTATAAATAATTCAAACAACATATCAAAGATAAATTCAAACGTTTTTTGTCTTGTTAATTCTAAAGATTCCAAAAATGTTATTTAAAAAAAATGATATTATACGTACTGCATACACATATATTGATATTATCTTTGTTATCTTGTTGTTGTATATATGTATCACTACATACTATATAACGCGCAAACACACTACTAGTCTTACCGATCAAGATGGTTGTAAGAAATCTCGCGATATAAGAATGTTTCTCTACAATATCAATTTCCAATTTATCTTTCAACATTTTCCAGTTGTCTTGCATTCGCTCCAGCATTTGCTTCACCTGTTTATTCCTTTTTTAAATATTCTTTCTTATATCGTTAAAATACATTTTATTTTATCAATGTTACAGTATGTTGAGAAGGATTATTTTAATTGGACTTACAGTATCTGCTCGTATAATAAAAATGCAATATTTAACAATGCAAAAAAGATTAGGCAAGGTAAATGAGAGAATCTTGAGAAGAAGGTTCGTACTATATTGTGTTGTGATGAATACTAGAAACTAAAAACAATATTTAAGAAATATGTAAGTAAATCACTTTTATCTATTACTGAAATGTTTTACACTCGTTAAAATGTGTTTTATGATAAAAATGAATCTAGATTATATAAATTAATTTACTGATTATATTATATAATAAAATTAATAATAAAATTATTAATAACATTTTTCGAATTATATATTTAATAAATATCTTTTGTTTTTTTAGAAAAATTGTTTAGGTTTAGGTGTGTAAAATATTGTGTAAAAAATCTTATTTTATAATACATGTTTCATTCGCATTATTAAATTTATTCATTAAAATGTGTATTTAATGAATGCCACTATTTAATCTCTCTCTCTCTCTCTCTCTCTCTCTCTCTCTCTCTCTCTCTCTCTCTCTCTCTCTCTCTCTCTCTCTCTCTCTTCTCTCTCTCATTTTTACAAAATTATAACTGGTTGGTATACCTGGGCAATAATTAATGTAAAGAGAGTACTGATAAAAAATATTTTTCGTATCTCCGCGAAATATGAATGATGATAAGGCCATAAGCCAAGTATCTCAAGAATTATTCGATTAATCTTGTATTCTTCTGTCGCACACATCTTATACGGGAGCTACGACACAACTGACATAGATCTTTCCATTCTATGTTTTTTTTTTCAAAATTGCTCATGAATTGTAAATGATCAATATTATAGCACATAATTATACTAAAATGGTAGCTATAGCTTTCTAACGGTGCGAGGTAATGCATTCATGACATAGGCAAAAGCAAATTAGCCGAAATTACTTCAATATGTAATTGAGAATATGTTCCTTTAAAACTTATAAGATGGAAAACTGTTTTGCGCAAACGCAGTCATGACTTCTTTTCCTCCAGTAAGAAAAAAAGTTTCAGTTCTTGTCGGTGCATCGTAGGAAGCGTTACTCACTTCATATTAGATTGTACAGTGTAGAGCGCGCGTATTTATGATATTACCTTCCTATTTCAAATAGTACACATGCGTATAAAATGCACGTCATAATTGTCGTAGCTGTGCCAAATATTGTGATCATTGCTATGAAAATAGTTATGATGTCGTGCAATAACATAATAAATGTATTTTTCTTAGTTGACAAAGTATTTCGTCATTACGATAAGTTGAGAGACATTTAATTATTTAATAGTATTATAATATCAAAAATTACCGGCAAAAATTGAATTATTGCGCAACAAATGATAAAAAACGTTAAATTTTAGTCTTTTAATTTTGATCCAATAATGTGAATTATTCCGAAAAGAATAAGTTTTAATTTACGCTCAAATATATCCTTTGCCTTAATTAAAAAGTTGTTTGCGCCTGACATTTGACTCTTACTTATTGTTAGTGTCATTTTTATTTCGATTTGATTATATTCTTCAGAGCGTTTTTAATTGTACTGTTTCATTAAAAGTAATTAAACAATTTGTGAGAGAAATAATGTATGACGTTTATACTATCAGAGACAAACGCGCACATGCACGCAAGAACGCACGCAAACACGCGTGCACGCATTCTCATTGAGAGAAATAATTGGTGGAGAGAAATAACTTTATTCTCGATGCATTTACATGGCGGCACATATATTCTATGATATGTATAGAGATCCTTCTTATTTATCAAAGATTGTATTGATCAAATTTAATTAAGAAATTATTCTAATGCGTTAACATGCGCAAGTTTAACAATATACTGCATTCCTATCGTGTCAATTTAGTTGAACATAAACGGTAAATCTGCATCAATATACGCCATTAGCTTGGATTATGTGAAAACAAAAAGAATAATAAAATAAAATTATAAGAAATATACAATAAAAAAGATATTAAATTATACAATTACTCGTGAAATAATTGTATTTCGTTCATGGTATTATTTAATAGCCCATCCGTGATTAAAATAAATTATTTCGAAGTTGGATTTATTATTATCGATTTATCATTATCTTCTTTTCAAATCTTATTAGGTTTCTATCCCTTTAAAGATATGCCTATGTATTAACATTGATTTTGTAATATCAAGACTGAAAGAATATATGTATGTTTATATAATAAATATTAAATTCTATAAATTTATTCTATAATTTATATGTACGTATATGTATGCTTATTCCACACGATTATGTTAATTCAAAAATCTATCCGATAAATAATAAATTATCTTCCCTAGTTATTTTCGCGTTATTGTCCCGTAGAATAAATCACTGTGAAATAGGATACTGCTGCATTTATAAGCTGAAAAGACAAATACATTAAATTACTTGTTGAATTTATGTTAATTCGATATTATATTTTGTTTTTAAAAAACTTAATTTTACCGTAGCAAAACCTTCCAAGGAAGCAATAAATGTGTTACCGTATTTTAACTGAACGTTTACCGTTACTTTTTGCATTATAAATAATAACAATTTTTGCGTGTGTAATGGTGCTGCATACCATGTTCCATTATAACTGCAATTTTTAAATGTTGAAGTGAAGTAAGTTGTAAATAAGTTGTAAACTAGCAAAAAAAGTACACTAAAAACATTTTTGTAATATAACTAATATTAAATTAAGTACACATTCATAGAAGTATTAGAAAAATAAACATAATTGATTTATATCGTACTAAGGTTGCTCAGAAAGTAATGCCCTCACATTTTTTTTATCTCCAAAGTATTTATTCAACAGATTCAAAATTTACTCACAATATACATGAATCTTTTTTTTTACATATATTATTTTATATATTATTTTTATATTATATTTTAAATTATTTTTTATATTATTTTTTTACATAATCATCAACTTATATCACTTCTTGTCCTATTTATGTAGCCATATTCTCACTGCTTGAATTACGCTCTCATCTTCAAACATTGTCCGCATCTTTAAGTAGTGCCAAAAAGATGGAAAGAGCCAATTTAATTAAATTTTACGATTGCTTCTCGAGTTTTGAGAGTTGTGTGATGTGCATTTTTGCATTTACGCCGAATTCTTAGGAAATGGCTATGTGAACAAAACAAGAGCTGGTACAGTAAAGGTGTGCAAGCACTTATCGCGCTACCGTAAGGCTGTACAAGTTAATAGGGATTATGTATAAAAAATAATATAAAAAATAATAAAAAATAATATAAAAATAATATAAAAAAATAATATAAAATTAAAATTAAAAAAAAACATTCATGTATATTGTAATAATATATGTAATATATGTAATAGTAATATATGCTGAAGAATATGTATATTGTGAATAAATTTTGAACCTGTTAAAAACATGATAAAAATTTTCTGAGAAAAAAAATATAGGGCATTACTTTTTGAGCAACTCTAGTATTTAAGAGATATTTATGAGAATCAGTATAAATAGTCATAATCTATACAAATATGTATAGTTTTAAAAGCACTATAAAACACGATACTCACGTTGCTTTGAACAGCTTTACTCCATGATCTATTACTATTTGTCCCACATAATTAAAAATGAACATATAAGTTAAATGAATAAAAATCAATGCAGCAATTGTCACCATCTCTATGATATTCGTATTGATTCTTATAATTCGAAGAAACTACGATGAAATGATACTTAAAGAGAAGTCAATTAAGCAAAGTAAAAAGGAAAGATATTGCTTACTTCAAAAAGATTTAAACTTAAAGAGCTGACGCCAATTCCAATCAGAATAGCGAAAAATACCAGAAATTCAGATGTAAAAAATTCAATAAACCTTCAACGAGATATTAAGTATTAGAATTGTTACGTTACTAACAGATAGGCACAAACTTCAATATATTCATTTTTTTGTGCTCCCGTGTGATAAGTAAAAATGTGATTATAATCTCACGTTTAATCTTGACGGTGAACGTTTCGTCCATGTATTTTCAAGAGATATTATATATGTTTTTAAGAATATCAGCATATATTCATCAAACATATTCTTAAAATAAAATGTATATCTTTTTAACATATTCCCAGCTCTTAAACGTACTAGATACTTAATTTTAAATTAATTTTCATCAAATTTTATTTGTTAGTTTACTTAATGCAAAAATACATTCATAAACCATTTATAGTATTAAACGTGTGGTAATAATATAACTTCAAAATATAAATAAACCGCTTTTAATGGATAAAAAATAAATATAGAGTGCAAAAAAGTTTTATAGCAATAAAAAAAAAATACTGACTCGATGGCCCTTCGATGCATAGTAACCGCATGTATAATCCTCTGATAAAGGAGATATTCTCTTGTAGGACTAGAAATTGCTAATATACTCCGTTCAATCGCGTTCTCCATACGATAGCTGTATAAATCTATTTAGACATATTTCAATTTCAAAAACAGAGATAAGCGCAATTAACAGTACCTTGCGATATTAAGCAGCGCACATGTGTGTAGAATGTAGGTTATTATTATCATAGTAACGCTACACAATACGGTTATTGCTATAGTTACGGCTAGTATATAATGTACCAATATAGCATACATATATTTTTCTTGGTCGACAAAATATTCCGTGATGAGGACAGGGTGACGTAAACGTGATTCATTCAACGGTAATGCGATATCAAGAATTAGCGGTAAAAATTGCAATATTGTGTACATGATTAATCCAAAACAGCAAAAGCCTGAGAAAAATCTAATTTATGTTTAAGTCTATATTTTATATCTAAATATATATAAATAATTCAAACAACATATCGAAGATAAATTCAAACATTCTTTGTCTTGTTAAATGCAAAGATTTCCAAAAAAGTTATATAAAAATATATTAATATTATAACGTACTGTGCATACACATATATTGATATTATATCTTTGTTACAAATTATGTCACTATATGTATATAACACGGTAACGTACTACTATTCTTACCCATCAGCATTATTGCAAGAAATCTCGCGATATAAGAATATTTCTCTATAATTTCTATTTCCTGTTTATCTTTCAACATTCTCCAGTTGTCTCGGATTCGCATCAGTATTTGTTTCACCTGTTTATTCCTTTGATTTTAATATCATTCCTTATATTAAAATACATTTTATTGGATCAATGTAACAATATGTTAGAAAAGATTGTTTTAATTGGACTTACAGTGTCTACTCGTATAATAAAAATGCAATACTTAACAAAGCAGAATAGACAAGGCAAGATATATGAGAGACTCCTGATGAGAAAGTTCGTACTGTACTGCATTGTGATGAATGCTAATAACTAAAAACAATATTTAAAAAATATAATAATAAATCACTTTTATTTAATACTAAAATGTTTTGCATGCGCTGAATTGTTCTATTAAAAAAATAATTTTAGATTATCTAAATTAATTTACATAACTCATTATAATATATAATTAATAATAAAATTATTTGATCAAATTTTTAGAATTCTACATTATAATAAATGTCTTTTATTTTTTAGAAATATTTTTCATGTGTAAAATATTGTGTAAAAAATCTTATTTTATATGTTTTATTTGCATTATTAAATTTATTCACTAAAATGTATTTAATAAATGTCACTACTAAATTGTTGCATCGTTTCTACAAAAATTATAAATGCTTGGTGTACCTGAACAATAATTAATGCCGAAAGAATACTGACAAAAAACACTTTTCGTATCTCCGCGAAATACGATTGTTGATAAGGCCATAAGCCAAGTATTTCAAGAATTAATCGATTAATCTTATATTCTTCGGTCGCGTACATCTTATACGAGAGCTGCGACACAACTGGTGGTATAGACCTTTCTATTCTAGCATAATTTTTCTTCAAAATTGCTTATGAATTGTAAATAAATCGATATTATAGCATATAGTTATACTAAAATGATGGTTATAGCTTTCTAATAGTGAGAAATAATACATTCAAGATATAAGCGAAAGCAAATTAGCCGAAATTACTCTCATTACGTAAATGAGAGTATATGTTTCTTTAAAACTTATAAGACTGAAAATTGTTATGCGCAAACGCAATCATGACTTTTTTTTCTCTAGTAAGAAAAGAGTTTCAGTTCTTGTTGGTGCATCGTAGGAAGCGTTACTCACTTCATATTGAATTATACAATGTAGATGTAGAGCGTGCATATTTATAACATTACCCTGTTATTTCAAATAATGCACATGTGTACAAAACTGTATGTCATAATTGCCGCAGCTATGTCAAACATTGTGATCATTGTGATGAAAGTATTTATGATTTCGTGCAATAACATAACAAATATATTTTTCTTGATTAACAAAGTATTCCGTTATTATGACAAGGCTGTGACTCATTCAATCGTATTATAATATCAAGAATTACCGGCAAAAATTGAAGTATTGCGCAAAAAAATGCGACTAATGCAAAAAAAATGTTAAAGTTTAATCTCTTAATTTTAATCCAACAAATAAAAATTATTTCGAAAAGAATAAGTTTTAAATTGTGCTCTAACACATCCTTTGACTTAATTAAAAAGTGTTTATGCCTGATCTGCGCTTGGCTCTTATGTATTAGTGTCATTTCTTATTTCGATTTGATTATATTCTTGAGAGTGTTTATAATAGTATTGTTTAATTAAAAGCAATTTAAAAAAGTTATGTGCGAGAAATCATGTATGATGTCTATACTAGCACATACACGCGTATACGCAAACACACACATGCACGCAAGAACGCATGCATGCACGCAAGAACGCATGCATGTACGCGCGATAATATTGTTTAATTTTAGTCTATAATATGTATAGACCCCCTTATATATCAAAGATTCTGCTGATAAAAGTTAACGAAATGAATCTATTGCATTAATATGTAGGTACCAGTTTAACAATACATTGCATTCCTATTGTGTCGATTGAAAAGTCAAAAGTTGAACATAAAAACGGCATTTCGATGTTTGAATATCGATAGCTTGCTCTTAAATTCGATTAGGCTTCTATCAATCTCTTTGAAGATGTGCCTATTTATTAACATTGTTTGATAATACAAGTATAAAAGAATATATGTTTATATATTAAATTTCAAAAATTGCAGACATGTATTTATATGCGTATGCTTGTTGAGTATAATTATATTAATTTAAAAATCTGTTTGATAAATAATAAATTAAACTTTTTAGTTATTTTCGCGTTATTGTTGTAGAATAAATCACTGTTAAGTAGGATACTGCCGTATTCACGAGCTGAAAAGACACATTAAAGTGCTGGTTAAATCTATGTTAATTCGATATTATATTTTGTTTTTAAAAAAAGCTCTTAATTTTACCATAGCAAAACCTTCCAAGGAAGCAGTGAATACGCTTCCATATCCTAAATTAATGTTTGCCGTTACTTTTTGCATTATAAATAATAACAATTTTTGCGTATGTAATGGTGCTGCATACCACATTCCATTATAACTGCAATTATTAAACGTTGAAGTAAAATAAATTGTAAACTAGTAAAAAAGTACGCTAAAAACATTTTTTACGATTAATGTTAAATTAATTGCATATTCAAAAGTATTAGAAAAGTATATATAATCGATTTAAACTAAAAAGGGATATATGAAATCTATATGAGAATCGATGTAAATAATCGTAATTTATATAAATATGGTTTTAAAAAAATAACTTACTAACAATAAAACACGATACTCACGGTGCTTTGAACATCTCTATTCCATGATCTATTACTATTTGTCCCGCGTAATTACCAATGAACATATAAGTCAAATGAATAAAAATTATTAAAGTTAGTATCAATATCTCTATGATATCATTCGTACTCATTGTTATCAATCGAAGAAACTACAACGAAATGAAAACTTAAAGAGAAGTCAATTAAACAAAGTACAATAGATAAGAAAGAGTCCTGCTCTTACTTGAAAAAGATTTAAACTTAAAGAGGTGACGCCAATTACGATCAGAATAGCCAATAATGTCATAAATTCGGATGCAAAAAATTTTATAAACCTTCAACAAAATGTTAAGTATTAAAACTGTTACCTTACCAATATAGAGAAGCGCAAACTTCGATATATTCATTCTTCTGTCGTATGATAAATAAATTTAATTCTGACCTCACGTTTAATCCTGGCGGTAATTGTTTAATTCCGTATTTTAAAGCGATATAATGTTTTTAAGAATTTAATATTCATCATGCACATTCTTAAAATATGTAAATTAAAAATCTTTAACGTACCTCCAGTTCTTAAATGTATTTAATTTTAAATTAATTTTCATCAAATTTTATTTGTTATAGTTTACTTAATGTAAAAATAAATATTAATAAACCATTTAATATTAAACGTGTGCCATGGTAATAATACGATTTTAAAATAAATCAATCACTTTTAGTCGATAAATAAAGACAGGATACACACAAAAGTTTTATATAGCAATAAAAAATACAAATACTGACTCGATGGCCCTTCGATGCATAGTAACCGCATGTATAATCCTCTGATAAAGGAGATACTCTCTTGTAGGACTTGAAATTGCTAATATACTCCGTTCAATCGCGTTCTCCATACGATGGCTGTATAAATCTATTTAGGCATATTTCAATTTCAAAAACAGAGATAAGCGCAATTAACAGTACCTTGCGATAGTAAGTAGCGCACATGTGTGGAGAAGGTATGTCAAGATTGTCGTACTAATGCTGCATAATACGGATATACCTATGGATATGGCTAATATATAATGCAACAATATAGCGAATATATATTTTTCTTGATTGACAAAATATTCCGTGATAATGATAGGTCGACGAAAACGTGATTCGTTCAATGGTAATACAATATCAAGGATTGGTGGTAAAAATTGTAATATTGTGTATATGATTAATCCAAAGCAGCACAAGCTTGAGAAAAATCTAATTTATATCTAAATAGGTAAATAATTAAAAAAACATATCAAAAATACATTTAAATATTCTTTGTCTTGTTAATTGAACAGACTCAAAAAAGCTGTATAAAAGATTGATATTATACATACCGCATATACTTTAATATTTATATTTTCTTTATCACAAACTATAATATCACTGTATATATGACGCGGTAACATTACTAATCTTACCTAAAAGAATAATTGTGCAATATCTCGCGATATAAGAATATTCTTCTATAATATCAATTTCCAGCTTATCTTTCAATATTCTCCAGTTGTCTCGGTTCTGCTCTAGCATTTGCTTCACCTATTTATTTCATTTGAAATATCATTCCTTATATTAAAATATATTTTATTATATCAGTATTATAATATGTTTGAAAGGATTATTTTAATTGAACTTACAGTGTTTGGTCGTATAATAAAAATGCAATACAGCACAATGGAGAAAAAAACAGGCAAAACGAATGAAAGAATCTTGAGGAGAAGATTCGTACTATACTGCGTTGTGATGAATACAAATAACTAAGAACAATATTCAAGAGATATAATAATAAAAAATAATTAAAAAAATTAAAAAGTTTCTACTTATTACTAAAATATATTTTACACAAGTTAAATTTGTATTTTATTTAAAAAATGAATCTAGATTAGGTAAATTAAAAACTTACATAACTAATTTATTATACATATAATTATTAATAAAATTTCATTTATATTTATATAATAAATAGTTTTTGTTTTTTAAAAAAGTTTTAAGTTTTTTAGTTTAAATTATCTGTATACATATATATATATATATATTAAGATTAAGATTAATAAAGCGTAATGTTATTAATTTTACGATCTTCCAAATCGATTTTATCGAACACAAATAATTTATTATAAAAAATTTTATTTTACATGTCTTATTCGTGTAATTAAAATTATTTATCAAAATGTGTATTTCGTGTCACTATTTAATTATTTTTACAAAAGTTATAAGTGCAGCTTAATATACCTGAACAAGCATAAATGACGAAAGAATGCTAACACAAAAAACTTTTTGTATGCCCGCAAAATACAATTGTTGATAAGGCCATAAGCCAATTATTTTAAGAATTACTCGATTGATCTTGCATTCTTCTGTTGCGTGCATCTTATACGAGAGCTGCGACACAACTGACATAGACCTTTCCATTCTAATGTTTTTTTCAAAATTGCTCATGAATTATAAATGATCAATATTATAGCACATAATTATACTAAAATGGTAGCTATAGCTTTCTAACGGTGCGAGGTAATACATTCATGACATAGACGAAAGCATATTAGATAAAATTACCTTAATATGCAATTGAGTATTCCTTTAAAATTTATGACTAAAAATTGTCTTGCGCAAACGCAGTCATGACTTCTTTTCTTCAACCAAAAAAAAAAGTTTTAGTTCTTGTCGGTGCATCACAGGAAGCATTACTTACTTTATATTAAATTATACGGTGCGGAGTGCGAATTATATTTAAAAAAACTTTAGACAAATTCATTTATTCGTTATTATTATATATATATCTAGTCTATAATTTCCCATTTTTATTATTGCGTTATATTTTGTTAAGAAAGTTATAAGCAAAAATGCTAAAAAAACTCCAAATTTTCATGTACAGACTAAGTGAGTTTGACCGATTTATTTATTATAATATGTGTGCTAATTAAAATAAATATTTATATAAGATATGTTTATATATTATTATCTAATATATATATAATTTGAAAAAATGTACAATAATAATAATAATAACAATAACATATTACACTTATTATTAAATATTGTAAAAAAGACAAATTAAAAATATTAAAGAAAAAATGTAAATTATTTAATCTGATTAATGAGCTTATTGAGGCACCTATTTTTCTCTGTGGATTATCTATTTATTAGTATTGTATAATTTTATATTGTATAATTATTATCAAGAGTGCAATAATATACATTTATTTAGTACATTACTTTAGTACATTATTATATTCATCAAATTTATAATGTACACATATTTATGCTAATTATATTTATTTGAAATAAATCCCGAGTGGTGATGAATTTTCCTTGTCGACTTATGTCGTAGAATACATTACCATAAAATAAGATATTGCTGTATTAGTGAGCTGAAAAAGACACATTAACTGCTTCTAAAATCCATATTAATTCGTTTTTTATTAGAAAAAAATTTTTAATTTTACCGTAGCAAAACCTTCTAAAGATGCAATAAATATGGTGCCACATCCTACAGTGACATTTATCATTCCCCTTCGCATTATAAATAATAATAATTTCTGTGTATGCAACGGTGCTGCATACCACAGTCCATTATAACTGCAATTTTAAAATGTTAAATGCTTAAAAAATTCTTGTTTTAATGTTAAAATCAGAGCCGTGTAGACTAGCAATAAGTCGTTTTCATCTTATCATTAACGTTAAATTGATTGCATTTTTAATCAGAATAATATGTATGATATATCCTACACATACATATATGCATGTGTTTAGAAAATGTGTGTGTATGTTTAAGAAAAATAGATTTATATAAATATAAATATAACTTTTCTAAAGTGTTATAAAATATGATACTCACGTTGTTTTAAACAGTTTTATTCCATGATCTGTTATTTCTTGTCCGGCATAATTAGCGAAGAACAAATATGTCAAATGAATAATTATTGACACAGCGAATAAAAATATCTCATTCGTATTGTTTGTTAATGCCATCAATTGAAGAAACTATGATGCATTGTTATTTAATAATCAGTCAATTATGCAAAATAAAGATGGAAAGAAAGAGTGGGAGGAGCGAAAGATATTGCTTACTTGTAAAAGATTGAAACTTAAAGAGCTGACGCCAACTGTGATCAGAATAGCGTATGATATCATAAAAGTAGATGTTAAAAACTCGGTAAACCTTTAATGAGGAGCTAGATACTGGAACTATTATTGATATAACTAGTGCAAACTACAAAATTTATTCATTTATGGTAACTATTATGTTTATAATAACTGTCGTGCAATAAATGTATTCCACATATATTGTATATTATATAACCACACATTTAATTGAAGACTGATTATGAGTTATTATGTTTGACAAAGAAATGTTTTAAAACTAATGCGATTAAAATTAATTATGTTACTAAAATAAAATATTTATTTCAATTAACGTAATTATAATTACGTAAATTTAATTCCTAAGTATAATCAATTTTAAATTTTAATTAATTTGTAACTTAAGTTAAATTTAATATATCAAAAAGAATATTACACATTAAATGTGTGATGGGTATAAGGTTCCGTCAATTTGAATTGATAAGAAATGATAAAAAAAGATAGGACGTTACATAAAATGTTATAATATAGATATAAAAATATTTACTCGATGGCTCTTCGATGTATAGTAATCGCATGTACAATCTTGTGGCGAAGGAGATATTCTTTTCTAGGACTAGGGATCGCTAACACATTTTTCTCAATCGCGTTCTCTATTCGATAACTATATGAATCAATTAGATTGAAACAAATGTTCAAGGAATATAAGCGCATTTATGACATTACCTTGCTACTTCAAATAATGCACATGCGTGCAAAATGTACATCATTATTGTCGTAGCTGTGCCAATCACTGTGATCATTGCTATGAAGGCGGATATGATCTCGTGCAATAACATAGCGTAAATATATTTCTCTTGGTTAACAAAGTATTCTGTTATTACGATAAGTTGACAGGGTCGTGACTCGTTCAATGGTATTATAATATCAAAGATTATCGGCAAAAATTGAAGTATTAAGAAGCAAAATGAGGCTAATAAGCAAAGTGCTAAAAAACGTAAAGTTATTAGTCTCTTTATTTTGATCCAACCATGTAAATTATTTATAAAAAAAAATTATTTTTTTATGTTGTGCGCAAACACATCCTTTGTCTTAATTAGGCGTTTGCGCCTTATCTATGTTTGACTTTTAATATCATCTTTATTACGATTTGATTATATTCTTGAGAGCATTTATAATTATATTAAAAACAAAACTTAAAATAAAAAAACGAGAAATAATATATCTATATACTTCCACACACACACACGCGCGCGCGCGCGCGCACGCGTGTGCATGTGTGTATATATAGGTATATAATTATAGAATAATTATATTAGTATATTCTTTTGTACCCATCACAGTAATCGTGAAAAGTCTGGAGTTGCAAGCGTATTTCTCTACAATATCAATTTCTAATTTATTTTCCAACAATCTCCAATCATTTCGGATTTGCTCCAAAATTTGCTTGACCTGTTTATTACATTTTCTCTATTAATAGTTAAAATATAATTTACTTTACAAATGTTATAAGGAAACATTTGAATGAACGATTCATCTTGTTCGACTTACACGATCTGCGTGAATGATAAACATGCCATACTTTATAGTGCAAAAAAGAGTAGGGAAGACGAAAGAGAGAATCTTGAAGAGAAGATTTATATTGTATTGGGTTGTAATGAATACCAGCAACTGTGTACGAACAACGTTTAAGATATATTAGAGTATGTTTCATATATAAAACTCGTTTTATTATATGATAAATTAGAAATTTTCTTAAAGCATTTGTTTACAAAGTATAAAAAAAAAAAGATAAATCAACCCTTATTCATATATATTATTTTATAATAATTTTTTATTAATTTGAAAAATTTTTTAAATTATTAAAAATTTATTAGAAAATAGTAATATATATAAAGGATTTTTCTTCTCAAATATTTTATAAAAAAACGCCTGAAGAACATTTTTAATTTATTGTGTAATAAAACAAATTATATATATATATATATATATATATATATATATATATACACACACGATACAAAACTCTTTTTTTGAAAATGCGACATATTACCAAGAAAAAACATTCCAAAAATATTATTTATTCTTTTTGACGTTTATCATGATTTTTCGTTTTTTGAAAATTTATATAAAATAACTTAGAATTTATATAACAAAAACTTTTATTATATAATATTACTGATATAAAAAATTATAGATTATATAGAAAATAAGAAGAAAAGACATTGTGAAAGAAATTGAAATAAAATATCTATTAATATGCGTTTAACGAATGCTACTATTCAATTCACAAAAATTAGAAATGTGACTGGATGTATACCTGAGCGAGAATTAATGTCAAAAGAGCACTAGCAAACAACATTTTATGTATTTGCACGAAATACGACTGCTGATAAGGCCATAAGCCAAGCGCCTTAAGAATTACTCGATTGATCTTATAATAACGTTCTTCTATCGCATGCATCTTGTACGAGAATTGCGACACAACTGTGGTACAAATTTTTATGATTTTCGCAATATTTCTCTCGACTTTTTCTATGAATTTTAAACGATCGATACCCTCGCACGAAAAATAGCTATAGAAATAATTATATCAAACAACGGGACAAAAGTGGAAAACAAATTGGTCTAAATTATTTCAATTTGTAATAGAGCGATGTTTATATAAAATGTGTTGAGAATATTCTTGCGCAAGCGTAGTTATGACTTTTTCCTTCTTGATCAGAAAAAGTTTTAGTTCCTTCCCGTGCATTGCATTGGAGAAAATGTTATCGCTTTGCAGCGAAATATAGTATAGAATGGAGTGTGAACAAACTATGCAAACATTTATTCATTATTATTCGTAATATATTGACAATTAATACGTGTTGTGTGTATATGTGTGTGTTTACCCTTCTTCTTTCTTTATTATACGTTTTTTAAATTCAATGAAGAAAGCTAATATTACAATTTTTATACAAAAGAGCTTATTTGATCTATTTGATATGCATAAAAGAAGTAGATGTTTTTGACAAGATTTTTAATAAAGTTTACGTTATATAAAGTATATAATATTTTATATAAACGAAAATTCTCTCTTTATAATTCATATATAAATATCTTTTAAAATTGATTTTAATACAAAGTTTTAATTGCAACAAAATAAATAATATTCTATTATATATTTAATTTAAAAAAAATTGTGTGTGTAAAACATATTCATATATTGTTTTCAATAGCTTCATCACATAATTTATTATTATTTGACCGCCATAATTAATGGCAAATATATGGTTAAAATGCATAAAAATTAACATACAGCGAATAGATGCCTCATCGATATTGTTTTTTAATGTCCATTTAAGAAATTATGACAAAATATTATTCAATGAGCAGTTTTGATAGGTTTGTTGTTTGTTCGGCCAAATATAGTATACGTATTAAAATATTTATATGCAGTTTTTAACTGCAATGTATAATAGATAGTATATAGATTTCATTTAAGGAAATTATAAAATGTATAATGCAAAAATAACAGATGTTTTTGCAGTATTTTTCTTTTTTTTTTTTTTTTACATAAGACAAATATATGACAAAACTACGATGTAATTTATACTTTTTAAAAAAATTGTTTTTTCTTAATGCAATTTTATACACATTTATACTTTACTCACTGTAGAAGTACACGCAGCATTCAGGTCCGATAATATCTCTGTGCATACTTACCTGAAAATAAAAAAAATCGTGTATTAGTGATAATATTTTTAATAAAATAAGATTATATTTTATAATTATATATATATATATATATATATATATATACATATACATATATGTATGTATATATTACAAAATATTCAATTGCTATAATAATAAAATAAAAAATAATGTAAACATGAATTTCCTTGAAGTCTCTTGTATATTATAAATGAATTAGATGTAATTTCAATGCTTTTTTATATATATATTTTATTTAAACATTTTAATACCTTTTATATTGAGTTCTGTTCGAAACGATTGTGATTGGTAAATATCGCCGAGAATAAACGGTTACTTTTTTATTATTATACGATTGCATGAGAATGATGTGTAATGCATCAGTTACTATGCGACTCCCTTTAGTTTGCGTGAAAAAACGTGCGTGTGAAAAAACATAAGGACTACGTAGTTCTTACGTTTTTCACACGCAAGCTAATAAAGGTGCAAATTATTTCAATTGCTGGGTCTAGAAAAAAGGTTCTTTTTTTAGCTAGCACATATGATGATGTTCTCACATTTATTTTCACTATGAAATTAATGTAAATGTAATCATATATTATTTTCACTCCTTACCCTTACAACCTTAGTACCTAACATATATTTATCAGTTGAATGTTGTTGTGACATTTTTGAATATTACATTAGATATTAGTTAATTATAATATATAGTAAATATCGGATGTTATCTTTATGTAATCGGTTTAAATGTTAATGCTACAAAAACAGAAAATTTAACTTTTTAATGTACACTTCATATATTTCAGCAATTTTCTTTATTTTATTTTATTAATATTAATGTAACTGTTCTCTCTTTCTCTCTCATTTTCCTTTCATGATGTATATACAATATTACGATAACCTAATAATATCGGCTGACAAGCTTCAAATGGATGGCATTAATTACAACACCTAGCATATCAAAACAGAGCTGCTAGTTGATCGCTTTCACGTTAAATTTATGCAAATTAGCTACAACTTTCTTTGTGATGGTGCATGCTATCAATGCACAGAATAAATTACCACGAAATAAGACTGTGACAAGCTGGTAAGCTATAATATAAAGTGTTGCATCGTTGCTCAAAGTTATATCAGATTATCAGTACATTTACACTATTTCGAATGATGTGATAACTATACTGCTGGAAAATGTTTTTTTTTTTCACATTTTTCAGTATCGCGAACATTATATTTACATGCATATAACGAGATGCAGTACATGCGATATATTTAATAAAATCGCATTATTTACATATGTTTTCTATTTAATTGAGAATATTATAAGAGATTTAAGTTAATCAAAATATATCGCTATATTGCGTTCATTTATCTCTCTCTCATCGTACCCACGAATAAATAGATAAAGCAAATCAATAATAAGCATTGAAAGCGTTTACTAAAAACTTATTTGATTTATAATATTTATAGATTAGTATGTGATTTCTCTCTTAAGAATCTCATTTGCAGAGACAAAAATGCTTGGATAATTTTGTTGTTGGTAGAGGCAATGATTTGCCTGAGAATGAAATAAAACTGAATGAGAAAGTAAACACTATGTACAGTACGACATAATCAAAAAAGATTTATTAATATAATAATATTTGTAAATAAAATAAAGTCTGTCTTTTTAATAGCAAATAATCTTTTTATATCCATATCGAATTATTTTACACGATTTGGTTTTGAAAATAACAATCATCTCTTCGAATAGAGAACACTACCCAGCTGCTACTGTTCTGCTTCTTTTACGAATTTCATTGTTGCACAGAATAAATTACCGTGAAGTAAGATAGTGACATGCTCGCAAGCTGAAATAAATTTATTATTTTAAGATAAACTAGAAATAAAGTTTATTATCAAGCTGGCAACCTAAGTTACCGTAGTAAAATTTTCCAAGGACACCGAATAAATGCCGCCAATGACGAATTTGCAAGAATTCATACTTTTTTGCATCATGAACAGCAGCAGTTTTTGCATTTGTACAGGCGCCGTATACCATTGTGTATCATATCTAAAAGTTTATAATATTTCATGTACTATATGAGTCAAAAAAGTATTTTTTTTATTGCGCGTTCACAGAAATGGAAATACAATGTTAAAAATATGCTTGTTAACTTTGATAATTCTTCATTATTTGTCAATAGTCATGCCAATTTTCATTAATAATATTTGTAATAAAGTTTCAATAATTTGCAAACAATTTTAACGCGAAATAGTAAAGTTACATAGCATAGAAATAGTATTACTAAAATTTTTAAACAGACAATTCTTACGTTTTTTTACAAATTCCGATACTATTGTCTGTGATTTTCTGTCCCATATAATTGCATACAAACATATAGTAAAAGTGGCCGACTACAAATATCATGAATGATGCGAAATTTTCTCTTTGATCTGATGTAACGGCAATTTGAAAAAGCTGAAATATCAAGAAATTAAACTTGCTTTTTAACTTCTAAATTTCTCTATAACGCTAATCTGATATTAAAGTAAGTGCACACACAGTAAGAGCAGTGTGATTAACATACAATGTACGAACATATAAATTTATCATTTACTTACGCGAAATAAGTTGATACTTAAGGAAGCTACTCCCAGAATAATTAGAAAAAAATAGGATACAGTAAATGTAGACGATACGTATTCAAAAAACCTTAAAAATAAAGAAATTGTATGTGCGTCTCACAGAGAGTAATTTTAATAGATATTTGCAAAATTTTATAATTTGATAAAATTCTGTACACAATCCCCACAAATAAGTTAAAATTATAAAGATAAAGAAAAAAATTGGAATATTTAGTGACAATAAAATAAAACAGTATAATTATTTATAAATTATACAACATATATATATATACAATATATATATATATATATATAAATATATATATATAATAATGTGTAATAATTAAAAAGAATAAAATCATGCAAATTGAATCGTAAGAGTTTATATGATTGTGCTATTATTTGTATTGTAATAATGCTAATACTGTCGATGTGCAAGTTACCAACTCGATGGCTCTCTGATGAATCTCTACAGCATTAATTATTTTCATACGAATTGCATTTTCCCTATTCAATGTAGACAATATTGGCATATTCTCATCCAATGCATGTTCTATTCGATAACTATAACAATCGAAAATGTGAAATGGATATAGATGTAATTGTTAGAATGATTCTTTTTAGCCATTTAAGCCCTCATTATATAACTTGTTTTACCCGGTTATTTCGAACATGCCGCAAATATGATAAACATATGCAAAGAACAAAGTCTCCGTGCTTATGACGGTCACAATTCCTATGATAATCGTTACGTTTGTATGCAATAATAGCGGATAAAAATATTTTTGTTGATCGAGAAAGTATTCCGATAAATACGGAAGATGCCGCGTACGGGATTCGTTTAGCGGCGCTACGACATCGAGAATGACTGGCAAAACCGGCATTAGAATGAAACCAATAGTACCAGGATAAACTAGGCCTAAAATTATCAAATATCTCAAATTATATCATGAACGAGAAAGTCATTCACAAACGAAATATTTCTATTCCATATAATTTATGCATTTTGATCCTGCATTTCCTACCCGCGAATGCGTATAGATGTCTTCTTCCAGATTTGGCATGTTTTTTTATTATTTCGACTTCCTGCTCATCTTTTAATGTATTCCAATCATTTCGAATATGTTCCATTAATTCCCGGATCTACTTCAGGCATTATGAATATTATCAAAAAGTTCAGATCGTCTGTGATAATGAGTCAGCGAATTAATTTCTCATGTATAATAATTTAAATACCTTATATACCTTTTGAGATTGTATGTAAAAGATAATATATTTTACAAGATAAATCACGGAAGGAATAGTGAACGACAGAATAGTCAATGCAAGTTCAAGATTATATTCCATTGTAAATAGTTTCAACAACTAAAACCAAGTATATAAATTATCAAACTGTCAAAACACTTTCTTCCTTTATCGATTAAGAGTGGGATGCACTTTTTAATTATAAAGAATTAATCTTTTAAATATTTCATTTTTAATCCCTTAAAAATGTGATTAATTTTTAATTTTTGTATAATTTTACTATATTTTTCAGAAAATCTTTATTCGATACTATTTAGAATATATTGCTAATGCTCGTTTTATATTTGCAACATTTGTTTTCATCCATTTCTTGCATTTAAATGAAAAAAATCAAGAGATGTGATAATGTCAAATAAATATATAAATATAAAAATATATTAAATATATTAAAAATATATAAAAAAAGATTCTATATTTCAACAAAATAATTTTGATATGAGAAAGACTAAAAGTTGTCTTAAATTATTATAACAAATTATACACATTTTAAATTTATTAATGTTATTACAAAAGGCGTCCAAATATAATTTTTAATATAATAAAGTTTACAAAATAACTGATATTTTATAAGTGATACATTCATGAAAACGTTATATGTATCGAAACAAATTGTTATATGTATGAAAACAATCGAGCAATATTAATCAATTTAAATAAAATGTAAATGTTATCGTTTGAAAAGCGATCATAGTTGCTTTAAGCTATGACATATAAATTAAGAATATATTTTATTTAAAGTTATAGAGAAGAGGACGATGTATAGGCTGTTAATTATATTCCATTTATATTTACTTAATATATAAGCTCTCTTTTTTAATGTATTATTTACCTGAGTGACTGTTGAAGATATAAGTAAAAGGATACAAAAAATCGCATGGATTTGTTTGAGAAATGATTTGTCATATGGCCACAAACTAAGCGATAATAAGGAAAGCCGATACAGTTTATAATATGGATATCCAAGAAATTCCATTTCTCTTCAAAGTTTGTCGCACGACTGTCTATAAGACACTCTGGCACCCTTTGTTTCAGCGATATTTAATAGAACCTTTCATAAGGGATATTATTTTTGAAAAGTTTCCCTCTACGACTTCAAACATTATCCAATCTCACTGAATTAATATTCAGTGTAAAAGCGAGAAAAAAAGTCAGAAAAATAAAAATTACTTTTAGGACAATAAGAAGAGTCGCCGGTATCGGCAATTATGTAAATTATGCGGTATTTTATTCTATATACCATGGACTTTTATATCAAAGTGTTTCTCTCTCTCAATATTTTCTCCCACTTCACTTGTTGCCTACGCAAGCGCAGTTATTGTTACCCTCCATTCGACTTGATCCGATTATCAGTATTATTTTGTTTGTCGTACAATACATTTCATGAATTTATTCGTGAGACACATAGAGATGGCTCTCTATGCAAACATTAACACTTACAAAATTACAAATATTTAAAAATACCCTCGATTAATATAGCGTATGCATTGGGGGAATAAAAAATAAGAATTAAAGTGATTAAAACATTTATATTTAGTAAGTATATAGAAAATAGATTGCAATATTTCGTGATATCTCGTAACTGTGTGGAATATTATAAAAACTAAAAGTTTGAATCCGTATCGTGCATTACTAGTAATTGAAATTTATCCCTTTGCACAATACACTGATTGCGAAGAATTCTTATTCAGAACGTCATCGTGTTGAATAAATTACCATAAAGTAGGATAAAGATGTATTTATAATCTAGAACAAGAAGATCATCCACGGAGAGAATTATATTTTTGTTGAAAATAATGCCAAAAATAATTACCGTGGCAAAATTTTCTAACGACGCAATATAGATACCACCTACAAGTAGCATACAATTTTTCGAACTCCTTTGCATTATAAATAATATCAATTTCTGCACGTGCAACGGCATCATGTGCCACTTGCAATTATATCTGAAAATATTAATGGTAATATACTAATATTATGTGCGCGTACGTCTCTATTAAATTAGAATTATAAAAATTACAATTAAAGTTTCAATTCTTATAATAATACATGATAATACAAATATATATATTTTAAGTAATAAAAAAGATTGTGTGCAGTGCAATATACGTATATAACAATATGCAATGCAATTTTAATAAAATTTTAATATTTTATTTATGTGCAATGCAAAATAAACTGGAAGTATAGCATGATTCTCAAATCGTGTATTCATCGTGTATTAATCATAGACATTGATCTCTCTAGTAACTTACGTTCTTGATAAAAAATCGTTACTGTGATTCAACACTTTTTGTCCCAAATAAGTAAAACAAAAAAAATAAAACAAATGAACACAAACACATGTTATGTTTACGATATTTTTAATAAATCCCTGTGTGATTACCGCCTAAAAAAAGACAAAAAATTTCACATGTAGAAAAAATGTTTCGCTGAACACGCGTCCGTTTATACAATACGATCAATACCCACAAAAATTTATATCGCTTTAAATGTATATATGTTATTTAAAATTTGTACATTACTAATAGTGATTGTTGTCACAAAAAAGATTGTAAAATAAACGAATCTTACTTACACGATACAGATTAGCAGTTAAAGATGCCACACCGAGTAAAAGTATGGAATTATACATTATCATAAAAGTATCCTTCATAAACTCAAAAAACCTTTAACAACGAGAAAATGTGTTACCTGGATTCCTCGAGAATATATCATTTATATTTAGCTATGTTTGAAATAAAATAAATGAACATCACGAGAGATGAATCGCGAGAAAATTACCACGCAAGTTTAAGTGTGATGAAACATATAAATGATATTTAAATCCTGAATTATGCGATGAGAAACTACCAACTCGATAGCTCGTCTGTGAATGTCGATGGCACTAATTATTTTGGAGCAGCTTATGCAACATTTTGTAGAAATTAAATTTTCTTTTTCGTAATCATCCAAAGCATGTTCAATACGATAGCTAAAACAATAAGGTTATTTAACTAGAAGAAAATTCATCATCGAACGCGACATGATTATTCACAATTAATTCATAAATAATATTCACAAATAATCGATTGTAAAATAATTTTAAGAACACAATTAATACATACATATATCAATACTAATGTTAAAAATACAAAATCAAATACAAAATGTCTCGAAAATGCAATATTTTTTAAGTTAATTTTTTTTTGATAAAGTGAAATTAATCTTACAAGTACAATCAGAAAACACAATTTTTATTACACGCTTTTAATTTTCAACATTAAATATGCTTGTCGTTTAGATATTTATTCTTATTAAAGTAAAATTGATAAAATTAATAAAGAGAAACAAGTTATCTGTTTAGTTATAGATTTGCAGAAAAAGTAAAAAACTTTGAATATGTCGAATTTTTCTTTGCATTAGTTTGTCACTTTTCAATATCTCTTACCTAGCTATTTCAAACATCCCACATGTGTGCTGTATGTATGCTATATATATAGATGTGGTAGACATTAATGTGGAGAAAAGTATAAATATACCCACGACCCAATGCAGAAGAATAGGATAAAAATATTCATCGCTATCAACAAGGTATTCACTTAAAATTAGCAGTTGATGTGGACGAGATTGATTAAGCGGTGCCACAAGATCGAGAAGATTTGGTATCAAATGTACGAAGGTGAAAAATAGCGGACAAATATAGATGACTACTATAATTAATAACAAGAGATTAATATCGTTTGATGTAATAAGATAAAAAATGAAATGATATATAACACACACACACACGCATGCATGCATACATATGTATGTACATGCATATATGTTATATATAAAATTTTCTGAAATTACGTATTCTTAAAAAATTGTGGTGTAATCCGAAGATTTAATACAATAGTTTTTGGTTACTAACAATAAGTAAATTTATATAATATCAACGTTCATCAACTCTTGTGAAATAGCATGATAGTTTTATCATCTTACATGCAAACATCTGTACATAAAGTGTTCCTGCATAAGCGTATCTTTGAATTATTTCATATTCCATTCTACTTTTTAGCGTATTCCAGTCATGTTTTATCATATCCATTAACTTTCTTATCTATGATTGTATACAAAGAACGTTATTTCTATATATACAATAATATGGAATATAAAAAAACAAAAAAGATTTTGTTATGACATCATTATGTTGCTTTATAATACTTAATTTAACTATTCATTAATGTGTAAAGATAAATTTATTCAAAATAAATTAATATAGTTTATTATAATCTCTATATAACTTTCTAAGAACCTAACGAGTTTGCTGATAGATTAAAATGCAATATTAAAGAAATATTCAGAATAATATTGCAAACGATGACTTACCGATTCGATTTTTACGCAAAATGTAACATATTTTATAATGGCAATAAAAAAAGGAATCGTGTATGATAAAGTTTGAAGAAGGAGATCCAAGTTGTAATCGAATGTAGTAAATGTGAGTAACTGGAAGCGTTCCTCGATATAAGGTATATATAATTTTACGCAATAGATAAAAGAAAGTAAAATAAAAAAAATAATAATATACAACAACTCGTATGAGTCGCTAAGTTATTCTTTTTCACTAAAAATAGCAATAATATACCTGTACTATTATGCAAGATATAATGCAAGTTGCACAAGAGAATCTTTGAATTCGAAAAGGCCATGCCTTTTGATACGGCCATAATCCAATAGATGATAACATTACTCGATTAAGAGTATAGTATCGACTACCATCAAAGTCCATCTCTGCGACGCAAGTGACAATGAGAGCAAATTTTCGACACGCAGAAGGGAATAAGATAATTGCAACTGTTTCATTATGCACATATTTCAGTGTGACGAAAAAATATGACAAATTGTTTATAAAAGGGGATAAAGTAGTAATAATGTGGTAGCGTATATTGCCATAGAATATAGCAGTAAATAAGATAATTGAATAAATTACTCTTGAAGATATCGCGTTCTCTTCTTTCACATTATAAAATTTATGCGTAATTTTTCTTATATCTATGCAAAAAGAGTGTGGCGTGAAATATGATACTTTATTAATAAACTATCACTTTCGTAATTTCTTCTTATGACTTTTGCCTAAGATGATAACACAAATATTTTGAAATATCTGTGAATAAACATCTATGATTTTTTCGTCTAATAATAATAAAGGAATACTTAAATGCTAATTTCGGATATAATTAAAATGCTTATGCTGATATAGTTGTTTTGTATAGTAATTAAAAATATGTTTATATTGCAGTTCAAGATAATTCATTGATTCGAAATTAATAAATTGAAATGCGTCTCGCTGCAATATTCATAATTTTTATTAACAGCTTATTAGTTTATATTCTAACTGAATAACTGAACATTTTGATTCAGTGTGCCAAATGCAATTTGATATAGTATTATTCAAACTTGCTAAAGATCTCGATTTGAAATCAGTTTCCAATAAATAATGTGAGTTTCTGATGTCATCGCTATTGTGTTTCCTTTCGTCATCGACTACGTTACATCCGGAGTGAATACAACATCGTAAAGTAAGATACTGATGTACTAATAATCTGAAAAATAATTCTTATTATATCGTTTTTATGTTGCGATATTTGTTATAAAGCTGTTACCGAAGCAAAGCCTTCCATCGATGCGATTAGTATACCGCTAAATATATTAAATGTACACGTCTTCGTTGATCTTTGTAATATAATAAGTAATAATTTTCGAATATGTAAAGGAGCCGTGTACCACTGCGCGCTATATCTATATATTTGAATAAAAAATTTAGATAATTATTTTTGTGTATTTTATTACTAATTTTATATTAGTTTTTTTACAGAAACATATTGTGATGATATTTTTATCAATATAAATCTGTAATTAGCGATTTTTCATAAATACATCATTTTTTAAAATGTCAATTAATATTTGTAAAATATGTATTTGTAAGAATACAAACAAAACATTATTCCAAAAGCTCATATTGATTAACATTTTATAACAATTATGATTTAATTAATATTATTTCTCATTTATCGATTTGATTTTATGTATATAGTGTTTCAAATTTTTGAAACGCGATACCTACGTTTCTTCGAAGACACTTTCACTATGATCAGATAGATACTGTCCAAAATAATTCACCCAAAACGCGTAGCAAAAATGACATAAAACATATATACTCGATGCTAATATGTCACCGAATACATTACTCTCGATTGCTTGGACCAACTAAAACAAATCGGAAACTGTATTTCCCGAACTATACGTAAACAGATGCATAAATGGTGTCCAATGCCCATCATGCCTTTCCTTTCATGTGCATCAGTAAAGGCTGAGTGCAAGCACGATTTATGCATCCATTTGTACACTTTAATGTTTTCATATTCAGTGTAATACCCCTACGTAAATCTGAAATTAAATTTGCATAAAATTGCGGTTTAAATAAGTTTCTACGAATATTTATTTTATGATGTGAATTTCTCGATATCTAATAAAATGATATAAAGCAACAAATAAAATGGGAAATATTAACATAGGTACTAATTAAGTAATTCGAATAAAATAAATTGTGTATATATTATTATTATTAATTTCTTACATTATATTAAATATAATAAAACATCTTAAGATATTTGTTTCGGTATTTTTAATATAAATATATTTCAGTGCGGTGGAAAAAAATTAGACACACACACCCAAGAAAAAAAATAGTTACTTACTCGTAATATATTGATACTTATCGATATCACACCAACTATTACGAGAACCAAGTAGGATATAGCGAAACAGGAGTTTATAAATTCAATGAATCTTAAATGTTAAAAATAATTGATGTCAAATTGTATGACAATTTATAAAATAGTATCGTATCATCTTTCTATTTGAAAATATATATTAACGAGAAAGAATTTTATATACATATAGGTATATATATAAAATGTGTGTATAATGCTGATACATATAAAAATAGACAATTAATATTTTTGATTTGTTAGACTTATTTAAAACACATTAAGGAATCTCAAATTGTAGATATTTGTTCAAAGTTAACATAATATATTTTCAAATTTTTGTTCGTCAATTTTTTAAATATGTTATTAAGTACAAATAAGATAATATAATTTAAGATAATCGTGAAAATAAAAAATTAAGTTACGTACTGTAAAGATCGCCCATGGATTTTTATGGCGCGTGATAATTTTGCGGTAATAATAGAAATGTCTTTACAATCGTCGAATGCGTGAGTTATACGATAACTGCAAATATTCGACATATCTTAAATAAAATATTGCTCAAGCTGCAGCAATAGTATTTTTAATGTTGTATATATATGTATGTAAATATCTGTTGTGTGTTCTCTCTGATGGAATATTATCAATCCATAAAGATTATAAAACTATGTGTAATTAAAAAAATATTGTTTAAAATAATTATCACAATAAAATATTATCACAATAGATAGAACTATAAATTACCGTTCCGTCTTAAAGAGTGACATTTTTCAATTTAAGAATTAAATTTAGAGAAATTATTTGTTAGACTTCAATCAACGTGTAAAAACTGATTGAATGTAAATAAATATGTATTTAGTCAAAAAGAAGAAATAAAATTTGGCTACTTAGTTATTTTTTTACTAAAGAGAAAATAAACGCGTTGTGTTTTTGGACAGTCGTTTACCTTGCAATCGCGAACAATCCACACGCATGCTGTATGAATATCATGAACATCGTTTCAGTAGCTATGAACGTGGTCATGCCCATTATAGCGATTACTGATATGTCAGATACTATTGCATAAAAGTATCTTTGTTGATCGAGAAAGCATTCGACCGGTGTGGGTAATTGTCGCCGGCGGGGTTTGTCCAGTGGCATCATAAGGTTAAGAATATCGGGTATACATAATGTCAGGACAAAAAATGCTGTGGTTATATAAATGAACACTGGAATAATTGAGAGACAGCAGTTTACTTTGCCTACGAGTTCACTGCGCGCATTTTGTATAAATATCTAAATTATATACATGATTTATTTCGCATTAAGTTGCATGTGAAAAAATCAGATATAAACAGCTCGAAGCACGAGCGCTATCTTACTAACATCCGGAATAAATAGTATACAGTCTCCCTTTAGAAGCATATTTTTGTATTATTTCGATCTCTTGGGTATCCGTTATGGCGATACAATCGTAACTAACTTGTTCCAATAATAATTTTACCTGCGATAATATAAACTATATGTAAAAAAATTTTTCTTACGATCGGTGTTTAATAAAACATCGATATATTGATATCGCCATAAATAAAGCGATTTATATGAAATGATAATCCTTTTTATTCGCGTTCGTGCTCACGATTAATAACGAATGCGTATTTGCAAATTTTATTAAAATAATTGTAAATTTTTACAACTTACGTTTGTAGAATTCAGATATACTGTATTATATTTTATGATGAATAGGATTAATAGAGTATTGAAAGACATCATCTCGATGAATAATTTCGCATTGTATTGGTGCGTGATAAAAGTCGTATACTATAGACCAAATTATTTACGTGCATACGAGTAAAAGCTGATTAGTAAGATAATATACGGGAATCTTATTTTATATATATGGAATTTAAATACCCCACCACACTTTTTATTCAAATTATCATATGATGCCAATTGTGATAGGATAATATACGTTGTAAAATAATCAATGTAAATGTTATTTTACCTGAAATATCAAACCTTGTATATAAACAATCGATACAAATATCGATAGAAACATCCTATGCCTTGGATTCTGATAAGGCCAGAGACCCAGAGAAATCATCAAACGTCGAGTAAACCCATAGAATTGATCGTCGTACACATCCATTCTCGTAAAGAGTTAAAACACATCTGCGCGCGTGAAGGACATTCTTATATCGCTCCCCTCCATTTTTCCTCCCATTTCACTTAATGATTTCTCCGTATCATTTGTATACCGCCTTATAAAGATAATAGGTGACATTATCAAATTATAGAATATTTTTCAACTTCCGCGTAAATACAATTTGACGTAAGAAAAAAGAAGCTTGATTGGTGGAAATTATCGTAAAAATGTTTGAAAAACACAAAATACATAAATGTACCTTAATAAACTAAATTATATGTCATGCAATTCCAGCAACCTGAAGGCACAAATAATCTAAAAATGTCTTTTTATGCCGACATAACACACGTGCAACATAGATAGATGTCTATGTCGCATTTTATTGTTCTTCAAGCCATTTATCACTGCGTGCTATCTTTTTTGATGGGTAAATTTTCAATTTTGTATTAAATAAAATTGTATTTTTTATACACGTGTATGTGTGTGTGTGTCCGTGCGAGCCCAAATTATGAATATCACTTAAAATATTTCGCAATTCCCACCGTTATTAAAAAAAAAAATTCTAAAATATTGTATAACATATAAAAAGCATCATAATGTTAGAAAATAATCATATACGTTATTTTATTACATAACTATAGAAATATCAAATTTTTAATAAAATACGAACTTAATTTATGTATAGATAAAAGATATTTACTATATATACTTACTAAATATTTATTATATAGATTATATAGATAAAACTATATATATTAAGTATATGTTGTTATACATATATTAAATATATGTATATTGTATTAATTAATATATTAATTGACTTTATATTTTTCAACAATCAATCTTTTCTCTCAAAAGATATTTTTATAATAGAGATAATGAAATAATTATATTGCTTTATTTTGTCATATTTTTATTCTTTTATTTTTTGCGAATGATCAGATAATTTGGTCATTCACAGTTATTAATACTACTCATATTTTAGATAATTTTGTATCAATAATTACATTTATGCTGCCGTAAATACGTATGATTATGTACGAACCGAATATATGACCATGCTATAAGACAATGACATACTAATAAGCTGAAACAAGAAATTTATTTTATATTTTTATGTAATCCTTATTATAATTAAAATATATATATATGTAGTATCTGCATTTATCTCGTCAAAATGGATACTTTTTTATCAAATTTTTTAAAATAAAATATCGTTTTAGAAAATTTTATTAAATTTTATTTGTCAAAAGATTATATTGTTTGTTTTTATAAGGCAATTGAACGAAAAATAAATCTTGCAAAAGAAAGAAGAGTAAAGATAACTTTGAAACGCAACAAACTAGTCCGTATTATACATTTGTTGATATGTATTATTACCGTGGCAAAACCTTCCAATGACATAACAAGTAAACTACCGACGATAATCCTGCTGCTTTTCGCGCTTCGTTGCAACGCTATGAGTAATAATTTCTGAGCACATAGTGGCACAGTATACCATGGTGTATTATATCTATACACACACACACACACACACACACATACATTAATATGTTATAGAGATCAACAATCTAAGAACTTAATCAGAGAGAAATTCATTCACATGTAATTCTATATTATCTAATAAATGTGTGTCACTTCTATATAAATATCTATTTATTAATTTTTCTCAAGATTTTTCTATAGAATGTTCGAATTTTGTATTATTGTAAAGTATTTTCTTTGCACTTCACATGCCGTTTAAGATAGACTTACATTTGTTGAAAAAAACATTCACTATGATCAATTATATCCTGTCCAAAATAATTCAGCCAAAATATATAACAGAAATGAGAGTATACAAATAAACCGGTTAAAATAACCTCCGATATATTGTATGTTGAGACTGCTTCAAGAAGCTGTGATGGACGAATATAATATTATTGAAAGTTATCTATATAATATTTTAACACTTACAGAATGCCTCGAAACAACCGAATGTCATTCTAATAACAGATTCATTGACTAATTAAATATACTTTTTTCTAAGTAAAAATGTCGAAGCATCAATAGTTTCTGAAGCAATTGAAAAAGTATTTCTCACAAATTATATACTTTATAGAATTAAAAAATTAACAAAGCTACATTTTTAAGTCAATCGCAGATGGAGTTTAAATAGAATTTTAATTTGAGACTTAGTTACAAAGTTACTTATATGATAGAAAAAAATTGAAAACTGGAAAAAATTATGATTTGATCTCAACATTTAGGAAAAGTCGATTCCAAATTAACCAGAGAATCAGTTATAAAAAGACATCTAGAACTTTTGAGACATACATCTGTTATTTTAATGTTATTTTGATTTCAATTTTCAATACTCACGCGAAACATATTAATACTTAACGATGCCACACCACATACACATAACACAAAATAGGATGTCGAAAATTCACATAGCATATCAATAAATCTTTAAAAGTTAAAACAATAATTTATGTTACAATAGTTGTATTATTTAACGATAACAAACGAATTAAATATAGTGGATACATATAATCTTGTTATGTAAAATATTATTTTATATTATATCCTATATAAACTACGAAACACACAATTACATATTATGAAATGTAAGAAACACTTACTTTAAACAATGTTGATGAGTGATAAAAACGTTTAACAGTTTAGTGCAATGTTTGCACTCAGTTTTTGAGGGCGTCGTTCTTGATAAACATGTATTGAACGCATATGTTAAACGACAGCTATAAAAATATTATAGTTTTTTATATTTTAAATTATATTTTTTAAATATTAAAAACTTGCAAATTATAATCAATTAAATAAGAAAAGCATTATTAATAAATATAAAAAACTTAGTACGAAGTTGTGTAATTAAGATTTCTTTTCTCTCTTTGTGATAAAAAATGTTTATAGTGTAAGATTCGTCTAGAAATATTAAAAAATTAAGCGATATTGGATATATTAAAAATTTTATGGTATGACCTAATGAGTTCGAACAGTCCACAAGCATGTTGTATAAATATCATTAACATAGTTTCTGTCGCCATGAGTACTGTCATACCCAAAAAGGCAATAAATATAAATATGAATGAGATAAAGTAAAAATATTTTTCTATATCAATAAAGAATTCTACTTGAATCGGCAATTGTCGTGGACGAGGTTCGTCTAACGGCGCTATAATGTTAAGAATATCTGGTATAAATATAATTGAAGTAAAAGCAAATGTTCCTGAGTAAACAATCGCTGAAAATAATCTAAATTTAGTGCGCGATGATACTTAGAATAATTAATAAATAATATTTTTACATTACTTATAATATTTATCATTTATGTATATCTCTAATAAATTCATTCTTTATATGATAATTAACTTTTAATTTTATTATTTTAATTCATTTTTCTAATGAAGCGTTATGAAAATAATTCAATAGAATAAAATCGTTCTATTTTACTTACATCCAGAGAATATCGTATAAAATCTGGCATTGTACGCATATTTTTGTATTATTTTTAACTCGTCCATGTTTTTTATCAAATGCCAGTCGCGTTGAATTTGATTAAAAAGGTTCTTTATCTACGATATAATGATGAGTGTCTAAGATATCAAATAGGCATTTGCTGCTAATTAAATTTTTTAAATCAATTTAGTTAACACTTACTTGATTAGAATTAAAATACACTATATTATATTTCAGAACATAAATTATACAAAGAATAGTAAAGGATAAAACCTCAATTAATAATGACGTACTATATTCGTGTGTGGCAAACGTTGTCAACTAAAAAAATAAATTTCTATATAAAAGAATTCTCATATAAATCAAATATAAATAATTTCACACTTTCTTTTGTACACAGAAATTAGATACTAATGTAACGTTACTGTATAATTCATGTGTCTGCAAATATGCGTTGTAAAACTTAAATTTTTAAAGTATTTTTTAGATATATATTACATATAATCTTCTAAAAATTTCTTGTACCACGCGCGAGAAAAATTTCGTAATATTCAATAATCCATTTTTAGTAGTATATTCAATTTTTGACATAATCAATCTCAGTAAATAGGACTTGCTTTAAATACTACATATTTTTTGGATAAATTTATGAAGCACATTTTTATTTTCACCAACAATAGACGAATAGTATATTTTCAACGGTCAGAAACACCTGTACTAGTACGGCCAGAACGAGTATAGAAGATACACAGAGCATTCGAACAATGCGACGTTCTGGCTTCTGATAAGGCCACAGACCGATCGACGCCATTAGATTCCGGGTTAACCCATAATACTCGTTGTTGAAAAAATCCATTCCGATTGGTGATTGCTGCAATTCTGCGTACGCAGATTTGTAAAGATTATGTGGTCCCCCTTACTACCATCAGAACACTATAGTAGCTATTACAATCTTATTGCACTCAGATTTTCTGCATCATGATGACGATAATGCAGGATATTACGAAGAATCGGAAATAACAAAAGGACATAATTTGTAAATTCGCTTATTACAAAGTGACCAACGTATGATTACATGAATCATTTGACTATTATGCGTCATAAACTATCAAGCGCTCTGATTGCAACATAAAACAACCAAATGATACGTTTAATATAATCATTGGTAGTTTTCCCTGGGAAAGAACATCAGTGATTTCAGTATCTTTGCGCAGACGCGATGCGACAAAGAATCCCTTACTCCTACAGCTGCTCGAATAGCAGAGTGTTGTGTAGAGTTTTCTTTCTGAGACATATCCGTTTGAATAAAATGCGTAAAACTATCAGATTCATAAGGTGATAGTTTAAAGATGTATTTAAAAAAATATCGATGTAGATGTGAACATTCGAGTGTTGTGTTTAAAAGATTATTTTTTTGTGTCCCTATATTTTTATAATCCAATATGTAACAAGTATTATAAAATAATGTGAAAATATTTTAGAGACTGTGATTCTTGTAAAGAAACCAAAGTGCTATTCTAAATTTATAATTTCGAAAATAATATTGAAATTTTAGGAAAATAGTAAAAATATATTGCATCAATTTAATAATAATAAAGTTAATAATTAACTTTTTTCCGTTTTAGCTGGCTGTAATTAGATATTTTGGGAAATGTGTGACAAATACAACTTAATACCATTGAAGTTTACAAAAGGTTCAAAATAAATCACTTTATAAGAATATAAGTGTCCGATCACCATAGCAGTTTGTCATCAACTGCGTCGCACTCAAAGTGCAACATCATCTTAAAGTAAAGTACTGATAGATTAATCACTTGAAAAACAATTTCCGTTTTGCTGAACTCCTCTTATCACGACATACATAGTTTATGACAAGGTTCGTTCTTATCGAAATTAAATTTTATGATGCATTTAATAAATCGGTAGAAATTTATTGTCTTTGCTCAAACACACGTACGTTTATTTATTGTCCTTGATCATTGTAATACAAGGTGTTGAAAAAAAAGGGTAAAATATTTCAAAGGGATTTAGTATGCCCAAAAACAAGTCGAAAAATCTTAATAAATATCCGTAAATGAGTCGTTTTTGAGATATTTGCAATATCATAGATATTGCATTAGACATGGAAGGAAATCATTTTGAGCATCTTCTTTAAGATAAAAGGTAAAATACTAGCTGTTATTTTTTGCATAAATAAAAATAAAAATAAAAATTTAAAAGAAAAAGAAAGAATTAGAAAAATAAAAAAATATATATATACTATATAGAAATAAAAATAGGAATATCTCAAAATCTCCTTAAAAATATTTTACCCTTTTTTACAACATTGTCTAACGAGTAATAATTTCTGTGCTTGCATAACTCATTATACACACAACCATATATTATGATTTTTCATAAAAAGTAGTAATGATGTAATAGCAATATTATATCGATCAATTTATGAATTACTCCT
Source organism: Prenolepis imparis (assembly GCF_030444845.1). Lineage (NCBI taxonomy): Eukaryota > Metazoa > Arthropoda > Insecta > Hymenoptera > Formicidae > Prenolepis > Prenolepis imparis. The sequence goes on from NW_028141163.1 coordinate 12,608,920, forward strand.
CATAAAAACAATTATTCAGCTCAAGTTGTTTATTAATTAATACTAAAAATGCAGTTAATAAGACACGTATGACGTTTAAAAATATTGTACAAAACATATGTCTTTCAAACGCGATTTTAATTTATCTAATTTATTATTATCTGAGACATATAACTAGATATAAATTTTTCAGCCTCTCGTTTATCTTTTTTATAATAGTTATTATTTGGATAAGATTTCTCTTGCATGTATATCTACTTGTTGTGAAACAAGAGTATAAATGCTAAATATTATAAAGAATACGACTGGAAAAGATACGACAAAATCCGTTTAAAAAGATTCTGTTTTCTTTGATGCTTTTTATCACGTTTTTACGATTTACGAATGCCCCAACCTTCCCAATAAATTTTCTCAACTATTTTCTCCCGGGAAAACTGTTTTTACGCAAACAGTGTATACGTTACGAAGATTTCGCGAAACACATTTAGAAAACATCATAAGACTGTCGTCGCGAGTTTAAGTCGCATTTCATAATATCTGAGATTCGCAACGCACGTGCAATACCTATACCTTTCAATGATTTATTTTATCATAAAAGTTATCGAGAATCGCGCATATTTAAAAAAAAAATCGATATTTTGTAAGAGTTTTATATGATTTTATCTGAAGATTTTTTGTTTTGAGGAAACAATATAATTTCAGCCAATATACGAGTATAAATTAACAAAAAATATTTATGTAAAACAGTGGACTCGTACAACTTTTTAATGCGATATTATAATAACGATATCTGTAGATTCTCCCTTTCTATGCTAAATTTAAGAAATCGTTTACAGGTATCCCGGTCCGATGAACTTTTCGAGATGAGCGCGCAACAGCTGTACGAAACATCGCTCACCCACGCATATAGAAGTGTGCGTTGCACGCGTGACAGCCCTGCAACACAAGATGGAATGGGGATCCGAGCTCATTGCGATGTACGCGCGTCTCTTCGCTGCAGTCAGCGCATAGCGCTGTTAAACGAGGCCTGGCATAACTGCGCGTTACATGCATCTCGCATATCTCAGCGAGCTTCCTTCCTTCCGCCCTTCTGCCCCCCGATAGAAGTGAGAGAGAGAGAGCTCGCATACCTACAGACCGCAATCTACTCAATGTCGACGAATAGCTTGCATCGATACGTCGATGCTCGTATGCATCTCGGTCGACTAGATAAAATGTCTATTCTTTCAAGTAGTTAAGTCGATGCATAGACTGGCATCATCCACGCAAATTGTTATCCCCGGGGAGATCGGTTTACGGTGTGCTACATCAAAGTGTCAGTAGAAGAAAAGCACACGATAAAACATCACGTATATCGTGTGACAACGATAAAACGTTACGTATGTATGTTTTTCACTCAAGAGTAAAATGCAGTTTATCTCTGATTAACGTTATATTAATGATATTTATTTGTTCTTTGTCATATGTTAGTTATTCTCCAATTTTTATAATGATTTATCATCAATGTGATCTCTAGAATCTAATAATTTTCTGCATTTGAAACAATTGATAAGTCGTATATTTGGTTTTTGAAGTAAATTTATTAAAAATTACGTATTTTCCCTAGATTACGAAATTCTTAGATAATAACGTAACGAATTTATAGTATTTATAGATCATGGGGATGTAACGATAAAAGCATCGACGATTAAAAAGAATAAGAAAACATTTTCAATTTATTAATCGTCTGGATTTCTTTTTTTTATCATATATAATATCTATAGTTTTATTGAGTATGAAGTAACTTTATTATAATTTATTTTATCATGTTTTCTGTGTTGTTGCATAACAATATTTTCTTATAAATTATATTCTTTTTGTATCTATTTCTGTTTAAAAATAATTAAAATTCGTGTAGATTATTTAAGGGACTTTTTAACATTATTATAATTAACATTTAATTGATTTTTGAAAACTTTTATTATCAATTGATCCCGACAAAACAGAGAGATTGAGCATCACAATGCATTTCTGTGTATGTATATATTCGCTAATTAAGGAAATAATATATATATCTCAAAAATGCAAGTGTAATGAACTCCACGAGAAACAAAATATTGAGATATACATACCAGAGAGTATGTACTATATATATAAAATAAAAATTTTAATCTAAATTTTACTCAAAAATTGTTTATATAAGATATTTATTATTCGAGATAGACAAACAGAAATGAGAGAGATTAAAATGCTATAAAAAAAGAAAAAACTATAGAATCAAATATAAAATCTTATTCTTTTTTCCTTCTTACGTTTACATTCAAATCCGTTTAAAAATGATAAAATGATTCGCAAAGCAATCCATTCCCCCCCAATATCATCAAAAATTTATAAAAAATTATAAAAGTTTATTATCCTCAGTTTTTTTTTTAAACTTTAAGAAAAGCTTAAATAAAAGTTCTTTTCGAGCTTAAACAAAAAGTTTATATAAGACCATCGCGCTAACAAGCGGCTTTTGTTCTTTTCCATCCTTTATGGAAAACAAAATCATATAATTTTCCTTTTTATATTACAGCTTAGATTTCAACTTGGCCATATTAAAGTATTGCGTACGCAGCAATATAACTGTACAGGCGGAGAAGCTTACGGCCAAAAATATTTGTATAATATCACATGCCTACTAAAAGCAGACGCACATGAATGTCGACGTAAATGTAAATTTATGCTCTTAAAATATTATACTAAGAATTTCAAGATATTGCAAAATTCTTGGTAATAATTTAGTAGAAAATGTCAATGATTGTGTGCGCAGCGATTATGTGTAAAAATGTGTTCAGGAATTGTGCCAGTTTCTATTGTACAATATCGCTGTTAAGTAATAATTTTTCTCGTGAAGATACGGCATCTTACAACGATAGCACGCGCAACATCGACGACTACATTGTCGTATAAAATGCGTGTATCTCATCGTTCTTTATTTTTTTTTCTTTAATCCCGCGCATACGGTTGTGCGTATATTAACGAGGAATGGCGGTGTCAGGTACTGGATGTGTGGTGGCTGGTACCTCGCACTCCAGTCTCCGCACGTCTGCATTCTTGACGCATAATACGCGATGCACCGCGATCTTCGTTTTATACTTGGGGCGGTTAGGCCCTTCTTTCTCCCCTTCCCCCTTACCACCCTCCGATGCAGCTTCCTTCCCAAATTTATCGCCCGTCCGAATCGCGGACAAGTCCATATAACCCGTTCATAATCTCAGTTCCCACCTAACGCGGTGCTAAAGCCCGCGCGCTCTTTCTCGCACTGTTTTCATTCTTGTATAAATCTCATTGAAGGCGATATATTGCACGATATTCCTTTGGCCCGCTCGCACATATCGGCCATTGAAATTTATTTCGCTGACCAGATGTGAATAACCGAGATGCATCATTGCCGTGCCGCCTTTTAATTTCGTTCCTTATCGTTATTATTGAACGTGTTCGTGAAATATACAGGGTGTTCTCGAATCATTCACATTCTTCTCCATTTTAAATGCTAGTAATAATAATTTTTACTCTATATGTAGAATGATAGTGAATCACTATCAACTTAATATTCTATGTGAATCATTAATATTATATTTGTTCATAAATATCTAAATAAATAATATGGACACATATTCTTATAATTGGTTGTTTAGCATCTATATACTTTATGTAATTCAAAAATACATATAATTAAAATTTCTTAAACAGTAAAAAATTTTAAGTCCTACAACTGTAAATGCAAATATTTTTTAATATAAATAGCCGACTTGATTATTGTGAAATATTTTAGGAAATCTGATGAAAACTTTAGAAATCTCTTTCAAATATATTTCCTATGTGGCGGAAATAAACAGGCAGAAGCGAATGAATTACACAATAGAGATAAGAGACGCGAGATCGCATCTAAATGTTTCTTAACGTAACTTTGCATCTCTTGCAGGCAAAATACGATACACGAGAGGAAAGAGTTTCAGAAACTGCCGCGAAACAATAGGCATAACTTCTAACACGGTTGATACGCCGGTTACCGCAAGCCGAAAGCAGCTAATACAGCAAGTTATCCACTTAGAAATCCGACGTAACACCGCGAGAGAAGAGTTCGAGGTGTCGCGGGGAGGATATAGGGCTGTTACCAACTTTGGATAAACCGGGCTAAGTTTCTTGGCTCGGTACTTACGGAACTGTCACACGAAAATGCTCAAGTTTATTCTTCCCGCACGCACAGAGAAATACCGCGGACATCGATTTACATAACGATTAAGTTAATTCAGGATTTAATGTTTGCCAGAATATTTTTGAAGAAGTAACATGTCCTGAGGAAAATTAACGATTCTCATATTCCACTGGTAAGAATGTAATTTGTAAAATAAACATATCTATTTGTTGCATGTAATCGATTTTGCACCAAAAGTATAAAAAGGAGAGAAATGTGTATTTTTTACTTTACGAAATATATATTTCATAGATCATTTTATTTCTTAATTTTTCTCGATAAATATAATTATAAATAGGATCTGAAATGTTACAGATATAAATTTCAATTAACTATTTATCATATTCATTCCCGTAATATTACGTCGTGCAAAATAAGTATCGCTATTGTATATAATATTAAAGACTTAATAAAATCAAATATAAGATTTGAAGATTATATAAAATTTTAATTCGTGAAAATATGCGAATGGTTATATGTATATAAAAAAATAAGTTTTTGAGTTTTATCAATTCGTCACACATAAAGAGAATATTTGATATCGCAATGGAATATTTCATGTCGCAACTTTAAGCTGTTCAATTCGTGTGCCCTACAAAAATGGTCTGCTGTGATATTTTATCGAGAAAATATTGGATCCAGTCGGGGATTTGAGATATTTCAACGTAGTCCTGCTCTACGAAGATAAGATTCTCATTCTCCATCAAGGTCATGGCATATCCACTTGTTAGTGACAAAATGAATGCTTGCGATTTTCAAGGATTATCCCGAATTTTTATAAAAGTTAATTGACTAAAAAGATTCATTATTTCTGCATAATTTTTCTTCAACTTATTTTATATACTTATTATAGATTTCATAACATTTGAAATCAAACATGTCTCTTAAATCTGCTTCAAAATATATAATTACCTAAATCTTTGCTTCAAAATGTCTGCAAAGTGATATTATTTTACTTTTACATTTTACTTGAATAGATCGCATGCCAAGAGAAGATCGAAGGGTGTCTTCGACGTTTCATCAGAATGGGACTTTCCTCGACAGAGCAAACACATTTCCGACATGTTCGATAACGTAAAGAGAACGTTCGATAACGAAAAAGTAAAGAAAGGATGAGAATCGGAGAGGAGGAATAGTGTATGCAGACGCGCGAGCCTATATCAAAAGTTTGCTTCCGTTGGGGTCCGCGAAAAAGGAGACGATGACATGGCTGCGTCAGGTAAGTAGACTCACGACGAAATTAGTTTCGACGCATGTCGAACTTTCATCGCGATATCTCCTCCACTGTACTTTTTCAGTCATAATAAAAGAAAAAACTGCAGAAATTTTTCAAAGAAGCGTAAGCACAAGAAATATTCGTGCTTGCAATTTTGTTAAAACGCAGCTCGCAATTTATATTGTATTTATAATTATTTTTTACGTCACATGTTAAATGTTAAAAATAATATATGACAGGAATGCTCGTCATACGAGTTTTTATGTTATATTTGAGAAAAGATATTTAATTAATCGAAATTAATTAGAATCATAATTAGAGCTGTATAATTCATCATAATTTTCTCAGAGGAAAGAGAATAAATTTATTAAATGTATTACAGCAGGAAAAGATATACTCGGTCTAGCAAAATCCTCTCGCAATCAACGTCAGCCAGGTGATTAAAATAAACACTTGATAGATAATTTATTAAAAGTAATGCGAGCTAAAGGTCCGTCGCGTTGAGTTTTACAAAAATATATTATCCATTGATGTACTGAGATAAACCGCAATTATCATATCAATCTCGAAAAGCTCATAAATAAATATTTTTTTGTTTTATTTGGTTATTGGTTATTTATTTTGATAATTTATATTAGATGTCGTTGTTATATATAGGGGAAACGCTATTTTTTATGACATTTATTTTGGTCTTTCGAAATATTATTTTTGCATACTGTATATACTCGTTAAAACTCGCATATATAATTTGCTAGATGTTGAGAGGTTATCTCAACGTAAGCACGTCACGTTGATAACAAGTATGAAAGATACGAAAGTACTCACCATATCGAAGTCCAGATTCTCAGCAATCCAGTCGCGTCCCTGCTTGAACTCATCGTGGAGACCCATGATGTAAAGAGTGTCGAGTCCGTCGACGATGGTCGCGCCCATATTTGAAGCCCCGAAGATGCTGGCACTATGACCTCTCTTCGAGATTGGTCGTAGCTCGTTTTTTCCCCATGCGTAACGCACATAGTTGTCCCAACCATGTTTCATCATCTGCGCAAAACAAAAAAAGAACATGCAAACGATTAGCGCGAACTTTTTATTATGAGAATAAAAATTCTTTCACGATTATATGTATATAGGTATAATAATGTCAATTAAAATAATGTCAATTGTTCATCAAAATTTCTATGATTAATACAATAAGTTATGTCTTCTATTTGAATTCTATTCTTTTTTTAAGACAAGAAAACTTTATCGAAAATTCAGCATTAGATACATAGCATGTTTCGTATTCAAAATTAATTGCTGTAATCGAGATATATCCAAAATTCAATCTTTTTATAAGAAACCTAAAATTTTTATTGAAAAAAAGGCTTATAGATTATAACGCTGCTAAGCATTTTTATAAAGAAATTCTTTTACAAAAATATATACCTATAAAATATAAATCGATGAATTTTTACAAATTTTCAAGGTTTTCTACTACGATTAATGGTATGCACATGCAGTCGAAGCAGCAAGCACACATAGAGTCGCAAGAATGACGGACGCGCCACGTGAGCTGTTCCGTGAATAACAAATATATTTCTAGGTATGTGTGTGTGTGTGTGTGTGTCCGTTCCGTTGACCGTTATTTTCGTTCTTCTTGATTTTTCAAACCATTTGCCGGGCACCCGTAGTCATGGTCGCTTCATCACGTTTTTATGACGGCATAATTTAGGGGCAATATAATATCGGAAAGGTCTGGCCAGTGGCACCACCAGGAGTGGGTCCTCTCTGCCTCCCTTTCTTCCTCTCTCTCTCTCTCTCTCTTTTTTCTCTGCGGCTGCTTTTATAATAAAAAAATTAAAAAAAAAAACGGAAATTAGAGAGCGTGAAGAACTGCAAAATGACAGAGAGAAACGCGTGTCATTTTATAACTACCTATGCCTGAGTCGCGAAGCTTTTAAATAAAATTCTGCGACTCCTCGGACAACAGAGAAGCTGTAGGACATGTAGTATGCGTTTCCGTTATTATTTCGAGACATTTTATCAAAGTCAGTACAATATCACGATACTCGAGTCTCGGATTATCGGAACGGCGATAAGTTTGCAATAAGTGTCGCGATAAAGATGCGAAATTCCGAGCTCCGAAAGACGATGCCGTCGCCGTTATTACATCGTCCTTAGAAGATGGGATGCTGGCGATGCAGAAAATTGCAAAGGACAGATCGGTACGGGTTGACGCGACTGCGTCGCGGCGTTCAACGCCTTCCACCATTATCCACGTAATCGCGGATAATTTGTTCCGTAGAAACCGCGGCGAATGCACGGCACATGGTGGACTTGTAGCCGGTAATCTGGTTAACATCCATGTTAGGATTAAACCATTAGCCCCGGTGTCGGCCGGACGGATCGAAGGGAAACGCGGCGAGGAGACGATATGGAAGGAGAAAGGACAGGGTAGAACCTCGGAGGGCAAAACCTCGTGTCGGAGACGTGTGGCCCCCGTTCAATTATTCTCTCTTTGTTACATCACTTCCGTGGTAACCGGATTCTCTCCCCGACTCCGTCCGGAAGACCGCGCTTCTTTTTTCGCTTTTGTAATCCACGAGTAATCCATTAAAACCATTTAATGCGGTTAAGTAGTAAGCACTGGCACTCGTACGAAAGACGCGAAATGTCTGTTTTAATCAGAAATAAAATTATGTTAAATTTATGTTTACATTTATTTATTTGAGAAACTTGTAAAACATCATTTTTTATAGTTTTGAAGTTTTCCTTTTTAATGCGCCCATTAAAAAAAAAAAAATTTAATTTAACTCGTATTATACACACATATAAATCTGTCTGCAATTAATCCCTGCGAGCTAATGGATAAATTCATTATTTTACGTGCATTATTCACGCGCAGACAAACCACGGCACAGGTTGAAGGTATCGTAGACGATATGAATTCTACAGAGGACTCGTGGGAGCTCTCTCGCGTTTTGAGAGAAAGATAGAGAGAGAGAGAAAATATCCTTTCAAATTGCCTGCGCTCCACGCATTTCCATTAATAAACAAAACGCACGCTGGAAGAGAGGAAATGCAAAGGCAACAGCAGCAGCAGCAGCAGCAGCGGAACCTCGGCGAAAAGGGTGAGAAGGGAAGAGGGTGGCGATATTCCGTCAGGCGATTGAGTATGCACGGTATACAAACAAAGCAAAAGCTTCGGATACTCCAAGGGAGATGCACACACAAGTGCGCATCGGCACTCGCTTTGCGTATGCGCGGGCGTGTATATTGCCGATACTGGGCACGTATAAGTGTACTTAACCGTGACGCTTTTATTTCCTCTCTTTATTTCCCGCGGTTTTCAATTTACGTTATTTATTTCCCTCCACGACCATCCCAGTCGTCCCGCCGCGTCGGCGTCCCACCGTGATTTTGTGAAAGCACCCCAACTCTGCCTCCGTCACGTACTCATACAAATAGACACATACACACTCACGTGCACATAGCTATACATATGCAGAAAGGCACATAGATGCGCGTGCCTTTTAGTACCAACACCATCAGAAACAACGTGCTCCTGTATATACATGATATCCTTTTTTATCTGTGGTACAGCGAACCTGGACGTCACGAAGCCTTTTAAAAACGCTCCGTGCACGTCATAAAAATCTAACCGCGCCCGAGTAACCGAGCTACGCGCAGAAAGAAGTGAATACTCAACAATTTACATGTTGCATTTTTGAGTAAGAGTCAATTGGGACAAAAGAAAAGAAACTTGATATTTAACAGAGAAGAGAAGACACGAATTAAGTAGTCGGTGAGAAAGGAATAAACGAAAGAAAATCTAAGTAAAGAATAAAAAGAGTAAAGAAATCAAGCAATCTTTTTCTTTCATTCTCTCTCTGTGTTTGTGATAAAGTTTGTAACTGAAGAAAAATCTATTTCGAAAATAGATTTTAAATATTGTGATGAATCTTCAATCATTTATTCGCGTCAATAATATTTTATTGCGTAGAATAGATAACTCGTACGAGAGTTTAATATACACAGAGATAATTTTCTCTTAGAATTTTATAAGAATTTCTTTGATTAATATTTATCACAATAAAAATAATAATATCTATTATAATAAAATATAAAATATGTTTGATTAATTTTACCACGCAGTTTAGTAAAATTAATCAAACATGATAGATATTATTATTTTTATTGTGATAAATATTAATCAAAGAAATTCTCATAAAATTCTTTCCATATACCATATTGTCCCACGATTATCATAATTTTCAGAGTAAATTCTAAGAGAAAATTCTCTCAGTGTATAATAACTTTTTTTCATCTGTCACAAATTGCACAAAAATATGTTTATCGTGAAGATTCCAAGAATTAAAGACGCGTCATTTTCTGTATGCGCACACATCCTTTCATCTGCCGATGCATCCGAGTCAGTGATTATAATATAATGACGGAACGCGCTCAATTACGACATTGGTGACTCGTTACCGGATCTCATTAAAACGCGAGTAGTGAGATCTACGACGTATTTCTGCGATTAAATATGTAATTATGTACGAAAGTTATTCATGCGGATGTCGGCATGACACAAGACTGACTGTTGTTGAGAGAGTAGATGATGAAAATTTATGCGACGATTACTTTACTATATATGCGGAGGATATAGAGTATACGCGAGCTTTTATCATAAACTATAATAAATTGTTATGTTCAAATTATAATAAATTCATCATCGTCGGAAATATTACTGATATATTCTTATTACACAATTTGCTATACATTTTCATCTCTATCAAATATATTCGTCGCAAATAAGTATCCCCGGCGCGCAAAGACGCTGTTGCATAATTGAAACCAAGTACACCGTGGAAAGAAATATAAATGCATATTCATGCAACGTGTTGCGTGCACTTCGAATAGCATAGTCAGAGTAGCAAAAATCACTACGCGAAAATTTTACTCATTTCGAGCGCATACACGGGTCAGCTTCGTATACGATGTGAGCAACGAGTTTAAATACAGACAGCCCGAGATATGCACATATACATGCCCGTTTCCGGAAAGGTGACGGCAAGACAAAGATACGAAGATTGTGTGAATGAAAGAGAAAGAGAGAGAAGGACAAAGGGAAACGAGGCGAAATAAGATGACAGAGGACCTCGAAATCTACGGCGTCGGCTCGTAAACTTCCAACGGGGTTTAGTATAATTATAGCTTTGTTTATTATTGTTAGGCGAGCCGCGCATTGTACAAGAGCTCTCAAACTAGCGCGAATTAATCTCTGCTAAGTAGAACCGATGGAACCGACATTCCCATTTCTCTTCTCCCGCGCCGTTTTGCGAAATTCGCGGATGAAAGGTCGTTTCAGAAGAGATCTCGCCACCCATCGCTTTCTCGCCTCTTCTCTCCCTTCCCTACCCTCCTACTTCCTCATCCTGCTTCGCGGACTCCGATGCTTCTATCATTGTCCTATTCTGCCTCCCTTAACTAGCATCTTTCATTAAAGGAAGCCGCCACCATTGTGCCCAACTTGTATGATTGGATAGACAATGCGACTTCGTCGGAGATTCCCGCGGCTGCCGTTCACGCCGTGTGCTCTCCCACGAAATTTCCGGATTTCTATAAACGCTAATCTGCGCGAGGAAGGAAATATGTATATTCTACAGACGTTATCGTAACGAAGCATCTGAAGCTGTGGAATCAGTGAAAGGAAACGCTATTGATGACTTGCATCGAACAATGACTATGCGATGTAATTGAAAATCTATAGATATACATATATAGCATATCTTCGGAAGTTTATCAATTCATAAAGGAGAAAGAGAAATCGAAAATATCCGAAATTATTTTCAACTTTTAAAAAATAACGAAAGATATAATTTATAAGATATGGTTTAAAAAGAAGCTTGATAAAATCGTAAAACTAATATATAAGTTTCTGAAAAATGTTCTTTCTTTATAAGCTTAAAATTCTATACATTTTTTTCAAACTTGATACTTTATCAGAATCTGACAGAAATTTATACATTCATATTATATCTGTTCATAATTGTGTTTACAAAAATGATTAAAATTTGTAGACATAAAAATTTAAGAAAAAAAAAAGAAAAGAAAAATATAAGCAATAAAAATGAAAATGATTAAAGTTCGAAAGTGTCGACAAAAACTCATTTTATTTAATTTCTTACGATATGCTGTGATCACTATTATTCGTTTTAATTAAAATATCTCATGATCAATGAAAGCGGCGACTATTTCAAATTTAGGAAAATGAAAATTTAATACACGCAATTAAACGAAACCAAGAAACGTGGGAGCAAAAAAATAGCGCTTAAAACGTCGGATATGTGACATGATCATGCCTGCCGCATTAGCTCGACTAAAAACAATTAGCTTGATAGTCGCCCACATTTCTCCGTTTGAAATTATTCAAGAACCGCGATGTAGCAATTTCCCTTGTTTTGTCTGAAATTATCGATCATAACGTCGTTGACGAGGCAATGAGTTTAATGCAATCATATTTTTCATCAATTATAAAAGAAAGAAAACACAAAGCGATTACAATAAATATCAACTGTAAAATCAATTGATTTAGATAAAAATATTGACTTGTTCAAATTGATTTTACGTTAATTACATTTTTTAATTTCTTTGTTTTATTCCAATAACTAGCATATTGTTATTTTCATTATTAAAATGTGTCTTAAAATGTTTTTATGGAAAAAATATTTTTAAAAGAGTAGTTGAATAAATATCTCTCTAATAAGAATTTAATTTCAAAGTTTGAGTACACATACATACCACAATACAATTTTCCAAACTTTAAACATAATTCAATCTACTGCTCTCATCATCATATAATTAAATAGAAATAAATGTTAAATGAAAATATTTCCACTCTCTTTCTCTCTCTCTCTAAAAAGTCTTTAACTTACTTTCAAATTATGTGTCATTAAAAAATTTTTTTATATTGTTACGTAAGAAATATTAACTTGAAGTATGATGATTAAAAAATTATTGCTTTTGCTCGTAAATTGTAATCATTGTCCCTGGCGATTTTCTTCGCACAATTAATTTTTTCTTATGTTTGCACGACCGTTTATTAAGGCGCGAGAAGCACAGGATTAAAGACATATCGTAAAGTGCAGTACGAACGCTTAATTGAAATCTATTCTGAGCGTACAGCGTAAGTTATGTCAGTCCACTGCTAAATTGCTTCGTTTGGAATGAACACCTTCGGACAATGTATAATCCATAGATAACTTGTAGTCGAGAATTATCAAATGATAAGTCAGTTACCTCTATCCTTATATATATATATATATATATATATATATATATATATATAATATTATAATTACAAATGTATGTCATAGTTACCCAATTATTTTCTTTAATCTTTTAGGCTTAATATTCTAGCATTCCGCAACAAAATTATCTAAAGTGTTATTTAATATAAAACTTATTGATATTATTTATTTTATTAATGGTATTATATTTGTTTTTATCTTTAAATGAATATCGCGGTATTTGTTAATAATTATAATGACGTTACTTTTCCTCAGTCGAAATACTGACTTATTAAAAGTCGATTTAATAAAAGAAAATGTTTTATTTCTATTTTAGCCCCTTTCTTCTTTATATTCCTCTTCTTTCCAAAGTAAATTATCAATAACAATATAAACGCAATTAGAATATCTTTTTCCGAGAGAAAATAACTTCTTTTAATAGAAGCAAGAGAAAATATTTAATTTTTTATCTCCTTTATTCTTACATTATTAAAAACATATTATAAATGAAATTATCATTTAACATTTTTTCTTTTTTTCAGATCTAAAAATATCTATCCTGTAATGATGGATACGATTAAATTAACTCGCGCATCGAAGTACAATCAAACTTTTCCTTCGATGATCATTTGCTTGTCTTGTCATAGACAAGAGTCGATATTTTAAATTGAAATGGTTGCATTGAATCAATTTATTGTTAGGTACTAATACTAGGTATGTCATAAAACATAACATCCGCGAGCTGGCCAACCTAGTTTGACACTTCACCAAACGGTTATCTGCTATTCACATGTTTTTTTGCAGCTGTCAGTTGTCCGGAAGTTAATTGATTGAGTTTCGTTTGTTCATTTCTGAAGCAAACTCATTGTCAGTACGTCGCGATTAATTAATTTCGCTGCCGAGGATTGAAATTTCATGGGCATGGAAAATATTTGTTTTCTTGTATTATTAATACATTTTCTATTTCGCTACATTAACAAAATTAATTTTCTTTCTTGTAAATATTAATTTGTAATATTTCGTAAATAGTAAATATATAATTTTTTAATGTTAAGAACTTCAGGAATATATTCCTAATTTTTTAAGCAGAATTTTAAACAGATTAGCTAAAACCAATATTAAAAGCTAATTACAAAACTCTCCGAGATCTAATTTATATTATGAATTTTTAAACAATTTATTCGAATACTTATTCTTTTTGATTCCAATTTAACCTCATGAAAAATTAAAGACAGTCTCATTTAAAGAAATTTCGTTTTATTAATTCATGCTCGTCGTCTTGACTGATTTTCTCTTATTTTCTTTTTATATATGCCTCGCTATAATCCAAACGCGAATATTGATGTGACAGGACGAACAAAGGATCCATCGGTTTTCCCTACGATCCTCTTTAATTTCCGCTTTTCTATGACGCTGCAGTGATGAACGACGACGCGGCAGCGGTAAAAACCGCGTTGGACAAAATGAGTTTTCGGAAAGTCTGTGTAAGTCCGAATATGCGTTTCAAATGCAGGAAATTAGGTATTTCACCTTAAACTGTATTTTTCAACCCAGACAAAGCGCGAAATGTTTTGAATCATATTTCGAACTTTATATAACTTACGAAAAGACAAAAAATATATCTATATAATTCTAATTAAAAAAATAAATAAATATATCTAATAAATATACATCTAAAACTAAGTAATTGTATTTAAGCACTTACCTAATTCCTTTGCGCTTAATTCGAACTTAACCTTCTTAAATCCCAACATGCAGAAAACAAAAACCCAGTGCAATCTTACCTCTTTAACTTTTTCACGGCGCTGATTGGTTACGTCATCCAGAGGTGGACTCGGAGGTCTAATAGCGTAAGCGCCAGGAACAGATGCGACCGGCGGTCCGACCGCCGAAGGCTCGAATTGTTTATGCTTGATATCTAAACGCCGATCTTTATCCTTATCCCGGTCTTCGACCTCAGGCTCGTTCTGCCCGGGAACCACATTGTCTTGCACCCAAGCCGGATTCGACTGCTCGTTGCGTTCTTCCGGCGCGACGCCCCGGTCGACGACACTCGCGAGATCGCGTCGCGTTACGATCGTGCCGGTCAAAAGAAGGATCAGGATCACTGACAGCAGTCCGCTGATCGCTAATCTTTGCATGAGCCTCATGTCGTCCAGACACTTGCCGCAGCTTGACCAGCCGCCTGGGGTCTCGGACTGGATTGCGCTCGTATTGGCAGAGCTACGAGGAGAATGTAAAAGATCCTTTGTCAAGTTGATCAACGATCATTCTCGCAGCGGCTTCATTAACGGCAATCAACGAAAACTAATATGAAACGCGTGAGTAATTATCATTTCTCAATCGAACCGAGTAATAGTTTTAGAATCGTGATTCATTTAACAATACTTATGTACAATGTTTTTTGATTTGATAAAAGAAAATTTTAAAATCATCTCAAAACAAAATTATACAATCATCTCCAAATAATTAGATTATATCGAGATTGCAAAGAGATACATTTTTTCACTATGTTGTATGGATATTTTCATACTATGTGATGCATAACAAATAAAATTTAACAAAATTAAAGTACAATTAAAATAATACAATTTGTAACAATTAAATATTTATATTTTTCCAGCCTATTCTTATCTCTTTAAATGATTAAGAAATACAATTAATTAATTCCTGCGTTAATCGATCGGTCTCTTTAATTCTCTTTATTTCTTCGCGTCGTTGAATCATTTAATTTTTCGATTAAACGCAAAAATTTAATCGATACCTATCGGAAATGATAAATAAATATGAATCATATTCACGGCTGAATCATATTCACATCTCATGATACTTACTTGTGAATAACCTGTTGTACGTAATTCGAGCACAACAGCGAATATGCGCAATTTTTGTTCCAAGTTTTTACGATACGTGTGCCTTTTCGAATTGTTGAACATCCGATTAGATCTCGCGATTATCAGCAACTGCGAAGAAAAAGCATCGACTGTGTTACCTAACGCTAACTAAACGAACATCTTGAACGAATAAGTAAGATGATTCGAACGATCAACGATCGTCTGCAGTCAATCATTATGTTTTAAAATCGCCTGAAACTATCGCCGGCAAAAGTTCGTTGATTCGGTACGCGAGGCTGATCCATCTAACCACCGAAGGTAATTTTTTGAGGACGATTACATCAAAGCGTCGCAAAAAAATATTAAAAGCGATACGTATGTCGAGAGTGCTGCGAGGGGCGGCGAGCGGTATCGTCGATCGCGAAAAGGGGAAGCGAGCGAAGGCACGAAGAGAGGTGAGAATCAAAGAAGGCGAGATAGTTTGAAGATTCCAAAGTCTCTGCCGAAATGTGATCGCTGCATTTTT
Source organism: Prenolepis imparis (assembly GCF_030444845.1). NCBI lineage: Eukaryota > Metazoa > Arthropoda > Insecta > Hymenoptera > Formicidae > Prenolepis > Prenolepis imparis. The sequence goes on from NW_028141163.1 coordinate 12,624,965, forward strand.
TATCGAGCTCGGGGCATCGCGAACGGTTCCTCCCTGCATCAAGAGCCTGCGTGCATTTTACCGCCCGGTCGCTGCAGGCGTTACACCTGCAGATTTCGATTTTCTTTTCCTTTTGGCCACGCAACGTACCCCTCGGCCTAAGATCCATTGATTTCATTCGTTATTCATTTCCCATCCGATGGAATGAAAAATTTTCAAAACGTTAAGTATTACGAATTTCAGTTTCAAGAGCGATATTCCCTCCCAATCGTTGATGAATATAATTGAGACTTATTCATGATTTTTCTTTCATTAAAGCAAGAGTGATATTTTATTATTGCAAAATGTTTATAAAAAGTAAAAAAAATTTACTCGTTGATTTTAACGATATTGTATACGCAACTGTTTATTTAGAATATTTCAAAAGATTTTTGATGTATACATATACAAATGTATATATAAAATTTGTTCTTTTTATATTTAGTTATTGAAATGGATATTAAAACATACATTTGAAATTATACTCTTGCTTTAATATATAGTTGCAATATTAACAAAAATTGTACCGCAATGATTTTATTAAGTATTTTTAGCAATGTTTTTAAACGTCCTATTAGAAAATAAACCTTATAATAGTATTAATGTGTTTGTCATGTGTTTGTAATGAGGCTAGTTACTTATTTGTCGAAATTAATGTGTATAGAATAAGACGAGTCCAGTTCACTTCAGTACTGAAACAACAAGTTAGGGAGCGTGAATTCTACAAAATATTGCGTGTTAAATTATTCACAAAGACACAAGTTTGTAATTCGGTAACTGTCGATATTGCAAAATATCGAGGTCGAAAGTTTGAGATATCGAAGTTCAGGTAGTACGCATTTCAGCGTTGATTCAACTCGATCGTAAGCGATGGACGAGATAGAAATAGAAAGCAAAAGGGGAAGGAAAGAACAGGAAAAAAGATGCAGAAGACGAGAAGGGGAGAGAGAGAAAAAGCGAGACGCAATAAAAAAAAAAAAAAAAAAAAAGACAAGAGCGTGTGATGGCGAAGACGAGAAAGAAAGAATGGAAGGGGAAGATAAATCGTCGAAGCTGCACTCGGTGGCCAATAAATTGCGCGGCACAACCCCGAGGTTACCAAGATTGCTACGTGTCACATTCTTGCGGAAAATTGGACCGATGGAAGTATCTTAAAGCCAGACAAATATGCGCAATGGACACGTACGCGAACACGTCAGACCACCCACCCATTTGTGAAAAGGTATAACAAAAATAATGGATATTTGTGTGTGCGATCATTCTTTCGATCTTTAGTAAATACAATATAACCGAGTTTCTGTTTCTTCGCTCTTTCATCTTCTTATCACGTGTTTGAAACAGCATAAGACAGTTACTTTCCTATTAATCATTGATATTACATGTCAGAACCGAATACAATATGTCATATACTGGAATGTAGAATTGTTTTATGAAATAATGTGTACGAAGGCTACGTCCATTCTCTTGTGTTTTCTAGCTCATTAAAAAATTTAACTTTTAAGCTTAAAACAAGGTGAAATGAAACAATAATGTAATTTTGGTAACATAAATTACTTAGATTACAAAGAGGAAACTATTATAATTATTATTTACTCTCTCTTTCTCAGTAATTTGTTATAGTAATCGAGTTAAATATAATTGCTATTTTGTGCAACAAATTGCTTATAATAATGTAAAGGTTAACTAGTAACAATCTTTTATTCGTGCGTATACTACGCGAAGTGATAAATACAAAATATATACATATATGTATATAGAAAATGAAATTTTAGTTAGATAGACTGAATCTTTAATCCTGAGACCGTTTCTCAAAATAATAATAAAAGCACATACACACATACACAGTGTTTTTTTTCACTCTTTTATTTATTTAATTCAATTTTAAGTTAATGAGAAATTTTAATGGCATATTAAAAAAAAAAAAAAAAAAGAGAGAGAGAGAGAGAAAACTTCAAAATTCTATCTTTGTTATGTTTTTAAAAATCATGCTTTTTAATATTCAGATTAAATTTCGTTCTAATTAATGTTCCTTTGCACATTACTTCCTACTCATACATTTTGCGGATAAAACGTAATCGCCCCTCGAGACAGGAGCTGCCTCCTTGGGATGCAGAGAATCGTCCTTTTGATCTTATTATTCCCGAAGGATAAGCGGTCGTCGATCGTAAAGGTCGTATCTGCCGGCACATCGAGTTCAATGCGGCACGCACGGAGATCCGGCCACGGCGAAGAAGCGGAGGAGAATTGGACGTTACCGGAGAGGAAGATGGAGAGAAGGAAAGAAGCAAGAGAGCGAAAGGAAGAGCGATGAGACATTGAAAGGTTAGCACATAGGGTGGTTCAACCAATCTTCCACTTCGCGTCCGAGGTTTTACGAAGGGGGTAACAAATAGAGGAGGCACAGTGGTACGGGGGAACGGAACAGGAAGAGGGGAAGAGGGAAGGATGGAGGAAAGGACGATAGCCGTGGAGATGGCGGGAGTACCCCAGAAGTTTACGAGAGGACCGGTGCATGAACACGTCAATGTGCAGCCCGGGGGCGTACCGGTGGTTACCGTCCCGAACGTCCGGCACGTGTGTGAATTCGTGTGTATACATACATGTACGTGCGAGCGCGATATATATACACGAAGAGAGGCGGCGCGAGGTCCTTGGAATCTGCCCAAGTCGAGTGTCAGGACATACTGTACCTTACTCTGAATACCCGGCATTAAAGCCAACTATAACGCTCTTTGGATCTCGATTATCGGCGATCCCACCTCTGAGGGTGGAAGATATATGACTTTGGTATACGGAATGCCGTTAAATAGTGTGCGGTATTTAAGCATCTATAAGATGCAAATTAATATATTTAACGAGTGTATTATCTATTCCGTAAATAAGTATTTTTAAACTTGATTTTATCGCTTTAGCACTTCTGTGCTAAATCTTTTATTAAAGTTTTTAAATTAACAAAATTGTAATCTTATACATCGAGATTATTTAATAATTGCAGGTAACTCAATATAACAGAGATTTAATATATTTTTAAAAAAGTTAAAGCATTGTGTGTGTGTCGTGATTTTCATCTATTGATCTTTCAGTACAATATAATAATAATTCATTCGATTAAGAGCCAACAATTTATAAAAACATTTTTATCATTATCTGAAAAAACATCAATGCAGTTATATAATGATAATTTTATATATTATAATAAATATATTATGATATTATTATAAATATATATAATAATAATTTCATCTCTCAAAATCAGAACAGACACAATAATTGTATATGTTGTCTAATTTTTCATCACGTGTATATATATTTAAAAAGAGATATTTTTTTTAACTAAAAAATTAGTCAATTTCAAGAAGTCAATTTGCGCTGTAATTAGATCGACATCGTCAATTTTTCTTGCAAGAAACAAGCCATTATTGGTTTATCTCGTGCTTCGTAGATTGCAGTTGCACAAAAAGCTAGGTTTTTTTTTAACTTTTGTTATAATACCTCCTTGAGAGTACATTGTTCGCGTGACGTTTGGTCCTAGCATTTGTTCCCGAGACGTACTTCGTAATTTACTCAGTGCGTTTGCATGTTTTATAGACGTTATATAAAACGTCGGAAATATATATATGGCGCCTCAAATATTTAAAGTTCGCTAGGGAATACGAGGCGAGACCTTCTCACTCCCTATCCGGCTGCGTTTGAAATTTCCACAGTCAATCTCTCTTTGCACCCTTCTCACCCCTTCATACCCCGCCACGCCTCGCCGCGCCTCTTTCTAGAAACCTGCCGCGCCTCTCTCCAGAAACCCGCCACGCCGTGCAAGTCTGCAGAAGCTCCGATGGAAGTTTGCTTTCGTAAGCGAACGTACCGCTTCTCTAACTAAAGCGCAAACGGAAACAGCTGAGAGGGGGTGAAGGGGAAAGGAGAGAGAGAGAGAAATAGAGAGTCCAGCCGGTGGTTCTCCAGCGGAATCGACGGTGCATACTAGCGAATCGTACCTAAACTCCGAGGTTTGATTCCGCCCTCTCCGACGATGCAGCCTGAGACTTTGGGCCCGAAGGTATGTCTACTTAGTTTGCCAACTCATTACCCAATTATCGTTATAAGATCAGAAACCGGTCTGACTTCGTATTAAAGGCGGATCGCGGAGTAGTCGGGTGGAAATCTAAAGCGATGCTAATTGCGCCCTTCCAAATCGAGAGGTCTCTCTTCTCGTTAGATACGCCAAGTGGATATTTAAAAATAAAGTTTCGGTAAAAGAGAGCTCTTATTTCCATCGCTATTTCGCATTAGGATCGTCGATCGCGTGATCGGAGAACACGATAGCGGAGAGCGGCTGCCGAGAGATAATCGGGAAAAAAAAATCAATTTCGTATGAGTATTCGCGAATAATGATTATTAATTAAGTCGATCGTAAGCACGTTGGTTGAATTTTTATAGCGTTACACAACACGCAACGACGATTAAACCCGAGATGAATGCGAGATTCTAATTAATGATCCTTGTCAAAAGTCACTAACAGTAGTATTACACATTTATACCTGTATACACATTTATATCCGTAAATAGATAGATAAATAGATACAGATGTTTGTGTGTATATGTGTGTGTTTGAGCGCGTACATGGAAAGCCGGGCGACCGAAGACAATGCGGGCAACGTGTTAATCCCAGGATACCGCGTGTTTATCGTAGTTCGTCCGAGCGTCTCGAGGTTGTGGGTGGATGTCCTACGGTTCCTTCGTAATTCTGAGATATCGCTGAGGGGTCACCGCCCGCTCCTGCAGCTTTGTCGGTGACCCCTCAGCGGTCCGACCAAAGTCACCGACATCCGGGTGTAGCTAACTTACGTCACGCGATTAAGTCAAGGACTACTTATACATCGTGCACTCAGCAACCCCGCGAGACATATATCTACAATTCCAAGCTATGGAAATTTATATATGTATATATGTACGGGAGAGAGAGAGAGAGAGAGAATCCGCATATATTACATCGCATCGATTCGAAAATAATTCGACATATTTGAGATACTCCGCTAGTACGCGCATACTTTAACAATCACATTGTATTAATATCTCATTATCGGGGCTGCAGCGATTTCGATTAAATGCCGTTGTTCTGATTGACGTTAATATCGTTAGTGACAGTTTATGTGGTTATTACATCGTACAATATTAAATTCGTATAGAAATTACGCAAACAGCACGCGTCGCTAATTAGCTTACAATTTCCATTGCGAGTACGAGTATCGAATTTTTAACGAAATAATCATGATAACGACTCGAATCGAATATTATCGGTAATCAAGCTTCGATTAATTATTACTGCACCCCACCGAGATTTCTGTGCCAAGATAATACCAACACTGTATTTTGACAAAGATCAAATAATAGTAGTAAAACGTACAATCATGTTCTCTAATGTAAATGTATTTTATTCTTAATTATTCTCTCTATGTTCTGTTTTCAGATAAATTAAGCTTATATTAAAATTGAATATATTAGTATTTTAATGTCTATATAATTGGCGAAAAAAAAACTTTCAATAAAATAAAAGTTAATTTCATCGCGATCTAACATATAAAATAGGTATTTAACGATAAGTAATTAACAAGGTGTCTTGCCGACGTGAGGTCGTTAACTCGTAAAATTAGTCGACAATACGGCGCGAGACGCATGTTATCTTGGGTGGCTTCTGTGCCTTATGTATGGTTTCCCTCGGAAGCGGATTTATCTCGAGTCAAATAGAATGCCGTGTCGGTTGTTTCACCAAGTAATAATCTTCGTTGACCGAGGCGTTTAAAATTCTCATCAAGTTTTTGACTTCATATCGTGACTATTGCATAAATATCTTCCGCGATGCAAATTATATTTAACAGCAAAGTAAAAAATATCAATATATACACTGGAGGAATTTTCTCTTAGAATTTACCCTGAAAATCATGGTAATCGTGGGACAATGTGGTATAAAAAGAATTTTATGAGAATTTCTCGGATTAATATTTATCACAATAAAATTGATAATATCTATCACAATAAAATATAAAACACATTTGATTAATTTTACTAAACTGCATAGTAAAATTGATCACACAAACATATTTTACATTTTATTGTAATAAATATTAATATTTTTATTATGATAAATATTAATCAGATAAATTCTCATAAAATTCTTTCTATACCATATTGTCCCACGATTACCATGATTTTCAGGGTAAATTCTAAGAGAAAATTTTCTCTGTGTAATATTTATTTAATATATTATATAATAAAATATATATAATATATAATATATATAATTAATATATAAATATTTATATAATAAGATATTTAAATAACATATATAATATTTATATAATGCATCATATAATGAAGCTATTCACATGATATAAGATTCGATTCCATTTTATTAATGCCGAATGAATTCAAATTAGTCGAATATATGCATGAATTGTGAATATTGTATTAATGCAAAAAATAAGCGTAAAATTTGACGTAATTTTATTTTAAAGTCCGACTCTCTCGCACAATAACAACAGCAAAAAATTCGAGTATTATGTCTCGCGCAATTACTGAGTGTACGATATAAAAAGCTAGCGGAACATGTCTCCCAGTATTACTACATATTCGAGATCAGCGACGCGTCACATGAACGTTACACAGCATGAGTAAAGCGAATCGTTGGACATACATTATTCAATCATGATGCGATCGGGGAGGGGAAGTTGCGCCAATGACATTGGGAAACGAGTCGAGAATCAAATTTAATTTCATCCGTAACGGAAGGGAAAGAACTCGAAGCCCGAGATACATACATGTGCAGCGGAATTGCCTGATTGAAAAAGTCCGTTATGTCAAGGGACAACCGTTCGTTCGGGGCTTGTTCGATTATTTCAGTCAGATTTTAGTCATTGCAACTGCGAATGGCAGCTGAAAGAGTTACTTTGTGGAGAATCCGAAATCACATTGTGACTCTATCAGGACAAAGACAATTGTGTGACACGCAAGACAATTTTTTTATCTTTGTTCTTTCAAATACATATATACGAAAGAATTATTTTCGAATTAGTTTCTTTTTACGATTAAAATATTATTTTTTGCAATCCTCAACTGCACTTTTTATAGATATTTTATAATGTTCTTAGAGTATTCAAAGTTTCGACATTCGAAAAAATATTCAAGATTTTTTGCAGATTTGGAAGATATAAATATAAAAAAGTGTGTCTATAGTTTTGTTTTATTAAAAAAAAGAAAAGAAAAGAAAAAAGAGATATTATATATATATGTATATAAGTATAATGGAATAAATATAATTATAATGACAAGTTTTACAATATATGTGGCTGTGTTTGTACTACAATTTAAAAATCACAGTTATTCCAAAAACAATCAGTGAAGAGATTCAATGATACCTTAAAATGAATACTAGAATAATGATAGTATACATATAACATCAATGAGAACATGCCTTTCAGAAAAGAACATGATTTTAGATTTAGCTTCGTCATTGACACATAGTCTACGGTGGCCGAGCCGAATCATTCAACCTGTTGACAATGCTCTATAACTCTATATTCTATATAAAAACGAACGATTTTAACTCGAAATTTCGAGCAAGAACTCGGTGAATTAATTCGACGCGCCAAGTAAAATGGATATATTACGCGAATCTTTTTATTTGTAGCTCTCCGAGCGCTCAAATACATACTTCTTTCGGAGATTTATTCCAGAGATTTATTTATATCTCTCTCGATTGAATTATTCTCATTGAACTTTTTGAATGCGGCTATTCAATTAGTCATTGTTCAGACTTGCGAAGCGCACGGAAGACTGAAAACGATTGGCGAAGCATCGCGAATGCACGCGACGAATTTAAATTTGGCACAGGTCGTTCGCCTGTCTTTCCTCACGTTGCACGACTGCAAGAGATCATCCAACCTGTTGGTTCGAGATACGCTAGAGACACCGACCCCTTGCTCAAACTTTCGAGCTTGATGAAATAAAAGAAGATTCGATACGTCAGCTTATGCCTATTATTATTAAATTCACGTTTTTCATAGTGATTTATAGATATTGACTAATTGAATCAATATATAATTAAAAAATGTATCGATTTCTTCAAATGCTTATTAGAGATTTACTGAGAAGATTGTTAGAAAACATATAGATAAAAATTAACACGCGAATCAATTGTGGTCATTTGAAATGAATAAAACAGCGAGAAATTGCAGCAACGTAATTGCAATTTTATACTTTGATGAATATCTGAATAACTTCTCGATCCAATCGAAATTTTAATAAGAAAACAATCATTTTTTTTCAACTATAACTCGCAGCGTTAAATCAATTGGGAAACGGGTGTGTCTGATATTTTTGTTGAAAATCATTAAACAGGAGTCGTGGCTGGCAATTGCAGTTGGAGCGTCGCCAAGACACGATGCTTTGCACTTCTGGACAATGGAGATTCGTGAGCAATTGTGTTGAAGTTAGATATTCAGACTTAAATCCGTTCAACTAAATCAATAGATCGCTGCCGAATATTCGATTAGTGTAAGGGTCAAATTTGACTAAAATTTTTATAAAGAATTTAATTATAAATCTATGAAATTCTTTATAAAGATTTATGATCAAATATTATCTACTTTTATTTCTTCAAAATGAAAAGAAAATAACTTGTAACATCTTATCTATTCATAATTATAAAATATCATAGATACTTTCAAATTATATTATAAAACACATAATAAATATTTTTTGGCAGTTATAGCTATCACAGATTTAATATATTTTTTAAAATATTATATATTTGTTGTAAACATTAATTTTATAAATATTATTTAATTATTTGTTATTTATTATTAATTAATTTATTATTAATTAATAAAAAGAAGAATAAGATTATTCTATTTTGGCGTCTTTCAATTTATCATAAATTATTTGTATATTGGCGAATCACGTTTCACATTACATTGCTTGAAGAAACTTACTCAATCGTTTAATTAAAATTAGTCTTAATACTCCAATAATAATGAATAATAATGTTATAAATATCACGTCTCGTACGCACGAATCAAATCAAACCTTTTAATTCGCCAGAAATCTCAACTAAAATGTAGAGGTCCATTCGCGGATTTACGTTTCAGAGATGTACTCACTTCCGCATGGCTGGGTCACTGTCGCGTCGTTATTAAAACAGTTCCGAGCACTTAATCACACCGAGTACGAGACTCGCAATACGAAATAACACGACCTTTTTCCAGCCGCAATTTCTCGTGACTCTACACTTATGACTTTCGAACGTGCTCACCATTTTTGCAGTATTACCTACTATTTACAGATACACTTTTACAACAACATATTTCTAATCGACATATAATGCATAATGTACTTTTATATAAAGATCACCAGATTTTAATGACGATCTCATAATAATTTTAAGTAATTTAGCAAACTTTCTGATTATATACTAAATGCATAATGAGATAAATAACCTTGTGTGTTAATTAATTATATTTTTTTCATTAGAACTTAGTTTTCGCATGCTTATATTTATTTCGGTTATATTCATTGGGAGAGAAATCGCACGTACACAATCGATACGTTAAAATATTCGTAATATCTTTTTTTTCGCAGAACGAGACAAGGCTATTTCTATACAAAGTGCGGGGTGTCATTCTTCATCGACGTTTCCCGAAACAAGAATAAAATGATAGAAAATGTATTTCAGTACTGTCAGTTCAGTAATGTCGAAATACAAGACAAGCATAATGGACAGGTTGATGTTCATCCATGTCGGTGTCGTCGCATAAATAACGTTACAAGTGTCGACTACTCATAAATTCGAACTCACATGTCTCTTCGTCGACAGTCCTGTCATTTCATAAATTTTCCATTTTATTTACGATTTCCGTGCACGATTTCTCAGAAGATTGTCGACATTTTCAGCCTTTGTGAAAAAATATGCTCTGTTCGCATTGCACAATGATAAAAGAAAATTATGCTAAAACATAAATTATGCTATATAGAAACTATAATATGTGCGATAAATTATCTTTCGCTAATTGCTTGTGTGATTTAAAAATAATATTTGAAACATAATATAAGTAAAAACTTTCGATCTAGGCAATTTAAAAAAAAAAAAACATGAATTATGTATAGGGTATTCATACAATCAATGTTTGAACAATAACAGAATTATTGTGTTTTCAAATGTTGCCATAATAAATCAAAACAGAATAATATTATTATAAATTTCTTACATAATTTATATTTTCTAGTTATTATTATTTGCTAGCTTATATCTTAAAATTCTTAAAAAATTCCAATTTGCTAAAATATTTTGCAGAAATGAAAAGATCAATCAAGGCTACAGAGAATTTGCGACGTAGAGGGATTAAACGATGACATGAGAGTATAAAGAAAAACTACAACGACTAATTAGACGAGTTCAAAGTCTCAAACTGACGAGAATTACAAGGAACTCATCGGATCACAGAAGCATCTCAAGAAGCTTTACATTTAATAAGAGAAGTTTCAAGATGGTAATATACGAATATAAGGCTTTTCGTATACTTATTCTTTTATAAATTATTATTAAATGAGTGATAATAAGAGAGAAAAAAAGAGAAAATAAACTATATATATCTTATTTTTAATTGTAGTTTTATAAGCTAAAGAATATTTTTAATTTATTTAATATTTTTAATTTTTTAGATTTAAAGATTTTATATTTTTGATAGAAAGATATCAGAATTCAACACATTTATCAAAATCTAAAAGTGTACGAAATAAAAAATAATTATCGGGTTTTTTCATCCAAATTATTTATACTACTGATACATTAAATCTTTATAAATTATTGAACTATAAAAAAAATCAAACACTATAATATAAAAAGATTCAGTAATATAAGAAAAATTGCCAATTTCCAAATCTTGAAATTTTAAGATATCGTAATCTATATTTTAGAAAATAATATATCATTAATAACAGTGACGAAAAAGATTACGATAAAACAAGATATTTTTATGCGATAGAATTGAAATAATAACGCCTAACTTTTTTTCGTTTATGTATAGTTCATAAACTCTAATAATAATTATTTTATATTATTTTAAATAAATCTTTATGTTTCAATAACATAAAATTTTCATCGCACAAATTATGTATATAATTATTTAAAAAATTCCTTAAAGCCAATTTTTCCAGCAATAAATATCCTTCAGTCATCTTAAAACTAAGATTTCGTTTCTCTCTTATTACATTCGCTACATTTTACATCACTTGCACGTTTAATCGTTCCATAATTAAAAAGATTCCGAAGAATGGTATACTCGCTTTAAAACACATTCCGCAAATTGCAGAGAGAGGGAAGAATTTTGCAAGTTTTAAATAAGCTACGCCCTCCCACCAACTTTCATCTACCCTTTGCCCATTCATATAACATTTAATAAGTCTGATTTAATTCAAGAATTTGGGGAGCGAGATTTTAAAGAGGTTTCCGTTAGCGACGACGCAGATGTTCGCATGAAGGCATTTTCATCGGAATCTCAAAGGCGCAAGGCACAAGGATCAAGAGCCTCGCGGTCACGCTTCAGGTGGTGCTTTCGAGACGCGTTTTCGAGACGATAAAGATTCACCGGAGATTACAAAAATTCCTGAGCGCGTACGAGTACATACAAATGATCGGCAGTACATCGAGTCCAGGAGCATTCTCGTCGTATCCTCCACATGCCGTGTCCGAGTGGCTCGAAGGGACACCGAAGGAGAACCGCGAAGCGCGTTCCTTATGCCCACAAGCTACCCACGGACACTCTTGCATCAGACGTGCTCTCTCTATGACCATGTCGACCTCGGTACCCTCTCCGATAATCGCTATCGCGGCGATTTATCTTGATCCGCGTGTGAAATAAAAAGAGGCCGAAGGAGCGAGGAGGAGAATGAAGGAAAAAGAATTTGCGGAACGGCTCGCGAGATCAATGAACCGGCGCGACGTAACGTCTCGACGACCATCGATTCGGCTCTCAGTTGAACGAAGCAATCGTGTGCTTTGTTTGTTTCAAATTAAATCAGTCGTATAAATAGATTGTTTTTTTTTTATGCAGCTTCTGTTTTCTCTTATTAATATTCTTTTAACACGGAAATTTCAATTTTGTTTGATTATATATTAGCCGTGTTTTTTTATAGTTATTGGAAGCTGTCAATAATGATAATAAGATCGTCTGTTACATTATTTTGCATTATCGTCTGCAATCGAATATTATCTGTTTAGTGTCAGCCAGATGCGTAAGTAGAAACGAACGATAATTTTTATGATAAAATTATGTGCATTATTAGTATAGCTAAGCAAAGTTAAAACGTACAATCTCTCTGTTAAAAAATGTAGCATTGAAACGTACAGTTCTCTCTACATATTAGAATCGTATACCATTTTTGCGCTTCATGAATAACTAGAAAAGAGAAGCTTATCTGACTGAAAAGAAGTACAGAATGAGGCTTGTTTTGATCGAAACGTAGAAGAGAAAGTAGGTCACAAATGATATGACAACATCCGATCTCATAAAGTCGATTATATCCAACAAATATTCCAACTAATATTCTCTAAGATTAAAGAGAAATTATTTGACGCAAAATGCAATGTAATAATGTCTCAATAAGTTTAAATAAGACTGTTTATGTCTCTAATTTCAAAAATTGTTCTAACAATAAGGCAAATTTTATCAAGCAATTGTGATAAACATCAAGTAAAAATATTATTTAAAAGATTAATACATATAATTAGATTTTATATGCATAATATAAAAAAGAGAGATTAATGTATGCATGGGATAGTATATACATATATCTGTTAACGTATGAAAAAATATTAATAACTTCATAAATATTTTACGATTCCTTCAATCAAATATATTTTATTTTATGAATATTGATCGATAGTGCAAATAAAAAAATAATAGTTTTTATGCATTTTTCGTTTTTTAAATAAAACAAAGTATTATAAAAGAATTTAATCATATATTACACTTAATGCACATTATATATTTTTTAAATATAATTATCTAATTTATCTTTAAATATGCATTAACCTTGTAATTCAACCTATAACAAAAATTTAATTATAATATTCTCAGCTATATATTTTTCAAGAGATTATATGTATATTAATACTTATCTAATTAAATAAATATCAGTATATCAAGAGGAAGTTATGCATACACACTGTTAGTTACAAGTTACTATTAATTAAAAGACGCTTTTGTGTACATTCACGGTCAGCTTTCAATGCAAGAGATAGCGGCGATATCCGCTCATATCCCAACGCTACAAATTATCTACAGTATTGCAGACCATATCGTATTACATATCCGACGTTTTACGAGCAAACTTGCGACTCCGAGTTTCTAGCAACACGCTGCTTCCATCACATAGTTGTGGTCACGATACGCGAATCGAACGCGGCTTGTATACGCGGGTCGTATGTGCGATGCACACGTTGCATACTTTGGAACTAGAATTCGTGAAACGTTTTCAAACTTCTCCAGCCATAAAATTTTCGGCGCGAATGTTTCATACATACTTTGCCACAATGCTACTATATTTTATACCTTTATCAAAAAGGAGCAGTGTTCTATCTTGAATAAAAGACTATCTCTTATACATATATGCGAATGCTAACATATCGAAAATTCATCGACAGAGATTAATTTATTAATATAAAAAAATAAATAAATACACGAATGTCATTAATAATTTTAATAAAAATATATACATATAAGCAACATAAATCTATTATAACTTTATTTTCTCTTTTCCTCTATCTCTCTCTCTTTCTCATATACGACTTTGATCTTATCTAAAATTTATATATGATAAATGTAAAATATATAGCGTACAAAAAATTATTTCAAGTCCAAAGTAAAATAAAGATTTAATTGATAAAGAATAAATATTGTTACTTTTATGTCACATAATAAATTTATTTATAATTCTTTAATTGTAATATATTTTTTTATTAAAAAAAATTTTTTTAATCACACACACACACATATACCATAAATTTCTTTAAAATTCGATGCCAATGCATATTTTATCGAATATAGGTAAGAATCTTGCACGCGTCAGAGATGGCCTGCTGTTATTATTATGTTTATTATTATGTTTTACTCGCGTTAATAATTCTAAAAAAATGACGTGCATCCGATAGTTCTGAAAAATGTGGCAATATTTTATCTAGTGCTCTTTGTTCGAATTGTACGTGCAATCACGTGCTCGCATAGCGCACGTCCACATATTCACGAAAAATCGATTGATACCATCGATCTCACCGTTGTCGTCTTAAATCGATATTACATGCTTCGATATTTGCGCCAAAAACATAACCATCGTGCTTACACAATTTCCTGCTAATATCACAAGCTAATGCGACTCTATAAAATTTAATTTCCAACGTAATATAAAAATAACTTGCGGTCAACATTTTTGCATTTTCCGATATCAGATTTTCGCATAATTCAATAATGCTTAACCGTTGTTATTATTATCTCAAGTCTCCGCATTATATAATAAATAATTTTCGGAGATTTTTCTATCAAAAAAAGCTCGGTATTAGTTTTTCATGCTGACGATTATCGGTTAACTCCGACAGTGATCTAAGTTGGCCTTTGTGGTATGGTGTGTCGAACGGATAGACGCGCGAGCGAGAGCCGTTCGTTATAAATACACCAGCAAAACATTGCCACATTAATCAGCCACGTTCTTCGTCGCCCATGAAAATGCTATAGACGTTTTGGTAGACCGCTCTGCCGGGCGTATTCACTAATAAATGTTTCACCCTGACACGTACACCAGCGACATTTTCTGCGGTTCCGGATGCAGTTGCATTGTACTGTAAGCGAAATGTCCGTCCAAGCTCATCACGCTTATTCCTTCGTTTGTCCATCCGCAGACGACTGCGCGCGCGTGCACACATACACATACACACACGCACAGAGGCAATCTCACTTCGTGATATTGAAGAATAAAAAGTTTCTGGGCTTCACAACGGGGCTGCATCTAACGCAGCCGCCGCCAAATCAATCAATCTGATCCGCGCTGGTACATCGACACTTTAAATTTGCAGTTTGATTGAATCTCTAAAGACTTTAGAAATAAAACTTTAAATCCTTGAGTATTTATTTAAAATGTGTGTCTATAAAATTATCCAATGTTTTTATATTGTGCTTTTTCATCTAATACGTAGATATTTTCTGGCACAAAGCCCCCACCCGTGCGACATTAACCCCCCAACATTTGAATAAATTAAATTTCTATACATCATTTAATTGTTTGCACATCTTTAAAAAATATAGTTATTTAAAATAAATTTGAAAAGAACTAACTTTACACTCTTATATTTTTTAAATTTAATTTTTAATTAAACGAATCAATAGATTTACATTTGCAATGTATTATAATATATATATTACATACATTATAAATATAAATATATATATATGTATATATGTATATATTATATATCATATACTCTATGCATCAAATAATGTATAGAGATTAATTAATTTTTGTGAATGTCGAGAGCTAACTCTATACGAGTCACAAAGTCAATGCAACACGTCGCTATATAGTTCGGCCAATTCCAAATATTCGTTAAACGAGGAAAATTTGTCGAGCTTTAGACTCCGTATTCTCGTCGCGTTTCGAGCCTCTATTTCACGCCAGTATTACAAACGCGCGGACCCAGTTCTCCCGGCAGGATACATAATCTGCAATTGTATTGTACAACGTACGCGCGTTTCCAGCTGTACAGCCATACGGATTAAATTAATTTAGTAACGTGCGACGTTGGAAACTGCGAACGCATCGACCACATCGCATGGGAATTCTGCAAGTTTTCGGGACTGCGTTTTCGTCGGCGCGGTCTCTCGCAGTTTCTTCCCTCTTTCCCAACCCTCCCCTTTTTTCTCTTTCTCTCTCATCCTCTCTATATTTAACCTTTCTTCCTCCTTTTCTTTCTACCTGTTCTTTATAACTACGCGACATGTTGTATGCAATTTCCCCTACCAAACGACACGTGGATTAAATTAATTTTCCGGCGGGCATCTCAGTTACTTGCTGAGCAAGAGCGGCGTTAATGCTAGCGTGGCAGGTGGTTGGGCAACACGATTTCCGTGTGGAAACTGTAACCAGAGCCGTGGTCTTAAAATTAAGAACCGGGATTAAAAAGTGAATCGTACCGAGCGCTCGGACGAAGTCGTAAGTCAGATCATATTTATGAGGCTCTTAAGTTTAAGTTTTCTTGATTAAACTTTTCTTTTATTACGAAAGGCAAGTATATTCATAAAATCAGTACTAGATATATCACGCGTTTTTATTGTTCTTTAAAGTATAAGAACTTGAGCAAACTTGCGTTAACTATTTTATTCGATAAATGTATATTTTAATGAATTTAATCTCTGACATATTTATAGCTTGTAAATTAGAATATCATAAAATAATACGATAATAATATGTGAGTTGAAATTTTGAAGCAATTTTATTAAATAATGAAATGTTAACTAATTTATCAACTAATGACCTTACTAATTAGTTTATGTGTTAATTCGTCAGATAAAATCATAATAGTAATATATGTTATATTACTTATTTAGAATTAAAACTAATATATAATATATATACTTTTGTAAATAACTGGTATGTGTTCGTTTTTTATAATATAATATATATTTTATAATATAATATTTTCAGAATAGAAAAATATCGAAAGTATTAATGTGCAAAATTAAATTTTGCATTACATCTCTCGTTTAAAAAATAATGCAATGCAAATTTCACTTTGCAGAAAAAAATTTCCTCACAATCATTCGTACTAATCAAAACCGATGGAATTCGCATGTTAAAATAAAGTAAAGATCTTTGGCGTTCGGTTCGCATATTAGTACGCTAATATATTCCCTTCTATTAGCGTAGCCGACCAAATTATTACCGGACATCGATCACAGAAATTTGACACTTATATGCACCGAAATCTCTCGCTAACATCACCATGGCTCTCAGCTCGAGAATGATCGATTGCCCTTTACCGTGATTGATCCGGAGCTACCGTGTAACCTCTGACGCAAGATGAAGGGTCGCACCCTTTCCTCGGAGCATAAAGGAACTTTACTTGCACGCAGTAATCGGAAAATCATGACTGACCAATCAGCTAAGATTGCGCGGATAATCAATCAAGGTCTTGTTGGTTTAAGGTCTTGTTAGCACTAACCGACTAATTATCCTTTCGGTAATCACGTAAAATGGTAACTTACACGGATAAATCACAAATAATATGTAGTAGATTTCCTTCTCTTTGCTTTTGATGTCATATCGTGATAAATAGAGTATACTCGTTATTCTATAATATTTTATAATCATTATTTAGATTTATCTTTTCTTTCTGATATTTAAATATAATCTAACTTTTTAAATAATTACGTTCAAATATAATTTTCTGTCATATTTTCATTTAAAAAATATTGTTATTTAAACAGCGTATCGACGGTGAAAAATAAAAAAAAAGTTTAGACGGATTTTAAATTTATCTCGAATGCGCAAAATTTTTATCTACACTAAAAACCTTCCGGGTATTACGTCGTCTTTGACTTACGATTACTAAAATCGGCAGGATCGATTAGATGACATATCGCTGTTAGTCGATAAAACACGATATAATTTCGTTACCACGGCCGAAGTAAATATAGTTATAATCAAGCGCCGCGTATCCTGAGACTTTTTAGAGATTGATAATAAACGCAAGTTTGGTGAAGAAAGGCTGACCGTGTGGATGAAAACGCCGTGAGGGAATCTGCGAGAGTTTTTCAAGATCGGTGTACGATACCGAGGGCGAAGGACCTATTTTTCAAGGCTTTTAATATCGCGAAGCATCGTCTCGCTCGTTGTTCAATAAACTCGAAGAAATTTCCATATAATTCTATGGACGTAATTATACGATCTCTTTATATCCGATACGCGCACGCTTCTTATAAGAGAATATTAAACTAATCTGTGAGTAAGCATGTAATACTTTTTTTCCTTAGTCACATCATACTTTTTTTTTACGATAACTTTTTTACGGTATTTAAACTCTTTTAAGTGTATGTTACATTAAGAAAGATTAAGATCATAAAAAAGTTCTGACAATCTCTCGGTTAGTCTCAAATATACATAAGCAATTAATTATAGTCTCTGTTAAATTTTTTTGTTCCCCGAGCCGTTGTGTCTCGATAGCCAGGTTTCGGTTCGCGCGTCCTTGGCACACGAGAGCGAACGGTGTTACTTAATAGGAGAGATCAAGGCTCTGCGGTCCCCTTAATTTGAATCAACGGCGGTCAAGTTGCGGACAGGCATCCAGTTTGCTCGCCAGACCTCAAGTAGTCAACCCCATCAAAGTGCACATACCAACACACGTTCTCTTAAACCTGTATCATGTAATCTGTGTGTCTCCGCATATGCATATCGATGCACCTTGCAGTTCAGTCGAGTAACGCGTTACTTCTGTTACGTCGGATATGTCGCGCGCGGGACATTTTCACGCAAACTTTGCCGACAGCTTTGCTTGTCCATTTATGCTGTTAATCGAGTTCTACGGTTACTCGCTTCTCATCGTTGAACTCGTCTTTCGTCTCACCTGTTACAACGAGCGCTTAAAGTACTTCAACTAGAGAGAACGGTCACCAGCGAAGCGAAGTGCTCTTAATAACCGCTCACCTTGAGGCTCAGAGGACTTAGGACTGTTTTTAGCGATGTAAAATGTCTCTAACATCCTAGCAGTTAACACTGGGCGGTTTCTGGTTACCGAAATATGCATAATGCATGAGAAGGATCTTTTTCGTTTCTCTTCGGATAAGTTATGAACCTTTGTTGTGGATTATCTCCAGTACAGTAGCCGGTGCAAGAAAATGACCTTCGTTAAATAATCACATAATACATACATTTTATATATAAAATATGTTGACAAATTTCGGATCGTTTTAAAGATTTACGAGAAAATCTATTTCAGTAAATTTTTTAATTATCAGTATGTAGATAATTACAGGAAGAGATATAACACGCGCACGCGACGCCGAACGTTTTTTAGACAAATGAATATTTAATGGAATTTTGCTCGACAAAATACAAAGCTAGACAACCACTCCGCCGTGCTTGCTTTTATTCAAGCCTCTCGTATTCGCTGTCCTTCCAGACACGCTCCTTTTCTTACTTACGACGCAAGCGCGGAATATTTCCATTTACCTTTTACTCTGGCAAACAAGGCGGGATCCTCGTGGCTGTTCAAACGAGATCTCCAATAGCCCGTGGAAATTGGGTAGACATTGGAAATGAATCGAAAGAGCAAATAACGCGGAGCAAGGGGTGGCGCGCTCTTGGGTGAAGTGGCGGACCGACGAGTGGCGTCGGGACTTGCGTCGTGGCCTTTGTACTAGCGATGGTAGACGAGGGTTGAAACAGCGACGAGTTGAAGCGCACTTCGACGTACGTACGGAACACGATTTTACGGCACTCACGAGGGATGCTCGGAACGCCCTCGATAATCCCACGAGCGCCCTTGATCTGCTTGATCCACTACTGTTTCTATTCTGCCGCTCTATCGTCACGAGATGTTTAAAAGTAATCCTGACAAATTTCGATACGCGATGATATCTCTTGGTATATTTTTAGCAATATATACTCTTGAATGTGTGCAATTTAATGGTAAGCCGAAATAGCGAACGAGACTTTGAGGTCTCAAAAGTAACCGATATGCATACTTAACGATCGCGCCGTGTTATATATTTAGCGCGGTAGTAGAAGCTCGCGAGAGCTGTAGCGGCACTTTTTAACATTGCTTGTGCGGAAAGGTTACGAAAGTACTTGCTAACAAGTCCAAAGTTTCTACACGGATAAGGAAGCATGTGCTCGAGCGGGAATATACGTCCAGAATTAATAATGCGCCGCTGAAGCTTTATCCATATAATACGCGGCTAAGTACGGCAGGTGCGCGACTCACCGCGTATATTTAGGTTAGTTGAGCCAGCATTACCACCAGAACATCACTGGTGCACTCACATCGTCGGTACCATATTACGCATTAATATCTTAAATTTTTGCGTGTTGTCAATTACTTATATATAAAAAGTTTCGCGATAATCGGATGGCGATTTCAAATATTTTGAAAGAGCTCGTTGAATCCAGTAAACAATCATTTTTGACAGTACATTAGTAATTTTTTATTATTATATTCTCTGCTAACGCGCTTTTTTATTAACATTTTTTATTAACAGCAAAATATTCATTTTCTATGTAACATAGGATCTCTATTTTTCTTTAATAAAATTCAAGTAGTCTTTTTAAACTAAAACGTAAATCTAAAGCACTTTTTTTATCTCATCCCCCATTGTAAAGAAAATTAAATAATTTGCTTTAGATTTATGTTTTAGTTTAAAAAGACTACTTGAATTTTATTAAAGAAAAATAGAGATCCTATATGTTACATAGAAAATAAGATTCATCATATGAGAAATTTTTTTGAAAAACAATATTTTGAGAATATACAATTTAAATAAATTGTATATTCTCAAAATATTGTTTTTCAAAAAAATTTCTCATATGATGAATACGAGATAATGCTGCTTCTTATCATAATTATGTCGCGATATCACGTTACTGACTGCAGCGAAGATAGTATGTCATCGGTGGTAACAAGATCACTATGCAATGCTAAACATAAATTACTTAACATAGAACGTAGAGTAATTTCAACTATTTCATCTTTTCGTCCGTAGTAAATCGATTGTCCTACTTGAACAACGAATTGTTCACTTGCTATCCTGATGTAAATTTTGATTATCTGCTGTAGACAAAGATGAAAGTGTAAAATCGAATATTCGTGGAGATTATTTCCGCATTTTGCATCCAGGAACATAAAACGCGGTATATGCAGAAAAAAAGGATGCTTTAATTTTAATGCATGCTTTAATCAAACAGAGAGCGAAGTTCGTAACCGATGACGATGATTACTCAGTGTCACGCGCAATATTAAATTAGCCATCATTTTACCATCGCGTTGCAACCGATGAGAGTGCATATTGACGGATAACAATGAGGAAGAAAATCAATGTACTTTACAATGGAGTTGTGCATAACAGTATTCGATTCCGAAATCAAAACATCAAATAAAAAAGTCTAAAATAATCATTATATCAATTGATTTTCAATCACCGTGTGAAATCAACTTAAATTATAAACTTTATATCATAGTTTATTTATATTAGAGTCAAAGTCTCTCTATATCTTTCTATGATTCAAATAATCATACAGGAAGCGTGAAAAATACTTTTTATTTGCAGATTAAGCATTTTCAGATTGAACGCATCATATCTAGATATTTATTTATGTATTATGTTGGTTCTGAGAAAAATCAGCAAATGAGAAAAAATGTGTTACGTTCTACTAATTTTATATTTTATTTTAGTGAATCTCAAATAGCTGTCGAACTGTTCGATAATAAAATTATCGATTCTTTTTTCAACCAACAGTAATATTTAAACACAATTCGACTGTGTTTAAAAATGCTGAATCCAGAAGTGGAAAGTATCGTTTTCACTTTCTGTACATTAAAATAACTGATTCTAAGATTGGTAGCATTATTCTTAAAATATAATATTGTGACTATCAGATATTGGTTTATAAACTACGTAGTTAGAAGTTTTATCAAATTCATTAAAAAAACCGAAAAAGATCGATGAGTTGTATAAAAAAATAACTTATATAATAACAGAAAATTATAAAATATTTTTAATAAATTTTAGGGGGAATATTGTTCCTTTTCTAAAAAAGGCGTGTTATATCGATAGTCGAAAGTCTCGAAGTGATTGTTGCCTCTTTTCCGTGATGTTGACTGCGGCTGTCTCGAATGCTATTGTGCGTTATGTTCATACCATCGAGCGGCTGTCATCGCGAAGGTTAACAGTTTTGACAGTTGTTTAAAATAAAATTAAATAAAATTAAATAAAATCTTTAAATCTTTAATCTTTATTATTACTCTGCCATGAGCATAAAATAATAAATACGAGTCAAAAATAATAAAAAATAACACGCAATTTATATATCATAATTTTATTATTCATAAAGTAAGAATATAGATAGATTAAGTAGTACGAGTTAACAATTTTTCACTACGTTTAGCCTTTTCGTCGCGCAATTATTTAATCATTAACATAAAATTTATAAATGCGAGTTAAAAACAATAAAAAATAACACGCACTTTATATATCGTAATTTTATTATGCGCAAAGTAGGAATTTAGATAAATTAAGTAGTACGAGTCAACAATTTCTCACTGCGTTTAGCTTTTTCGTCGCGCAATCATTTCATTATTAACATAAAATCATAAATGCGAGTCAAAAATAATAAAAAATAACACGCACTTTATATATCATAATTTTATTATGCGCAAAGTAAGAATGGAAATAGATTAAGTAGTACGAGTCAACAATTTCTCATACGGTTAGCCTTTTCGTCGCGCAATCACTCAGCTATTAGTATAAAATCATTAATGCAAATCAAAAACAATAAAAAATTATATGCACTTTATATATCATAATTTTATTATACGCAAAGTAAGAATATAGATAGATTAAGTAGTACGAGTCAACAATTTCTAACTACGGTTAGCCTTTTCGTCGCGCAATCACTTAATCATTAACATAAAATCATAAATGCGAGTCAAAAACAATAAAAAATAGCACGCACTTTATATATCATAATTTTATTATGCGCAAAGTAAGAATGTAGATAGATTAAGTAGTACGAGTCAACAATTTCTCATACGGTTAGCCTTTTCGTCGCGCAATCACTCATTACAAGGCAACAATCACTTCGAAACTTTCGACTATTGATATAACACGACTTTTTTAGAAAAGGAATGGCGCGCGCACAGCGCGTGCTTGTGTTGTCTAGTATTATATAAGCTGTGTATGTGTGTTTAAAGAACAATCAAATATTTATTATTGCTTAAAAGTACTTTTCTCACATATAAATAAAAACAATAAGCACAATATAAAATGATTATATTAATTAATTGATCAATGCGACTAGCTTTTCATTAGAATTAGATTAATGAAGCTTTGTTTTGGAACTAGTTCATTGCCGTTTGTACAGAGATAATCAATGGAGACGTACGGCATGCTAATTAATGAAGACGCGAGAAACGAATGGCACACGGGAGAATACAATGTATCCACTGCTTCTTCTTCTTGCATATAATTCAGAGAGTTATTATCAAATATATTATAATAACTTTTATATGATAATAAAATCTGCTAGTAAAATCTTAAAATAAATTATTAGAAACTAAAATTGTAGTAAAGATTTCAATTAAAAATGAAAATATGTGTGTGTGTGTGTGTGTGTGTGTTTGTGTGTATAAATGCGGGAAAAAACCGATCTTGATGAAATGCATACTTTCTCCATTTTTTGCCAATCTACGATTGACAACAATCGAGAATAAAACGCGAAAACCACAAAAGATAAGTTAACAAGATAATAGTATAAATTGTTCGATTAGATAATTGTAATTTGTTAATCTATCGAAAAGCAAATGAAATGAAAAAGATCGGTTCTAATGAATAGAACTTAGAACCAAGCAAAAATTGATGAGATAGATATTAAAGAGACAATCGTATTCATGGTGCAGATACCAAGAATTCCAAGGAATTCCACAGAATAGGAAACTCAGAATTAGAGAGGTAGACATCGACGAGATCGTTCTTCCATAATGTTCTTTTATACGTGGTAATTCAAATCGCGTAAAATCATTATTAGATTCCCTCAGAAGAAGAATCTTCTTAGCAATTGAATTGAATATAAAACCGCATAAACATCTAATTGAATCGTGATCGTTTAACTTGTTTTATCTAATTAAAAATGTTTTCACTTTCCACGATTAATTCATAATTGAAAATATTGATTTTATATATTGAAAATACTGAATTTATTACACAATAGGAAAAACATTTTTTATTCAACCAAAAGTATTATAAAATTTTGCGAAATATTTTACGAAATATTTTCTATCTTTAACATTAATTTGATCTCCATTAAGAAAATGAGTTAATTACTGATAGATATACCTATATTTCATGAAAAGTTTCGCGATTAAAATAAACAAAAATAAAATAATTCTAACTATTTTTCAATATTCTTTAATTAATTAATTAATCAATTTTTCGAAAATATTTTTTGTATATGTATAAGTATCTTGTGTACTTTTACTGAAATAATTAATTCAAATTAATTTAAAAAAAAATTAAATTAATGTTCAAGATAATAAACTTAAAATTTCTTCTCACAGTTCGAAGTTTCTAATTCCAAATAAGTTATATTTTTTCATTTTCATTAATATGTAATAACTGAATTATTTCTATTAAGAAATATGCAATAACTGAACAAAGATCGAAAAAAATTAACTCGTCGGAAAAGTAACGCGTACATATAAAGAAAATATAATGGAAATAAAAGAGAGAGAGACACGGTAATTTATAAGAATATACATACAGAAAAGAGGAAAGTTTTAATCAGCATATTCTTTTCATATACCACGGAAGGAAAGGTAAGATAATTAACATTTTAATTCAATGAGTTCGTTTGAGTTCTATTTCTCGTAAAAAGATTTCAACAAAACAAAAAAATATAGTAACTTTGATAAAGAATAAATTTCTTGCTAGTATCGTTCTCTATATGTATACTAGAGTTCCCATTTCTTTTTCATTTATCCTCATTTTTCATTAATATTTTAATTTCTATACTGTTTTTATTACATTTTTGTTATTGACATTAATATATTCATAATATAAGAAACTTTTTTGTTTTCTCATTAAAAGTTTTCTTTTTCTCAAGTGATATTTTCAATTATATCATTGCTTATGATAAAACGCGCAATTTTTATTTACCGAATAATTTCTATATAAATATGAGATTTATTTTTATTGTTCGTAATATCTAGAGATATCAACTTGAATTCATATAAAAGAAGTTATAAAATACTGCGCAGATTCTTCTTCGAAGATCTTTTCAACTTTTACTCATTTCGACTCGTACAAAGAGAAATGTAAAATTGCAAGATTAGTAAAACTTAATTAAACAAGATGCAGCGTCGTGCAAGATTTTGCATAATGCAGGTAGAGTAAACGCACTTGTTATGAAAGTAGGAAAACAAATCGCTAACGCTGGAAACCCTAGTTTTCTCTAGCTTCTCGAGGTGCCTGTGAATTTTAATACAACCCGCGAGTCTCCTCTGTACTTAACAAACTTGGCCGCAGAATAATTTCTAAGTACTTCAAGCAGCTTCTCGTTTTTGAATTAATAGGCGATCGCGGCGCGATGCATCTTTAAATATTTATTGCTCTCGAGTACAGCGCTTGAGCTTAATGCGAAAGCTCACGAAATGAGTACGACGTGCGCGAAATAAATTTTTTTGCCCGTTTTTATTATTATGTATGCACTCCGGACGGGTGTTTATTCGATGTACAATGTGAACGTGACTATCCATCTCGGAGCGCAATTTCTTGCTTAGCGCGTTCGTTCATTCATTCGTTCATTCGTTCATTCGTTCGCTCATTCGCTCGTTCCGTATTTGCTCCCATGGTGAAGAAAAATGCGAGTGTCGCATTTGCACGTTAAATCGGATAAAACGAGCGCTCGATTTACCACGCAAGTAATGCACCATTTCAGTCATTTTGCGACACATCCTCGTTACACTATTCTAGTAAGATGTATAAAATTGTTACATTTTCATTGAAAAATTTTTAGATGAATAATTTAATAAATATTTGCTCTCTTTATTTGTTGCGTCAAAATTAAATATGTTTTTTATTTTACATATTTTATTAAGGAATTATGACGTTTCTTTAAAAGAATTTAGAATTTATTTACACTGAATCCGCAATTACTATCGAGACAACTAATGAAGAAAGTACAAGATAGAAACGTGCAATTTTACGTACTGTGCAGTCAACCTAATAATACCAACGAGTTAATTTTGAGTCTCTTTAATTACGACATCGTCGATGCTCTCGGAAAGTTGGACGAGTAAATATAGAGATGGCTAAACGCGACAAGTTCGACAGACGGATAGTGCAGCTTAACATTTTCTTTTCGTTATGTAAACTAGTTGACTCTCCTATATAGTTCTAGAAACGAAGCGCTGCGTTGTAAAGCATCGTTTCTCTCTCGTTAGAAAGAAGAAAATGGAGTAAGATAAAGGATGGCGCGTGGAAAGAGCAGCTTTTATCCCGTGAGAATATTTTTCACTACATAGTACAGTGCGTTGCTCTCACGAGAGAATCGTTGTCTTCGTAAGATATTCTTACGTCTTTGCATGAACTTTACTCGATAAAAGACTCCCTAATCAAATTTCGCGCATAATGCATATTTTCATTATATAAACAATGAATTACAAAAAAAGTTATAGAAAATCTAGCAATAGATTCGAAATATTTTCAATAAAAACTGCATAATATAATATTACAGAGAAAGAGTTTATTTAAATAATATTTAAATAGTATATGTGTTTTGTTAGATTTTCATAATGTGTGTGTGTGTGTAGATTTTTTTATTAATTATTAAAAATAGATTAGTCATGAATATGTTAAAGAACAAAAGATGCAGGTATAAAAGGTTTTTATACATTTTGTGACGCAAGTAATTTAAATAATCTATGTTGCAGCTAAATTGAGATAAAATAGATTCTATTATATATTAATGCTTAAAATAGGTTTTATTATAGAATTATCTATAACTTTTTTTTATATATTATATTATGTATATATATTTATATAAATGTTTCATTATATATTTTTATCTCATTTTCTTCTCTAGTTATAAATGCTGTACGGTATATATAATTTACGGTTAAAAGCTTTTTTCGACAGTTAAAGTGCTGCAAAAACCACCGAATATTATGTCGCTTTGCGCATTACTCCAATCTATTAAACATGTATGTGATATAATATGATTGATAATATTATGTCTCAATATTATTCTCCCATGAATAAACTATTTAATTGGATAAAATCTATACAATTACGTGAACGCTACATTGGAGTTTGGCCCTGATAGAATACCCAAGGAAGACGTAATGACCTTGCGATCAGTGACCCGATTCTCA
Source organism: Prenolepis imparis (assembly GCF_030444845.1). Lineage (NCBI taxonomy): Eukaryota > Metazoa > Arthropoda > Insecta > Hymenoptera > Formicidae > Prenolepis > Prenolepis imparis. The sequence goes on from NW_028141163.1 coordinate 12,652,155, forward strand.
GTACAAAGATATGAAGCCGCGATGCTTTGGGGCTTCGGTGGCCCACTTCTCGAACTTGGCGAGGCGATAGGGCAGTTTGGTCTGCATCGACAATAGACTGGTGGAAAAGCTGACATTGTTGCGAGGAACAATGAGATTGAACAATCCTGCCCGATAAAAGTTCCGTTTTGATACATATGTCAAACTACCAAGCCATTTATTATCAGTGTATGTTCAGTAAAAATAAATGCAAATGTCGGTATTCTGATGTCAGATGTTATTTCAGAAAATAAAATTAAATGCCAAGACAAAGAGGAAATCTATCTCTCACAATCCTATCATCTATTTTACTTTTTCATTGTATATATATATCTTTTCTTTATAAAAATATTTATATTTACATCAAATATGCTAAATTTTGCTTATTGTTAGTTAAAAGAGCCTATTTCGTAATAAATATGCCTATTTCATAATAAATATTATAAAATGCAATTTAATTAATTTTATGTATATGCGTAATATGATTAAATGTCAAGAATAAAAATAAAAGCGACTATCAACAAAGGACTCTATTTCTATCGCTAAGAATCAAGCGTATTGAAATTAATCGTGACGAAATTGTCATCTGGTTTCGATGAAAGCCGGTTTAAATGACGAATCGCTCACAAGACGATGCTGATTGCACGAGGCTGTCTGCACGAGAATGCAGTGCAAGTGATTCGCGGAACGATCGATCGCGCCGCATATATTCTCCTGCCAATACGTCGATAAATCATCTTGACAGGACGAGAGAAAAGTTTTTAGGGAAGACGGAGGAACCATCACACACACACATAGTGTGGTCTCCGACGAACAAAAACTGTTCGGATTTGCCGCCAAACTCGCTGGTATGCGACTCTGACCGTTTTTTTTTTCTTTAGGACTTTATTTAAAAAAAAAGAACGAAAGGAAAGCGTTGAATCTCAAATATCGCGATTGCGATAATTCTGCGCAAACATAATTTACATTTTGACATATTTCAAATATCCCAAATATATGTTCAAATGTATCATTCGTAATACCAGATTCGGCAAATATTAATTCAGGTAATTTCGTTAATTGTCATTGTACGCATTCCAGTGTAATTTTTGCCGATGTAACTGCAATATAATCCGTTTCATCATATAGCGCATTTTAATATAATCGCGATAATGAGCGAAAATTTTGCGGAATAAAAGACGTAACGTAAAGCAATTCGTTAATGCGTATGAAAGAGATAAATTGGGCAAACAATCAGACATTCCTTTGGGCTTGAGCGATTATTTCGAAAGAGAAGATGTAAAAACTCGCTCTCAAATCAACCCGAAAAAGATCCCAATGAAAGTTCTGCCGGTGAACTTTCATTACGTACGTCGTAACTCTTTTCCCGTTACTGTTGGTTACCTCTATTCCGTCTTCGCGAGAACATGGAAAGTATGATTGGAAAAGTTCGCAAGGTGAAGCCGAGTATTCCCGTCGATTTTGAACAGAATCCCACGCATACGATTAATCGGTGACTTTAAGCAGCCGTAAATCTTCGAGGGGGACAACTCTTTTAATGAGTCGCTGATGGTCTGATCTAAAATGCCGATGAAAGTAAGGAGTTCCGTAAGTTAAAGAAGTACTTTTTGCCAAGTTTAATCACTAGTTTTAGTCATGATTATCAAAAATGGCTCTGCCGACCAACAGCTTGTCAGTTACCGAATCGTTAATCTTTTGGACATTTGCAAAGTATTGCTCGTGTAAAGCCATTAATCTTTGAATATATCTCTTTCACATGTTGCTAACAAATGAACTAAGAGTGATAAATGATAGTAGAACGAAGATTCTACTAACAGGTGATAACAAGAGAAAAAGAAACTCATAATTATAAAGATAACTGTATAAAAAAGATACAATGCTAATAAAAATTTTAAAAAGATAATAATTAAAAAGATAAAAATTAAAAAAGGCATCATCATTTTCGAAAAATATTTTTTTGCTATATATTATATAGTAGTAAAGCTATTTCTTCGTTCTTTAGACTATGAGAAATTATGTTTCCTTGCTTGCGAGTATATATAGAGCGTATACAACGTGCCAAAGACACAGTGTCCGCGCAGTATGATCAAGATAAAGACTAGCGATCTGTTTACGATCTACTTTTACGTTTCTCAGATAGTACGCATGTAGCTTTCGTTATACGACATGAATGGCAATTCGCTTCTGAACAGATCATTCAAGTCGCTCGCGTATCTCGCTGACCGAGCGAGCGATGCATATCGCTGTCGCGTTTTATGCTGCACGTGCAGAATATCAGGTGTAAGAACAAGTTTGGATCATCGTCGACGATAGTCGCGGGATTTTCGACCGTTTGCATTCTGCGATTTTCTCGGTGATAGTATTTGGCACGCGCGCGCAGAATGTAAAAATCTCAGGACATCAATAACAAAGAACATAGAGAAATTGCAAAATCACACACTGACGTTGCAGTCTTCACGATGCTTTCAGAACAGACTGGATCCGCTCGAATGTATAAAACGTATGTATATGTCATTTATTTAAAAAAAGTTTTAAAGATTTTTCGTGTAACTTTTTTAATTTTATCACTAGAAAATATGACAGAATGCGGATAGCGCAGTTTATCTTTTTTTAACACATTTTGATACGTCGAATGTCATGAGAAAATAAAGCATAAAGCTTATCGTCATCTTATCTAACATTGGCGTTACTTGCCACGGCTTATCTCTCATATGTTATGGGAGCATCGAAAAGCCTTATCTATGGCTCAGCTCACAGCGGTGTGGTACGAATACTTTACGTTTGTACGACACGTACACTGTCGAGTTTGCAAATGACAGTTGCGAACGTGGATCGGCTGTGCAAACAACGCACGGGATTTGAACGACGCGACGACGGCGAACGCGCAAAATCAACCCGCGCATCCGAGACGTGAGATAGCGGAATATATTACGTGATAATCCACGTTGACCTTTCGCCAATAGCTTACGATGTATCGCTATTTAGCGCGATCGCTGGCAAAGATCAAACAGTCAAACAAAACGATAATTTTGTTGTTGATGATTACGCGATAATAGTCGTCACGTGGCGATCAAATCGCATCAGCTGATTTTATACAAATTTTTAAAAAATAAAAAAAATTATCAAAAAAGTGAAATGATACAATTTTTCTAGATTTATTAATTTAACGTACCTACAATAATCAAAAATAAAATTTTTTTTCCAGAAAGAATAGGCGTGTAAGCATATTTTCATCGCACTATAAAAAAGACACGACAGAATTACTTTTTTTACACTGTAACACGTGTGTGATCTAAATTATATCAAATTATGTTTTCCGAGCAACCTGCAGGTCAGCAAGTTTTAGCGCTGTCGCGATAAAATTCTCGCTACTCTCATAAACTCTTCATCATTGGTTTACGCGAACAAGTAGCGATGATGTTGCGAGCATAAAAAGTTTTTCACAGCTGAGACATTTTATTCGGGTTATACTTTGTCCGTACAAACGCCTCACGGGCCTGCCCATTATTTTTTCAACCGTGCTAATACCTCGTCCGCAAGGTCCAGGTCGGACCCTGACGTGACATTTCACCACTGCGACGCCCCAGGCGCGGCTTGGGTTTCCGCGACGCTTTTACTCTCTTTATTCTCTTACGCGACAGTTTACTCGCTTTCCCAAAACAGCCAACCGTCGCGCATTTCTCTTCCTTGATTGCAGCTATCGAGGTAACTCCTTGCATAATGCATATCGGTCTAACACGAAGAGATGGAGAGAGGAGAGAGGGATAGAGCGAAAAATGGAGTGTGAGAGAGAGAGAAAATCAGAGAAGCGGCTAGTAGTATATATAAAAGGCGCGCGCCACGTTGTACAAGAGCGCAATTTAAATTTTCGGATCGCAACGGGAACTTTTTCAATGTATATATACTTTTAAAAGCACCCTGGGTCCTGTTGTCCTGCTCCGCATAATGCAAAGTGACTTCGTATCATTCCCGCCACCGTTTTACCGCTACCGCGGACTATCTGCCGGCTCGTGAAATCGTATATGAGAGCGGAATATGCACGATGGGATCGCGTAACGTTGCGTCGCTTCGGGGTCACCATTTAGCGCGTGATATTTTTCTTTTTCCCGTCACGAGAAAACACGACCGTTAGATTTACGATATTTTCCCTTCCGTCCGATTTTGCCGCTCTCTGCAATTTTATGCTTTTTTTCCGCGGGCGGATTCGGTGAAAGGTTTTACGGAACCGATTTGCGCATTAGACTTTCATATTCGCCACGCGCAAGTATATGTCCTGGTTCTCTTCTTTCTCCCATTTTCCGTCGTGAATACATAGAGATAGCTAGCTCGAAAAAAAAAAACAATCTATAAATGCCGAATTACAATTGCTCGAGTTTTTAAATATAAGCGACACGCATTTTCCAAAACACGTATCGCATTAGAAGTTCGAGGAACGAAATAAGAATCAATCAATTTGCCTCTCAAATTACAATGTTCAATCTATGTATATATTCTCTCAGAGATTTTCAAGTTGACTAAAAATGTTACGCGTTACGAACAAAGACAATTTTTCTTCATGAATCAATGTACGAAAGCAGACGAGAGTTGATAAAATCGCGAGACAGATGAGAGAATTGTCGCTTTAATCGATTGTCAAAATCTACTGTGCTATGATCGATAATCGCAAAATATGCATACGAATATGAATAATGTTGGATAATTTATTCATAAAATCGTAAAATTATTAATTACAACTCATTTTAATTTAATTATAATTCGCAATTATGAACATGAGGAAAAAGGATATAATACCAACGAAATTGAATAAATAAATTGGCATTCCATTTTGATTAACATTCATCAAAACCATTGAAATTCTAGAACATTATGTCCGATTATAATAAATATCTCGATAACTATCGTTGCCAGCAAGTAAGTTAAACCTAATAAATCTACATTGTAACAGTAATACAAAAATATATTGCTTTCAAAGACAAACAAATCATTTACTGTTTTATCTTTCTCTAATTATAAATATATTTTAAGTTCCAATTTAACTCTTGTTATACACACAACGATATATTGATAATGTAAATAAATTAATGATAATAACGTACGAAAACTACTTCGCTGAGTATGTTTGATTACATAAGTATATTTAATTATCTCCGCGCAAAACTATTAAAAAGAAAAAAGTCTGTTTAAATCAATTGATGAAATTTTATTGAAACAAATTCGTAAATATGATATTTTCCGCAACGTAACAGCGTAATATTCGACAATGTAATATTGCGGATGCAAATATAAAAGCACGTGCGAATGTTTTGAAAATGAAAAATAATTCTTTGGATATGCACTTTTCAACGTGAATTTAATATCCGAAAATATACGGTTTTCCGCAAATAAGTATCTCGTTACTGCCGCGCTATAAATAAATCTGAACAGCCTTGGTCAATCTTCTTCGGGGTCGTCGGCTTCAACCGGCACCCTCGCGCGTCAGTAAAGTTTTTTCTTGACTATACTTGACTAAAATTACCCGTAAAAAAATCATGAACGGGACTTTCGATGAGAATCTCATGCGAATTATACAGTTGTTAGGCAAATAATACACGCTTCCCCAGAATCAACTTCGCTTGTGTAATATTAAACACTTATTATTATCAAAGATTTGTATCACACACAGAGAACTCGCATTTTGTTTCATGATTTTAGGGCAATAAAAAATAAGAGAAACTGATACAACACAGCGGAAGTTTAATTCTCGACACTATTCCTAGAATTTTTTGATTTCCGAAATCAATTAATATGTTTGCTAGGATAAAAATCCATCGAAAAATAAACGAGAATTAAACGAGATGTAAACTTTTATTTTATTTATACACATGTGTACTCCTAGAGTTTGATTCGACAAAATTCTTTAATTCATGTGTAATTAAAAAATAGTTTAACGCTCCAATAATTAAAATGTTATCTTTTTCCTTTCTTTTTCTCGCGTAAAAAACATATAAAAATAAAATTTCTCATAGTGCTGACAAACGAAAGGAATTAAATCAGATTCTGTACAAAAGGAACCAACGCGATATTTTGTTCCGTTGATTCATGATTCCTTTCTGTCGCTTTCTGTCGAGCACCATGATCGATTTAAGATTTAATAACCTGACAGACAGTCACCGTATAGAGGACAGTCGAGTGCCAAAGATCGAGTTTTGCCAGGACACGGTCGGAAAATTGCCGCGCTTGTTCGTTTTTCCAACCTATGTTTTCATTGAACCGAAAAACGAATATCTCATTTGCGTTTTTTTTCTTTTTTTTCGAATCAGTGCGTACTCGCGAATCAATCTACGGTGGATCAGCCTCGCACGAATTTATCTCTATTCGTGACAGAAAAAATATTTCGAGATTCTCGAAGAACTTCGTTCGATGACTTTGGTAACGAACGATTTTGACGACCGACTGCAGACAATCGTAATCATAAAGATAAAAAGCCATATAGTGTATATATAGTAATACTTTCCGTACAGAGAACTTTTAGCGCAATATATGTTACGTTATTAAAATGTCTTAATATAAGAATTCCTAAGTGATACGCAATGCAATAATAATAATAATATTTAATTGTCCGAAATAAAACGTGATAGAAATAATAGAAAAAATCCGTATATGAAACTCGAATTTATGAATGACTGCATTTTATCTTGTCGTAATAAAATATGCGAAATAAGATTTCAATACATACTAATTTCCGAAGAGACGAAGAAGATTTTTTCCCCGTAAATCCCAATGAAATCTCAGGATATCACAGGTTTTATCACAGAATGATGGGCAGTGTTCGATAAAATGTCCAAATGATTTTTCACTTGACACACAATAAATCGCACAATATGCAATCGTTGGTCGTTTTTCGTTGGTATATTAATCCGGGAGAATAATAATTCTGTCCTGTTCGTTTTTCGGTGAAACAATTGCAGCGATTGTCACGAGTGCTCGCTGATCGCGTTAAAATATATACGTGTGATGCGACACGGAGCGACGAAATATAGGATCAGCGACCTTCCAGTCTCTCTCTGTCGCGAGTTATTATATTATCTTTATCCGCGCGTTAAAGCGAGTCGCGTGGCATCTCGTTTTTCTTTCACGACGGGATAACGTCGACGAGCAAATCCTCGAAGGGTTTAGCGTGCGGCAAGCTTCGATCGTCGATAGACGGCACACGACGATCGTGCAGATTGCGATTCAAAAGGTCGCACGAAGCTGTTGCATGTCCCGAGCCGGCAAAAGTCGAGGTGCCACTTGCACGTCCTCGATCTGATCGGTCGGCGTCGCGTCAGTTCCGGAACTGGAACACGTTTTAGCGCGCGATTGTACTCGGGGACTGCCGGATTAATAGCGATAATTGCCAATAATCGATATTAAGATATATCGTATCTGATCGCGCGAACTAGATTGAAATCATATCTCGAACGAAAACGGTGGCGATAAACAAATTTCACGGTGACAACTGACCGGCACACGCTGTTACGTCACTCCTTTGTCTCTGTGTAATTCATTGGCCTTGATTCACGCGGATGACTGTACAAGATAATAATGAGAATATAAAGCTGTATCAGGCAATGATCCGTTTCGACGGCGATGTAAAATCGACGATCTTCTTCCTTGGATTAATTCAGCGAAAATCCTGTTTCTACGACGGTCGACTCGACTCGATCGCGATAATAGATGCTAAACGAGAAACGTTAGAGAAACGGAATTTTTTTTCGAAATCGCGCTATTAATAATCGAATCGTCCGCCGATTATTTATTCCTTTCACCAGACGTTTCTTCACCGAAAAAAACGCGCGACAGAGAGCGTAGGATAGGCAAACTATCGCGTCGCGTATAGAACACTGAAATTGAACGGAGTCTTCTTACACTTCGGAACACATTGCGCGCTCGCGAGGAATGTCAGGAACGCACGGAATGTCGCGGAACGACTCTCGTTGTGCCCGGTGTGGTCGGACGCTCAATTTTCCCTCAAACGATCATCATCGCCGATCTTCGCGTTCTCCACTCTCTCGCACTGCACTTAACAACAATATAACAGTAGCACTTGTCAAACTATATAATCGGTTGCGCACGGTTTCGCCTCTCTCTTCCTCGCGTTCCGCGGATGTACACGATAGGAAACCGTCGGGCGACGAATCAAAAAGTGAGACGAGATAACACGTGCGCACGCGATCGCCTTCGCTGGAGCACTGACGCGCGGTACCGAACCCCACGAGTGACTACGTACTTCGGCGGCTCCGTTCGCGAAACCGAATGGACCCGAGGAGTCACGAAGCACCCGTCCATCCGGCGCTTCGTAGGTGACCCGACGCCTCCTGACGACACTCCGATCTCGACCTCGGATCGGGATGGAGCGAGGTGAGAGATGTGTGATAGCTCGGAGGTAGGCGATCCTTCATCGCGGAAATAGATTCTACTACATATTAATTGTGACAATCGCGTGCAATTACACGCAATTTGCTTATACATGCAGTTCGGAATGTTCGAAGCACGATCCGTCTAACGCTTCAAAGCATTCTCTCTAGCGGCATTTCCGGGATGCCACGTTAATAACAATAATATATATGCTACGTCGCAAGAATTTTCGATTAGAGATAGTATGCAATTGATTTGAAGATAGAAGTTTGATAGCGTATCATTGATATAATATTGAGAAATGTCATACATTGAGAGAGAATTTTCTCTTAGAAATTTACCCTGAAAATCATGGTAATCGTGGGACAATATGGTATGGAAAGAATTTTATGAGAATTTCTCTGATTAATATTTATTACAATAAAAATAATACCTATCACACTAAAAATATAAAACATGTTTGATTAATTTTACTAAACTGCATAATAAAATTAATCAAACATATTTTATATTTTATTGTAATAGATATTATTTTTATTGTAATAAATATTAATCAGAGAAATTCTCATAAAATTCTTTCCATACTACATTGTCCCAAGATTACCATGATTTTCAGGGTAAATTCTAAGAGAAAATTCTCTCTGTGTAAAAATTTAAGAAAATGAAAGTAAATGATGTAAGTTAGAGATAATTAAACCTTTGCGCTTTTTATATCAGTAAAATGTAGATTAATTTTATTAATGTTTAATATTATTGTTACGATAATAATATTCGAAATATTCGCCATGATATTAAAGGGGAATCTTTGATCTACATCGAGAAACTGAAACGATAATTACAGCATTCCGAATCTGTTCCTTGCGTTGCGCAACGTCTTCATGCACGATAGTCGTCAATTATGTCGGTCGTTGCATGAGCCTCGCGTTGGATTAAAACGAGCATGGCTGGATGCGTGATAGAAATCATTTTCACGCCGGGCTAAAGATTTTCGTGCCACATCGGGATCGCAAGTTCTCGTCTATAGTTTCGGTAACGTAACAAAAGGGAAAACGTATGTATGATGCGTGCATCAAACTCACTTGGATTCATCAGAATTAACTTCTCAGCCTGCCGAACTTGGATCTAATAACGAAGCGCACGCGAGCCTATTTAATAACTATCACGATTATATCTTCATTAAGGGACCGTCCGAGCGTCGAAATATATCGTCACGTGTTTATTTTTCCTCGTTAATTCGGCTGTACAAGTTTACGTTATAAATGTTCAGTGTTATATACATGCTATCTAGGTTATAAATGTTTACACATGTTCGTTATATTAATAATAGTATGGAAACGTTATCATTTTAATCGAGTGTTTCTATCTTCCTTTACAGAGAACGAGGTTCCACCTCGTAACAGTTAAAACATGACAGTTTTGTCCTCGTTATAAAATACCCATGTTACATTAAACGAATGTATATTGATTGTCATACACGCAATTATATATATATATATATATATATATATATATTAAATTTATATCCATCGTATTTATTCCATTCGTATCTCGATCTAACAGCCTAGCACATTCATTAAGATTTTCATTTTAATGCATTCATTGAACTCATTGTGAAAAATTTCTCTTCGTATCTTACGAAGTATATAGTGTGTAGAAATATGTATATCTCGAATATTCTTTATGAATCTCGCATTCGTTCACTTTTAATCTATCGTTGAAATTTCTCTAGAATTCTCGCGCGTATATGTGCGCCAAAAAGATTCGAGTAAAATTTTATTACGTGCGATATAAATCCCGTTTCGCGTTGGCATTCGGCAATATTAGAGACTCGCAAATGATTTTTTTTCTGCGTTTTCTACTAATACTTATTTTCTGCGACGAGAGAATTTAATTATCCGCAACTCTCTCTGATCGTGTAAAACACGTGAAAAAGGATAAACAGCTGGTTAACATTGTGCATATTAATGCTCAAGTGATGCCTAAGAAAGTGAAAGAGATGTACTTTTACGTTTCACAAACAAATCGTTTCCAAAAGAAAGAAATTTTTAAAAATGCCATTTTTTTAAATAAAAATTTCTATTAAAATTAGAGCAATGTCCAAAATTAAAGCAATATTAATTTGTACATCACATCATTCTCAACGATTTATCTCTTGTGGAATGTTGGTCAAATTAATGCAATATTAAAGACGCGCATATGATTTTTTTTCTACGTTTTCTACTAATATTTATTTTCTGCGACGAGAGAATTTAATTATCCGCAACTCTCTCTGATCGTGCAAAACACGTACAAAAAGATAAACAGCTGATTAAAATTGTGCATATTAATGCTCAAGTGATGCCTAAGAAAAGTAAAAGAGATGTACTTTTACGTTTCACAAACAAATCGTTTCCAAAAGAAAGAAATTTTTAAAAATGCCATTTTTTTAAATAAAAATTTCTATTAAAATTAGAGCAATGTCCAAAATTAAAGCAATATTAATTTGTACATCACATCATTCTCAACGATTTATCTCTTGTGGAATGTTGGTCAAATTAATGCAATATTAAAGACGCGCATATGATTTTTTTTCTACGTTTTCTACTAATATTTATTTTCTGCGACGAGAGAATTTAATTATCCGCAACTCTCTCTGATCGTGCAAAACACATAAAAAAAGATAAACAGCTGATTAAAATTGTGCATATTAATGCTCAAGTGATGCCTAAGAAAAGTAAAAGAGATGTACTTTTACGTTTCACAAACAAATCGTTTCCAAAAGAAAGAAATTTTTAAAAATGCCATTTTTTTAAATAAAAATTTCTATTAAAATCAGAGCAATGTCCAAAATTAAAGCAATATTAATTTGTACATCACATCATTCTCGACCATTTTATCTCTTGGAATGTTGGTCAAATTAATGCAATATTAAAGACGCGCATATGATTTTTTTTCTGCGTTTTCTACTAATATTTATTTTCTGCGACGAGAGAATTTAATTATCCGCAACTCTCTCTGATCGTGTAAAACACGTGAAAAAGGATAAACAGCTGGTTAACATTGTGCATATTAATGCTCAAGTGATGCCTAAGAAAGTGAAAGAGATGTACTTTTGCATTTCACAAGCAAATCGTTTCCAAAAAAAAAAGAAATTTTAAAGAATGCCATTTTTTTTAAATAAAATTTCAACTAAAATTAGAGCACGGTCCAAAATTAAAAAGCAATGTTCATTTATACATCACAATACTCTCAACGATTTATCCCTTAGAATGTTGGTCAAATTAATGTAATATTAGAGACTCGCATATGATTCTTTTTCTCTGCGTTTTCTAGTAAGACTTATTTTCTGCGACGAGAGAATATCCGCAACTCTCTCTGATCGTGTAAAACACGTGAAAAAGGATAAACAGCTGATTAAAATTGTGCACATTAATGCTCAAGTGTAAGAAAAGTGAAAGAGCTGTGTATGTACTTTTGCGTTTCATAAGCAAATCGTTTAAAAAAAAGAAGAAATGTTAAAAAATGCCATTGTTTAAAATAAAAATTTCTACTAAAATTAGAACAATGTCTAAAATTAACGCAATATTAATTTGTACATCACAATACCCTCAACAAGTTATCCCTTGGAATGCTGGTCAAATTAATGTTTACTAATTTATTGTTAAGTGGATCATTAATTGCATTTAATGCGCAACAATTCTACTTTTTAATCTGTATTTTATAAGATAAAAAATAAATTCTGTGCATTTTGTTGCAATTTAAAATTTTACGCGTTAGCATGTCAGGTAATTATTTCTATATTCATCATTGCATAACGCAAAACGATGAAAAAATATATATGAATACATCTCACTTTTGATGCATATTTTTAAAATAATCTTTTGTCACATAATCAATAATTATTTTTCAGTATGTATGTGTACCCGTAAAAGAGAGACATTTATTGTTAAACAATCAAATCAACTAAATAACCAAATTAATCATAATCGTTATAGACTCACATTTGTTGTCTTGATGTTTCTTTCTCGTTGTTCCGAAACTTTGATTGTCGATGATCCATAATCCATTGCAGAAGTAATTGAAGCAGTCTTAATTGAGTCTCAATTATATTATCACAATATGTAAAATTTGGCACACGATACTTTTGTGTTTCGACATTCCCGATGTACATTTATTTATTAATTACTTTGAAAAAAAGAAAAAAAAAACACTCGCGACACATATGTTTTTTCTGATTCATTGCAATGTATTTTCGATTGAACATCGATATTATATTTCATAGTATATTTGCGATATACTTTTAATCACGTTAAGTACTTTCGACGATATTTATGCACGGCGATCCATTCGTCAAATTCCATTGTTTGTATCACATTATCCATTATCTCACTTGCAGTACATTCGTATTAGAATACGATGTATAATTCTCGCCCGATACTTTTTTCGACACTCCCGAACTCCCCGTATATTATTCGCCATGATTGCCATTCGAGGATCAACGAACGCGAAAATGTGCCAGCAGTTTATATTCGCAACACTCACGTAATAATACGAACGCGATGATTGTGACGTAAAATATTTCACGCGTCAACGGCGAGAGATGTTCGTCGAAGAAAGAAGACGCTCAGCGAGAAGACTAAATGCGTCGATTTACGCGACTTAACCTCAAACGAGAAATCACGACGATTACCCGATACTTCTCTCGGCACATCCGAAATTCAACTACTCACGATAGAGCGACGAGCACGAGCTCGCGACTCTCCCCACCACCATAATTTCAGGAATCATCCTCGTCGAGTGGCTGTACTTTTTTTCCAAGTATTTGCTCCGTGCTCGGATAAAGAAAAATATCCTAGTACCTTACATACTGCCTATCTTCGCGTCGAGTTAACTTTTCTGAAACGTTGTAAACGCAATATTTTATATTTCTTAAATAAGCGAAAGCGAATGTTATATGCGAACATATCGTGTATTGAATAAAATATATGTACGAATATCGACGGTAAATACATCAAATAGAGTATTACGTAACGTTTCTCATAATGCAATAGCAATTAATAACTGATTATCAACCGGCGAAGCATATATACATATATAATAATTAGCTGCGCCAACGAATATTCGATATATCAAAAGTGGAAAATTACCCAGCTTTATTTTTTCTCCCGATGATCCAGAAAAACCGCCGTACTTTCCGCGTCGAAAGTAAAAATACGCGAATAATGTGTGTACAAAAGAAGAGTGGAAATCGCAGTAGAAAGGCACGCGCAATCGTAATTTAATACATTATATTTTCGCGATCTTTCCACGCGAGAGCGAATCTTCTTCAACGAATATCTTCGCTAACCGCGATTAAATATCGATCGCTTGTCATTTACCTGTATATTCTCGACGCGACACGACGACAGGATCGGCTCGTACATATATATCTTTCACACCGCACTCCCGAAATTCGCCGTCTACGCGTCATGGCGGCCATTTGGCGACAACGAAAGCTCGAACGTATTAAAGTGGCGCATTCGTTAAAGCGTCCTGCGTGAAATCTCGACGCGGCGTCGCCTTTTAATCCCGTCCCACGCGTCCATTAAACGGAGATTAGCATTATTCGCGAGAAACTTAATCGGATAACCATGATGGTCCGATATTTTTCCCGCGAGACACTCGGAATTTAATAGCGCGCGACGTTAATTACTCGGCGACCGGCGACGCACTGTAGGGGTTCACATATTAATCGTCACGGCGTTACGTCACCAAGTCTCGAAGAAGCGGCTGATCGCGTCGCGCGTCTTTGGGTCCATCCGCATTGTCCGAAATATTATTGTCATTTAATTGAAAAATCTCATAATTTGTTATAATCGAAGTAAGTTGTCCACTTTAATAATAAAATTTCACTCCTTTCGCGGCGATTAATATTCTACGACTGAAAAATACGCGTGCGAAAAATTCGAAAAAAAAGGGCGATTTACATGTCGCTTGTTAGGGGTGCGAGTCGCTCACAGGCCTGTCAACTGTTCGTTAAATTTCAATGTTGGCACGACTTTATGTTCATCGATCATGGTTCTAATAAATACGTAGTTCGATCGAAGGATAATTGTTAGTCAATATCGCGCGTATTTCGCTGTTCGTGTACGCAATTATTTTGATAGACAAGTGAAATTCGGGAGTGTGTGTTTAATAGACTGTTTTATATTACGTATGACATAAGGTATTTATATGTTTATGTATATTCCACACTCTCTCGTCTCTCAATTCCGGAAATCGTTCGGCGACTTTCTCGACATTTTTTTTTTTAGAAATACATTTATCGATATGTAATGTCCGCGACAATAAAGAAAGCATTTATTTATATCGCGCAGAATATTAAATACGTATCGAACGTGAAATATTGTTCGTGATTTTTTCGCGATGATTATCGACGCGTCCTCCATTCCTCTCTCGATATATATCGAATCTCGAAATTATCGAGTCTCGAAACTCGAAGGTGTCAATAACTAACAAGAAGTTTGTTGATAAGCAGTTGGCAGACTTGTGAGCATTCGCGAGTGACGTATGAGTTCCTCTAGACATTTTCGCGCATTTTTCCAGTCGTATAACGGTTATATGTTGTGAAAGTACGCGAGAAGTGATATTTATTGCCAGAATGGAATCTCGGACACTTATCTCGATTCAGTGGTGACTATTAGAACTTTGAGTCGATCAAACGATAGACAATCGCATGTATACGCGTACGATAAAAAACATACGTAAAATTGCATGAACGGAAAGTGTAAAATTACACAGTAATATAGAAATGCATTTCCATGATTTATTGTGTAATTTTACAATTGCTGTTTAAGTGCGTATTCTCTTACAGTGCGCGATCAAAATGCTTTATCGAGATTTTGCGACAAAAGTCCTGACATATAAACTCGTAAAGTGTTTTCGCCGAACGGTAATCGTGAGTGTGGTTGAGAGTTTCGAGAATATCGAGCACAAAATGTCGGATGATTATCGTGAATATGTGTATATAAAAGTAAATATGTTTTCAAAGTGTAATATTAGATTGCGTATCGTTTCAATTTACGCGCGTGATCGTAATCGAGTGCTTTTTCGCGATTCATCTGCACGAAAGTAAATCCTTTCCATGAAGTTTTGAAGCGAATTGGAATTGGCATCGATTGTGAATGGCGAGCGTGTATGCAGCAAATACGTGCAGTCGGTGAGTACAAAAAAAAATATTCTATATAAAAAATCAATATAATCTTTTATCTCATTTTTGGGTAAACATATAACGGAATGCTGCCGAGACAATCTCAAGCGTCAGCACTTTGAGGGATTTAAATTATATCTCGTTTATTCGAGGCCTGTGTGATCGTTTAGGAAAAGAAAAAGACTGTCAAAAGCTATTTATGAGTTCTCCGGACGAGATTACAAAAATCCGGATGACCGAATGTATACGTTTGCGGATTTACATTTTCATTAAAGCCCTGATTGCAATCGCGGTCTTTCCGAGCGTTGAAAATCTGTCGCCGTGTAATAAAGCACTCGGGGAAACTCTTTCTTTTTCTTTTTCTTTTTTTTTTTTACGAACCGCCAACACATTCCAACTTTGATCTTCTTTCGAGCAACGACTTTATTCGTCATCTTTCTCCCTCGCTTCCCTGACCATCGACTTCGTTCTCTCGCACGAGCATTTCCCCAAACCTGTTCCTCCTCGAACGCGAACGCTCGTAAAAAATACAATATTTTCCTTTCATTTGATCCGGCAACTTCGTCCCCCACCCTCGGTCTCTCTTTCTCTTCGTGTCTGTTCGCCTCTTTGTGTGCCTGGCGGGATCTGTAAGTTTAATTCGAACGCGGAAGTCCAGACGCGAGTCCGCGCCACAACCGCTCTCGCTCTGGGCGACTTGATTGCTTTGTCCTCTGAGACTCTAATATGAATTACAAACCTGCTCCTTGACTCCTCCACTCTCGTTCCCTCACCCTTCCAGAGCCGTTATCTCATCGTATTTCCCTGCCGACTGCGCGTTCGCGTAGAGAACTGGGACGAATGTACAAATATGACATCTTGTTGCCAGAAACGCGCGTTAAGATAGAAGATGGACTATTTATGAGACCAACAATGTTATTTGTGTTGGATAACAATATTAATTTTTAATTTAATGCAGATAAATTCAGTCGCGTAAAGGGAATAAACATTTACTAACAGCAAATTCTAGTCTAGAAGAAACTCATCTTTTCATTAGTAAATTCATTGGCAAAGTAAATTTATGAGGAAAAGTTATAAGCAAAAGTTTATCCAAATGTAATAAAATAATTATATATTTTTAACTTAAAAATATTTAACGAACCTAAAATTAATTATGTCAATATTGTGTGTGTGTGTATATATATGTATATATTTCAAAATATTTATGACTTGAAAGCGAAGAATATTACAAAAAACGGATTGCATTAATCTCAAAACAAAATTGCAAATAAGATAAAAATATATCTTCGTGATCGATACTTACAGTTTTGCAATGCAATCGTAATTTGCAGTGTACACGCTACATTGAAGTGATAAAAAACTTCCTGACACATTCGAATGCCCCTTTTACGATTCTCGCAAACGCATCTCCGGATGCAAGCAATAAAAAGAACGTATTACTCGCAATGATCGCATTTCTACAGACGAAGACGTAAGAATAAAAAAAAAAAAAAAAAAAAACAACGCACGTTCAAGCAATGAAAGTCTTTACGTTCAATTTTTATAAACTCATCGTTCTTTACGAATATTTAGCAGCGCGAAAGTTCTTAATATTTCTCCAATAAAAAGTCTATAAACTTAAAAAATTGACTATTAGAGTGAAGGTATCAATTGATAGCGGTACATACAAGCATCGTTGATATGAGGAAAAATTAATAGAAATTTAAGACAGTCATTATTTTCGAAATTTTTATTCTTGTCTTCTACGGGACATTGAAATTTATAGGAATCGTTGCAGAGGCTAAAAGAAATCTGATATTCCTATATCAAACTTTCATAGGATCTGCGGAAAATCTATTTAGGATGGAACAGAGGAACCCCTTCATAGATATACGATTACGATGTGAAAGAAACGGATATGTAAAATAGGCGGCGTAGTAAACGAAAATCTATAGAAATATGGAACTATGAAATCGCTATTTTCTACTTTCTAGTATTTTCAGTGATGAATCGTTACGAGGACAAAAATGTTCACTGATGTTTCAGGATTTATATGATTGAAATTCCTGTTTAGAGAATAGCAAGTTTTTACCGAGAAAATATATATCAAACAATTGTTGTGCAATCTCGAGTAAAAATGTTCATTTACAACGCAATCGTTTGTAATATTTGTGAATAGATTTTCTAACATCTTAATTTTAAAGTGAAAAATAATCATTATAATTAATAATCTTGCCTCTTATATTTTCATAAATAAATTGCAGCATTAAATAATATTTATGATAGTAATTGAAATAAAAGAGAGCAGTTAGTTAGAATATTTTTCTTTCAATGCAAATATATATAAATATATTTTTTTATATATTCATTCTACAGTCTAATCAATGCCTAATCAATTTGGGATTTGATCGAACGATTTATTAATACAAAAACGTAATACTGCTTGAATAGTATATATGTAATTTTTTTATTTAATAAATAATTTTAAAATTATGTCGAACATAATTTTATTAGACATACTGTAGATTTTTTGAAAGTAAAGACACAACTTTAATATATGTATACGGATTTAAGGAATTTCATCGGATATACTTTGTCAGACGCACAATACATTTTCTTAATTTGATGTGAATCGGTTTTACAAATTCATGTGTTGTGTGTGTGCAAAATATCTGTCGAATACAATTTGAAAATTCATCTCTTCGCACGGACGGTTCATGATGTAGGCGGAATCGTACTTTGAATGCTTTTAGGATTTGTTCAGTTATACGGCGAGAAATCAATAACTAATCGCATTTATCGCAAGCCGGTCTTGCATATCGCGAGAAACAATCATGCGAGTAAATAAATACATACAATTGTTTCTATGCGTCATATTATTAGTAAATCGCATGTGTGTACAAACATACATACAAATATTCTGTCAAATATTTTGTTGCAGTTTTTATCCTTGTATATACACTGCGCGTGTACGTACATATTGATTTACTGAACCGCACATGCACTACAAACTATTATATACATGTATACAATACAGGTTCAATTTTTAATATAAATTATACACTTTTACATAAATGTTATAATTCTTTAAACTATTCAATTTTCTAAAAAATTAAAAATTCTTATAATATTGAGACAGTTTTTATAAAATGTAATGTTTTTAAATCTCTCAAATATTAAGTTCTTCATATTATCTCGAACAACTTGCTATTCTTCAACTGACAATGAATATAATAAGAATATTTTTAAAAATGAATTAATGGAATTATATCATAAAAATATATAAAAATTTAAGTATAGCATGTATATAGCTAAATTTTGACATACTAGAACACACTAACATATATCACGGAATTTGGTCGATCGTATGTTTAGCACGAAACCTTTTGATTACTACATGAGTTGCGTCGTGTGCGGAAGCGCAATATTCGTATCACGTTCGTGAACCTGACGAGTAAAGTGGTTTACCTAAACGTACAGATTCAAGCGTGTCACGAAAATTTTCTGTCGGGTGAAAAACTTGCTGAGCACACGTGTCCCTTCGTATCCGAAATGTAAAAGTCCAAATTCGCACAAATTGTTCGCCGCTGCTTTTAAGCTGTGGTCAGAACCGAGGGTCTAATTAACGCACAATTAACTTAAACAAAAAATTGTATCATAATCTTGGAAACAATTAGCTTCGTTTTTACCAGAGTGTTAAAAGATCTGAGGCAATAGATAATTGAGTGAGTGGACGCGATAATGGGTGAAATAAGGTGGTATATGATCTCATTGAGATCTCATCGAGATAATTGAAGGGAAGTTCGTGAGAAAATACTATTACTGATCATAATGGGTTTTAATATCACCGCATATCGCGATATTAAAAATTTTAAATATATATAGTAAGAATATTCATAATATAGTAAGAAAATACATGTATATATTTTCATAATATTTTTTAGTGTCGTAGTTAAAAAATCCATAGCATATTTATATAATATATACATATAATCAATGATATAGTTGTATATATAATAAGATATCTATATAACTTATGAGAATTTTATATAATACACGCGAATTTATCAAGAGTTGTCTCAAAGAGTATCAAGCATTGCTGTCTGATGATGGCCTGCATGAAACTTTTATTTTCCACGAATACCGTGCAACAATGTGAGGGAGGGTTCTTTGTAAGATCGTTTGCTCACAAAGGTAGCAGAGAGCACAATATGGACTCTCTAAGTTCTGTAAGATACGTTAGAATAGCGGTTCCAAGGACCTCCTTCGACGAGATGTTTGTATACGTCGAAAATGTTGATAAAATTCGATACAGATAAGATCAAATTTACGCTTATTATATTAACAATATTATGAGTGTGCCAAGAAAAATTTTAATTTACGATTTGTAATAGTATTTTATTTCAATCAATATCTTAATATTTCGCTAGTCTCTAATTCAATAATTTTCACGAATAATATTTTCTCAAAATTATCAAATTTTTCTGATAAACTACTAATTTTCATGATAATTATTATATTATTATAGGTATATCTCTCTTATTTTTACTCAATAATCATTAAACTTTCTAGCAGCTCGAATTGTAAATGCAGAAACAGAAAAAATATGTAGATTACATAATATTGTTTTAAAAAAGAGCGATTATTTTTAAATTTATCAACACAACAATTCTTGAGCAGAAAATAAATAAATAAAAATAAATCTCGATGTGTGCGCGCTTCTAGCAATTTTTATAAAGTATACTTCGCAAACGATACAAACGTGCAATATGTTATATATTAGAGATCAATTTCTAGTCGTTTATCAACAATAAACTCAAAACGGACAGCGCGACATTATACCATTTCTTGAGCTGAATACCGCTACAAAATCCGTAAAAGTAGATTTTCTCATGAAGAAAATTCGATCGCGTTGGATTCTAAAACGTCCGAGTAACCCATGATGGCACTGGTCGCGTCGTGTAAACTCGGAACAGAAATACGACAGCTAAAAGGACGACCCTCTGTGCTGAGTCATGGCTACTGAAACTACCGAGAGTCCCAGATCGGTCCAGCTCAGCAAACCACCAAGAATCGTAGCTCCTCGATTCTGAACTATCGATTTTTTTTTTCGCGCTATATCTAAAATAGATCTCATCAAAGAATGATTTATCACAACGATATTATTAGAAAAAAACAATCTCTTAATTTCTCTAGACTTTATTGTTGCATTATTAGCAGTATTGACAATATCTCGAAATATTTGATGTTCTAAAATAGAATTAAATGAGTGAGTAATGAAGTGAGAGAAAGAGAGCGAAATAGCACTGGATTGCAGAGTATTATTAGAAGACAATTTTCTACTATTAGACTTAATTTACATATCGATTTTTAACTTTCCGTAATTCGTATTCATATAAATTTTCGCAAAAACACCGAACCCATTTGCCAGATAGCTTTTCACAGAAATTTAAGCTCGACGTATTGTAGCTTATTGCTTCCGAAGCGAGAATATAACGATAATGACCGTAATTTACATTGTATGTGTGTGTGTGTGTGTGTGCTCGCTGTTCTCACATTTAAAAAATGGCCAAAATATTTAGTAATTGTTCTTTTTCCATGAGACGGTAAATGATGCTTCGTTATCGGTTTTCTAAACAACGCAGGGAAAAGATGGATTTTCTATGGAAGTCGAAGGAGCGCCGTGTCATTCCGTTAATAAATCATTGCGCGAAGTCTCGTTTTCTCAATGCGCTTTTGAAAAGGCAGAGCAAAGAGAAAACGACTATAGAAAAGGACTCGTGCGCTACGTCAAACTAAGAGTGATATAAAAAAGAAACATGCATCGATCGAACCAAAAGATATATATATACGCATTTCCCATCGATATCACAACGAAAATACGAGCGCGCTTTGTTACATGTTCACCATGTGTGTTCGTCAAGCGACAGAAAACATTTTTGATTTTATCCATAACGGACGTTATGCCATCGCAGAAGAAATATCACATTTTTATATATGTTTCCAACAAATCCGATTCTTTTTTTCTCTTTCTCTCTCTCTCTCTCTCTCTCTTTCTCGTATTGATAATAAATCATCGCGGTATGCTCAAATGCACAGTTGATGCATTTTGGCATGAAATAAATTAAAATATTTTTATATTGTTTATTTAAGCATTCACGTATATACGTAAATTATCATGCTTTTTGTTATTTTCCAATTTTTTAAATAAAATTCAAAATAAACATTGACTACTTATGATTATATTATATAGTTTAAAGAAATAATTATGTAATCGATTCTTCATTATGTTAACATGAAATATCTCGAATAATATACAGAATACTGAAATAAAAATGTAGGCGTAAGGAGAGAGATAAAAATCAAACAAGAATAATTAGACCAACACTCGAACGCAGATCTCCCTTATTTACAAATAATTATCGATCACTCTATTAAATACGCCGCCTAGATCTTACATATCGATACTTTCTTACTCACTTAATCTAATACTGTGCCGAAAAATATCTATTGCATATATTTTTTTTTATCACATATTGCGATATAATAGCATTTCTCATACTATTATTATCAATCACAGATTTGTGAAGCAAAATTAATTAATCTATCAATACTATCGCATATGTTACATTATGTTTCTATGTTTGGAATCTCATGCATAATAATTCTGTAGTAATTTGCGAAATCGTTATAATTTCAATTGTCACACATGTTCATTAGTGCGCTGTTTGTATTATAGATACAATTGCTATATTTATAAATAAAGTCATAGTCTCAATGACAAATATACTATAATCCTATCATAGTAAACGCAGTAATTATTCTATTATTCATATATATAAAGTTTGTTGTATTACGCTAATTATTTTGTGCAAATTTAAACACACAGATATTATTTAAACACAATAACAGAAAAAATATATTTACTAAAAATTTGCGATATGTGTGCGTATGTACGCGCTTGCGTGCGTGCGTGCATATGGGTGTGAGTGTGTTTGTGTGTATATGTGAAGGGTGTAAATGTGTTTGGCGTGTGTCGAATATCGAGGTATTAATCCGGGTAGCGAATGTATTGGATGACAGATCGAAATCAACGTTTGGATGTCAACGGCTAAAAGCTACGTTCTAGCCCATCGTTACGCCATCGCAGTATTGTCAATATATAGGTACATCTGGAGCAGAAAAGCGGATATGGAGAGTAAAAATATTTTTGTGGCAATTTAAATGGATGTTACTCCGAGCTTGTTGGTCAATCGAAACCGTATTTTCGCGTTCTTTCGCAATATGATCCTACGAGAGCAAAGAGACTTTTTTTCTATATAGAGTTAGGCAACAAGTGGCAATAAGAATGAAAATCAGTACCGGATGAGATTATATATTGAAATGTCAAACAATCTGACACGAGAGCTATTATGGTTCTCGCTGAGAATGAAAAAATTGCGTAATTGTCCCATCCCAGTATTATTAGCTTAGAGAACAATTCTATCGACAAATATGACCGACTTTTTACTAAATGATGTTGAGTTTATATTGATCGTCGCGACAGATTTCACGCGCATTCATCATTCTGGCCAGTGACACGCAACTCTCCCCGACATAATGGCCTCCCGCTTGGAATATTCGAAAGCTGCTCGTCCTAAATAGATTTTCCGCGGATAAAAGCGATCGAGCGGCGCACCTTTCCTATTTCGTCTGAAAATAGCTTTGGTCGCGTTTGTATAAGCTATAGCCGGGGTAACGTTATCGATTACGAAAGCACAATGCAATTTGAGGTATTACTCGCAAAGCTGCGCTTTTATTGGCAACCGACACGAAGCGATGTACGTAGAAAAGAACGAACGAGTAATCTGAACCCTCCCACAAATACAAATCTATATATACAAATATTATGTCATATTTCAATAAAAATTGTATAATCGATGAGAAAATAATTTTCTTATAACTTTAATATAATGAATTAATAACAGACAGTTAAAATAAAAAATAATTACATATCCCAGATAGTAAATGCACGTTATTTGACATCTAAATAACATTATTTGATGTTATATATAAAATGATAAGCGCTTGCTAATTGGGATAAGTGATTAGTGATTATTTTGTTATTAATTATTATATATCTGTAAATACATCAACCCATAAACAATTGGATATTAATATAATTATGACACATTCGTGAAGCTATATACGATCGCCATAAACCACGAATGTAATCAGAGTTATAGATAAATCCGTTTTGCCGACGACAATAAATTTCCGAAATCCACCTACGGCCGTATTGCGCGGATTCTGTGGTAAGATATAGCGAAACTCGTAGAGGAAATTTGGCCTGGGGACGTACCCACTAATCCTTCCGTGGTAATCGACGATTTCCGCTCCTAAATTGTCCCGCTACCGTGGGACTGCATAGTTAAGGGCTCCCTACAAAATTAACCTTAGATCGGACCGTGTACAGCAAACCGTCGGCGCTTTTGTTCTTCGATAGAGCGCTAAGAAAGAAATAATTATATCGATTAGCAACAAATCGTTGGTTCCTTCCATGGAACAATATTATTAATGTTGTCCTTATAATTCGAGTCGAAACTATAGATACATATAGGTGAAGCTGATATTGTGATTCTTTTACACATTCGTCTTTATCCGTCAGAAATATTAAATAAGAAATTGAAAATTCTATTACATTTTAGAATCTTGCTTTTAGAATTTTTTTTATTTTAATAAATGTATATTTATTTTTTATAAATTATATTATTATATTTATACACACGTATAAAATATATATATATATATATATATTATATACACACACATACTTATATAATAGTTTTCCTCATTGTCAGACAAAATGAATCGAATGCGCGCGTCTACATCTAATGAATCGCCTTGGGCCAATAGGAAATGGCGTTTTGGTAAACACTAATAAGCACTCGCTTATATATATATATATATATATATACATGCATATATATATATATATACAATATATATATATGTATATATGTACATGCGCGTACCACCACGACGCCATTCTCTGCACGAGACTAATACATCCATAGAGTTTTCATTTTCGATCGAAATATAGTGTCCAATTTCAATTAGAAGTTTGCTTCGCTCGGTCGAGGCAGCGCTGTCGATGAAGTATTCAATCAAAGAAATTTAGTTAAGAAAGAAGGTAACATTTTCATGGATTATCAAATAATTTTATTTAAAAAAATATTTATTAATTAGTAACGCGACTTGAAATGATTTACAATTATAATATTAAAGATTATTTATTCTATCACTGCGAATCTGTATGTTACATGACGATTTGGCAGTAACGACAAACATGATTGTAAATCGTTGATTTTAATTAAGTTTCTATTTGTACAATCGCAACAAATAAAGAATTTAATCAGAAATCTATCATAATAAAATAAAAGGCATAAACACGTACGGTTGTTATGAGCTCATTTTCACACTGAAACTAACAGAGCGTAATTGTTGTTAATTATACCGACACTTTATTGTTTTCAAAATCTTTTTGTCAAATTGTCATGTGCAGTATAGTTTCATTTATTCGATATTTGGCTTGTATAATTTTAAAATTCAATTTATAGAAATTATACGTAAATTGATGTATGTACCTATATAAACTATGTTGGAAAATTATTAATTTCTCTTTTCGATTATTATTATAAATAATCGAACAATATCACAAAGCAGTTTTGTAATGCACAAAGATTTAAGTATTATATATAATTCTATTTATTTTATACATAAATGATTATATTGCAATCCCTATCCAATAGAAAAAAAAAGAATATTGAAATACCAGACAATATACACGAATCGTGATTTCAAGAGATACTCATCTAAAGTAATCAGTTGGAGGTGTTGATTTTATATTGAAAATTTTTCGAAGAAAGCCTTCTTTCTTCGATGTTACAAAGACCCATTCATATTTTTGAAGTAAAAATTTCTCAAAAATCTATGGATCTGTAAAATTGTTTTTTTCTTTTGCAATCTCTTCTATTGTATTCGATTGACTCGGCGATAGTTCATATTTATTTGGAAATGGATGGTAAAATCTCTTGCGATATATATTGCAGATTAAAAGTAAAAAATAAATATCTCTCTTTCGTCTAATATAGTTATTTAATTTCACGATCAATTTAATAATATGGCAATGTGTATGTGTATATAATATTCGTAAATTAGAGAAGCCGTCATTCGTGAAACTAATAAAGCAACTAATTTTACACAAATCGATTCATTTAGACTCTAGTTAGTTTAACTTAACTAAAATCTACAAAGGATGGAGTTCGTGAGCGTAATAGTGCTTTGATGATGCAGTAGTTTACGTTTAAGCATTGAGCGATTCGTGCAATGCTGAGTTTACCTTTAACAATGTGTAAATTTCGTAGGTAGTTAATGCACGTTATATGCAACGTCACCAAGTATACGAATACAATGGCCATGCTTCTCGTTATATGTTCGATATTACTGTGGTCCATTGTGTATCCGACTCCGGCTACGTACAACCGTGAGGTTGATGAAACCATAGAGCGATGTTACTTTTGTATCATCAGAACTGTTTATCTCTTCATCTGGCTTCATCCACCTAGATTCGAACTTGTGCCCTGTGAAAGCTCGTGATCGCGATCGCTACGAGACAGGCGCAATCTCGATTTAATTATCTTGCGACGTGAAAGAAAACATCAAGGGCAAACGAAGTCGTTTTGTCTTCTTTTTTCGGATTCTTGATTCTTTTCGTATATCCCGCTGATATCACTAAGTTTTTCCTTTCATGTTGAGATATATAATCAGAAAATATATATAAGGGACCTTTTTTCCTTCTTTCTTTCAAATTTAAAGTTTATTAATTTTCTTGATTTTATTTGCAAACAATCTAATCAATTTTTCAATTATTATTATTTAATTTACTGTTATAAAAAAATATATATATTTAAAAACTGATGTGTGGACTTTAGAAATGAAAATCGGAAGAAGTCGCAGATTGTGTGTTGGCCAAAAGAAAGCTTATATCTCCCCGTTAGTTCCCGACTACCAATAAATGATTTCCCGCAATGCTGATAACCGCAGGAAGGAAAGCCGGGTTGTTCGCGGAGACACGTGGCAATTTCAGAACGACAACCGCACTATTTTCGCTTACACCTGTGCAAACGGAAACAGCTTATTCTCCGAATAGAAGTTTGTGGTTTCCGCCCGCGCGAGTCATTGTTTGCCGAAACAACACGAATAATGATTATTTAAGAGGACAACGAGCGGAATCCGATGCATCGCAAGAGAGTGAATTTTCGTAATAGCGGGCCGCCTCTTGACGCTCACAAAATATTAGTCGAGATTGTTTTCAAACGATTTATCCCAACCCTCTCGCGAGAAAGACACTCGTCGCACAGAAGTAAACACTCTCTCTAACGTCTCGCGAGCAAACGTCCCGGAAACGATATAAGACAAAGAGCCGCGCAGTGCAAACATTCTTCGTCCGTTTTCCCCTTCGACTCGGATGCTTTCTACTTTTGTAAGTCGAAGAAAGACATTTCCGAAATGAGATGGTAGTGTATCAGAAAAAGGCTCCTCATAGGCGAAAAAGTAATCATATTATTAAAACGTGAATCGCACTAATTGTGACAAACAAAATATATAGAGTTTAAAAAATATAATATAAAAAATATTATATAAAAATATAGTACAAAAAATATAATAAGTAGAATAATTGCAAATAAAAGTTTATTAAATTAGAAATTAAATAAACTGAAAATTTTGTAAAATATTTCAATATTATATACATATGTATATATACTATATATATATATATATATATATATATATATATATATAATACATATATATTTTATAGTGTTAATTCTACGATGTCGGGATATTTAGCTTTTAATTAAAGTACATATAATTTGAAAAAAAAAAATATATATATATACACATATTCGTTACATTTCGTTTAAAGCATAAGTTAATAAAATACAATCGGAAATTGTGCCAATCAATTTTGCACATTTATAAAATATCAAAATGTATAGCTCTAAATTATATTAACGTGAATGTTTGTTGAATAATGAAAAAGTAATATCGATAATTTGAGATAAAGCGAAAAATAAATATCACGAATGAACGTAAATAGAGAAATGAGAAACGAGAAAAAATTTTCGACAAATACAGTCATTAATTATAAAGAATTAGCTGTCATTATTAGTCCTAACGTAGGATATGATCTCGATCTAAAATAATGTATTAACTATAATACTTTTGAAACAATTTACACACAGTTTGTGTGTTTACATTTAAAGCTTCTCAAGATGTTCTCGAACAGATGTTTTGCAATTCGAGAAAATTATATAATCATAATCACAACAATCTAAAGTTTCTTTACGGTTAATTGCCTAAATTTATTAAATTCGTATGAATTTCAATCGTTATTGCATAAGAAATGAAGAGTATTGCGGAGCTATGTAATTTTCATGCGTGCGGGATGACGAGCACCGATTTAATGGCTGTTGCATCTTATATACAACAGCTGTATCCGGTTTCTGTAGTACGTAAAGAAGATCGACGGATAAGGTAGCCCAATAATAAAATAATAGTACTGGCACGCGATCCATAAGATATACGTGCTTGCTTTGCAACGTCGCAAGCACGAACACTTTGTGGCGTTGCCCTATTATGGAGATTACTTCTTCGATTCAAAAACACGTAAATCTTATTATCGGATACGACCTCAAATATTAAAGGAATACTTCAAGTTTCCTCGATTTACTCCAAAGCTTGCCCAACACCTTGATTAGTTTATCTTGATTCCAAATATTATCAACAACTTACGAAATATTATCTATATAACCATGATAACACACACACACACACACACACACACACAAAATTAATATTAAAATTATAATTTTATCTTTATTTTTGCTTTATTATAATTTTGCCATTGCACATTGTGCCAGTGAGTTATTTTTAATCTTAAAACGTAAAGTATTAGATCTGCGAATATTTTATGTATATATATATAAGTACATAACATAAAAAATCTGTAAAATATAAATATATTTAAATTATAAAGTAGTGTGCAAAAGAATTAATATTTCAAAAAATAATCACTGTGCGTAATTAAATTTTCCATTCGTTTTTCAAACAAATATTTAATATGAAGGATTACATGTGACGTTCGCAAACAATGTAGAATATTAATTATTGTAAATATCTTATAAATATTTGAAGAATTTTTTTCACAAAATAAAATCTAGAATATTTCGTATGCATTATATTATATAATTATGTAAAATGGATTTCCTGCCTCGGAGAGTGCAAGTAACAAATAATAAATAAAATAAATTAAAAGTTGCTCAACTTCATGGTTGTTTCGCCGTGCGTCCATGAGTTTGCTTCTTCTTCTTTCTCTCATTTATTCTTTGCTGCTTCTTCATGCCATTTACATGATGTTCACTCACAAGACACTTAATTGTGATCGCACGTGCATTAATCACTCAAATACGATGCATTTATATGGCACTTTGCATTTTGGACGTTAATCATACGCAGTGTTATTATATTGTTATTATTATTACATTGCGACAAAAAAAATATAACGCAAAGATTAACAATATGTCGTATGTCGTTGCGATCCGTTCGATATTTCAAAATTATGTGATCAAATTTATGCGCCATTTGTTGCGAAAATACTATTTCTATTGTCAGTAAACAATATACGCACATGTTTTAAAGCAATTTTGTCATATTGCTTGTAATTATAATAATTACATCTCGTTAAAACATAAATGTAACGCATATATAAATATATAAATTTAAATTAAAGTAAATATCCACAGAATGCGATATATAATACGAAAACGCGTCGTCGCGTTGCTGATTCACGCGGTAGAGATTTCGATCAAATAAATTATATAAAATACGCGTTTTAATCATCATCAATATAGAAACGCTGAATTTACGGTATACAATTGATAAATATTAAAATGATTTTAATAATGACTGTACTTATTAATTAAGAGTCTTGTGACATCATCCGACCGGAATCGATTTATCCTATATCCGGGAAACTCGTTTTGTTAATGAGTTAGGAATTCGAAATGAAACTTTGTATATGATACTATTCAAACCAAATTAATAAATAATTTAGACATAATAATTGCGCATAAATTAACTGTATACGGGTTGATAACTGTCATTTATAATAACCGTAGGAAATGATTGCGTTTAACATATCTCGATACTTATTATGATCACTATTTTCTTAATGATTCCCGATCGCAATAAGATAACTCTAATAGCAGTGTATTATACACTGTCAAAAATAAGCTTCGAATACTGTGATAGTTTATTGTTTCAAGAAATACGAGTAAGAAATATTCTGCATATCTTTAATTTAAAATTAATTATTACTAAACGGTTGATATATACGGCTATTCGTTACTTTAAAATGAATTATTACTGAATGGCTGATATACATGGCTATTCGTTACTTTAAAATCACTCGATCCTGCTTTTTATGTATTACTGCGCGCTCTCAATCCGAAAAGAACGGATAAATTACATTTAAATCGACACAAAATTTAAAGTACGGTGTGAGATATATTGAAATCCAAGCATCGTTAAAGAGACAATTATCGTCTATAAGCATTGCAATAAAATAGATTTTATTTGTGGTTTTCACTCCATATCGTTTCGATTCCTACTTAAAATACATATACATAAATCGCACGAAATACTTATTCTGATAAGTTGCAATCGTTTTTTTATGCGCTTATAAATCGTTAATCGTAAGAATTATTTAATTGCGCGGATCGACAATCGTTAATTATAATAATTATAAAAAGATCGCGTCTTCTAATATTTTTTATTAAGTCATAAGCCGAGACAAACAATTTTTATCAAAGCAAATATTTCTTGTAATTTTTATTTGTAGTGACTTGTATTTTTATTTGAAGTGACGCAGTAGATGTAAAAGTTATACATTATTACTTTTCTGTAACATTTACAGATGATAGATATTTCATTAAATATATTTAGATTCAATTACATTTCGCTTTATATTTTAAATTTTTCGTCAATTTAAATTGTTGATTAATTTGCTAGTCATTTTCGGAAAAATAACTGATAAAGATACATGAATTGCCGAATCGAGTGAGTAACGAAAGTCATGATACACATCAATCATATAGTAATAATTAGAAAATCAGAAAACAGAATATTCCGCGTAATTATTTTCTAGAGCGCTAAATATTTCGTGGCAATGAATTATGTATTTACTATTAACATATTAACTGTTATTAATGTTCGGCACATTCGCGCTGCGAAACTCGGACGGAGAGGTAGCGATGCGTGACGCTCCTATGTATCGTCGTATTATCTCTCAAAATATGATCTCGAAAGGTATTAAGATTCCTTTTTTATTACAATTAATAGTCGCGCGTCTGAATTACCCATTAACATGTTTCGAATAATATGCGGTATCAAGACGAAGTTATTAATGTCATTGCGCATATCACATCGCAAATACGAGGAAGTAAATCGACTCCAATCAAGCAGCATTGAAATACGCGCTTATTATTGTTATACCTGAATCTACCTAATCTAACTATTAATACTTATTAACTACATACTGTAAAATCGACATTTGTGTATCCGTATGCACGTGTTAAAGTGATGATACATATGCTGCATTCTGTGGATGGTTATAGCTTTAATTTTGTATATTTATTCACGCTTATGTTATAATGCGAAATGGCAAATTTTCTCTAAAATATGTGCGTATATTGTTTATCAGCAGCAGAAATAACATTGTCGCGACGAGTAATGCGTCAATTTAGTTCAATTTTCAAGTGAATCGTAACTTCGTGTAACTTATTGTCAATATTCGTATTGTGGTTCTTCTGTCGCAATATAGTAATATGTGGAGTCGCGTACAATTAACGTCTAGAGTCGTGTGCAAAGTGCCGAGTGATCGTCGTATTCCGGTAATTAGTGCGCGCGATCGTAATTAATCATGTTTTCGTGAGTGAGTGCTATGAAAGAGCAGTGAGAGACAAATAAGAGAGAAGACCCGGGAGGCATCGGGCGACGGTGGAGCAATCGCGAGATAAGCGAGTAATTTATAATCTATTTTATTTATTTGTTATTTGTAAAATTAATTGCTATGATTTATCTCCGTAGTCGTCTAATCCATTTTACATAATTATATAATATAATATAAATAAAGTATTTTAGATTTTACTTTAAAAAATAATTAAAATAAACCTAAATATATATATATAAAATTAAATATTGACTAAGATTACTAATTATTAAGATAATTTATATACATAAGAATTAGATTGTTATAATTTTATTACATTATCAAGTTTTATAAAAATTTATATCTAAAAAAATTTTTTTCGGTAATTTTTTTTATTAATTATCTGTTAAAAGAAAAACAAATAAAAAAAAGCTTAATGGCGTATATTAATTATTTTGGACATTGCTTTAAAAATAATTTAATATATTATTGTATATAATATATTGTATATAATATATATGTTTTTGTATTTTACAGATTAACGTTGTGCACTACAACTCGGCTATTGCGCACCGGTGAGTAAATTCACTCTAATATCAAGCTTGCGAATATTGTATGAGATATATGTACGAAATGTATTATGAGATGCATAAGATAAGAAATATTTACAAATAACCTCGAAGAAATCTTTTAAAACCTTTTTCTTACTTATAAATACTGGCACTATTACTTTTACATACATTACTATTTTTTAAATCCGCTTATGATAGAAAAAAGTAGTTTAGTAAGAGTCGCAAAAAGTTCACTATAGATCAAAATTTTTCCTTATATGTGTATATATAATTAAAAATTTCTAACATTTATTTCTACTTTTTATAGTACATATATCTCGAATATTTGATTCGATATATGCTGATATAAAAATAATCTTTTCATTTATCGCACCGTCACTGTGTCTATAGACTATAGATGAAGCGTGTGTCTTTAAATAATACAATGATAAACGAAAAAGTTTTTCTCAATATAAAAGAATTCGAAATGATAGCGACCAGTAATTAACAATAAATACATTTTTGGATTCTCATATATGTATTATCAGTTTTGTAAATGCCGATATATTTCGGTATATTGCTCATGTTGCTCTGGTTATTACGACAAATTGAATATACAAAGGCACCTGCTGCCACGCGGCTCGATATTGCGCCAATTCGGTGCAGCTTCATGCATGATAGTCTAATAGCTCTAGTTTTCCGGAAAGCATATCCGGGGCTAAGCTTTCGCTCTGAAACGGTTCATTAAATATTTCATTCTTCTTTCTCTCGTGCACATTATCTTTCTTCCTCCTTATTTATCCGACTCTTCCACTTTTTCATCTCGTTATTTTTTACATCGTTCCTCGTTTGAATGATTGCACCGTACGTTCGCGAAATAAAGCAGGAAAAATGCAACAAATATAATTAATTTTCTCGTATTTTATATTAATTGTCAAAACTACTAATATATAAGTCGCAATAAGTAAATGATTAAGCAAAAGAGTTTCGTTTCATTATCATTTATTCAAAATGTAATTTTGTCATAGCTAGATATAACTTGATGCAATGTGATTTATTGATCGCATTCTTTTATTCAAAAATAGAAAGCAGAACTTTTACACTTTACAATTACATTATGCTCTATAAAATATTTTTGATGAATATATTCGACCATTTACGTATTTAGATTTTATGAATAATATAAGAACAGAGAGAATTAACCAATATAATGAAAATATATATCTAATAAAAAATATAGATAAATTTTTTACTTATTTATTTTTCAAATACTAGAACAACCCAAGCGCGCGTTACGCGCGCGCCATTCTTCGGTTTTGTATTAAAAAAATGATATTAAAAAAAAATAATATAAAGTTTATTTAAACTCGATTAATATTTTTTGACAGAAATCAGTTGATTAAAGCGTTAATTTACTAATTAAATATTTAAATATAAATGTTATAAAAAATTAAAATAGTAATATGTTGTAAATAATATGTTACAATATCTTATTTTCGATTAATATTTTTTGACAGAAATCAGCTGATAACTGTCAAAAATATTAATCGAGTTTAAAGTATTATAACATATTATTTAAAATATATTATATTATTTTAATTTTTATAACGTATTATTATTTTAAAAATTAATTAGCAAATTAATGCTTTAATCAGCTGATTTCTGTCAAAAAATATTAATAAAGCGAAAATTTGCTAATTAAATTTTAAAATATAATAATATGGTAAAAGTTATAAAATAGTAATATGTTGTAAATAATATATGTTATAATACCTTATTCTTGATTAATATTTTTTCTTTCTATATCTTTTAAAGCTATATCTTTTCGAACGAATCTCTTTCGAGTTTTAATTAATTATTAATATTACCTAAAGTCATGTATATAGTATCGCGCGCGCGTTATTAGAGTGAAGTTGCCGATGTTTGTAGCCTCGGCCATTACCGAAACGCCGCGAGTATCAGGCAGTTCGAGCTGCGTCCCGCTGTGATTAATTAGTAAGCATAATCATTAGAAACGATTTCTAACCTTTATATTGTAATATTTATCAATCGCATATCATAATTTCAACGTTAATATGTAGTCGTAATTGTTCGAAACGCATATTTCACAAAAAATTGAATGCAAAATCTCTTGCCAACATAACCCTGTTTTCGCACGCGAATGTGTTGCAACCCGTGGATATACCTATCGTTAATTCTAGCTTAAGTATTTATATTGTGTATGCTATAATGCGAAATAATAAGATTATTCTAATATATGTATGTATTTTATTTGTTACAGGTAGCATTGCGATACACAGTGCGATACACGCGTCGTGTCGGGAGTGCCGTGTAAAGTATCGGACAATTGTAATTATTCGTATTTTCGCGAGTGTCGTGAGTGCTACGAAGGACCAAGAGAGGAGGAGGAGGCCCGGGGAGGCATCGGGCGACATCGGGGCAACTATGAGGTATGCAATATGAAAACTTTTTTTCTAAACTGCATTGTATATTATAAGATATTTATAAGATATTCGACAAATATATGTATATATACATAATTTGAATATTTTGTTTTCAGATCAATGTGCTGTGTACTACAACTCCGCTATTGCACGTATCGGTGAGTGAGAAATTGTTTATTTTATAATAAAAGGTTTATAGAGTCTAACAAGAAGAAATACGTATTTATTTTTATAACTGTTGTATATTCACACATTTGTGACTAGTCTTGTACGCGCATCTGGTTCGACCCTTTCGCGATTGTAGCATTCGCGGCAAATTGCACGTTAGGAAACATGTTAGCCGCGTAATTAAGTAATTAACGATCTTGATGTGCCACAGATGCTATATATGTATAGAAGGCAACCGGCGATTAGTTTTACGCTCACCAATTTGTGATTCCTAACGTAAGCGAGAGCAACTTTAATTGAAGATCTTGCGACATATGCCAGAGTGCATCCGCGGATGTCATTAGGAAAGCGCTAAAGTCATAAGTTAGTTGGCACTATCTCTAAACTTTCACGCACTTTCCAACCTTATTAGTACCTGTACACCTGTGTTACGGACGCCCTCGATGATTCCTTGTTATATTACTTATCCACATTTATATATAAATTGAAAATAAGTATATCTTTCATTTAACAAAAATATAAGCAATATATTCAATGTTGTAATAATTCTATCAGTCTTCTAATATTAACGAAATTTTCAATATATGTGAATAAAATTGAATCAAATAATATTTTTATTAAATATAAATTTTTCATAATTACTTTATACGCTCATTTAGACGCATTTTATCTGTAATATATTTTTTTAATTTTTAAATTCTTTCCTCTTCTCTATTAATAGTTTTTTTCATCGATATTAAATTTCTGCTCTAATTAGATCTGCTAACATTTGTTTCAAAAAATTCAAAAGATATATTGTTCTTTATAAACCTATAGACGTATTTCTCTTTTAGTAAAAAAGTAAACAAGATTATTTCGCACACGTAGTCGTTAAAAGTTAATCGGGATATGCGATAACGTACTGTCAAGTCATCAATGATAAACTTTATCTGCCAAAAGAAATCCGATGCGTATCACTTCATGCAGAACGAGTTATCGGATCATTTATCAATGAACACTTTGAAATTGATTTTATCGTGTTCGACTCTTTCAATCGTGTTTGTAATACATACATGTATTTTTATACTTTAACGCAATTTCAAATTTTAACAAAATGTTACAATGTTACAACGTGATGATAAATTATTCACTTTAACTTCGAAAATGTTTTTTAGCAGTTTTCAATCGTAAGTTCGCAAGATATTTCTAATAAATATTTCGAATATTATATTCATAATATTTCTACTGTCTTATATACGCGATATGCGCGAGAATATTTCTGGGTAGATAACATTTACCACTCAAAGTCTAGAGAGTCGAATAGAAGATAAAATGCCTCCCTTCTACGAAGACTTTTTGCCAGGTGTTCTCCCGCTGTTCGCATCCTGCTGCGCGGGTTTTGCGACAGATTTTCAGTTCCGGCCTGCAGAGAGTGGTTCAAAGGTCCCCGCATTTGCTCATCCCCACGCAATTCTGTCGAGCTATTCCCTGATCAGAGAGAGAGAGAGAGAGAGAGAGAAAGAAAGGATAGGGAAGGGAGGGAGAGAAGAAAGAAACCACTGAACATTGAGCGACCACTTGTTGCTACCCTTCGGCCATTCACATTCACCCTTTTGTCTACCATAGCGTTGAGGAAGAGAGAGAGAGAGAGAGAGAGAGAGACGGGGTAGAAAGGGGGGAAGGGAGAGAGAAGGAAAAAGCTAAAGGAAAAGAAAGGACAAACGGAAAAAGAGAGATAGCACGAGGAATGAAATGGAAGATTATTAACCTATGCATCCAAACATCTGTATCATTGTCAACATGATACGATGTCGTGTATGCTTAATAATGGTCAATAAACGTAGCATTTGTTATTGGTACTTTCGTGGGTTTGATACATTGATACACTCATCTATTGATTATTGTAGAAACCGATATACCTACGACATATGCAAAAAAAAAAGATAAAGAGTAATTTAGATATAGATTTTATAATTAAAAAATCTTTAATTTATATTTAAATTGATCTTCCATATTCTTTTTCTGTTTTCTCGATATTATTATCATAACAGAATAATCGTGCATAGGGAGTATCATCTATTTAGGATTGAATAGCTCTTTTAGAATTTTATTTTCACGAAAAATAGACCAATTGTATATTAAAATAGATCAATCCAAGTTGTCAGCACACATCGGTACTATTGTATAAATTTGAAATTTTTTTTAGAAAAATATGAAATATATAAAAAATATGACTGAATGACTGAGTATGACTGAAAATAAAATATCTAGACATATGTAGCATAATCAGATAAAAATTTATTTCATTAACTAATTATTCCGTTTGTTTGATATGAGGAGGACACATTTTTCTATAATAATTGTTGTTAAACTGAATTGGACTCACATAACGCGTCGACGCAAGAGCGTATTCGTATCTAATAGTGGTGCAGCCGACCGAAATCGATGGTAAAGCAATTTGCCGGGCGTTTACGCGACGTATTAATGCAATTTGCATGGTTGTACGGTTCGAACGGCTCGACAGGCTTCGTAGCACGTGTCAATACACACGATTTCGCGTAAGTCATTTTTATCGGTACGATTTGATTTTAAATTATATATATATATGCTGAACCACGACAACATTTATACTCTTTCTCGATCCATCATAAATCCGTCATTCCATAAGATTTTTCCCTTTAAATTGTTGACAATAAAATAGTATATTATGAAAAACGCAGAGAGATAGCAACATAAAATATTTCCTACTTTCGCAATCTGACAGTTTGGGCATTTTCGATGAGAGATAAAATAAATCGCATGTTACATGTATTATGCACACATGATAAATCTAACAATAACAATCAATAAATATTTCTAAATCTCTTCATTGATTGTATTGCTCGTAAAGCGTCAACTATAATTAAAAAAAAACAGAATCAAGATAAATGTTTGTATACAAAATTGTTAACTATAATTTAAATTATGACGAGCAATTGTCGAATTTTAGTGCCGAGAGATAAATAAATAAAACCAATTCATATAGACGTTATGAATGCAAATTAACAATTATCACATCAATGTTCGAGTTTTGTTGAGTGATTTATTAAAAAACTAGCAAATACCGTTTATACGGCATATTTGACTGTATCTTGAAAACTTTTCATGAATATCACTGTGAATGGTAAAGAGAAGAATCCGGATACTGTCGGATCGTAAAATATAATTTTAATTATTGCCTTAAGTCATTTGCATTCATACAAGACACAAATATCTTCATGAGAATGAGCGCTTGATTAAATCATAATTAATAAATTACCAGCTTTTAACGTGTTCAATATCTTAATTGCCCAGTTCCAG
This sequence comes from Prenolepis imparis, assembly GCF_030444845.1. Lineage (NCBI taxonomy): Eukaryota > Metazoa > Arthropoda > Insecta > Hymenoptera > Formicidae > Prenolepis > Prenolepis imparis. Next base: position 12,690,210 of record NW_028141163.1, read on the forward strand.
CGAATTAATTTGCGGGAGGGAGAGAATCGGGTATAAATCACATCAATTTCGTGAGTAAAAGCTTGCCACGAGGCAAGCAAATGTCTCGAACATCATCGAAGCTGCGATTAAATTATTAAGTTACGAGTGCTTTGAAATATTACAACGCGCTTATTAATGACAATACAATTGGAACCTTATAATGTATGTACATAGATGAGCTCAATTTTAACATGTATGCAAAACTACTTTGATCTAATTAAAATTGATTTTTATTTCATGTATATTATGCATAAAAATAATTAATATATTTTTTTTATAAAAAAAAAGTTTCTTTTGCTATTACTTTTTACATTATTGACGTTCTTAACTTTTTCAAAGTCAAAGCTGTGATTAATTCTCCTTTTTGTCATGCGAAAACTTATTTCGCAGCGTCTGGAAATTTCTTGAAATCCTCTTTAAAGTAAATTGCAATAGAAAAAGATCTTCTTCGCGGACTTAAAACTTTTTAAAATACTGAATTGTCCACTAAAGTATAATAAAAAGAGAAAAGTTATTCAAAAGATAATCAATTCCTTCGGAGCTAACAAATTCTCTAAGATCACGATCTAATACCGAATTCTAAGATAAATCTGTGTCGAGAAAATAGGTTTTTTTATAAGACAATCTCAAGCTGCAAATTTTTTTCCTGATAGCGTGACAAGGAAAGAAAAATCAGTCATGGAAAAAAGCGTTAACTTCATTAGGGAAATTCATAAGATTTTCGATCAATTTTTCATTCATGAATGTCATTGAATAAAATTGTGAGTCGGAGCAAATTTTCAAAATCACAAATAAACGAAGCACGAATATTTAAATAGCTTGCTAATTAATTTGATAATTACAAAAAATCACAGAATATCAGAAAATGTTATTATATATTAATTATTTATATGCTAGCCATTTCGTGTGGTATATTAAAACCAAGAAGATACGTATAAAGATACAACTTATATCTCAGTTTCTGCACCGTCACTAAGAAACGTGTCGACCACCACTCGTAAAATCTTCTCATTTCGTTGAAGATCTTTTTCGTTTTCTTTACTTTCAAAGAGTCAAGAATGTACAGCAATGTCTAGAAATGTCAAGTATAAGGAAACATTGCATGAAATAAAATAAAGCTGAAACTATTTTATTTTCTATATAAATTATAAATTATTGTCAGTATATGAATAAAGGTGCTCTAAACAATGTTTATATTCACTAATAAAATCAGGATAAATTTGTCACATTATTGAATATATTTTTTTGACAATATTATTACGATTTAATATATTTTAATATCACAAAATATTTTATTAATTTACATTCAATTGATTAATACAAAGAATAATTCAATTAATACAGCAAATATTCTTTATGAAACTTTAAAATGACTGTACTTGTACATAATGCAAAGGCAATAGCCTTTGCTACATCTTCTTGAAACCACGTATATGTTTCAGAAGGTCCGCGAACTCAACCATTACTTAGGTTCTTTACTGCAAATAAATTGTCTTTACTGGATGGAACCTATCCAGAGAACTTTTCTAGTTAGTTGTTATTACGACTGTAGTTTGAGACGACGATTTCTTTAATTTTCAAGGATATTTATTTTGCATCTTTTGTAGGCATCAGTCTGTCGCATTACACAGAATAATATAAGAAAAAAATCATTTGTAAAAATATCAAAGACTTGTTACTTTTTATTTAAAAGTTATTTATTTCTTGATTATTATATATATTATAATTTAACATATTTAGAAAAATGTTTCCATTTTGTTTTTCTATTATATATATTTTTACTTATTAACAAATAAACACAATTTATGATTATTTTTTTAAGGCAAAAATTAATAAATATAGTGATATAGGAAAATTGTTTCTTTACATTCAATAATCAGCATTTAATTTAACATTACATGCGTTTATTATTACATTCGTCACTTATTGTTAGATTGCTTTTTTATCAGATATTTTGAATTTTCACGTTTATTAGCGTATTTTAAACTCACGTCGTATCATATCGTAGCAATTAGTTACATTTATTTGCTCTCATCAGTTTAGTTTCATGAAATCAATACAAGAAGTACAAGCAGTTCGATATAACGCGCGAAGCAATTAATTTTGTTACCAAAGTTAAATCCGGAACAAGAGTAACGTGAAATTTTCGCAAATAACACGTCCGCGTACATGAAATGTCAAATATCGCACGATGCTCTTAATAAAGGATCATATACGAATTTGAGAGAAACGTACCTATGGGGCAATGGCAGCATAGTGAAAATCGTAATTAACGACTTAATCAACGATTTCAACGGTATATTACCTAGATATATCAACCGGATTTACAGGTCTTTAGTTAGTCTCGTTTTTGATACGCAGCCAGATATTACGCTATGTCCGTCGACTTATCGTTTTTTTAACCCCGTAAGCGTTACATTGCCGAGGCCGTTGAGGCGTTCCCATACGATGTCGCGTCCTCGGTAAAATTAATTGTCCATAAAATGAAACGGCTATTTTTATGACGCCGAGGATGTCTAATTGCGGAAGAGGGGAAAGACGAGTGAATATGGCGTGAGGGCAGAGGTACGACAATGAACCGTGAACCTCGTTTTACTTCTCGCAATTTCATCTTTACTCGACAACGACGATTGACGACGACGATCAAGCGCCGTGCTGGCAGCAGTAATAGAACCCGGTTCGCAGTAACAAACGAATTATTTTTCGCAGATGCTATGTATTCTTGACAGTTAAAGTAATCACTCAATTGAAACTACATTTCTTCACGTATACTTTTCATATGCACATTGTTCCGCAATTTGTAACTTTAAGTATTTAAACGATAGTTTTTTTTCTAATATAGTAAATGAGGAAATTTCAGACAGACAATGCTTGATATATGAGTCGTTTTAGAAGTCGATCAAAAGATCTGAAAAAATATGCGCTAATCGGTGACAGCAAAAACTGCGAACGATTTTATTTCAGCCAGAGTAAGCCGATTATTTGTGGACAGGTGCTCCGTGGTTTTCGATAAAACTCGATGGCACGTCGCTTTTAATAATCGACGATGGTGGATTAATATCACGACCGTTTCGCAGATAGCGTGCATAGGATATTAATCTAGAATGGCGACATGCGAGTTGACAGTGACATACGTATCACGTTCGATTGCCAGTTCGCCGGTCATTTTTACGCGCGGTGGCTTTCCGCTTCGATCGGAGCACTCGAGTACCTCCTTTCCGCGAGGATTTTTCTGCGAGTGTCGATCGCGTTTCCCCGGGGTTCGAGTCGATGTCCGGCAATTATTTATCGCCGCTCTATCGTCCGCCCCATCGTCCGCCTCTCTCGATTCGCAAAGCGGTCAGGCGATTCGAACCTTGACGGAACTTTATAAATTGCTTATAAGCCGGCGCGCTCTTATTTTTGATACCGCAAATTATTTACAGGAAATCCGTTTATTCTCAATTTTGGATAACACAATGATGGGAAAAGATTTCTAAAGAGATTTCTGTTACTTCTTTATAAGAAGTATTCCGTATTTTGCAGCTCTTAACTATGAATAGAAATAAACAAATTAAGATACTCTCTCATTTGCATTAAGAAAAAAATCATGCCAAATTTATCTAATAGAGAATTCATAATAAAGAAATGTTTAATTTTAATTTACTTAAGTTTAATTTAGTTTAATTTTAGTTTAATAATAGTTCTCGCGGTTAAATGATAATTAGAATATGAAGAGTGTACAAGATATATTGGAGAGAGGGTGATATAAAGATAAACTGGCTATAGAAGCGATTTGTAGTATTTTTCTCTATGCATGACATTTGATATATAAACATAATACTTGACATTGCTGCGTAATGCGTTTCCAGAATAATGCCGCATAATATACGACCGCCTATGGTGAGCTCTCGTGGCATGTTTCTCGAAGTCGCCCGACGTACTCGACAAAACGTGAAATATCGGGGACACGCGTGCTCGCAGTGCAACAGGCTGTGTTGTTGAACGTAGAACCATTTGTCGTGCTCGCGTAAGGTATACAGTCGCGATAGACCGTCACTTTTCATAATTTCGGGATAAAAATAATAATCAAATACTCTTATTAAGCGTTAATCGCGCATAAGTAAATCCTATAGTGCGAATGAAGACAGTAGAGTTTCAAACGACACTCAAACGAGAATTCGATTCGATAATATAATGCGTAACGTATTATTAGAGGAGAGTTTCTTACTCGAATACGTCTGTAGAAAATAGCAGATATATCTTATGCATATTACAAAATATTATAATAGTATAAAATATTATATTCAGATTTGCGATGTGGAGTGATGTTCGTTATAAATATAATTATCCGCTTTCCTACAATTATTTTCAGGATCCATAACTTTAGTTTAAAGTTATGGATAGATCTTTCAGAATCGTATATAATATTTGCTCGGTAATTTTGTGAGAGCGCTGGTAAATAGTCTGCGCAAAATGGCCGCGAGAGGATAAGGGAAAAGAGCGGTAGAAACGAAAGCCGAGATAGATAACGGTAACCGGTGCTAATTTATTTGCCTTATCCTATTGCGCCCACCACCAGTGGGCTCGCGCCTCTAGTGGATGTTTCCTGATTACGCTGTTACCATTGTTTTCATTCACGACAATGTACGTACTTGGATTAAAAGCATAAAATAGCATCATTGTAATCTTTTATTTCGCGGTAATACGAGATTTCTCTCTACGAACATCGGATTTAAATCTCCGTTTCAATTTTCCTGTGATTTAATTGGTGGAAAAAATAATGTTAAAAGACGACGACACACACGAAAAACATATTCGCCGCGATAGGTTCCTTAAAGAAATACACATTCCCTTACTTTTGCAATAAAAAAAAGGACACAATGCAAAATTTTCAAGACAGATGTAGCAAGTTATTCTCGTGATGCGGTTAGCCCTTTTCACGCTCCCTCATCTCATATATACGGAGCTGTCCTGTTAGATGATTACTCTCCACTTTCATATTTCAAACTGGCGTACGAGTTCGTCTACTTCACGCCAAGTTCACTGAACTTTTCTTCGGAGCATGATACTCTTTGGTACCATTTAAATTTACCATATTTCTCTCGTTTTACAGCGGAGAAGTCAAAATGGGTCATCGCGTAGATTTACTACGTTCTTTATTAACAATGTTATATCTACACATCCCGCGTTATACCTGATAATTAAAACTTACTAACAATATATTTAATTCATTTTTCATGTAATTCCGGACTCTCGCGAAAAACCAAAGATAAATTAATTTTTTAAGGTATTTAAAATTTCGTCAAAGACAAAATAAGTATTGTACATTCTTATACATATTATATGTATAATTGTTCTTATACGGACATTTAACATCAACAAGAAATTAATATTTGATTTACTGGAAAAGCCACTGCGATAACATTTATCAATCATTAATAATTCGTACCGCTACATAAATTTACGAAAGCACATCATTAATATAATATAATTTCTGTGTTCGACGATAGTATAATTCATAATTTATTTAATAAACTGTGTACTCATATTATGTTCGTTATATTTACGTATTTATAACGTTGAAGATTTGCTACCTTATGAAGAATTATATCGGATGTAAATAGAATGTTAACACGCTTTTTTAAATATACATATAAATTACACATGCAATATACATGCAATATACATGCAAGTTGACTTACCATGCAATTGATGATTGGAAATGTGCCAATGAAGTGATTTTTCTCTTTTCTTTTCTAAAGATTATCCCATAAAATCTCTTACCTGAAAAAGAAAAAAGCAAATGTAATGTTATTAAATATACATTAAACACAGTGTGTTATACAATAACATAATAAATATTATACGATGTGTGCCCGTAAACAATATGTATATGCAAATATACAATAAAAAAGTGAGAGTAAAGTTAGCGAAATTCTTATAAATTATTTTGTTTTCAATAATAGAGGAACTCTATTAATAAATTTCATTAAATCGTAAATAAAATGTATTTTAACAAGAGAGGAGAGAGAGATAGAGAGAGAGAGGGGGGGGAGAGGGAGAGAGAGAGAGAGAGAGAGAGCTGTGGATGTAGCAAACGTGTTGCAGCCGGGAGGCATTTAGAGACGATTAATTCGAGGTTTAATTCAATCAAGGCGACAACCATGCCTGACATTCACACTGGCCATTATTAATTACTAATTGGCCTCGCAGTACGATACGCCACTTATAAGATACAGCCAGTGTCTCACTGGCCAGTATAATTAGTCGTAGAGGGTGAGGTGCCTCGTGAGGATCATTAAGGATTTATTTACAACTTGTACAATGGCTCCTTGCCGATCTCCGTGACGATACCGAGCAATTCCTTTCGAGCATCCCTCAGCCTCATCCCCGCCATTTCCGCATCGTTAAATCTAGCCGATGCAACCGATTACCGATTTATATTTCCGGACTGTAATTAGGCGTTCTCAGAAATGGCATTAAGCTCGATGAGCGCTGTCTTTTATTTGCATAAAATATCGTTCGCTTCTAATTAATTTATTAAAGGAATTTTAATATTTAAATATTTCAAGATTGTGCTGTTTCGATATCTTTGATGTTAGTCTTGAAATCCATTTACTCTGGATCTAATTTATTTTTGCTGTAATCACATGTAACTAGAAAACGACACGAATATTATCAATATTATATATTATTATTAATACATTAATAATCACGAAAAAAGAGAAATACAAGGTTAAAGATTTTCATTAAAAATGCTCTATTGTGATGAAGTAGAGAATTTCATCAATTAAATCGACAACTCATATTCATTTTCTAGATAGAATTAAAAATGAAAAGTTTGCAAAGTCTGATGTTTAAACAAGCCGATATTTCTAATATGATTTTCAACAGAAATCGTATTTTAACATGATTACGAAGAGCTCTCGATATTCTAGCTAAATATAATATATAAACAGAACGCAGAAATATTGCGTAAGTTATATCCTATATAAAAGAAAAAAATCTTGAAAAGTTGTCTCGTCTGAATCGCAACTCTCACATAAGAAACATACGGAAATCTTCGGAGAGCCGTCGCTAGACATGCCATTCTTGAGACTGAAGAGGGTAGGTACTTCGCAGTCTTCTATGTCCTCATCGCCGTCGTGCGTCTGATTCTCAGGCGCCAAGGGGGTCGGTGCTAGATGATGCTAGAAAAGCAGACAATCAGACACGCTCCGAATACCAGGCGAGTTTGTAAACTAGTCCTCCTTCCTCTTTCTTGTATCTTATTTCGGAGACTATTTTTCCATTCCTTTTTCCGTGATCCTTGAAGAGTTGTTTCGAGTTCTTGCGAATTACCTTCCGCTTCTGTGACAGCAGAATCTAATGTAATCTCGATTCACCAATATAATAAATCGTTGAAAAAAAGTTATGTCAAATATAATCATGTAAGCGTTAATATATCGTTTTATACGAATTCTATCTATCTATTTGTTCAGAAATTTTGGAAGAAGTTTATCGTACGCTATCGACAGAATCCGCGCGCCGGATTATCATCGGTCATTGTTCATTATCAAGCGCCTCTCATAAGCAGTTGCATAAAACCGCAGACGGGATTAATGAACGACTTGTTGAAAGTTGCGGGAATCGTCGAAATCCCCGGAGAATCGTGCATCTGCACCAGTCCGGATTCCGGCTTAAACTATAAGGATCTACGTAATGTGGCTTAATGCGGTATCCTTGTCCTCATCCTGGATACATCCTCTCGAGATACGGGCCTAGTTCTAGACTGTGAAGTGGGTTTACGAGAAATCGATTTGCCGAAACGGATTACGAGGTGCGGAGGGCAACGGTCGTCGGTCAAACCGCGGATGATCGATACTCGTGCTTTTGATATCTCATGTGATCCTCTCCATCCTTCAGTCGCATTATGATAGATAGTTTTGCCTTCCGTTATTATCTGTTTCTGCTTTGCTTAAGTTTGAAAGTTTATAATCATCTTCACTGCTGTATTTTCACGCTGGACTTTATACGCGCGTGCGCGATTAGATGAAAGTGAAAAATCGAAAAAACGTGTAACTTTTAATCATTGTCAAATATTAGAAGAACGGTGGATGCAGCTGATTGCGTCGCGCCAAAAGCATTTGAAATTTTCGCTTATTGATAACCGAGGCATGTTTATAAAATCATGCAGAGTAAAGAGCCGACCGAATTATTTCATAACGTTTTAACCGATTGAGTACAGCCGTGTTGTGTTTATGAATACACGCGAGATGCACTGTTTTTTTTTTTTTTTTTTTTTTTTTTACCGAATGCAAATATTGATTTTCGTAGACAAAAACCCCGGTATGGTCAGCGGTAGTTATTGCTAAAATCATTTTATCCCTCGTCGACAAACAGTGATTGCTGTCATTATCATTACTGGGCATTGGTCTCCAGTGATAGTATTATCACCGTTCACATTAATATCGAGGACATTACGATGCAATTATCGATAGTCGTGCTAAAATAACGATGACATTGCACTCGACAGTCACCAATCACCGATACGCGATCGCATATGCAAATCCCCGAACCGTGACGATCTTTAAAACATAAATCGACGAGAATGACAGGGAGCTGATATAAAGGTGCTGCGATAAAAATCACAACAATCCGAGATGGATTTGAATTAATCGCCTATTGAAAATATGATACGGGAATCAAATATCTCCCCAGAGATTTAATTGACAATAAGAGAACTTCATACTAATGAAAAATTTTAATTAAAATAAATAACTTCTTAATATTTTATAATAATTATTTATTAATAAAAGGGAGAAAATGTTGAGATATATATATTTAAAACAAATACTAGGAAGATAATATAATTATGTATCACTTTCGAGAAATGCTGCTCGTAATAACAATGACTAACAGATTAGCGTTGTGGTAAGTGAAAGAAAGCTGTTCATTTCGTTGCCGAGCTTTTGTCGAAGTTTCCTGGCATGGAAGCACCCAGGAGCGCGAAGACAAAGGAAAACCAGCTCATCTAACAGTGAAGACAGTAAAGTATAAAGCTTAAATAAGAAGGAAGAGAAACAAGATAAGAAAAACGAAGAGAAAGTATCAAGAAGAGGAATGAGAAAAAGAGAACGCACAGAGGAAAGAGAGGAAAAAGGATAGAAGAAATAAATTCTTTTCTCGGACGCCTCGTGTGCCATCTCACAAATAGCCCATAGAGTCAAGATGGTTTATATGAGCGCCGTGGGACTACCTCGCACCTTCTGGCTTCTCCAAATACCCACACGGAAGACCGCATCGACCAAGACGTCCGCGTTTATTTACTTTTACCCGGGATCGATGCCGTCACTCTCCACACGAACTTTATCCCTCGCTTCATCTGTGTGAATATCAACGTATTTGCCGTGAACCGTTTCTCTTTATCCTCTCTCGACCTGAATTCGTTTCTACAACGAAGGAAATTAACGCAAGCCGCTTTAGATCGCAGAAAAAATCAAATTAAATTGAAAATGATATTGGAAAGCCATTTCATAAACAGCAATTATACACGAACATCACATAAGTTTCATCGAGAACTTGCCACAGATTAGATTTCTTATAATAACTATTATATATACATAACCACATCACAATTTCCCAAAGATCATATAGTTAAAAAATAGTATAATTATTTATTCTAAAAAATATCTTCGATGGTTCTTTTTTATTTAAAATAAATATCAGGAAAAATATATTTTTTAAATTAATGTAATTCATTTAAAAATATCAGAGTGCATAATTTTATATATATAAATTACTTTAAAATATATTAAAATATCATATATAAAAATACTATCAATTTTATTTGATCATATTTTTTCAATTAATATTAAATTTAAAGATTATAGGTATTACGAATGATAATCCGCAACTATAGATTCAAAAGAAATCTATTTATAATTTATGATTTTATGTGGCATATTCTAACAAACATATATATCATATTTTCATTAGATCGCATATTATGCTATCTTATTATATTATTATGCAATTAAAAAATTAAATGAAACAATCGCGCATCTTTAGCATTAAATGTAGAATGAAAACACGAATGTCCGGCTGATCTTCGAGTTCTGAATAGCGGCATATGGTAGATGGATGTCGTGATTTACAAAAACTCACGTTCATCTTGCTGCCTACGAGGGAATATCGTCGGTGACTATCGCCATCGGGCCATTCTGTCTACCGGTAGTGTCTAGTCTTCATGCACGTGTAGATCGTGCATTCAGCCTATTCAGTCTAACTCGATAATATTCTTGTCTAGTCGTGGCCTTTGCTCATAATCATATGATAGTCCCCCGAAAATTTATTTGCATAACAAAAGAAAAATTCACTAGATTCATCTTTGAATATTTATGCATAGAGAGAGAAAGATAATTATAGAATATACATATATTCATAAGTTTGTAAAGTAGACAAAATGTTAAAACTATTTTCCTCGACTATCAAAAGATGAAAAGACTTACATATTAAAATTAAATCAATAATCGGATCATAATCTAACAATCAATACAATAATAATTCGTACAAATCATTGATATATTATTATTGATATTTCTGCGAACTATTGTTTTTCCATCTGTATTATTTTCCCATCTTCGTCTCTCTCTCATGCAGTAACTATTGCTATAAACAACAGTATCGGAATAGACAAGCGACAGTACTAGCATCTCCCTTTCGCAATTATGGTGAACCCGTGGAGATTTGACGGGACCAGAAATTTGACGGAGGAGGGAAGGGGGGCAACGGAAATAGCGTAGTCTCACGAGCCACGCGATGGATATACGTCCGACTTATCGTGCAGCTGTTTCGCGATCGATCATCGTAGCCACGGGGCGAAATCCTTTCACGGTCGGAATCGAGAGTATCTCGCGTGGCTAAGAGGAGAGAAACATCGATACATCACGCAGAAGCTTTGCGTAGGGCGGAGGAAAGATAGGAGCGTACGACTTTGTACTCGCATACCTCACTAATGGCACCACCTACGACGCCTCCATGTATATAATATCGTTTCTTTACCTTGCTAAAGATATAGACGCGCGATGCACGTTCAAACATTCATAAAACGCTGAGCTTGGCAGCATTAGCTTCTCTACTAATTTCTCGTATCGTCGAGCTTTCGTTGACGAAATCGAAATACATCTCTGTTGCTCATTTAATCTAACCAATGGTATGTTCTTGATACTACGAAGAGAAGTTTTTAAAAGCGGATTGTTAGCAACGTCTCGTGAATAAGTGTTAGTTGATAACTTTTATCTTAATTACAAAGGAGAACATTTTACGAATGGCATTCATTTCTCGAAAGCAATTCAACTTGCATATTAATCACTACTTCAAGCTTAATTGATATCAAGATTCGAATTAATAAATAAAAGATCAAACGATAAACGATATGATTCTTTGAGTTCTTCTAGCGATCGATTTTTTCAAGGTAATTGACCTCAGTGGCCAATAATTGACAAAGCACATTATAACGACGACACTGCTATAATATGTAACATGCAAATATCAATGGCAAATTGTGGATAGAAATGACAACAAAAAAAACAAATGATCGAGGATGCATGCATCCGGTGCATCGCGTGACGACGTGACACGCGCGCGAGTTGAAAATTATCTCATTCTTGCATGATCTGCACGAGATTGTTAAGAACCAACACGCGTGATGTGAAGTAATAGTATAGAGAGGGAGACGAGATGATAATGAGAAGAAATGGCATCTCGTACATGTCTATAATTCAACGTGAAAAAATCAGACTAATATAAAATAAACTCCTCAAAATTCGCGAATTAAATAAAAAAATTAAGTAATTTTTTTCGAACTCCTAAATGAATTTTGTTCGTACGTAGATACGTTTACACTTAACTAAAAAAGAGCTAACCTAGGATATAATCGTTTTGTCGCGCCTGGTGCAAACATAAATTGTTAATGAGAGAATTCTCCTGAAGTTATATGATTTAATGACAATCCACATCGTGTCTGGCGATATACGAATTTGATGGTTCATTAAATAGAAACTAACGTCACATTTACGACGCGATACGAGAGCGTCGACGGAAATCGTAAAATTAAAATATTTTGCGCCGGCTTTGTGTTGAAACGAGGGAACGCGCGAATATTCTTGGTATAATATATTGGATGGACAGTTCGTACTTTAAGGTTCATAAAATGTAGAATGTCATTTTTAATGAAACATAGGAAGGAAGTTATTGTCTTATTTCTATTCTTTGTGAAAAATTTATATCAAACAATTATGTGAAAACTTTGTTATACATTTTTCTTGCCGTTATTTCTTGCAATAATTTAGCACAAAACGATGTTTGAATTCTTAGAAAAATAAGAAATGTGAAATTGATTTTCCTGCTATCATGATTATTATCTCTTTGTGAACGTATCGTTCTGATAATAATCGATGACGAGTACGATTCGATGGCTTTGGACTTGTTTTGTCAGAATAGTAGAAAACCGCGGTTGAATTGGAAATTAGTTCTTACCCTCGAAGTGAATTCCTCTGCAAAGCGAACGGTGAACTCAAGAACGGTGAATGTTGATCTCACCCGGAAATAATGACGCAACAAAGAGATTGTGGTAGAGGAATGTCGTGTCAAAATACTGGCGTAATGAATATTTTATGGAGAGGATGTACAGCTGCTCCCGGGGATAGACATTCTTGTGGCTCACAAGCATATTGTTGGTTTCCGAGAGCTCTTCACGTGTTCCCTGACAACGGTCATAATTCTTAAAACGATTATGATCGCGATGCAAACCGGTCTAGAATCTCTAATGTATCCAACGTATCTAATGTAATTCAGGAAAATGCAAAAATATTTAAACCGCACGAAACGTATCGAAAGAAATATATCATAATTTCCAAATTCGCTATTTGTACGCAATTTTATAAAACAATCAATTCATTTGTCCGTTAATCACTTACTAATTTTGTTATAAAAATTATTTTCTTGCTAAACTGAAGATCAATTATTTCATTCCACGATATCTTTAAGCGAATGAAAATAATCCCGTATAAAAGCGCGTATAGAATGTAGAATTGCTGGCGGTCAATCGTTCTTCCATTTGAAATGATCAGGTTCCGATCCCGCGAACAAAACGGTTTTCGTAAAAACAAAACGGTGCTTTCACGTGCGAATGTACGCCGATTCAGTTCATTCCGCCGCCGCACAGAGTAATCCAGGAAACTCCGCTCGATTGCATGTCGGTGCTCGGGATAACCAGCGGGGTTAGACCTACGGCCGCCCTCGCCAGCCCTGAGAGGTTTGGATAACATATCGATATATCGGAGAAAAAGATTAATACCCTCGTAGATTGCGCTCGGCCGCGCCGTTTGTTTCCGCTTGTTTGTAAGCCAATACGAGGGCTCCGCGTCGATGAGAGACACCGGCACCGGCGTTGTAAATGCGAAAGCACCGTCGATTATGGCTTATCCGGAAATATTTAGCGGAAATAAAATGACGTGGCTCTGAAATCCGCCGCATCGTAACGACCCAACACTGAGATTGCTCAATACAGTTCTAACGATGCGGACGTTTAAACGTAAGATTTTGAAATTCCGCGTCTTCTTATACTAATGATGCAATCTATTAATGATGCCGGTCATTAATAATGTTAAGTAAGCAAAGAGGAATGTTGGATGTAAAAGAATGAGCAATTTGCATACGAATAAACAGTCTGTATCGAATAGTGTAAGAGATACAGGATTGCACAAAGAAATAAGATTTAATTTTTTCTTTTAAGATTACAAGATTATTTTTAAATTATTAAAATCTCGACATACACATGCACACGTTATTGGTCGTTGAATAAAATATGTAATAAAAATTTGCAAAATTTCCAGATTTTTGCATCTAATAAGCTTAATTTAATTTGCTCTTATTTAGCGCTGCGTCGAATAACAAATTAATATTAAATTACAAAGTCGATCATTTATTTTCTAATTTATCATATATCACAGAAGCTTTGTGTTTATTGACATGTCAATATTCTACATACATCATACTTGAAATCCAATATTTCTCTGTTAAAGATTTTTGTGCGTAAACATAAATTATAATCGCATTGTCTATCATCAATCCCGATATATGCTTTAGAATTTAAAATGATGAATCGCTGTTTATTTGAAAATGCACATACGATAATAATTTTTTTTATATTCGCACGGCATCAAATATTAATTAATCAAACATTAATTCGGTTTCCGAAAAATATTGTCCTTACATGTCCACTGAGAGTTGTTTCTCAGAGACTCATCTTCATTTTCTATCTGATATATGATAACGTACAAACAATATTATTATAATCACGCGATATTAAGAGAAAAAATATATTCCAAAAAATCACAGTGTTTCTTCTTGCGATTATATATAGTGAGAATTCGCTGAAAAAAATTGAATTTCTATCTATGCTATTTGGATTACTGCGTCATCAATTTAGTCGAATGTACGATCGTCGGTACTCGGTAAGGGAACCGATTCTCAAATGATGATCGAATTTGCTATTCCCCGTTGCAAGCTGCGGCGGACATAAGCGTGATTTATCTCGTTTTGCATACCAATTTCGCCCGCCTCCGTTCGTAGGCCGTTGGGACTTCCGACTTTCATTCGAATAAATTACCTCCGCGTTTTATTTGAGCGCATTTCGATTTTAGATAGATGTTCGATTTTACAGAATATCAAACAATCGTTTTCTTGATTGCAGTTTCCGTGCAAAAATCACTCATGAAAGACAGAATTAATTTTTCCCTCCCATTCTCCCTCTCTTTATCTGAAATAGCCTCCCGGATGTAATTGCTAGAACATGCCTTTGGTGCCGGAATGAAAAATCACGAGTCTCGACGACATTGAAGGAAAGACTTAAATGGATATAAATGGGAATTCTCGTTTGCGCGACCCCTCGGTTCAACACGCATCAAATACGACGCGGAACATCACGGTCGAGAAAAAATGATTCGTGTGACATAATTTATTGTAGCATAATATTTCGCTCACTATTCACGCGGGGAAACATCCGAACCGACCATATCGTCATTATGTCGCGAAAGGCAAGGGAGGAGAGGCCACGACCCTCGAGTTTCGCGCGCGCGCCCGCGGGACAAGTTTCATTTACGTTGGCCCTTATATCCGCTAATGAGGAAGCTATAATATTACGGTACGTAAGTAATGGACGGGACTGGGTGCACCGTTACGGCGAGAGAGACTTAGCTTCGAGTGCTGCTTAGCGGGCTCTAACGATCCACCTTCTTCCTTCCTTTCACGATCCTTTCATAGCTCGCTTTCGCGAGGCTATCGCGAAGAGTATGTGAAGAATAGAATCTTCGCGAGTGCAATCGACCGGTCGTTCGAGAGAATCCCGCTTCCAAACTCACCACATACGCGGATACATACTTCGAGATTTCACTCTCTTAACAATAAGACTCTAGCTCTGAGCTCACAAAGAGGAGAGATGCCGATCTTCGAAATCGATCTTGAGATTTTTCACGATTCGTGGAGATTGGTCAGACTCTTGGATCGTATATTTAAACGCGAATTGCTTGAAAATTATTTCTTGATTATCGTCTCCAAAAGTAGACAGAATCGTGTTCAAATAACGATAAGATAATCCATTATTATG
Organism: Prenolepis imparis; assembly: GCF_030444845.1. Classification (NCBI taxonomy): domain Eukaryota; kingdom Metazoa; phylum Arthropoda; class Insecta; order Hymenoptera; family Formicidae; genus Prenolepis; species Prenolepis imparis. The sequence goes on from NW_028141163.1 coordinate 12,705,862, forward strand.
ATTATTAAATAACTTGTGATGCTCTTATCCCTTTCAGTTCTCGTACATTATATATATGGGTATTATATTCATAGTTCTCGTATAAAATATATTTTACTTAAAATAAATCAAACTCATATTTTTAAAAAATATTTAAAAATAAAAAAAATTGTCTTTCTCTGGATGATTGTTATATAATCAAAAGCAAAATTTTTCTCTCTGTTCGGGTATGTTTTTTTTTACTTTTTTAATATTTGTTTCACCATTAATATTCTTTAAATTATTATTAATAGGCTTGTATATTTTGTACGAAAATACATTTTATGCATCACTTTTGATTTTAATATTTTCGACAAGTAACTGGTGCTTATGATTCTCGTTCGCGATGACATTTCGCAATTTCACCGGATATGTCATTTCATTGGATATGTCATTTATTTAAACATCTATTTGCGTTGTCTTGGCCAATCAACAGTGCCAGAAAATTTATCATCTCTATTTTCCGTGACTCACGCGCACGCATGCACATATAAACACACGTTTCCATCATGATTCCTCTTACCAAATCGCCTCTTCTCTCTCCATTTTGCGCACGCGGGTGGATCCACAGAGAAAAGTTAGGCCACCGTTTCTTACCTTGTTTCTTCCCTTTAGATACTCTAGATACATGTTCACTATAATTTATGGAACGACACGCGCGTAAAAATGTCATGCTGACTGTAAAGAAGTCTAAAGATATCTATCTTCCGCGGATAATGAATGATGCGCGATATCTCAGTCATTGAGAGCTGTGACGGTCATAGTAAATGATGCCGAGTCATATTTCGAAAAATGCATCACACTCGCTTCGCTCCACATTGCTTCAAATTTCAGATTGAAAGAAACATGTCGCTCGATTTATCGCGCTCGCTTTCGCATTAAGACGTATATTGTTGCGAATCGTGTCGCAAAATTTAAAGATAGGTCGCGACATTTTTTCCCCCATACATTATAGAGATTAAAATATCAGACCAACATTTTTGCACCTGCATGCGCACGGAGCATTATACGATTAAAAACGGAAATAAAGTCGTACGAGAGAGGCAAGACGACAGGTCGACGCGGTCGGGAAATATATCGCATCCCTTAATGGTCGCTTCGGGAGGAGAAAAGCTATTTATTCTATGGATACGGATGGCCGTTTGCGTGGGGGATAAGACCCGTTTCTCGGCGTGCCTCTGGGCGCCGTAAGCACCCAGCTCTCCTCGTCTCCGTCGAGCCGATAAGAAGTTCTCGAGAACTGCTACGCCTTCTTCTCTCGAGCTGTAAAGCGCGCGAAGATGCGCTAGAAGATGCATGGAGGATGCGACGTCCGCGAGGCGACGTTCCTTCCTGCGATATCGATCTTGTTCCTCATCGAATGTAAAGATGTTAAATAGTTTAAGCAGAGATGTTAGCACAGAAAGAGAGAGAGAGAGAGAGAGAGAGAGAGAGAGAGAGAGAGAGAGAGAGAGAGAGAGAGAAAAAGAAGGCAGGAGAGAGGGAGAGGAAGAGAGAAAGAAACTAATTGAAGAAACAGATTTTTCCCCTTTCGCAATGTTATGTGAATAAAATGGTAAAGTCATCATGCTTGTCAATAACCTGACGCGGCACGTCTTAGTAAAGTCGCGAACTGCAGTTCCCTAATAACTGCATCTACGGAAACAATTTTGTAATTTTCATCTCGCCATCTCTCACTCGCTGTCTATCCATGTTACTTCGATCTTTTAATCGCCCTCCACGGTTGAATTGCTTCTGCAGTTAATAACGTCCACGCGCTTGAATAATCGATTAAGATCTGCAGAAGCGCGAGCGTGCTTGTCAGTTAACTAACACATCGTATCAGAGATAACTCAATCATCGACGAGAGGAAGCAAATTCTCAGCGGTAATAGCGAGAAGCCATCCAGATCGCACGCGTGATACAACCGAGCTTATGGCATAATTTAAAACGCAATAACGCGTTTCATCATGTGGCAATAGCTTTTCCCAGTCCGGTGCTTTACCGTTTATCGTTTAATTATCTACTTATGTTACACAACCAGTCGCCTACGTCCGTATATGCCCACGTAGAGGAATAAATCCCGTAGACAATGAAAAGTATCTAGCGGTACATTGACATGTGTCATTCTTTGATCCGTGGCGCGTGAATTTCTCTACGAAATTATTTTCATATGTCGCATAATTACCTGCTGAATCTATTACGTGTCTGCCTATTCGTGACGTGTTATAAGATAAAATAAAATATCAAATAATTTAATATATCTCGACATCGATTTAAAAATTAAATTTAAGAAAGCGTGATTTCTTACACGTAATTGGATTTATTTCTCGACAAAGTTTATGTAAAATATGGAATATTTTATATTTTTTATACATTTTAAATTGCAATTTAATTTTGAAAAAGAAGACATTCTCAAAATAAAATATTAAATAATTAAATATAATCTCGACGATATCGGTTTAAAAATTAAATTTTTGAAATCGTGATTTCTTACGCGTAATTGAGGAACTTACTTGTCGAGAAAGTTGACATAAAATATATGAAATATTTTATATCCTTTATATATTTTAAATTGAAAGGAAGACACATTCTCTAAAGGGAAATCATATAGGAACAAGTATTTTACAATCCAGAATACTACTCGGGTTCGGATATATGCAGACAGAGTAATTTCGTGCGGCCGACAACCGCGACTTGGCATGACGGCGAACTGACAACTTTCATCAGAAGTAATTCAACCACAGAGACGGCGCGAGAAGAGTGAGAAAATCCGTACGACGGACGTTGATGACGAGAAAGATGTCGGGGAGGCGGGATACCGCTATTCTTCCAATGTTACGACCCGGTGCGTACACCGGTACGGAATAAATCCGCGTCGGTTCTCCGTTTCGCACCTAACCGTTTCCGTCGACGGGGTTGGCAGCCGGCACTTCCCGCGATATATATCGAACGATACGGTTAGGAAAGTCCCGGTGCTATCTCACCTTCCTGCATATCTATGTGCAACGTATCGGCGAGGAGCCGTTACGAATGGTCATCGTGTCTCTTTGGTGTCTTCAGTCGCGAATAAAATATGCCGCGCGAAGCAGCGAGGGCTCTCCAGCGAGAGCTAAGTTTAATGCCTAACAAGGTGTAATTTCAAATCAAATTCCCCGACTCCCTTTGGATCACGAGATTTTAATTACACGTTTCAGTTAAATTATCCTGACATATGGTGAATTTCCGATTTTGAATAATACAATAATTATCTAGTTGCTTATAATTGCATTTCCGTTTAATCGATAGAAGGTAACAGAAAACCGATATCTGTTTTATTAATTTCATATGTTATATTACACATCTGCTTCAAGCTATATGAGAAAGATTATTTTAATAATGAAATCATCGTGAGAAACACTCATCAAATTATATGTTGCGACAGGCAATTTCTCTTAAAAGCGATAATCAATATTTTAAGAGAAGATACACGAGAGTTGATGGTTTATACCCGAGTAAAACGTAAAGCAAGCATGCTTATATAATAAAACAAAACGGCCACAAACACAATCCATCATTAAACTTGGAAGAAAAAACAAACTCAGAGTTTAACTCTTTCGCCACTGGTTTTATATCGCGTTCTTCCATCCAGTCTTCCATCTTTCTGTCTTATTTTCTCCTTTCTCGGCTCCCCTCTCGCATGCTTTACAGCTCACCCCATCGAGTTGGCTATGTACGTATATTCATGACTAAAAAGAGCGCTGTGCCCGCCGCAAGGTTTGCATTTTCAAGCACACAGCTGTTGCGTTATTGAAGTTTTCTTACATGCTTCTAGGCACGTAACAAAGGGGAGCAAAATAAGACGGGTGCACATAATTCAATTTAATTTTACGTGTTAACGTAATTATATATAAATACCGTTATAATTATATATAGACGCCGTTATAATTATATAAACAGCACCTGCAATTAAACCTACCATTTACACAGAGAGATTCGAATGTGTTTGACAATACGCAATATTTTTTTCGCATAAAAGCCAAGTCTTTCTTCGCGTGATAAAACGTGCTAAATCATCCGACAGTCCTTCGGTCCTTTCTTCGCAGCAGTATCAAAAACGATCGGCCGTATTATTGTATCGCGACGTGGCTATTCGTGATCCGATCGCCGGATAAAGGATACGTCGATATCTCGCGTTATTAGGTTGGACAAAGGATTCCATTGTGCCTTTCTCTCTTTCTACCCTACGGTCCGTCTTCGAAAGGTAATGTCTCTCGCGAGAACGAAAAGCGAAGATATGTACGATCGCGGAATGTCCTCGGCAAAATTCTGAATTAATGATCGCATTTAAAGCTACAAATGCATATAGAATATATACATATAGAAATAATATCTTTTTTTATAATGAGACATCGAGTATAAAAAATTTAATATTGCTTTAATTGCTAGATGAGGTATGCAAACTAGATTATGTAGTTCACTCTACAATTTACAGTTTAGATTTAGAAAAACCACGAGCAGAAATGTTCTCTTATTATTCTCCCCTTACGGTGCTTACTTTGTATACTAAAGGATCGCGCAGGTCGCGTTCGTGCAATTTGCATCAGCTTCACACATACAAATATCGCGTTACAGATGATTGCGCAAAAAGCTCTCTGCAGAGATTGAAGCGGAACAGCACGAAAAACAGCACAATAACCAAACCTCTGAATCAAGCGAGTGATCGGCTTATCGAATAGCGAAGCACAATACAGCTCAAAGTTTATTACATAAAGCCCACGTGCGCCACGTGATTTGTTACTGTAAGATGAAACAGACGATAAATATGTTCTCCCTTTGCGTTTGCGCTCTCGCAACATGTCGTATTTCGAGAGATATCCTAAAAGCAGTCCGAAGATAAGCTACCTTCTCTATTTTGTTTACCTAACATAGTGAGTCATCATGGAGAAAGTGTCAAAGAAATATGAAAGAAAACTAATTATTGCATTTAAAATAATGCGATGGAATTAATTGAAGCCAAGACCCAAGTGTGTTACGTCCTAAATTAAAATATGACATGCGAAATGTTTTGAATGTTCTCATTATTTCTGGATCGACAACTGCGCTTGCTTTTAATCCGCTATGGATATTTTGCAGTTCTGTGAACAGCACGCGCAAATGCATTCGATCGATATGGCAATGCCGGTTCGCTTCGTTTCCCTCACGATATGCTGCGTTTAGAGTAGACAGTATCTGTCTGTGCTCTCGCGTAGGATGAAGTGGAGCAATATTCTTGCAGTTTGAAGTAATCGCGCTCAACGCCCTCAAGAGACTCGACTCCGGTAAATTATCGCGCTGATAAAAATTTTCACGTTGCATTTTGCCGATCCACATATTTACGGCAATATAAAAAAATCGTAAATACAATTATTTATTTCGTAATATATTTTCTAATATGTAAATTTTTTCCGATACACTTACAACTTTATATTTATGAAATTATTTATATGCATAAACATAAGAGCTTTCTACATATTAATTCTTTTCCACTTTATCATATATAAATCACGAAAGTGCAAAATAGTACCTAATAAATATTATTTTAGATTATATGTATATTACGATCTATTATACATGAGAGAGAATATATTTAATAATAAATGTCATTTATTTTATGTGCGACAGTTCTCTTATAATATCATATATAATATTAAAAAACAAATGTAGCTAATATTTATGTTTCATTTAATCAATATTGGAATTAATTTGACAAATGTATTTTTTTAATAATTTGCATCATCGCGCGTATGTGATGCAAGTGTATCAATACATTGAACATAACTTTTATGTTTAATAAGATAGGCAATGTAACAATGAATACAGTCTCTTTCGATAAAAAAATTTCTAATTAAGAATTGACCGTTTAATTAGATTTAATTCAATTCGTTTCAATTTCGCACAATCGGAAATGTAATTATAACTTTCCTAAAAACATTATAAAACATTTCACAAGAAACGCATATTAATAAGTGACTGCATATTATTAAATGACTTGATTAAAAAACTGATTCATCAATTGTTTAGCAAAAATTCTATTTACTTTATAGTTTTCATAATTAAATTATAAATTAATTTGTGCATAATGCAACAATTATATTTTGGTTTCATACAACGTTTAACTGTAATAAACTTTAACAAATAATAAACTCTTTGAGAGAAACTACGTACAGCCGGTCAGCCATGAATTTCTTCGCGAGGATGTACAAAATTTCATCCCAAAAAGATCGAATCGATTATCGATAAACTGATTATCGTTCAAGCGCGATTATCGGATCTTCATTATGTGCTCCAACGATCTGACAAAGTAGAAGTTTCTCGGAAGTTTAATTGAAATCCGCTCGGGATGCGCACGTTGGATCCATTTTTCAGAATCATAAGTTCTCTCAAACGACTTTTGCTCTTAAACCATTCTAGGATTCTCTTTATTCATATTTTCGTTAATGGATAGAGAGACAATCGAGACAATCGGCTTTTCCGTGAATATTAAACTTTAATAATATTCTACAATTTCACAATTGAATAAATGAAGCAGTAAACCAATATTGAACATTAATTTTGTTATGATTGATATAAAAATGATCAACTAAGAAAAAGAAATAAGCAAGGAAAAAAAGGGGGGAAAAAGAGAAAAAAAATACAAAAATTGTAATGTAGAATATTTTTATATATAAAGAATATTACTCTTTTATCATTAATTTTTCCAATTTTATTTGTTATTTCATTAATTTTTACTTATTGTTGGATCATTTTTATTATACTATTCATTAATATATCATTTAATAACTTTTATTTTATTAAAATATTTATTTATATTATTTTTAAATTATTTAAATAAATAATTTATTATATTTGAATTTTTCTTTCAAAAGAAAATCTATAAAAATAAATAAAGATAGTTTATATTTCCAATTATTATATAAATAGATAGTTTATTAGAAACTATGTTTACATTAGATAGAGACACTTCAATGATTTTTCTAGGAACAGAAGATAAGATGTAGGTGTGCTTATCATCAGAAATTTATGACTCTCACCGCTGCCATTTTTATATTTAATGCTGTCGCGGTAGGATTCATGGATCATTCGTTATGTAAATTCTGGTCACGAATATATTTCATGTATGTTCAAACAAAAAGCGTAGAAGCGTAAATCATACACACATAAATTTCAAATAAAAAAATAATTTAATTATATTATTAATTAGTTGAAGATATGCATTCGCGTAGACAATGTCGTCACAATAATGGTAGTTCAATTTTTTTTATTTTTGAAACGTGTAAAGCTTGACACTGGGTGATAAGTACTAATGCACCGCCCACGATGATTGTGTTGCATCGAAAGGCTCGCTTCGTGTGGACATATGATAAAACGCGCCATACAATTGTAGAACTATATCCTGCAGGAATAATCAGAAACGTCGCCGAGAGAGGAAAAAGCGAGGACATATGCGATCACGCGTTGTCAAGCGTAGGCGAAGAGATTGTGACGAAAGGTCGCTCCAGCTGATCCGACTAGAAATTCCTCTCGTTCTTATCAACCGGATGTCGGTACAGCTCGATCTTCAATCTCCTTACCGGACTTACGCGTTACACAGCGAAAGGAGAAAATACATTTTACAGAAACAAACTCAGCTACTCGGTTACTCGACTATTCTAGATCATTTGAAAAATATTGAAAAGTCGCAAGCGGTTACAATTGTCAAAAAATTCTCATTGTCAAAAAAATTCTTCCATCACTAAATTATTATATATAAATTAACTTTATAGTAACAATTTTAGATTAATAATTGTCTTATTTGTGTTACATATATAACTAATTACTAATCTTCTTAATAATTTGTAAACACACTGTTTAACTAGAAATTAGACGTTTCTCATTTCTAGATGCGACGTTTCAATATGTTTCGAATATTGTCCGAACAGAAAGCTGCTTGCGTGCGACTGTCCGTTTGTCAATCAATCTGTATTCTGTTATTTGGACGAAATCTCATTGGACCATGAGTCGGGTACCATTGTTGAATATTCAATACTGTCAAATGGTGCGAATGGTATCGGTCAATTCTCCTTTCCATCCTGCCTCTTCAACGTAATCAATCTCTCATCGAGAACAGCAATCGTCACTTCTGAATCTGACGCCGCATTGTAAATATTGGATAAAATTTTTACTAAATGTACAATTCGAAGGAAACGCTATTAAAATTCACGATCAAAACATATTTCTCTATATAATCTAATTCCACAAAGAAAGTAAAGACAAATTTATTATCGTTACTCTCATTTCTTTCTTTATCAAAAATGAAAAGAATAAAAAATTAAAAATCTATAATCAAAGATTAATTTTGACACTCCTATATCACGCAGATTATTTCAACAAATTATCTCTTATTGACTCTATCTTTTTTTCCTCTCTATTCGCCTTTCTTTGTTTCCATCTCATTTTACGTTCGTGAAATAGTAATGATGCGATGTCAGAGAGATACAATGCCATCTACTAAACAGAGAATGTCCGATATGAGCCTTGTCGAAATCCTCGCAAAAGAGAGTCCCCAGAATTAGAAGAAGACTGTCGATTACCATTAGGGGATTACGCCCCCGGCATTATGTCGCTGGCTACAGATGACTACCCTCAATGTGCCGTGGACGCTCACGTTGCTCCTATTGCGAGCTCTGTGTATGTTTCTCCAGAACCGAGAAACGACACAGAGGAATTCTATTTGATCCGACAGGTCAGAGAGAAAGAGAGAGAGGGGGAGGAAGAGAGAGACAAAGAGAGAGGGATTAACTCTATCATCCGACAATGCAACATTGTACGTATCGTGTGTGCGCGTTGTTTAGCTGCAACATACTTCATTCCTCGGATTGTTATTACTGCAATTTCTCGTTGCCTTCGATGCATTTGCATGTTGATCTTGTTAGAAGCATCACAAACAGAACATCGTCAGGTTGAACACAACAGCGGGTAGGTGAGAGAGAACGATATTATTTTAAAACGTAAAAATATACCTATCTACTGAAAGAAATAATTTCGATTGAAACGTTTCAACGTGGCGAGCGAACAGAAAATTCGATATACCGATCACAATGGCCAATCAGAAACGAAATCCTCAAATTATCCGTGGCTTGTCATCCTCGTCATAGACTTCTTGGACCCGCGCGTTTGTAAAGTAAACGGCATTATCTCGATAATCCTCTGACACGCCGATGTAAAAGATCGAAGAATTTGCATACCGAGCAGTCGTACAGAAGAAGGGAAAAAACGCTAACGATATGCGTGTTTACATTAATATAATCAACGAAGATCAACCGGTTTCGTAAAAAAAGCAAAGCACGATGTCAGATCGAAATAAGATCAATTTGTGCAAGTCATTGCTACAACTGCATGTATCAGTTTTTTTTACATAGTACTATTATCGATTAACTCTGAAGCAGCTAATTATTTTAGGAATTAGAATTAATTAGACGTGGCTCATTAATAATATTTAGTTTTGTAAACAGTAATTCACAAATAAATCGGATTATGTTAATAAGACATTTTGCGATTGTATAAATGGTAATATATGTCTTATTAAATTTTCAATTAATTTTTTAGGAAAAGAGAGAGAAAAAGAATATAGAATAAAACGCAGATATTTTTTCATAGATATGTCACATTTATGTAAAGCAGTGTAGATTGAATTTAATTTCACTCGAGCTTAAAATTTTTGAAATATAATATGAAGTATATATATTTTTTAAATATTTAATAAAAAAGAAATTCCTCGTAACCCTTTTTAATTTATAAGACATATGGAAATAAGTATTTGTGCATACAATAAAATAAAATACGTAGATTTACCTTAATAATATAAATAACACAAATAATTTTCTATTACATTTTGTTCTAAAAGCACAAAATGAGAATTTAAATGAACGAAATCGATTCAGTCGAGTTATTTCTATCGCGTTTTAAAGTATCAATAAAAGAAAATTTTGTTAAGTAACAAATTTAATAGATAATGTCGTGCCCCACGAAATTTTCCAAGTGTAATATCTCGGTTTATCAAGTCTTATTCTATTATAATTTGAAACTCAACGCTACCTAAACTTTGCTCGAGGCATCGTTGCTCAAACTCTTTGCGGATGTTGCGCAAGACGCCTGAATTTCTGTGCTTTCGCAAGATGATTCTCCGCTGTTCGCAAAAACGAATGGCAGGACAAAAGGTCCTTAAGAGTTAGAATTCATAAACCAGTCAACCGTTTCTTCTCTAGCCCACTCCAAATCTTGCCATCATATCTGATGACATCTCATTTCCATCTTCCGCTTCGTCTATCTTACACGCTTGTCTTCAAATTCTCGTTAAGAACTTAAGGTTAAATGTTTCTTCATGGCAGATCACCCCTCAGAAGAAAACGTTTCACTAACTGAATAATGTAACGCCTACGTCACCCCAACCCGAATATACCGTATCAATATTCCAGATTGAGTTTCACAAGGCAGTAGTTATATTAAAGCATTGCAAAATCAATATTTAATTGTGAAAGGATAATATTCGAATATGAATACTCGAGGTAGGAATAATAACCAAAACATTATTACGTAATAATATGCGAGCTTCTCGTTCTTGTCGTGTAATAAGTTCGCGAAGCGACACAACTCAGATGTCAAGATCTGTAACGTGGTTCGAGCATTCACGTGTAGTTCGCTAACGACGGCACTAGAACAACGATGAGCCGACTCTCTGCCCGCATTTCGTTTCTCCCAGCCACATTTTCGCTTGTGTTTCTCTGTACGAGTCGGCATGTTCTCTGCCCCGTGTTTGTAGGAAAAAAATTACTCAGCGACCTGTATTGCGTTTCGATGGTCGTTAGCGGGGAATTTACAGTAATTTAGGTGCAGCAGTGTATATAGCACTCGACGAAGCGCAAACCCGTTGTGCATATATATATATATATATATATATATATATATATATATATATATATATGTATATGTATATGTATGTATATATACATATATGTACAACATCCGTATATTTTTCTTTGGGACCTCGTTACACTTCAGCTTCACGCTTAGCCTTTTCAAGCTGCTGAAAGCATACCTACGCCTTTAATGCAAATTAATGTACTTACGGAATTGGACAGGTGTCGTTTCGACTCTTTGCGGATTTCATTATAGACTCTCGAAAAACAAATGCTATTTACATACGATAATAATAATCTTATTACGATTTATTTATAGCATAGTCGCTTTAGATAAAAAAAAAACTGCTAAATAGATATTTTCGTAAAGAAATCTATCAATTATTTCAACTGTACTTAAAAATATTCCAATATATTTTATTTACAAATTTATTTATAGAGAGACAAAAAATCTCTGAAACGTTTTCCGACTTTTCCGATTTTTCATCACAATGAAATTGTACGGATAAAATGGTGAAAACTTACAGCTTCATTTTTAACACGCGACACACGATGGCGCCGAGACTTTGCCAATCGACGATTCAACTTTCCAGCCAACTGAACGTAAAAGCTTCGCGTTTCCACTTCGGCTATTCCTCTTTTGCTTTAACTTCTGAATAGAAACGTATAATGTTTTTTGCATGCGCTCTATACACTGTCACTATTTTTGATACTTGGTGGATTTCGTTGCAAGATGCGCTGACAAATATTTGAGTTTATGTTACAACTTTTGAGATTGTTTTTTCTTACTTTATCGATAAATTTTTCTTTTTGAAACGCTGTTGCCCAATTAATCATTTTAACTGCAACATTTTTCAATTAATTTTAAAAATGTTTAAAAAATGTATTATCTATACCATAAGATGATGTGTAAAATCCTATAAGATTAGCCGCTATCACGATCACATACGGAAAGGGAATCAATGAGATAGAAAGTTGTTTACTCTTCTCCTTCTCCCTCCCTTTCGATCGGTTCGATGCATTCCGCCGTTAATTAAATAGCAAGGCATTGTCGCTAGCACGCAGGCTGCCGGACGTTCGTTACTCGTTACTGTTTACCAGGAAACCTCGATCGGCGATGACCTTTTGTTTCGTTCCCGTGGACCTATGCGGATTCCGAGTCCGATCTGCATTCAGATCACCGATGCGCGACTGACCGTAATGATCCTTGAGCCGAGCACTCGGATCTCCCATTGTCTTCTCCTTTCCAATTCGACCCGGCGAATCGGAAACGTACGTTCGTGAAATATATTTGGCTCGCCAAGCTCATATCTCTGTCACGGTGATGGATTCAATAGATGCGAGTGAACATTCGAGAGGCGATACAATTTCCAGAATGCTCGATAAGCCCCCCTTCCCGCGCTTGTGTGATTTTAATACGTCGGAAAAATTTTCATTAAAAGGACCGATAAGCGATAGACGTTTACCTGATCGACCGTGACTTTTTGCCTTCTTGCACAGGCTGAAAACTGCAGCCCCGCCGCGATAAGAAACGACGTTTCGATTATCACGGCTGTATCGAGTAGATCTCCAGTCGCGGAAACGTCGATACCGTACACAGTTATTCTATCAGGTGTCGATACGGTTTTAAATAGGTATATTGATATGCTTTATAGAAACGCGCGCAATATGGACAGTTAATTATGTTTCCATCAATGTTTTTCTTGCTTATTATTATATGCATCGTGATGCATATATAAAATCAAAATTGTATAAAACAGCTCTTTGTTAATATCGAATGCATATTATTAATAGACTGTGTGTTTAAAAATAGCTATATATGAGAGTAATTATGGAATACTAATTAGTATTTATAAAATAAACTCGAAAAGAAACATTTAAAATTGAATAATTTAATAAATTAATAGAAAATCGAAATAAAATTATTGACAATATTTATTTTAGCTTATCGAGAAATGAAAATATACTACGACACGGTGGTATTCGTATCCTTATGAGAAAAATTGTTATAAAATCCATAATAGTGATAAGTACGGGGATAAATGAGAAACGCTGTACTGTAACGACGTTTAATTAATCGGAGCAAGCAAGCTCGGCCTCTCAGGCGTAATTATTCAATCGTTCGCGGCGTATTGATCTCATTAAAAGGCGCAGTAAATATTCGACACCGTTCGATGAGACCGGGTAATTTTTCGCCCTTTCCATCCGCTCTCGATTTCTCGAGGATCGAAGTAATTACGCTCAAGAATGTACGAGCCACATAAATTGCCGGTACCCGAATTGGAACTGAAAGAAACGTGGAACATCGGTTTCTTCCCGTCGCGACGCGACGTTTCGGTGTCGATTTGCGATCGATCGATATATATATAGGAGCGGTCAGTTCAGCGATTACGTCCGTTCAAAGTCACAGAGGGAGGCCGACTGACAAATGACGCAGTAATCAATTTTGGCTTTGTGTATTTTTTGCGACAAGTTGTTGGAAAAAAAAAAATACGTCGCAACGCGTAATTGGAGATAAATAATCTTTAACTCTATTTCGACGTATTCGTATAATGATGATTTTACTTTAGCCATTTCGCCATTTAATGATGATGTATGATGTCGTAATGTGTCGAATGACGTTATTATATATAACTGCGACTCTTCATTACGTCATGTTACTATAAAATTCATAAATGGACGTATCGTATTTTCGCTGCAGATAATTTTGTGGAATGATTTAATTATTTATATATAAGCTCATAATAAACAATTATATAATAATTATCTCTTACCGTAATTGCACATATAAAGGGAAAATAAAATTAATTTACCGCACACGTATAAATATATATGAACACTGCCTATTGTTTATCGCAAATAGAATAAATTATTTCCGTACATAGAATATTTAAGCATAAGAAATCTTTACATGCCTATAGATGAGAGCTAATCTCTGCGCCGAATGATTGACAAGATGTTCCTCTTTATACGCCTTCTTTCTCTTAGCCTTCGTCATTTTTCACTTATCGTTTCTCTCTTTTCCGCCTCTAGTGCAGCTTCTTCATCGTCGTTCGTCGTCATTCATCCTTTTCTTTTAAGAGAGTTCGCTCCCGATACTCAATGCTGTCGAGCCGCTCTCTTTTTGCCGCGGTTGTCTTCATCCTTCCTTACGGTTTGCCACTCAATATGCTGGCAGACTCACTTATTTAGGATCGACTATAAAAGAACAATGATGTCGTACTTTGTCAGCGCTCAGAGAGCTCGCTTAATTGAGCCGAATTTCGGAAGGAGCGCGAACTTTTTTCTCGCATCGATGCTTTTTCGGTGCCTCTCATCCATAGCTGCCATTATTTCGTTCAAAGAGACAACTCGCCTTTGACATCGCAAATTGCGTTAGCTTTAATAAATGATATCTAATTTTCTAATTTTTTCTATTTCATTTATACTCTCTCTCTCTCTCTCTCTCCTTCTTTATTTATTCTTTTTATATATTTTGCGAATATATCGAAATATTATTTATTCCACATTTTTCTATCACTTTTATCGATCGCGTTCTCGTATTGCATCGCGCGCAATAATCTATGTATGTGTGACTTTACATACAAATCAATGCATCTACATCGCAGTAAAGAATCAATTCAACGGGATACAAATATTCAGCAAGCGAATTTAACCGTGCAACGTTTGCCGTCGAAATATTATGGTGTTTCCCAGGAAACGGAAGGAGCGACGCGTATATTTTTCCATGGCTATCACCCGACTATGATTTATGCGAATGTGAGGGAAATGCGATGTGTGGATATGGAAATAACGTTTTGTAGGTCGCTGAAGAAACGAGGGTGAATAGATCACGATTATTCGACGACAGACTCCGGCAGCTCTAGGCGTAGCGTGGCGACACATTTCACTTCGACTCGAAAGCGAGAATCGGATAAATAATCCAACTGCCTTGAATACATGCGAGTCCACTCATAGAATCCTCCTAACTTGTGATTTGTTGAAAGAGCTCTCTTTTCAAATTTTCATATCTTCCATTTGCCATGTAAAAGAACGTTATGACCATTTCAACGATGTCCATACGAAAATAATATAGAAGAAAGAGTAATAATACATCGTTTTAAACTTAATAAATATAGATATTGCAGAGAATATACAAGTACATAAAATACTTAGAAAAATCACACAAATTTATTTAAAAGAAAATAAGTTATTAAAAACGCTAATGATATAAATTAAATGTATGGGTGGGAGAAATTACGTTTAAAAATACGTCTAAAAATTTCTTGAACACGAATAAATCTGAGCCAAAGCCCAATAGAAATTACGACATTATTGTCGCAAAATGAATGACGCGCAATTTAGACGAGACGGCGACGGCGACGCCGCGGTAGAAAAATGTCAGATCATAAATTAACCGGTTCCCGGTTTCTCTCCCAGGTCCTCGTCAAAGGTATGGAGAAACATTTGTCGCTCGGCACCGACAAAATTTCAAGGTCGTTTCGATTTAGATTTCTCGACGATATGTCGCCGCGAAGGAACGGGAGGTTCGTTCGTGTATACGAGGTAAATTTAACCCCCATCTCCCGCAGATACACGCGCGAGATATGATAATCGAATTTTGGTTTCCCACTTTGTGACATCATTACCTGAGGGAAATATCATTCCGGCAGACCCGGAGGCCGCGCCAGGCCCGAGGGAACGCAGAGGAGAAATGATCTTTGTCCTTCCTAATTTTCTACTAAATCAAATTGTAGCTTGCGCAATCAAAATTTCCGCCGAAGGCCTCACAGTTCTGCGCACCGACAAGCTAGAAATTTCCAGTATTATACATGGAATATTGTATAAATCAACATGCGCAAATAAAATGATAATCTTGACAGATAATTAATTTTTTTTTTTATTTTGAAAGAGTCGAATGGAATTTCCGTATGTAATAATCATTGACATGCTCAACGGGTTCGGAATTTGATAGATATGACGTAAAGATACTAAGTGGTTGAGAACACAAAACCGTGATTGAACATAACCGTCCACTATTCTTTTATTGGGGAACACATCAAACGCGTTTCGATTTGTATCAGTCTTTCTGGCAGCCGTATGTTTCCATCTTGCAATGGGATCGTTGCCAGTATCTGGCAATAATGCGAAAGTTACTACAATCTTCTTGGGACATGCTCTCCGGCTCGATAAATCGTGGACAGCCACTTCAACGTTCGATTGCGAGCAAAGGGACGAACTGTAAAGAGCAGCGAATCCTCCCGCGGGATATTTCATTCTCTAGATCAAATAGTTCCAGGGAATAAAAAAAGCGTTCTTCTTACAAGAATCGTGCAAACAATTCGCTGAATAGAAAAGGAATGCAAAACTTTTTGTCATATAGGTACATGCCCCGGATGATACAACAAATTCAATCTTCTATTTATCGAACAAAAATTTTTTAATTAAATGTCAACAATTTATCTTACACACGTCAAATACATTCAGTAACGTTCGATGAAATCTTTCAATAAATTTTAAAAAATTCAAAAGTAAAATAAAAATATATTCTTAATAAGTTTCTGCAATTAAATTCTGTATCAATTAAAATCGTACGTCTTTCTCGACACTCTAAAAAATTAGATTTTAATTATTGACCTTACCAGAATGGTAGAAGTATAGAAATAGCATAAAATAAACTCAAATACACAAATGCGGAGAAACCCTCGTGAGATCAGAAAGATAATGGTACAGGAAGTTCGCAGACCCTAGTAATCGGTCACGACAGCAATCAGGTATGGACTTCCTGTGGTGTCAGGAACTTCATAGTTCCAAGTTCAGTTCAGTTCAGTCCAGGTTCGATCGACCTGACTTCGCGAACTCGCGGCAAGATTATCTCATGAGAGATTGCCTCATACCATCCATGTGTTGCAATTATTTTACCGTAAAGAGTCTGTTAGGCCATCGAGTACCGTACAGCTAATAAAGAGGTCACGTTATATATTTCAATAGTTATATCTAATAGTTCATAAATCTGATAAAATAAAATATCTACTCAAATTATTTTAATTATAACGGTTCTTTAAGATTTTCTATGATATTTTATCTACATTCATCTCTCGCATCTCTTTCCTATTTTGAATTTTATTCTATCAATTAATTTCTGAATTTATGCTTTAATTTAAATACAATAAATTCCTCGCTGATCGTCGTTAATTCCTCGCGTATCACGCATGTTCGCCAATTAAAATTCCAGCAAAATTATCGGCGAATCTCGCAATGAAATCTCTCGTGTTTGAAATATAATAAATTTCCCTACAGTGTTTTATGTAATCTCTATTTTGTTCCTAACTTATAAATTTTCACGTTCGTTAATGGACAGACCAATTAGAGCATATCATAGAAAATTCGATAAATCGCTTCTCGATCAAAATAAACATTTATTGTATATAATCAATATGTGAACGCTGAGACCTTGGATTTCGGTCTTGGCGAACTCACGCCGTGATATCCTGATGCGAGATTATCTCGCGAACCCGAGTCTCTATTATGATTCAACTGACAAGCTATTTGTAGTCCCTGAGGGAAGAACGAAGGACTTGGTCGTTCTCCAACGGAGGAAGGAGAACGGAGAGAGACTCGGGTCGGGGCAGACGTTACAAAGAAAGGACACGATCATGCTCTTTTTTCCCCATTCTCTGTCTCCCTCTCTCTCTTTCTCGTCTCTGCATCATTCCCGTTCTTTCCATCTCGCGTCGAGTCGGGGCCAACCGCGCGGGACAACAGAGTCGCGGCATTTTTACCGCGACCACGAGAGTCACGAGCACACACCGAGCGAACCGCTGAGAAGAGCTCGAGAGAAGAGAAGCCGACTAGATATTTTCTTCTCGTAATCTAGCGTCGGCCGACGTGCGCTGCATTTGTAAATTTCGAGCTATGTTTGTCTCTCATCACGCTCTCGCAATGTTGGAAACAGCTGATCGCTCTTTTTTATTATTATATACCAATCGAGCATCTCGCGAAATCTAGCCCCGTGAAGACAACTAACAGAAGACCTCCGAAACCTTAAATAAGTCGCGTATCCGCTGAAATAAAAAATGACATACCTAACATGAACAATGATAAAAAAATCGCGGTCAAACGCTTTCTTTAACGATGTCAATTCGTGTCGCTTGACAATGAGTCATAAATATCCAGCAATGAACTCGACAACGGAACTCGTAGAGATATCCTCGAAATCTTTTGTCGCGAAGAGACTCGCCGGCGAGTTTACATTTAACCAGAAAGAGAATCTCAGCTCGATTCGCCTTGTGATCCTTATTTTTGTCCACCTCGCCTGCTTGTTGTTAGACGAGTCTAGCGCTTAGAGTCGGATGGGGAATTGTGGTTGTTGCGTGATGTATCGCCGGTGCCTGTTTGGCTCGCGTCCGAGGTTAGTCGCCCGCTGAGTCTACGAAAAGAGAACCCGGTTCGTCCGAAATGCATCGGCAGGAGAACGAGATGGGGGAAGCGGCCTCGATGACCGCGCGGGGCCAAGGACGAGGCCGGTTTCGTCCTGCTACATCCTGAAGTAGCCTCCTCCGCCGCGGACCTCCCAAAGTCCTGTCACCGCGGACTTCGATCCTTATACAGACAATCCGGCGCGGCCAGAATCTTAAGCCGCATTTCGTCGAAAGATAGCGAATCGAGCACACTTTGATGTGAAATCGGCGCGTATATCCGTTCCGCTTTAATCAATTTTAATAATTTAATCAAGACAGCGAACAAAGGATGTTATTTGCAAACTGACGTTAATACGATTTATGCGTCGGTCGCGAAGATAATCTTTAAAAAAAGACGCAATGTATGTAGCGTTAAAAATAAGAAAAATAAATTTGCGTGCGTGGAATGCGATATCAATTTGAATAAATCCCGTTGTATACATTGCGAGAAGTTTCCGAGATTAATGATACAAGAATTCACGATGCTCGAGGTTTTGTGCTGCATAATTTATTCTCCCGCTCGTGATGAACCCATCGCGAAGAGCGTGCTAATTAATTTGTGGAGACTTTTATACCAAGAGTTCAAAGCAGAGCCGCCGTTTACCGTGGCGTAAGAATAAAAAAGTTGCGGAGGGGACACGAGAAAAGGAAAACGAAGAAATTTGTTCACGCGAACTCACTAAGTTCTTGTGCAAGCACTCCACCTGGTCGACATCGCCGTCGTCTGTACTAAGCCACGATTGAAAAACATTTTTTTATTTCGCTAACATTAGCGAGGTTTTTCTTTCCTACTATAGAAAGAGGGAAAAGTAACGTGCAGCGAATAAGGTTGCATTGGTACAAAGAATATGCATGGTATATTGAACCAAGTAAAAATCTCAATGGCGTGCCAAAAAATTTCTCTCACTGTACATCATACTATACACATCTGTTCTACATTTATATAAAAAAAAAGCTGATGACAAATGATGTGAAAATTGTGATTTTACTCACCAAATTTGAGACAAAAAGCTAATCGACGGAATCCTTACCTGTAACAAAAAGAAAACAATTAAAATCTAATTCATCTTTCTTTTTGTGAGAACTTAATTTTCGACAGATTTAAGAATATGTCACTATCAGTCGATTGATTTTAGTTTTCGTGCAAGAACATGATACATAATCAGATTATCGGGCTAGATCAATTCTCTTTTTCTTATTCTTTTTTAAACTAGAACACAAGCGCGCGCTATTCTTCGATTTTATGTTAAAAAAAATGATATTTTTTAAAAATAATATAAAGTTTGTTTAAACTCGATTAATATTTTTTCACAGAAATTAGCTGATTAAAGCATTAATTTGCTAATTAAATTTTAAAATAATAATATGTTAAAAAATTAAAATAGTAATGTTGTAAATAATATGTTATCATATCTTATTCTCGATTAATATTTTTTGAGAGAAATCAGCTGATAACTGTCAAAAATATTAATCGAATTTAAAGTATTATAACATATTTTATTTAAAACATATTATTTTAAAAATTAATTAGCAAATTAACATTTTAATCAGCTGATTTCTGTCAACAAATATTAATAAAGCGAAAATTTGCTAATTAAATATTCCAGCTTACATATTTATATTATATTGTATATGTTATAATGCGAAATAATAAGATTATTCTAATATATGTATGTATTTTATTTGTTACAGGTAGCATTGCGATAGACAGTGCGATTCACGCGTCGTGTCGGGAGTGCCGTGTAAAATGTCGCGCGTCGGGAGTGCCGTGTAAAGTGTCGAACAATTGTAATTATTCGTGTTTTCGTGAGTGTTACGAAGGAACAATGACGGTCCAAGAGAGGAGGAGGAGGCCTGGGGAGGCATCGGGTGACAGTGGGGCAACTGTGTGTGCTGTGTACTACACTCCACTATTGTACGTATCGGTGAGTGAGAAATTGTTTATTTTATAACATTTCTATAGCGATAATGGGGATGTACATAATATGTTGAAAATATTAAAATAATAATATGCGATTATATATATTTTGATATAATAAGTTCGAAAAAAATCACAACTGACAGCTTCATGCTGCAAAGAGATGTATATTAATGTCGATGTGACAAACACGATTGAGTTGAGATGAGTAGTTCGTAGTCGTGTCGAGTCACGTCGATCTCACGATAAGACAATCTTAAGAAGAGGCGATCACGAGCGTCGATACTCGTATAAGGACGAGAGCGCGGAATCGCGGATAATGAGCTCTCGAAATTCTGTTTCGCGGATATGAGGCTGAAGAGGACGTGCCTTCACTCATAGCGATGAGATCGGTTGCAAAGAGAGGGCTGATTATTCGAGCTTAATGGGGCAGAGATGGGAATGAAGAGGATGAAGGACGGACTAGCGGGACCCGAACACGGAGGAGAGCAGAGGACGTAGACGGCACGTTTAATGGCGGCCGCGAAACGGCTCGGCACTTCGATCGATAAAAGTGCCCGGTTTATTTTCCAGAGAGAGGCGCAACACGCGCGTATCCACTCTAAAAGAATAAGAAAAGAAAGGAAAAGAACACTTGAATCTTCCCCCCTTTCCTCCATCTCCGGCGAGCGCAGCAAGCGAAAAAATTGCTTACCTTTTTTGCTTAGTCGACTAATTTCGGCCGGCGGAGAGTTTTGAGCATACTTTAACAACGCAACGAACTGCCCAAAGGAAAAAAGATCTAAAGTAATATACCGGTATTTTTTCTTTCCTCATAATTAGTTTTGATGATACATGATTCTCGTCGGGCGCGATAAGCGGGTTGCGAGCCACAAATCTAAGAATTTTGCAACTGAACTTATAAATGGAAAATATTGGAATATCCGTCACATAGACGGATTAATGCAGCCAAAAATATTCCTACGTTCTTGTAATTAATAAAAATTGGTTAATGAATTTAATATAATTAAACACAAATTTAAAAAGATTAGCGAAAAATAACTTTAACTTCCTTTTACGTTTTTATATCATGTATTTATCTCTATAATAAAAATTAAGAGCACCATCTAAATTCACCAAAATCTGTCATTAAAATTTTTCATGCACTAAATAATTAACATGTAAAATTTAATTCACCTTTTTTTACTATATTTTTGCTATCTAAAATTTGAAAGAAATTACGGGAGAAGAATTAAAAGCGCGATGAAAGGAGGAAAAGACAGAAAGGGAGAGAGATCGCTTTATAGCGATAAATCGTGCGAATTTAGGGAGGACGCGGCATCCATACTCGAGGCATTCCATCGTGACGTTGCAGTGATACACATAGCTACCGGAAGCGACGGAAACTAAACGCTAGAGCATCGGAAATGACGTCGGCCACCACCGCGCACTTCCTCCTTCCAGTGGGAGGGAAATTCGATCGCATCCGCGCCAGGGAATGAAGCCATCGCGCGAGCGCGGAATCTAAACGGGTGATTTTATGCTATCGAGGGAACGAAGGGATCTCACCAAATCGCGCGTACCGCGACGAATTTGTCACAGGTACGGCATCGAGGTTGATCGACATGCGTCGATGAAGTGATCGGCGGGTCCCGTTCAGAAGGTATTTGCGGCGTTTTTAATCGGGCCGAATCGAGAGAGAGCAGCTTAATCGCCGGCGATCTACTTCTCTATTAAGCTTGTCATTCCAAATTATGATTTATTGGTTTTAACGATTTTCCGATCTGGATTGATGTTTGGCGAAAGCTCTCGCCGTAAAGTTTAATATAAACGTACGACTAACGTTTTACGCGTATGATCAACATGAAAATGCGAATTAATATGGAGCGAGGAGCATACATTCCAGATCTCCAGTTTTGTACTAGAATCGGATTTTCTCTGCACTATTCTACCAATCGAACATTATTTAAATAGCTTCTGGGGAGGGAGAAAAAAGACGAGCTTATATTACTCGCAAAAAAAGCATCAGCGTCGTAAAATAACGTCACGCATACTGAGTCTCGGCTCAGTTTCTCAATTCATAAATTAAATCCAGTTTTTTTTCAGCGTTTCCGCTTTTCGACCTTCGTTTAATCGCGAAATGCAAATCTCGGCTAATGCTTTCCGGCGGCAAAAAGCCGGCAGATCCGGCCGATAATTGAATTTGCGTTGACACTAATTGTTTCCTCGGTTCGCACGAGATGCGTGTCGTTTCGTCTCGGTCATTTCGGCCCGTCGTTTCGTTACGGTCGTCGAGTCACGCGACACGCGTGTCCCCGTAACGAGGAACGGCACGGCGGTCTCGCCACCACCGTCGTCGTCGTCGTCGTCGTCGTCGTCGACGGTTACCGTCCAATCCGTGCACGAAAAGCTCCAATATTCTCTTCCGTCGATCCGTATCGCCCGTTAACTATTACCCGCGTGAGGTTATTAAATCGGAATATGGCTCACGTAACACGTCGCCCGCGTGTCACATAATTAATACGCAAGGTAACATTAAACGGCCGTATTTTATGTAAAATTGCGATCCTGTTCTACGCCCGAACATGACATGGTAAGTGCAACGCAATCATTTTCCAAATGTCAACTGTTTATTATATCAATTCAGGATACACGCGATTCTCTTCCACAACAAAATGAGTCGTCGAGTATGTGTCACAATATATGAAATAATATCATAATTAATCTTCTCCTCAGAAGAAAACGCTAATGAAGCTTTTTCGCAGAATATCGCACAATTTTCAACTATACATATTTCTAAAATATTTGCCTGCGAATAACTCTCATTATTTATTATTTACAAATAACTCTTAATTAGATCCTTAATAAAATTAGATTTTATAATGATTTTGTAATCGATATCACAATGCAAAACATCAGTTGCAGATGTTTTTCTCGTCAAACAAACTCTTTGCAATCAATATTTTCTATTTAGCGCTCCGCTTCTTCTGAACCCATTCAGAAAATTTGATTTAACTCAATGAGCTACTCGCGGTGAATTATATTCGCCATGCGTAGCAGATGGCTGCGAATGTTTATCACAATGACGAACGGTTTCAGTTCTTTCTTCCGCCGTTTTATTGAATAAGAGCGCGAAATAAGATTTACCGGGAAGCCAAGTATTCTTTATGGACTCTCCGACTAACTCGTAAACTCGGAATCGGCTCACACGGTCAACGACTTTCTCTCCGATAACTCCTGGAAGACGCCGATCGGCGAACGTCGTCCCTCCCCGGAGATTCCGTTCCTTCCCGGCATCTTTTAACGGCGAGCCATGACCATTCCGGTATTTATGATCGCCGAACTCGCGACCCACGGAACGGAAATAAAATTCGATGGGGCGGAACAGCTGATGATGGCAGAACGCCAAAAAAAAAAAAAAAGAGTCGTGGCGCGATACCAGCTTCGCGTGCATACGATAAATCTCCATAAATATGTATGAACGCGCAGCCGTCTGCTGGGAACTTCTTGTTCATGTAGGTTGGTGGCTTTCAAAATCTCCTAGACCACCAGTGTATAGGCGATAACTTATGAGAAATTAAGTTTATCGACCCCCATCGCCCACAATTTATAGATTCTATAATTGGTTAGAGGTTTCCGAATGCGACGCTATTTGTGGATGCAATCGTATAGCACGACATGCATTTAACAGAATTTAATGGGGTTTCGGGAATGGCACACACATTTCGAAACAAATAACACGCTATGTATCTTCATTTTATTCCGTTAACTCTTTCTCCGATTCAGTCTTATTTTGAACTTTTTAAATTATAATAAATTAATCAAATTGTGTATATATAAATACGACATTTGACAAATATTTTAATAGAGCTTCATTTATTATAATATGGTACACAGATCACTTTTACTTTGTACCCCTTGTCAAATAGTCGAGCAACATCGAGTTGACGGTCATCAAGAGCGACCGGCGTCATCGGTCATCCGTAGGTCATCATCCTCAAAAAATAGTTTTGAGATATGGTTAAGACGGTTCCGACGAGGTCGGTGAGATCATTTTTCAAGAGCGTTATCGACGGATCATCCTGCGCGAACCTCTGAGACGGCTATCTTTGTGTGAGGTAGTATGGCGAACCCCGTGGCGATAATAATGTGAAAGACTATGAGTAATGTCGCACTTGAAACGTCGCCGTTATAGCAATGCATAACATGAAATTCGCAAGACGTTTCGCATATTAGCCGATTTTCATTATCGCAAAAGTATTTGTTGCCATTATCAATATCTTGTGGAGAAAAAATTAAAAGTTTAAAATTATCAAAGTCTAAAATTATTGTCAAAACAAATAATTGAGAGTAGGTGAAGTTAAAGAAATTTGAAGATCAAGATATCCTAAAGATATTTACGAAATGTGTAGCGTGAAATATCTCGATACAAATACACACACATATATATAATGCTATATAAATTGACCTTGCAATTTTGTATAATCTTGCATTCTATGTGATTTATTGCAAATATGTTGCAAGATATGACGACAAAAGTAGATTTTGCCGTGAGCAAGTGCACTAGAAATATCTCAGCTAAAATGGAATTGCTGAACGGCAGCAAGCCCATTAAAATCGAGGGCCGCACTTCAAAACTATTAAATGGTTCGCCGAACTTTGTCCATTTCGTTGGCGCCGAATTCAATTTACGACATTAAATTAAGGACCGGAATTATAATTAGACGGACGTAGATTTGTACTGAATAGAATTGTGTAGTGCTAATATATGATGTCTAAATCTTGTTTATCAAATTAACAATGCATGAGTAAAAACACATAAATAGAAACAAAGAGAAAACAAAAACAGAGTACAAGATTCTTATGAGCTTATATAAGTACAAGAGCTTATTGCTACTACACATATATAAATTTAATTAATATAGTTAAAGTTTTATTTCTGAGAGTACAAAATCAAAATATAAAAAATAAATCTTAAAGTATCTTGTTTTTTGAGTGCATAAACGTGGTAAATAAAAGTCACATTGTTCCTTATATTATTGTGATTAAATGTAATATTGCTAATAGAGAATATATATAGGTATATATATAATTTTTCATTCAGATAATTAATATAAATGATAGGAATACATTTGTTTATTAAGAGAGAAAGAAAGAGAGAGAGAGAAAGAGACAGAGACAAGAATGATTTTAATAATTAAAATTTAATAAGACAGAAATTTAATAAATCCAATTAAAAAGAATTATAATAATTCAAATTAAAACTTTTTGGTCAATATTTTTTAAAATCTATGATTCAATATTGCGTTGCTGGTATAAAGTGGAACTGAAATTGGTACACAGTACAGTATTCCGCTGCATCACGATTTCCTGTTTGCCGGCACACACATGCACCTGCGGCTATCACCTCTACGTCGACGTAGTTAATAGCATTATTTGGGAAAACAAGTACCACATTGCGTGGCCGCGGAAGCGTGCAATTTTCAATTGTTCGGACGTAATGAAGCTCACCGGCCCGTCAGCCGCCACATTTATAAATTTCATTTAATCGGTCACGTTCCTGAGAGCAATTCCCGCGAATATTGTACACATACATGCAATACATTTATATAGCTTTATAGTTCCAAAGGACATTTCTACCAGAGCTAATAACTTTTAGATTATGTAATTAAATAAGGAAGATTGTATATATTTTTTGTATTTATTTTAAAAGGTATAGAAAACGAGGGCATACGCAAACAAATACGTTAGTTTCGATTGACTTGCGTTGTAATAATTAACAGAACAGATTATCGTTGAAATAAATCTCTTCTCAGAGCAAAGAACGGTGTGTTTCGGCAATTAATTAGCTTAATTAATTCTTATCTGCCGACGCAATTTATGTCAGGAGAGAAACACAAGGTGAAGCACCCAGTAAAAACTTAACTTACACTGGCAAAAACGAAGGCTCCGCGAGAGTAAACGCTGCTGAAGGGCCGCCTGAACAAAGCGTCCCTCGTGCGAGCAAAGGACAGGATAAAGAATCTGGAGGGACATCTTTTAAGAAAGTAGCAAAATAGGGAGATAATTCATAGTGTGGATTAGAACGTTCTTCTCTAAAAGTCGTGTGCCTTTACGCGAAGGGTGGACGGAAAAGCGTTTTCGTCTTAAATTATCGGCGTGGCATTTTAATTGGTTGGGAGAATAAAACGTAGAGTTACGTTCGTGAAAAGGGTGAACCCCCTCGATTCGCAAGACAAATATGAACAATCACGCGATTTAACCCTCCCTTAATCAATTGCACGCAATACAGTCCGCTCATTTATTATTAAGCGGGTAACTTGAATGAAAGTACACGCTACGCTGTCATGGAACATGAGTTATGTAGATTCAAAATGTTAATCATTGTTGATACGATCTTGAGAAAATGGTATCGTTCTCTTTAATCCGCGGTTTGGCTCTTTAAATATTAATGTCAATGACAAATGACAGCAATCCCCATTTTTTTATCATTTTTCATTCACATATGTGTGTATGTATATATATGCGAATGTGTATATAGACAGGAATGTAAAGCGAACGTTCATATGGATCGAATGAAGTATATTAACGACCATAATTTCGCATAGGTAGGTTTCGCGGCTATAAGAGGGTCGCAGAGGGCCGGTATTAATAACCGATACAAACGTGAGCGGGCTCGATAAATACGTCCGACGGAGTTAGGGGCAAACGCGTTTAACAAAATTATGACGGGTTCCCGCGGGACACGCGAACACATATTCGAATCTTTCCCTGGTGTGACAGTGGGATTTCGGCTACATCGTCGGCGTCATGTTGCGAGTGCGCTCGCATTAGTTATCGATACGTGCACGCATGGGGTGGGATAATTCGCCATAAGCATGATGTCGAGAGTTATGCAGCGCGAAATTGCGTTACATGTTCAGAAAGCACAGTCTCGTGGAAAATTATGTCATTTAGATATATAATCTCTGTATATTTTATAATATATTATACTCTTTCTCTCTTCGCACACAGGTACACAGTAATATTTTAATACAATTTTGTCACTTGTAATTCATTTTGAAGACTACTAAACGTAAAAGCAGATCAAAATTTTACACGTATATTATTGTACTATATTATAGACTAAAGTATCTAAGCTGGTGATACAATTTTCGTTTGCTTTATGCGACACGTTGACGGATGATAAAATCTTATGGGAAATTAAGAATATAATTCAGCGAATCGCGTAATGATGCCATCAGAGAAAATATTACCCTGAGAGATATTATCTTTCTTGCAAAATATGTATGGATAATTTCTAGCTATTCTATGGTCGACCGTAGTCACATTGTTTGCATTAGCCAACAAGACGGCTGTCCTCGTTCTGTGGCGAAAGATATTCTGGTGCGGTCACGTTCTCGCGTGCGCAGAAAAATCCACGAACTTAATTCCGCACGTGTACAGTCCGAAACGACTAATTCCGTAGCACAGTGCCCATGGGAAATTAAGTGGGATGATTGATACACATAAAAAGAGGAATTAAGGTGTAGCCACTATCGCGCTAAGGGTAAGACCGGTAACTTCGGGATAACATCGTACCATTGTCCTCTTAACTTTTTTTCTCCCATGGATTTCCTTGAAAAGACAGTCGTGCGGTGGTGTATAAATTTTATCATTATTTGTAAAATTATATTCAATATTACACAGTATAATAGAATAAAGAAATCAATTCTTCTAATATTAAATAAAAATTATCGTATTCAATGTCTTTATCATAATAATTGTATATAAATTAATGTTAAAGGACAGTAATATTAATTAAAAAATTTTTATGCGTTTCTTTCTCTAGATATATCTCCAGATCCATTAATTAACATGAAATAATGCAATAATAAGAGCAAAAAATAAATATAGGCAAGTCAGTGAGGAAAAATGGAAGGTATAATTCAAAACCCGTTTTATATATATATCTAACTTAATGTAAACTTGTAAATGTGGGCACGCTTGGTAATTTTGAGGGTGTTTTACCGCGTTTAGTAGGTTTCGCGGAAAATTATCCCCCGGAGGTGTATCGTGAATGCGAATAGCGATGAGAAAGGACGCGTCGCGGGGAATCATGCAAATATTTTACAATGCATAAAAGCGGAAAGCACTCCAGTCGCGAGGTGCTTGTGCCCTGCTGTCGTTGTTGTAAACTTGCCGTTAAAAGCATCACGCCTGTTTACCGATAACACATTATATCAATGTTTTGAGATAGTCATACTTTGCTCTCAAAATAAAAGATTTGTTTTATATTTATTATTTTTCGCATTAATCGAGATTTCAAAGAAAAATCTTTTCTGAAATATTTCAATTTAAATTATATAAGAGATAAAATGTAGTTCTTATTGTTCATTGCACATAGTAAATTGATATAAATAATGTCTACGACAATGTTACATATTAAAACACATTTATATTTATTTTTAGCCATAACTTCTTTCGTAACTCAAAAACTGAAAAAATAAAAAAAAATAATTATACTTAAATTTAATCATTCTTAATTATTCTTTACTTAATTATTCTTAAGATAATGTAATCTCGATAACAGATTCAGCTTACAATTAGAGACATAGATTAAATTTTAGAAAAGAAATATGCAGATAAAACATAACTTGAAATGAAAAAAAAAAAGAACTTTCTTTCTCTCTTTTTATCCAAATCGTTTTATCATTTTATGTGATCTAAATCAACCATACAAAGTGCCACTCAAAAAGAAAGAAATGTGGTGGAAGAGTAGCAGTACGAAAGTAGCCCCTCCTCGGGGATAGCACTGGTGGTTCAATGAAAAAAAAAAAGAGCGCCGCGTAAAATGTTCCAAGATATAAAACTCTTCCGATGTTGGAAGTTATACCTATTAAAGATTAATAAACCATCAAGGTGGAAAAGAGCCAAGATGGTGGCTATCTCCGATGGGAGGCTGCTAGATCGGCACCGGTAGCGGGGGATAAAAGAAATGAGAAAAAAATGCCGAGTAGTTGAAGGGACGAGCAACTCCGGCCATTTGGCTTGACGCCACCGTCTCTTGAATTATTTACATTTTCCTGCGAGCTCTTGAAAATTCCGTTTCACTCACAGACTCTTGTATGGATATAAGAAATAAATGTGATCCGGCTTCTCTTAAGAAAATAACAAACGAATGGAGACGAATTTGGATGTTTCGATCCGGAAATAGGAAAACGCGACTATTGCATTCGCTGTCTTCAGGAAATTCACAATCTCGAAGTAAAATTCGTAATTCTAAAAGTATATCAATATATTGATCGGAAAATTGAAATTGGAAATTTCATGCAACAACTATACAAACCTTATCTACTATTTTCTTCTCTTATATCACGTTTATCAGCTTGGCTTTGGAAACATTCCAAGATTCAAAAGTTTTATTAAAGATCGGGAGTTGTAAAACTTTCTAGATACTTTGTAGAAATCGCTGATATTTTTCAAAAGTAATGTTTAAAGTAATTAAAATGCAGTCTAAGTTCTTTATCGATTGTTGAATAATTATGCAGTAAATGTGGAAGAAAATAAAGATATTTTAATATTTTTTACTCTAAACAATTATCCATGAGTAGAATACGAAAGTTGGTGAAAGATAAAGATAAAAAAGAAAAACAACAATAATTTTAAAAAGACTTCCCTACGGAACCATTTTCGTAGTTTGTAAAATCTTGCTTGACGTCCTATATTTTAAATTATTTACATTTCCGTTCTCAAGATACCTCAAATTTATTTTCATGGCTACATTTTACATGATAAAGTGCAGGCAAACTAAATACATGCGAATAAATATTGACGAATCAATACTCTTGTGAGATAACAGTTGTGTAACTTAATGCTAATAAATCATAAAATATTAAGTTAGAAATATTTAATCAATTTTAAATCTATTTTAATCTTTATTATTTTTTCATATATAATAAACAATATCGTGTATCGTGTATTATACAATCTAATATAAAAAATTTATTCTCGATTTTGCTTTATTTTATTACAAAAAACGACATATCGATTCTAAAAAATATTAATTCAGATAAACAAATACAACTATTGCAGTATTCACCTAAATTTTCAGAAAAATTATTAATTACACCCAATTTCGCGATGATGGAATCATATTTGTTATTACTATCGAAAAGCTCTCAATCCTAGTTTTGCTTTTCGATATTATTCCACCGCGCATCGGCAGCGAACCGATCGGCGCCCTCTTCCGCACCGGATATCGAATCGACGGATATTTCCGACGTGTTATCCGGTCGCTCCGCGACGAAACGGATACACTACGAGAAATAAACGATAAAGTCGGCCAACTGTGAATCCTGTCGGACCGGTGATCATTATCCCCCGTTTAATCGAATAAATCAATTAGCGGATCGACCGATAATGATAACGAATGACTCGTGGCGCGGCGCGGCATCAGCTATAGCCCACTCGCCCGCCTTTCACCGTCACCCTGTTTAATGATGTTTTAAACGACATTCTCTCCCTACGTCGTCCGACCACCGCTGCATTTACTCCGAACGCCGTTCGCCCCTGTTGGGGATGCGAAACGAAATTTACCACTCGCCGACAATGGTGCCGCCAGTAATGGTGACTTGAAGGCACAAGCGTGACTGTAATTGAATGGTTGGAGTTTTACGGCCGTTTGCACCTCACTCGTTCGAGCGACGAAGGGAGTAATTTGAATGTGAATTTTGCAGATCTTTCTCCTCAGAGAATTTAGCAATGTGCGCGAGCGTAAAAGTCTTGCGGAGACGAGTTTGAAGCGAAGAAAATTACTTCTTCTTGTTCATTATTTTCAGCGACGTTTCATCAGAGAGAATATCTCGGATGGATCTTTTGTAAACTTTCGATATCGGCTATTTGCACTTCAATGCGATATATATTGTCAATAATTTTTCCGAGAGAGAATTTCGCTTCCGTCATTTTTAAAAATATAATTTTCTCCGCATGCGGAAATGGCAGGAGAATCGAAACGGTATATCAAAAAATATAACAATTTGTTTTCGATTTGGCAACGACAGTGGCTTGTTCAACAAATATTGTCGTATTCGTGGCAGAAAGTATTTTACGGATTAAACGGGTCCAAG
This sequence comes from Prenolepis imparis, assembly GCF_030444845.1. NCBI lineage: Eukaryota > Metazoa > Arthropoda > Insecta > Hymenoptera > Formicidae > Prenolepis > Prenolepis imparis. The sequence goes on from NW_028141163.1 coordinate 12,737,219, forward strand.
AATAACAGAAATTTGTAGAGGAAACTCGGACAAAGTATCTCATTGCTTGGGGTTGGATTAAGAAAGGCACTTCACGGAACAAAGTGCCAATAGAGAAGAGGGCAAACTAACGAAAATCTTACCGGCCGAAACTATTGACTAAAGAAATCACGTCAGCAGGAATATTTGGGAAAACTTTCTCTCGAGCCGAGCTATTATTCCTTGTCCGTGCGCCCTTCTCGTAATTAAAACAAAGAAAGTGAAAGTGTGCCCTTCCTGCCTTTTTGGCGTTAATTAATCCGCAGTTTCGCTAACGCGTTTTTGTTAGAACAAGAGGACAGGCAGAGAAAATGTCAAGTAAGTAGAAGTGCACGAAAATAAAAGAGCGATAATATCATTTTCTAGAAAAAAAAAGAAAAGAACGATATTTAATATTCACAATTTTCCGATGATTATCAAGTATGAAAATATTGATCAATTTCGCATTATTGTGAATTATTCTATGCAAAATATTTTTCAAAACGCAAACTAATTATTCGTCTTAATAGTAATACGCTAGCACACGCAAAAAATACATTTATACTTCAGCATGATGTATCATTAATTTTCTCTCTTAGCGATACTCGTTAAATCTGTTGATTAATCTGTATAAATAAACAGCGGTAGAGAAGTGTGGCGAGAAAGTAACAGTAAATTGCGGGATGAAAAATAAAAGAGTCGTTATAATATGATCCGGGAAATGGCGCGCAGTTAAGAAACGACCCGGGAAAGATTGGTAATATTTTACGTTTGTGGTTTCTCGGGCATGCTCGATAGGATGGGAAAACTTTAGTTTTGAGAATCGCTCTCCTTCTTTTTCATGAATTATTTGCTCTCACCTCGGGGGAGGCTCATTCTGGATTATGAAATGCCTCTGTGATTGCGTTTACGGCGTAAACAAATTAGCGCTGTCGACTGTTTCCCCGACATATTTTGAGATTGTTTTAATTAAGACAACGCGACGTCCAAAAAACCGGCTCTTTTATACTCGTAATATTAATACATTAGAAGCGAAATAATTTAAAATTTAAATTTGAAAATAATTTATAAGCATTTTACGTTAGGAAAATGAAAGAAGCAGATATATCAGGCTTCACGTCTCGTGTAAAGTGCGTATAATGGTAACGTTGATTTTAGAATTAAGCCGGCGCAAGGAGGATCGAAAGCCATTTCGTGGCCACTCATGATCACTTATGGTACTCTCGGCTATCCGATTAGGGATTAAATTATGACGTATTTCAGTACCACATGTATGTACGTCGTGGATAACGCATACTGATGGTATGATTCACGGATATGAGAAGACGCGATACTAATTTATGTCTCTTTGTATCATATGATGTGCGTGGTCACTCGTCATGACGAAAATCGCGTGACAAATGTCAAAATCGTCGGACAAAATCGTAATGATGCATAAATATGACAATTTAGTGTAGCAATTTAATCAATCCTAAATGATGTAAGCGTATATAGAAAATAATTAAACGCTTCTAAAACTATTGAATTGAATACCGGCGCAAATTTAAAATAAATAGTATTGAATCTAATTGAATTTATCTTTTCTCGGTTAGATTTATCACAACGCAAGAGAAAAGTGCTTAGTTGCTTTCTTATCAGAAGCAAAATTTCTCCCTATTTTTGATCTGCATCTTATTTGAATATACATGTAGCTACTTTTTGTTTATATATAAAAAATCTCTCCCAAACCCCCATACAGAATACACTTGTAGTTCAAAATACATTTTGTTTGTCGCATGAGAATAAAGAATATCCCTCCGTGTCGGAGGATATTATCATTTCGTATCGTCGGTTGCTTAGCAATGCTAATAGAAGCGTAATCCTACGCTTAGGCTCGCAGAGACACACTCGCATTAAAGTGTCTGTCTGCACAGAGTCCGAGAGAGAGTGACGGAACGGAGATGGTTAAACAATAGCACAGCCGAAACACGATCACATGCGAGATGTTCGCGTCGGATAATAATTACATAAGGCATTATGGGACGTCTGTGATTTATGGCGCGCCATTATGTATTATGTATCGCCGGTATCACTCGGTATGTTGTGCGGTACATAAAGAACCGAGGCGAGCTGAACCGCGTATGATGACGATGGGGTTCGACAAACACATCACGCGAAAGAGATCTATCTTGCTATGGCCCAGGGCCACTACACGTTCATCAGCGCAAATAGCCTCTTTATATCGCCGGCTGATGCCGGCTGATGTCGGCGTATACCGGAATGGCAGTACAGTATATATATATATAGATATATATTGTATATGTGTGTATATACATATAGCTTAACCCGGGCACGGTTGCACAGCTTCCGTGTACACTTCCCCGCCGAATAATGGCTACGGCCCCGGGGAGAACGCGAAATTGATTTTAGCCTTGATTTATGCAAGGCGATCGTTGAAAAAGTGTGCGTCTTCCATAAAGGTCTGCCTCGGCCGCGTCGTTCTATCAGAATATCGGTGCATCCGGATCTCGGACAGATCGTGCGTTTGCGCGACCTGGATATCGTTTACCCTTTATTGTGGAGCGCGCGTGATGAATTGCCGTGACATTCTTATTCAGCGAAGAAAATTGAAAGTATCTTTTCGCACCGCTCTCTGTTACTGCCGATCCGCGACGGTTCTCACAGAGAGAGAGGATCTCTCTGCTTGATGATCCTCGAAACGGTGTTTAGGAGATCGTTACGCTAACATGACTGCGCCGATCTACGACGATTGTCGAAACAACGTGCGCCGCTATTAAATTCTATGTAGCGGAGCGTATCACGTTGAAACTCTCAGAACGAGCGATATCACGGTCGAGTACGCGCTTAACGAGCTTGTATCTACACGCTGTAATATGCATCGGAGAACGTGTCCCACGGTAGATTTTCTCTAATAACCAATTTCCTATTATGAGCATCGAGATCTTGTAACACGGCGAATATTGCACGCGGAATCTTTCTAATTCCCTCTAGCGTGTGTGTATTACTTGAGAGAATCTTATAATAATATTCGAAAAATATATATCGAAAACGAGAATCTCACAATGAGATATAAGCGGAATTATTATACGTGTGATTTGTCATTATTTTCTATTATATTCGGAAAAAAAAAAAAAAAAAAAAAGATATTGCGGTATTAATCTCGCTGGTAAATCGATTTATGTGGAGCGATATTCGGAAATAGGTAAGCAGCTTCCCTAAAATGCCGATATACGGAGGCCAATATCGCGATCGATTCTTGCATACATGTACGAATGAGCCTGTATCTGTAGCGTCTATAGCGTACACGATGCAGATCGTAAACGAGAGTAGATTTACCTCAACGCGCTATCAGGAGTGGATTACCCGTCCGTAAATATATACCGGTGCTTTTAAGATTTTAAGCCGAGCGCGCACCTCCATAAAGGTAATATAGGACGAGTACCTGGTTAATGCAATCAGATAATTCGTATCATGACGATACGATTTCCAGATTCGATAATTATGCACAAGCGCAATCTGTTGCACGCCGAGAAGTAATACGAAAAATATTAAAAATATAATATAGTTTAACGGTTAGAAAAAAAACTTGTTCAACGAAAGGGCTAATATTAAAAAAAATATATAAATAAATCTTCTTTTTCAATTTATCTAAATGTATTGAACCGTTAATATATAGCGATATCTAAATTTATTTGTCGCCTTTATCGGCTTTAGCCGGTAGCGATCGAGAGCACGTGATCGAGGATGACCGAGATCATCAGGAAGCGTCTCGAGAGATTGAACAACGAAAAGCCATTTCCAAGTGGTGGGCCGATGCCCTACGGGTGGTGGTACTACGCAAAATCAACATTCGGCGCACCCACGTGTACGAACGTGGCTGGCGGCGCACAATCTATAGGCGATGGCGATAAATTATGATTTATGATAACGGAAATTCCATTGAAATGAAATAAGGGCCCAGTTTCACCGTTTACCATAAGATGCCACCGCTACAAACGCACCGGTGCTTCCGGATTCATCGGCAGACTAGTTTGTATACATTAGACCTTAGAATTGACTCGCAGAGTTTCTTCTCGCAGAGGTTTCTTCGAAATGTAGCACAAATCAAAATCCAGATTTAAATAAAAAGATCTAAGATCCAGATCTAAGTAAAAATATCAAACGTGTGTTATATAAATATTATATATCATGTAAATTAATAGCTTGATACGTTGAGTGTATATTTTGACTTATTGATTGTTTATCTTTTTCATGACTATCACAAAATAGGAAATTAATAAAAACAAAAAATTTATATAAAACCAAGCGTAAAATTTAAATTTAAATCAAACAATATTATATTACTAACATCAATAGTGGAAAGGTTTCTTTAAAAATTCGTTCGAGATTATCTTTTTCCTCGAGGCTCTAAATTTAAATGTGGGTTCCATAAAATTGAGATTTCTGCACATTGCACGTCCTACCAGCAAGTCATAATTTTCATAAATAAATATGCCGATGATTATAAGCGATAAGGGGGAGAGCATCCGTTTATTTGTGATATGCATGCTTCGATTATTTCAATGCAAGTTGGATCAAATAATTTACAGAAATAGACATCATGTAAATAGTATTTTAGCATTTAAATTTTTACGTATAACATTACAAATTGCGATCGGCAAAATACTTTATGCATCGGTCGAAAGTGCTCGCGTGCCGGTTACGAAGTGCCGAACACAGAGAGGGTTTCCTTTTTCCTCTCCTTCTCATCGTGTTCGCTCGGTAAATCCCAAGATCCCATTATCCATGTCTCATCCATAGTAATGCAGATTACAATAACAAATAGGCGGCAGGGATCGTGGGCTCCCTCCGATATCGCGGAACAAGAATCTCTTCTCTTTCCTCATCTCTCTCTTTCTCGCCTCTCCCTCCTTCTTCGTTTTATACATCTCCGTTCTTTCCGGTTTGTGCAGTCCGATGAATTCGTCGTCTCTTTTTGAGGACACTCTCTCGAATCAGTTGGCCGAGGAAAGAAGGAAGCGTATGGTCGAAACGAGAAATCGTGACTTCGACTCTGCGAGTCAATTTTAAGGTGTAATGTAAATGCTCCCGTAGGACAATGGGCATCCGCCATACGACATTGTTCCCCCCCTTGCAGAATGCTGACTTCTGCGAAGAGAAGTTGCAAAAACTCGACGCTAACATCGTTTCTCGTGCCGATCGATTCGGTTGATTTAGTCGGTGAGTAAGTAACGTGAATTCAAGTCTGGGATCTCTCAATTAGCAGAACGGTTGTCGTATTCTCCGCTTTATTGGAAACGCCGTATATAACTAAATGCGGATCTTGTTACCAAATGCAATTGAAATGCCGAAAATCGATATTGGTGAAAAATCGAGGAAAAAATTGCTTTGCTTCGTTATACATCGTGATTCTTCATAATTTAATATGATTTTTAAGAAAAGCAGACAGTAGATTCAGTTATTAAGTATGTTAATTTTTTATTTTTTATTTATATTTTTTCATTTATATTTTTTTACGTTAATCTATTTGTTTAAAATAAGAATAAATATGAGTTTAAATGTCTTATTTTTATTTTTACGTATTATCAAGATCCATAAATTTAAGTGACTGCAATTAATATATAAAATCAAATAGCATAACTATCGTAATTAACAACACAACTTGTAAATACAGTACGATATTATAGAATTCTTAAAAACAGATATTATAAAATTCTTAAAAAATCTTCTACATTAAATTTAATTATATATACTACTAAAGATTAATAATCGTTCGGAGAGCGCATTGAAAAGCATTTTTATGGTTTTCGCAGTTTTATCGAGATATAACAAAAATAAAAATAGAGAGAGACAGACATCAAGTAGGGTGATCTAAAGTAAAACGATTAATGAATTGGAATATATAATGGCAACGGCGTGGTAAGGGTCGCTTTGTTTCACAGAACTTCGTCTGTGAAAGAAATCTAGAGAAAAGCAGGTGCATTAAAATGGATTTCCCGTTATCACGATCGGGAACTCTATGAATAGTAATGTCTTTTATTTATTTACCGGTCTTTAAGAAAAAGATGAGTTTTCGTACTATGGAGATTTATTTTAAAACGGATATTTTGCCTCATCCACCCTTTTCTTTCCGGTCATCTCGAAGACGCGCTTTTTCTAATTAAGCGTCTTGACTTGTCTCGGAAGAACAAAAATCGATTGCGAGCGACATTGCCTCGTCAGAGTCGATTCACGTACACGAATTCACGATTCCGCCGTGGCTCGAAATTAAACGTCTCGATTAGATTTCCTCTTCCTTACGCTTCCAGATCGATCGGAGGATGGAAGCATCAAGAAAAGATTGGATGCCTTGATCGACAGAGCTATATAATTTTATTTCTATCATTAATTCGCTGATAAAATATCTGATATTGTTAATTCATTCACGGGCATAAATCATTCAAGATCTTATCAGCCGATAGGTGACGTTCAATGACCGATCATAAACACTTTTTTTACGAGGATATTTTCTTGGTTACACAATCTATAGATAAGTTTATTGACTATTACTACTATATCATATAACGGATGTTGATAACTTCATATCAGATAAAAAGAATTCATTATATAAAATAAAATTATAATATTAATTTATTGATAAAACAAATTTCTGAGATAAATGACGAATAATGAGTTATAATATTTGTATCTCTTTTATATTATTAGTATATTATTAAATCTGTTATTTTAGTTCTTTTATTCAACATTCTATATATTCCTTGCTTATGATCTTTTGCTGAATATTATATATATGTATTTTTCTTTCTCTCTATTGTATTTTTTTTTATTTTTTACTCTGGAAAATGTAGCTTATTTTCCTGAAATATTGGAAAAATAATATATAGAAGAAAAAATTATATATATCAAAAATACAAAAAATCAAGCTTAAAAGATATATAAGAGTAAAGAAAGCAAGAAAATTATATAAATTGATATTATTATATGATGGATTAAATTTAAAAATATCATAAAGAGAAAGACGATATAACATGTTGGAAGTTATTTCGGATATTTTCTAACAATTCTTTTCCATTTGTATTTTCCATATATGCGGTTCTGTTACAGTTAGAAACGCAAAAAGCAAATATTTACATATAAAATGTAATGCGGACAAATAATGAAGATCTCATTCTCGTTTATAAACATGATGCTATCAAAATGATTGACGCTCATAAAAAAATATATTTAAATATATTTTAGTGTATCGCAATTTAAATGCTTTTAATGGAACGTTGCAATTTTTTCTCGCGTTTTATTATATCAAACTTTATAACTACATTTCGTTTAAATTATGTCATCATAAATTATTATTCTCTGCACTCTGCTATTTGTCAAAAGCATTTTCAAGCTTGTCATTTAATTTTATTCTAACCATTCTTTGTTTAAATTTACGAATATTACCAACTCTTGTAAACAAAACATATATTTTGAATCTCTTTTTCTTTCTCTGCTTCTTTAAACATTTTTAAAAAATATTTATTTTGCATCAAAGTTTTTCAAAAATGATCCGTCTACATAACAAAAATGATAATAAAGTAATTTTCAACGCGACATTATATTATAATAATCTTTCTACATATTCGAAGCAGCATGAAAGGGCGAAGAGTTTCATGATGAAACCGTTGTAGAGAAGACACACGAGATGTGTCCCGTGGGAGTAAATGTTTGCGGTTTCCGATAGGATAATGTTTACTCGTGAACAACGCCTATGGCGCGAAAGGCAGACTGTTTGAGAATTAGGGCAACGATGCAGGACACGTCGAGCAATTGTGATGTCGAAGCTCATTCGGTTGATTCAGATACGCGAGAGAAATCCCTACGGAGAGAAACAATGATGATGACGCCTATGATAATAATACAATGACGAAAATCATTCTCTGAAAAGAAGAAAATAAAGAAGCAAATACATTACGAGGGCCTTAAAATTCCGTGGATATAAGATTTGTATAGATGCAAAAATGCCATTTTTTTAATTAATTATCTCTCTTTTATAAAAGTTGATTAAAAATTTTGACAAAAATTTGAATTTCTGCGAGATACTATTTTGCGAGGTAACTGCTTCGCTGCAAAATACGCGGTGATGCGATATATAGTAAACGATTTCGAAACGAAATGATCAAGAGAATACGACTGACTCTGCATTTTGATTCTGCCTAGACTTGCGCAGTGCGTTTGCTTCTTACTTGTCGACGGAATTGTCCGGAGACCGCGATATCGCTCTCGAGCGGTTCCGAACCGGATAAGGAGCTTCGGTTTTCCGCAACATTTACATTCGATTAGAGTAACTCGACGAGGCCCCTTCTCCCTGCCCAAAGTACCGTAGATTTTCCCGTAGGTCTTGTGGCCGCCAGCCTCATACTCCGGCGAAACCATAATCGTGATGGTTTGCTTACTCGGAGAAGCGGCAACCGCTCTTATTGCAGTCCCTCGAATGGAAACGAAATGGAAGATATCGGAATCCCTGTTCTTTCTTTTCCCTCTCAATCTGGCTCGGCAGAACGTGCAGCCGGGAAAAATGCAAATCGACCGGCAGGAGGAACCGTATTGGCCGTAGATCGTATTCCGCCTTTCTCGAATTTTTGAGACATTGGGGGAGAACTCTCTTTCGCGCGGGATCCTCACGATAAAACGGAGATCTCTCTCTATTTCAGGCGAACGATCGCGCGGAAAAATCGAAAACGTGACAGATGAAGCCTGACGATCGTTCGAAGGAAAAAGCTCATTTGCGTAATCCAACGACGAAGGATCAATCATGATTCTGGAATATATGTTACACAGATTATAGTCTACGTCGAAGGGTAGATTTCTCTTTAGATCAGCGAAGAGTTACATCGCGTGCCGCGTCGCGCTTTGACACAGTAGCAGCGCAATCATATCGGGCTTCGCACTTGGAGAATTAGCCTAATTCCCGGACGACTCGCATTCCTTCGGATTTCCAGTTCTCGGGAAATTTCATTGTTACACCGCGCCGAGTTAGCGCGGGAGCCAGATTCAGCATACAAAGCGGCTAATCCTAGACGTTGAATGCGAGTCGCGAGAGTTCGCTGTGCGCGTCGATGCGACTAATAACTTTGTCCAGTCGGTTACCGGTGCCTAGAAGAGAAGTCGGATTAAACTCGGGTTTTGAATTATATCGTAGAGACGTAAGTGGCCACGGCGAGAAAGAGAAAAGAGAACGCCAGGACACCGGATGCGTTTTCCACGCTGCTTTGGAACAATGAGCCGCGAAAAAGTAATGAAATACTCTCTCGGTGACCTACGCGGAGGGATACTGTTCCGGAGCTAAAGCAGCATTATCTTTTTCGCGAGAGGACCAGGAAGCGACCCCTCGCGAACGACCATTCTTTTCAGCGCGCCGCGAGTTCCCGACTCCTTTTTACGATTTATCGCGGAAGGAAGAACTGCCGGGAATTATGAAAACTTGACTGGCCAGCGGCAGAGAATTTCTCCGGGTTGCGCACCGTTGTTTTTTTGAAAAATTTATCGCGCTGCAACGTCCGAGAGCTCATGACCCCGATAATATCACTTTCTTGATACTGCTTCTCTTATTGCAACATGCGGCGTGTGATTACAAGTTTTTTAAGGCACATTTCCGCGAAATAGCGAAATGATTATATCGAGGAACAGACGCAAAACGGATTCGGAGCATCGTCTGCCGGAATGCATGATAAACAAACGCGAGATGGGAGAGACACACTTTTCCTTCCATGCGTTTCTCCGCACACGCTCGACGGAGCGTATGCGTGTTTTCTCGTGGAATGCGCGAGGGCGAATTCAATAACGCGGCCGGAAAATGGAGAAGAGTCTTTCGAGACTCTCTCTCGGCTTTGAAAAGAATTTCGTACGTACAATAAGCGATATAACGCAAATATCTCTAGACAGAAGGGCCGACTCGAAAGAGCAGAGGCGACTCTTTTACGAGAGAATATTTTGATGAAAAAAAGAGAGAAAAAGAGAGAGAGAGAGAGGCATGTAACATAATTTTTTACGCGCGAAAAGAAACTCACTTGACATTTTTCTACCGACGACCATCACATCGCATCTAACGATATGCCAACGAATTCTACAGAATCGCGCAAACGTTCTAATTTAAGCTCGCTTGATTTTCAGTTTGAAACGAACAAATTTTCCGAGTTTGTCCAGCTTGAAAACACGAGTGTGTCGACTGCGAGCACGGCTAAGCAGTTCGTTAAGGCAGAACTGCATGCTATCGCAATGGTATGTTAAAGCATTCTCGCGTGTGTTATAATTCAAAAAAACGAATGCACCTGGCGAACGTGGAGATTACTATATCGTATAATATTTTATAACGAGAGAGAAATATACTTGTAAGAAAAAAAATGATAAATTTAATTTTATTCGGAGAGATGTCATCTCTCTCCCGGATGAAAATGAGAACACACGCACGTATGTACATATATAATCGTTTTATGAGCAATCGCGATTTCGAACAAGCATTGGCGGATTTTTACGGCGCCTACGGGTCGCCCTGGCGAACCGGCTTCGACGCGGTTATGACTTTACTCCGTACGATCACTATAATTACGCGACGTCGCAATGGCTATTAATGGCTATCTTATTGCGGCATCTAATTGCACCTGCTGACTGCCTCGGGCAGTTCTTGTGAATCCTCTCCAGGATGTGGACAACCGCGTGCAAAACGACCACGTCGTCGTGTCCTCGAGAGTTCGTGAACCTGTCTTGTCCTTTGTCCGAAATATGTAACAGTGCTTGTTTCTATTACATATTATTTTCATATATACAATCGTCGCAAGCTTCGCGGAGCTTTGCATCCTTTCCTTTTGAAAATAATGCTTTATACGAGGTAGAGGGAAATTGCGTGATAAACCACGACGTTACTAATTGCCATTTAAAATGAATATAAATTTCGAAAAAAAAATATCTTTTATTGTATAATAAAGAATATGTACTAAAATTGATGCAAATAAAATAATTTATTATTTACGCAAAAAAAAAGATGTCGCGTCGGAAAATTTTCTCTTCTCAAATATTTTCAAGCATATTATAATTTCTATATTTCTTCAAAAAATTATTATAAGAGAGGTCCCCTATATTCGTCGAGAATTCGTATATATGTAACAGTAGATTATTCGCAACAACCGCCGGTTGCACCCTCATACTTTTGTAGAATAGGAATTTCAATCTACCGTGAAGTTGTAGGAACTTTCGCAGCGTCAAAATATGTATCTCGTTTTTTTTTCCCAGAGACGCTGCGCCAAACCCAAGTACAAGATTTCTTCTCGTGCTGATTTTACCGAACTTTTTTTTTTTCAAACGCGCAACTTGACGATTTTCGATTTTCCGAACGAATCGAACATTTTTACAACTGGATGCGTAGTAGTATTCATTCTCAATTTTTCCATCTTCGCATCTCACAATCAGCATAATAAAAATTTACACGCACATTTAATGCGATTAGAAACACATTCGACGAAAAATTACATTTGTTGCAGAAACAAACTATTTCTCGTTGCTAAGCCAACAATATCTGGAGCTAGGATGTAGCAAAAACCGTGATGGAAAAGGATTTCTAATCCGCCACCGTCTTTCTACCCTTCTCCCTTCCTTGCGTCCTTCTTTCTTACGGCTTATCCATTTTTCGGTGAGAGATCCACATACGGAGAACGGTGGGACGTAGACAAGAAGTAGGGTGGCAGAAGATATTAAGCTTCCGACGTTCGATCGCATTTCAGATTGCGCAGGGCTCGAATTCCACACGGGATTGAATAGGATCCCATTCGCTATACGGTCGTATAACGGCATGGGCAAGAGCGGAGGAAAAGAGGAGGGAAAGGCTGCGGGTATATATTCCGCCTATTCCATCGGCGGTTAATCCGCTTACGCGGAAAAATTTCGATACGCCGCGCACTTTGAATATATACTTACACATGCACATACATGTGTATCGTGTTCATGTGAGGGTGTTTAGTAATGCTTATATATATATACACACATATACGTATATGTACCTATATATACATGTACATATAAGGCGTAATCCCTTTTTCGGCGAGCGGACGGATTCGAGGGTTAGATGTACAGGTACAGAGGTATACATACATAGATGTGCGAGTGTGTAGATACAGAGGAGGCCGATTGTGGTCGCGAATGTCGTAGAACGTATTTACTTGCGGCGGGGAAAAGTTGGTTCAACCGAGCCGGCTACAAAGGTTTCCCGCACGGTGGTGAATTCTAGGTATATTTGGAGTTCCAGTGCGGATTTGTGGGAGGCTTGCTTGAATTCACCGCGAGCGAACAGCAGGCAGATGATTGAACGTTTACCAAAGAGAGGTGATGAGATAAAAGAGATGTGCGTCAAATTTATTCGAGGAGAAAAATCGAATATATATGTATTGTATATTTATTCTTTAAAGAAAGAAAGAAAGAAACCGCGTGAGACAAATTTTATGTGTTACATTTTTCGTAACTTTTAAATCTGTGTCTGAAAGGAGAATTTTCTCTATTTACAATAAAAATAAGGTTTCGATTTTCTCAGGAGGGTGTATACTTGTTTCTACGTAATCTTATTGATTAAATGTATTAACGATCCACAGCAATAATCATAATTTTCACCATCATTTAAAAAAATGTGTATTATATAACAATAAAATTCTTGAATATTATAGTTCACAAAATATTACGTAATCGTGACTGTCATTTAGTCGATGCATTTGTCGATATCGGATAAAATTTTCGTCATTATGGGAACAGAAGAGGAACGTATACGTTCATAGACTGCACTTACGAGCTACGAGATCGGCAAGATAAAAAAAATAGACATCATTCATGATACTTATGCAATATTAGATACGCGTCGACAAGTGCAATATTATCATCGGTAATGTTGCAGTCACAATATTGCGTAATCTCTCTCCGATATGGTAAAAAGCGCGATAAGCCGCGATCGGCGAAAGCGCGATTACACAGTGATAAACTAAATCGGTCGGGACGCGTGTGCAAACGGTTTATCAAATTGATTCACGTCCTACTAATGTCAGTGATCGGCGATAGGTCTCTTGTGTTCCGGCAACGATCGTGTGAAAATCACCACGTTGTTCATCGACGACACGCAGGCTGAAAGGCGCTTCGAGAGAGCCGTTAAGTGCCGCGAAATATCCCACGATCGATATCCCCGGTGTATAAACGCGCGATGGCAATCGAGAGCGATTTGATTCGGGACGGATCACCGCATCGCGCATAAAAATTTTGAATCCCGTTTGTTAATAGTCGAATGCGCGACAGTTTTCAGTTATCGTCATGCGGATAGATATTATCCTTCGTTCATCTCTCTGCTCGCGGTTATTTGACTATTTATAACAATTTTTTGCGATTTGCAATACCGCGGACACACGCTGCTCGAGTTATCCGCACATGCGAGAACAATCTATGTTTGTTTTAATATTTGAAACTTGATCATAATTTCGATTTTTCAACTTTGATAGCTTCAATCATTTCGTGTACGATAAGTAATTTATATTTCAGATATGTATAAATATTATTCTATATAAATATTCTTGATAACATATGTATAAATAATAGTCTGTATGAATATACTTATACAGACTATTAGCAGTCCAAACTATTAAATTTTAAAAATATCTCATTGTCAGAGAGACAGAGAGAGAGAGAGAGAGATAGAGAGAGAGAGAGAGAGAGAGAGAGAGTTATTTATATCTATATAATCGTTTCTTTCTCCTTTTATATCGAAGGTACAAATATGTCTTGATATAACGATTAAATAATTTAATATAATTTTTAATTTTTATTTTACGTTATATAACAATATTATTGTATATTTATATATTTTTTAATATTTTATAATAAATACAATTATATTTATAATAAATAAAACATTTATATTACTTTAAATTCGCAGTTAATTTTTTTTGCACAGATGTTAAAAAAAATATTCACAAACGAACCCTGATGTGTTGGATTAGAATCGTAAAACACGATATGCTTTGTAAACATTAATAATAATATGTACTATTTTAATTAAACTCAAACAGCATATTTAGTATTATCAAAAAATTTTTTTTAAATCCTATTTCACACACACATATGTGTATTCTGTACATAATTACATATTTACATTTTTGTCACTGACATAGTAATAATGGATAGTAGAGAAACGTAAAGATCAACGATAATACGGATTAATGCTAATATAAGAGTCTATCAAAATAAAAAAATTTGCAAACAAAATTTAATGCGTTAAATTCAGAATATTTATCAGAAACAATTATAATTTTTTGACATAATTTCAAAATTTACAAGTTTTTTAATAAAAATTTATAATGATTTTTTTTCAATATGATAAGACTTCTTTACATGTGGTTTAATTAAAGCTAACATAAATTTTCTTATCCCAGCCTATTAGGTAGGATTGTCACCATAAAAATATATAAATTTTTGATTAGAGAGATTACTTTAAAAAGGATGAAAAAAAGATATATTATTGCATATATCAATTTTTGCATATAAATCTCAAAAAATTGCTTACTTCACATATTGCTTACTCCTAAATAATCACACTATTTTTTTCAAAAAGTAAAAAAAAATTATTTATATCCGGAGATTTTTCACTAGCTTCGGAGACAAGCTCGGACTTTTTTTTTTATCCAAAGATTTCGCGGACCAAAAAAAGAAATGAATGGCAATCTTGAGTGCAAGCGATCGATTCGACGTCTCTCGTGAGAAGAAAAAAAAAGAGATATCCGGTCACGGGACAATAATTGAGTTACACAATCGCAGCAGCCTTTTACACGACGGCTTTGCGACCTGTGTGAATCGGCAGAGTATTCTTCAGGCGTTCTCCAGCGAGACGGCAAGCACGGTGACGTTATAACCGGCTTAAAATCGTCGTGGTAGCGTACAAAGGGCGAGAAGCGGCACGACAATGATCGCCGGCCAGCATCGCGCGGACATCAACGAACCGACAATGCCCGGATTATCTCCGGCGTGACAAAGCCACCTCGTAAAACCAATCCTGTATACGGGCAGGTCAGGTACGCGGATCGAGTAGAGGATCGTCACTGGCAGCACGCACCACGATAGCACACAGTGGTCCCCTATATCCGGCTATTCCCATTCGCCGTAAATAAGCGCGAGCGCGAAAATTCATTATCACGCTCCGATTTCTTCTCGAAAAGATGAGCAAAAAAAAAAAAAAAGAAGAAAGACGGCTGTCTTCCGCAGTTTTCCCTCTTGCGATTTTTGCGCGGTATTTCGATGACGAGATAAACGAATCTTTAATGGATTTTTGATCGAGTGTTCTTTCGCTTTTTTTTCCTTTACGCATATGCGTGTTAATTGCTCAGTTATTCGTGTTATATTGCCGGAGAAAAGAGTCTGGAGGACAGACAATGCAACGTATTATAATTTACAAAATACAATTTTCGAGAAGAGTGCGTGTATTATCCAGTAGCGTAAATTGCGTGCGTCGACGAAGATGTAATGCAAAATATTACACAATAGATTTGTATAGGAAATAAAAGGGAGAGAAAAAGAGAAAGAGATGCAGTCGCTTGCACTTTCGCAGCGCTTTGTGCGTGGCAACGCACAACGAAGAAGTTTTACATCTCGTTTTATATGATTTATTGACGAATATCGGTCGTGAATGCGTTGGTGCCAGAGATAATACAGAGAATGTCCGGTGATTATTCATATCCCTCTTTCTTGTCTTGAAAGGTTTATCCGCGTGTGTGCGGCAGCTTTCCCATCGAGTGGACGACAGAATAAAAAGAACCACGATCGCGTTGGTTTGGTTTGGTTTGGAATGAAACTTTCGACGTGTGGATGGGCATCGAGATATCGAGATACGGCATATCATGTCAGCTTTGAATTTCGGGTATATCACTTATCCGCAGGGTATCTCGTTGCTTTATACATGTGGTAAAATAATGGGGTGCAAATTGAGACGAATATCGAAATGGCGCGCTACTGCTCACATTTTTTTTTATTACATGTTGCATTGATTTTTTAAATATATATAAATTCTTTTTTTCCGAATTATTCTTGGAAAAAAGCTCTTAACTTATAACCGACTGCTCAACAAAAAGAGAAACTCGATAAATGTAATAGAACAGTAAGCTGCAAATGGTAATGAATAATAAGCAAAAAAAAGTTTATTAATATTGTCAACTGAATAGCATTATGGAAATTAATTCGATCAAAGCCTTTAGTCTCCTCTCACACGTCTCCGCTCTTGGTGCTTCTTGGCGCGTTTGTCGACTAACAATGAGAGTCAGTCTGTGAGAGTCCTTCGCCATGATTCCTCGTCTAGATGCATCTCACGTTAGTTTCCATGTTGGATTGTACAGCGATTTGCAATGACGTCGACATAATTTCCACGATTTAAACGAGAATCATCTTATTATTTCGAGTTAATTCCTATCACATCAATCATCTACTAGAGTGACATTTTTCAGAAAATTGTCTGTTTAAAAATATTTAATTTTTATCGAAATTTTATTGAAGAATCAAGCAAGTGAACATATAGTATATTTATAGAAAGCTAGAGGAAATAATTATCGCGAGAGTTCAATTAAACAAAAATAACATCCGCGTGAATTTCAAGAAAGATATCGAAAATAGAGGCATTGAAATCATAAACCTTAAACTGTTTAAGAAACAAACTGCGGAATAATTCCTTTGGAGAGCGAAGGATCCTTTGCGAGCTTCGAACAAGAATTCAAGGGTTCCTTGTAACTGTAGCTATATCTAAGTACGATTGCAGAGGCGATTACCAGGAGATTACTGCAATTGCGAGTGAACGGCGCTCCTATACTTCCGCAGACATTGATATTCAACTAGGAGCACGCCACTGTAATTTCCCGTAGCTATCCCCATCTCGTCTATTCTTAGACGATTTCCTTTGTTTTTCTGACCTAACTCAAGCATTTGAAAAGAGAGAAAGGAAGAGAAAAATATCCAGTATTTAATAATTAACGCTAATCAATGATCAAGTAGGAATATAACGTAATTGACAACAAGAATAAATTGATTTTAAGCAAATCGCCTATGTTAATGACTATTTATTTAATCAGTATAAGAAAACTTTGATATAGAACAATTAATAATATAGGTATTATAGAACAAGATAAAATTGGCATATAATATCTGCAACTAAAGCTCAATCATATTAAATAATAGATATGAGATCTAAATAAGAAAAAAGAAGTCTTATACACTGAAATTATTCGCGTAATTAGATTACGTTTCGGATTTCATTTCCTATTTTCAAACGTGCAAAAATGACAAGCACGTAAAATTCGTATTACAAGATTTGAAAATAAATAGAGAAGAAGAAAATCTTCAATAATCGCGGATGCAATGAATAAAAAATTTATTGAATTTTTATCCAGATTTAGAAGAAAAAGATTTAGAAGATTTTTCTGTTTTTTTAAGTGATATTGCTCATTATACGAGAGATCCACATGAATCGATATTAGATCGCGGGCTGTCCGATTGTAAATCACGACAAAGTATTTTGCTGAAAAGAAAGCATGGCGCACGTGCAGATATACCGTATGTATACCGGTCGCGCAGCTTCATCTGCGATAAAAATGTATTAGAGAATCTTATATTCAAGACCAGACCCACCTCGGCGAAGATAAAACTGAGCGCAATGCTTCCTGGTACGTGCCTTGATCTACATGCCGAGAAGAGTAACGCGTCTCCCTCGTCCCCTTCTATCTCCCCCTCCTCTCGCGACGTCACTACCGTTTCGAAATCCACTTTTCCCCTTAAGCAAACCCGATCAGCGCATTATCCAACAAGACTATACCTTCACGGAGTGCATTTACTAAACCAGGATTGATCAAAAAATGCGTCTAAAATGGATTCATTACCAATTCTGACATTGGTTGAATAGCGGATGTTAATTTCCTATCTGCAGACTCAAGAATACGAGATCACATATATTTCTCGCTTGACCAACGTGATGGACGACAGAGCGAATAAGCCTCCAGGTCGTTTAAGCCGTCGTTTAGTTGAACCCTGGTGTTCCTCCTTGATACATCGCCTTCTCGGTAAACCGAAGACGCTACGAGACACGATCGTGAAACACTGTTACGTGATATGTACGTACGGAGGGTTGAGAGAAGGTTTGGGCGACAGTAGCAATGACGCACGACTGCTCGTAAAACATCGCGGGAAAGCGCCTTAAGGTACCGGACATAGATACACGTGCGCGGTTTATGCTCCAGATTCCGAGCCTCGTCTCTGGTCCCGGTAGCATGGTTATCTGCAGCGTCGTGAGCTAAAACTCCCTGTTTTCCGTCGCTGCAAAAACCCGCCAGCGATCACGCGATTTGGTACACGGGGTGAGAATGTATCGCCGATAAATTTCCGCGAGCTTAAGTCGCGTTCGCGACACTTTCTTTTTCTGAGGCTTACCTCCGCGTACAGTTTCTTTCTTTTTTTTTCTTCGCGGAGGATATATCAACAAAGAAGATGTTACACAAATTATTCCACATATATATAATTTTTCTCATCATATTAATTTATTTACACTCCCTTCCTCTATCTCTTCGCTGTTTCGTAGCATTTATTTTCTCGTCAATGACTAGAAGAAAGTTTATGGCCGTGTATTCTGAAGAAGGAAGAGTGCACGCGAGACAGATACAACGTGAAATATGAACAATATTGCCCACCATATGTTTTCCCCCCGACTATGTAAGTTAATGTCTTGAAAGAAAAACTTCTAAGAAATTTCTCTCCTAATTTTTCGCACGTATAAATAAGATTAATTAAAAGACTATATCCGTACAACTATTAAACTTGTATCAGAAATTATATGTTCTTCGTGAGGTAATGTGTTTGAGAATTCATGAACATGATATAAATAGGTATATATCACTTTTGAAAAAAAATGCTGTAATTTATTTTAGGCGTATAAAATAAATTTTTATATTCATTAAAGTAAATTTTTTCTAAATTTTAAAAATATAATCGTGTTGTAAAAATAAAGTCATACACATCACTCATTAATTATATTGCATACTGAAGAAATTTTTTAATGTATTAAATTCTCGGTAAAATTGTCCACAAAATTTTCATATAAGCAACATCTAATCATTTCATTATCAAATGTTGGAAGAACGCGACATCCCTGGCGATATAGACGCTATCATTTTATGCAAAGCTGATGCTCAGGACCGTATGTAGTTTCAACTTCGAAATAGAATTTCATGAAGTTTCAAGCGATCGCGGGCGAAATCATTTCCTGTGCCGGGCTTTCTCAACAACGGTCGATGGTGGACTTTCGTTCGCGTGATTGCGGTCTCTAAAAATGGGCGTTAAATTTAAAATTTTACGAGACACGTAACATTAAAAAGGATATTGAAATCGTTATTTTTAATTTTTGGAAAACCCTAAGATTCTGCGAAAAGCCGTAAATATTGAAATAATCCATAATTGGTAATCGCATATACGATTTTTTCCAAATTAAAATTAAATTAATAATTTTCAACAATTTATGCATTCATGCACATTTCATTCTTTGCACGAATGGTAATTCTCTCTGATAACTTCATTTTTTTAAAGGCATACAGCAATGTCTCATTTTGAATACTTTATTTTCACAACTATTATTATTTCTATTTATTTTTATAATTGAATTCCAAATATTTGACAATAGAAAGATTTACAGATTTCTCAAAAGAAAGTGTAGAAAAGTCGAGCATAATCAAATATATGAATTTTTATTAAGTTAATAATGTATTAAATAATCGGTACGTTGTTACAATATCCCCAAAAAATTAAAAGAAAAACAAAGTTGCACCACTTTACCGTATTTAAAACGCTGGTAACTTTGTTACCTACCAGTTAACTTGCAACTTTGTGGCAAATAGTATCATCACGGTCCGCGAAACTTTCAGAGTGTTGTTCCTAAAGTCGATTCCAACGTTATCTCCGGCTTGGTATACGTTTCACAAAAATTGCAAATTATTGCTACCGCAGGCGCCGCGCAGTAACGGAGAAAGAAATGAGGAGAAAAAGAGGTCTCGGAAAATCCAGTTCGTTTTTATCACCTTGCCAGGTTCTTAAGCAGAACTGATGCGAGCAACGACATTTTCGTTAGAAGCCGAAAGCAGAGTTGATCTCGTCGTTGAGCAACGTCAGGATAAATCGTCGAATTCGGCTTTCTTGTTTTAGTAAAGGATCTTTTATTTCTTTTCTACTTGGTTCACGTTTAATCTCTATCTATGTCCATGCATGCAATATTTTCATTTATCTTTTCCTTGCTTAAAAATGTTTAAAAATATATCGTTGTATATCGAGTTGTATATATTAAACATATTATTTTTAAGATTCAATGAAATTAAAAAAATATACACGCGCAATGACCATAAAAACATTAAATATAGCGAGGAATACATTTTGGGATATGCGTCTTAAATGATTAAACATCACATAAATCGTTGCACATAAAAAGGCATTATATAAAATAATAATATATGAGAGATCGAGGGAGAGATTTATTTTAATTTTAAAAAGAACCTATCTTTCGATACAGGATAATAACATCCTTTCTATTCCGGAGATAAAGCGATCAACCTTTATCTTTTGCTCCTTAACTTCGGAGAGTGCGAACCAGTACTCTTACTTTCTTTTCCCGTCGCTGTAGGTGGGTTCGCAGAACCTGATAAAGTTCCATCTCCTTTTTCTCACAGAGACCACCTCATTCCGCGATTACTCGCAGCGGCTGGAGATAGGTAGCTCCTTCAATTTTGTCAGAGAAACACGGACCGACCCTCTACTTGGAATCCGGATTTAATCAACGCCTTATCTTCCGGCTCGTATAAATTTCTTAATGACGGTCGAAGAGTTTGAGTCCTTGCCGGAAGTAACAGACTACCGACACGCAACAAGGATGCTTCACTTTGAACTCTGACATCTCGTAAAACGTTTTACGAACCTCGGGTATTTTCGCAAAAGGAGATTAACAGTACGGATCGTTGAAAAATTATATAGATAAATTATAATCGTATATAAATGTGGGTGAAATCATGTAGAAAATATATAAAAAATATAACGGAGAGAGAAGAGCTATATCCCTAATGCGTGTAATCGCGATTTATTAGCCTCGTGCGAAACGTGTGTCAAAAAGAATCTCGCGATTACGAGGATTGCGCTACAAATGCTCGCAAATACGATTTATTAAGCCGGACAAAGCACATTTCCTTCTGAAAAAGTAAAAAAAAAAAAAAAAAAAAAAAAAAAAAAATGCCGCGCTTAAACATAGCGGTCGCGCGCTTTAAGCGACTACGCCGTGATGTCGCGATAAAAAACACCACGTATATGGTGGCGTTTGAAAAATTTAACGCAAATGAAGTCGCGCTTTATTGCGCGCCGGGCGAGACAGTAACCGCCCGCGATTTTTTGAACCTGCGGCAATTTACGGTCGCTGGACCAACAATCGCGTTGGTCGAGACAGATCATAAAAGCGTCTATGTCGCTTCGCTTTGCATCGCGGCTAGCGCAGCATCGAACAAGATGTCATTCCTAAACCGCAAACATAGGATCACGGATGATGATGAGTAGAAAGAAAAAGAGAAAGAAAAAAATAAGAAAGAAAGAGACTGAAAGAGAGACCGCGAGAAATGTTTATGAAGTACATAAAAGCTCACGGACGGGGCTACATGCATAGTGATCTGCGTAAGTTTGCCGAGTGTGTTACGGCGTTACATTTTCATTTTACTGGTAAATTTGCTCGCCGGATCATCCTCCTTGCACAATTTTGCCACCGTGTCGGATTGCACCCGCGACTTACGCGTTATCTCGAAATTAGCATTACACAAACGTCTGGAATTAAAAATGCCTCGCTCGGCTTTTATTTATTTATTTTTTTTTCTTTTCGAAGTGCCGCGATATACACAGAAATGTACGTTATATAAAAGTTGACAGATATTTTCGCTCATATTTGTGAACATAGCGATTTGTAACTCAAAACGGTAGTAAATCGACAAATATTTTCCGATATCCGCAATATACTATTTTCTTTTTTCATTGAACGCTTACACTTCGAAGCAATTTATTGGTTTAGTCAGGTGTTATCACGCGTGTTATCGATATTTTTTTTATCATTCACATATAACGCACATACATATACGAATAAAAATTCATGTAGATACAACTCCAAAAAGAGCTCACTTTCTAACATTTGCGCTATAGCACATACACAAATGGTGACTGTAAAGGCTTGATCCGAATCGATATGAATGTCGTCTCGAATCACCGAGGGTGCTAAACGTTCTCGCTCGACTGCATTTTCCGCCGTTGAACTCCTCATGGCGAGAAGATCGAGAAGGGAGAGGAGTCTGAAGGGCTTCATCGTCAACGCAAAAAGCGCCATTGGCGCGGCGCTATCGCGTAGGGGGACCTTCTAGTTTTTATTCCCCTCCATTACACGAGACCTTACTGAATGGGCCACGGGAGAGAGGACGCACGACGGGTCATTACGCATTCATGAAGATTATATGCAGTTCAGGCACGTCGCGCGTGGGAAATTGGGCCGAGATTGTCCTTATCGTCATAAATCACGTTTGATATCGCCGACTTTTCATTTCCAGCTCTATCGATCGCAAAATCTTTCAAATTGTCAAATTTCTTGTTCCGGCAGCAACTCATCTCGTCACAAGATATATCTAACAAACGTTCGAAAGAAAACCAATTTACAGATATACAGATATACATATATATATATATATATATATATATATATATATATATATATATATGTATAAATATACGTATAAAGTTAAACATTTATTAACAATTTTTGTTATCTGTTTTTACTTTTTCACTGCGATATTCTCTTCTTACTTTTTATATATTTTTATGTTTGGTAACTAACAATATATATGTATACAACAGTTATTTAATTTATTAAATTAATATATAAAATTATTTAAAAAATAAAGGCCGTGTATCACTACTATAATATAGATAGTACTTTGTCATTGCAAGATTTTCAGCCAATATTTCGTCGGAAATCGAGTTTCGCGAAAAAGAGTACTGATCGAAAATGATTATAGTAAAGAGAAGCAAGGATTTTTCTACGTAACGATCGCTTTGCGTGCTTGCAATAATCAGCGCAAGGCGAGCCGAATAAAAGCGAGATTGAAAAAAGGAGAGTAACGAGTTAAGATTGGGGATGAAATTAAAAAGAGAGAAAGAAAAACCGTCAGAGTTTAGCGTGATTCTTTATGGCGCTCGCTTTTGATACTCCGAGATTGAAATCGTACCGGGAGGAAAAATGGTCTCTTAAAGATCCATCTACGACTCGCCGCGTAATAATAACAAGCGAAAACCGGTCTGAACACACAAAAATGAAATTGAATTCGTCATTGCTGAATTCGATCATCGACCATTTATACGACTTGAATGATTCATGCGATGCAAGGAACAGGGCGAGTTAAAATCGACGTGTCGTTTCCCTTCTGCATATGTGGGAAATTTTAATATCTGGCCCGCACCGTAGTCGATTCATCCATCAACCGGAAACAATCTTTATCTTTATCGCCTCGAAATCTCGACGAAGGGCGATAAATCAGGATTCTTCGCATTTTAATAACCCCGACAGCGCCGCCGTCATATTTCACTTACGTACGCGCTTAAGTCACTGGCGCGGCCCGCAAAACGTCACGCGAAACGTCGGGGACGAACCGTAATTTCCATCAGCTGCGGTAAGTGGTCCGAGCAATAATCACGTGAGAACGCAATTTTACGGTCCGTCGTGTTGGCAAGGCTCGCAGTTAAATTTCTATTGCTCTCGCCGCGCCGGCTTCGTCCCAACGCGGCCGCAGAGTCATTATTTCGACGCATCAGTTAATTTTACAGCACGTTCGAAATATATCCGGTCGAAGGATGCGTCGCATCGTCACTTATGCAATGCGAAATTGCTTGCGGTAGCGTGTTCACATCGCCGTCAAATTCATCTCTGCCACAAACAGTAATCTCGACGTCTCATAAGTTTTTTTTTTAAACTTACAAATTACACTACGCAAGACTTGCAAATTTTACTGATTTTTAAGACGCCATATCTCAGCTTCGGTAAAATTTGCAAGCACTCCCCTAATTGCTTTATAGGTTTTTCAAAAAACGACAGAGTTAAGACGTATATAAAAGAAACGTATAATATAAACACTTCATAATCATATGACGTCCTGCTTATGGACGAATTCATTCTACCGATATTTAAATAATTTTTATCACCATTTATTTATATAAAAAAATACATATCTCGTAATCATCATTCGTCATTTTGCACTTCTTTATCCAATTTCTTGTTTTCCTCGGAAAGATTATATTCATGAAATGTAACATTCGCATCTTGTATTCTTGGCTTGCGAGATTTTTCATTAAAAGATATTTGAATCTCTTGCAAGGTTTTATTCTTGGTCTCAGGAAGAACGAAGTATAGAGCACTGGTTCCGATCAATGCTACGGAGCCGTAAATAGCGAATGTACCTTCGGGCTTTATTAATTCTATCATAGCCGGCATCGTCTTGATCACCACGAAGGAGCACATAAATCCGAAGCCGGACGTTAATCCGGAGCCGAGCCCGCGAAATTTCCTCGGGAAGAGCTCGCCGCAAAGTAACCAGGGTATGGGAATCAATCCCAACGGCAGCAAAGCGACGTAAATGACGAGTAGAATTACGGGAATCCACGGTCTTCCAATATCAAACGTCAAGCACGCGCTCAAAAATAATAAAGTAACAGCTACGCCAAAACCGGATACGAATGTCAAGATGCGTCTACCGCACGTTTTTAGAAGGACGCACGCGATAATGCTGAACGTCAAGCGAATCGCGTCGATGATTAACGTTATTAGATACGCGTCCGTCTCGCCCGAAATATCCGCTATCATTTTGACGCTGTAGAAATCCATCACGTTGGCGCCCGCGAACTGCATGACGAAAAAGTATAGGCAGACAATGCCGAAGGGTTTCAGAAAGTATCGCGACGACCAGGTCTTTACGAACGAGCGCAGTATCGATCGTTTTTTTGTTCTCTTCTCAGAGATCTCCATGAGTCTGGTGGTTTTCAACAGGGAGAATTCCTCGAGCGTGCGTTCACCACGGAGAAATATCCACGAACGCTTCGCCTCCTCGACTTTGCCTTTACCGAGCAGCCACATCGGGCTCTCTCGCGAGAAGATGCAGATAATCCAGCTGATTATAGGCAACGCGGTGCAGATATACGCGGTAGTCCGCCAATTCAGCCAAGTTCCCATCGCGTGACACGCCAATGTACCGATGGAAAGGGTCAAACTAATCGCCCCCAGTAGAATACCGCGCAACATGGGGTCACTTGTTTCACTCACGTAGATCGGAAAAATCGACGCGTGGATTCCGATGATATATCCGGTTAGGAGTCTGCCTGCTATCAAAGTGTGTACGTTACTGGCGAGACCGATGCTCAGCCAGCCGATGAAATAAATAGGATACAGCAGTAGAAGCGATATCCTTCTGCCGAACCTTTCCGCTATGAAACCACCGGTCCAACATCCCGGCGCTACTGGCAGAATCGCGGCAGCTGCGATCCACGATTCTTGCTCGATTGTCAGTGCTCCGAAGTGATTCGTATCCGCAGATTCCGATAAAGATTCGCTGTCGTTGTAAGAAATTATCTTCAATTGCGGAAAAAGTATCGCGCTGTAACCATTCGACATGCCGGCCGCGATAATTCCTATCAGTGGTCCGAGAGCTGTCAATAATTGCTTGAGATATAACTTGATTTTAGTATCTGATGCATTGCGATCATTAATATTCATTGCGCTGATGAATAATTTATTTGGACGATAAAAAGAGATATGTTAATTAAGAACGATGATTTAACTCTGTTCACTGAATATTTTCGATAATGCGCGCTTATTTATGTGATAAAATTCAATTTTGTTCACTATCTTCGTTTTTTTTTTTTTTTCCCCCTAGATATTCAAATTTATTCAATGCTCGACGAAAAAATAGTGTCACTTAATAATGCCACATATTGATCGATGACAGGTTTAAGATATAGATGCACTAGAACCGTAAAAGTGATAACTCTATAATTACAATCTACGACGTGAAACGACGTTTGTACGAAATCTGAATTTACATATACTGCATCCAGCGAAAAGAAGTGCAGGTTTTAAACGAAAACTCGTCCGTTTCGCGCAGGGGTCTCCACTCATAAAACGGATTCCGAGCGTATTATAGTAGCGCGTCACACTCTTCCCACTCTGCCCGCTTATGCAAACGGCACTTCTCGCTGAATACAGTATACTTATACTAATCGACACGATTTTCTAATCGCATCGTCAAATAAAAGAACGATATCTTATCTCTCCCACTTAATAGTTATCATAAACAATAGCCGAAATCGTTGCATATTTTTGTGCGACAAAACAAGTTTAACGTGCGGCTGTCCAATTACGATTGCGAAATGCGTTCGCAATTTACATCAAACACACTGCAACCAACGATGTTATCAACAGAAAGACGTTTAATTATGCGCCTAATGAAATCACTCTAGCTGTTTCGCTCTTATAAAGAAACTCGAGGAATTTAAGCATCAATTTCACAGCTATATTTTCTCTCAAGAGCTGAAATTTTAATACTGTCGCGCGTCAGTCATATAATGTTGCATCCTTTTGCAAACTAACAAGACGTAACCTCTCGATGAAATGGCTTGAATCCTTTTTAAAGAAACCGGGATCCTTTTTAAAGGCTTTCACGCTCGAAGCTGCTTAGATAATGTCTGCCAGTATGTTCTCAGCGATATCAGAATATAAAAATGCAAAAAAAAAACAAGCAAGAAGAGCAACTATTAATACGTTCCGTTAGAAAATTAAAAATATATTTATGATAGTTATTTTAATAATAATTCTAATATAATAAATATATATATATTTTCTTTATCTGTCTCTTTCATAATAGATAAGTAAAGATAATATATATTGCATATATTGATAATCTATGTATATATAATATCTCATTTTCATCTCTTTTCTTTAATATTATATATAATTCTCTAAATAATTAATATAATAATTATTTTCTTTATCACAGTATATTTTTGAGGATTATTTTTGCCCGCACAATCTTCGCGCTCGACAACGCGATCTACACGGCACTTAAATTCAATCCTACGTCTACATTCTTCCCACGCAGCGGATCCAGATGTCTCACGTTGAAATAATTAAGTCGGTGCACCGCTCCACCGTGTAGAAAATTAGACGCGCCACGTGCGTGACGCACATACGCCCTCGCACGAAAATGAAATTAAAATCTCCGCGGCCCTTGCTCCGCGGCCATGCAAAATAATTTCCCTGCACACAGCGTCCCCGGAATATGCCACGGTATTTTAACTAGCTGAAAAGGGATTTAAATGATCCGGGCGGTCGCGGGAATTTAATACGCGCGCTCTCCTCTCTCGACGAGGGTGTTTCGTATTTTGGCCGGCTGCCAAATGCGATTTTCGCGTTATTTATCTTCCGCGAGGGAAAATGCGAGCATTCTCGCACGAGGATACGGGCCGAGCTCGTTCGCATCGATGTGTTACACGCATCACGTGTGCACTTGTTCCGCCGATTAAAAACTAACGACTCCGCGCGCGAGAGAAAAGCGCTAATGCCGAGCGAGAGATATTTAACACGTTTCCCCGTGCTTTGGTGTAATTAAACGCTTTTGTACCGTTTTCGCTGCTAATTCCCTGCCATTAATTTCGGATAATTTTCATCCGTAAAAAAGAGGCGAGATTTATACCGTTCTCTCTCTTTTGCAAAAATTACCGTGCGCCCGCGAAATACATATCGCATAGAAGAACATCTTTTTATATATTTTTTGACATTTTTTCCCATTCGTTTAACTTGTTAAGAGTCCCCGCTTAAAAGATCTAAAGAAATTACTTCCACGAGTGATCTAATTTTCTCGAAAGGGAAGAAAAGAAATCTCCCTTTTTACTGGGTTTCGCTCGAATCTCTAACCGGAAGTTTCGCGTACGTATTTCAGGACCGATGGATGTAGTTAAAATTCTTACAACGCGAAGGCAATCGGTAAATCAATAGAAATCAAGAGATCGGATGAGCAAACAGCGAGCCCCTGGCAAATTTCTGTCAATTCTATTACCGGATTTCTAACTCTTTGATGTACGGTAAATATTCTTGCGCGATGTATGTTTTTATGTCTACGGTTCCTCCACTATACGACTTAGGTCGTGCACGAGATACGCGAAATATTTTAATGTCAAGGACTCTCGAAAGTCTCGTTACCCTGCGGGTCTGTACCTCGACATTAGGGAAGATACTTGTTTAACAATGAACGCTTTTACGAGAATGTCACGTTGAGAACTCCACGAAGAATAAGGATTTTGTGGGGTGCATTTTAATGAACTCGAAAAAGGGATGAGAGAGGCAGAATGCAATTTTTATAGTAAGCAGAGCGTAAGAATTGATAATGACGAAAACGACGAAAAAAAAATCTCAATGTCGAATTATAATAACAAATGTAATGTTCAATCGCAGGTAAAATGTTATTTCAATATACGCGCGTCATGTTTCAACAAAATAAACGGGAAATTGCGGGAGTGATGTAATATCGTCATCATAATTTCTTGATACGATGTTTACGAAGGCTTCTCTTTAGAGAGTACCGAAATTTCCTAGAAAATTTATAAGCGCAATCTCGGGAGAAATTTCTGAAAGACCTCAGGTAATTCTAAGGTCTAATATAAGTTTTACTCGTCCTCTTCTCTTCTCACAGCCTCATATATATGTACAAGCGGAAGACTTATTTAACGGTGGATGCTCTTACGAGAGTGCAAGTCGAGAATCAGGAAGGCCAAGACTGTCGTAAATGAATGTTGACGAGCTTTTGAGGAACAACGAAAGAAGGCTTCGAAAGGATAACGGTGTTTTTGCGCGACGATAAAATATTTGTGAAATATTTTCTATTATTATATTTGCGCACTAATATATGCACCATCCATCATAACATGATAATGATATTATCTTAATGATAAAAAAATTTCAAATTCTTTTTATAGATATAAACACAAAGTTTAAATTTCAGGATGTACTAAAAGCAATATAATTATTATAATATAGTTGCATATATATTTGTTCTCGCACCGTTCAATATTTATCATCATCTGATCTGAGCCTATTTTTGCGAGAGTTGATTTACTGCTGTCGATGCATTTATCCATCATTAGCGGAACATCTGTCCGTTCTCGAAAACACGTTTCGCACAGCGTACCTATACCTGTACGACGACTAAAAGCTTCGAGAAAGCCGCCTCGTCGCCGTCGAACACGGATGGACCGGCTCGCGCAGGGAGATTGATGCGTTCCGGGGCGGAAAAAACAACTTGCGTGGGATGCATTTGTTCGGGGGTTTTAGGTGAAGAAAAAAAAACTGCTCCCGCTAAAACGACCGGGAGAAAAGTTTCCGCGGGAGAGAGGTTGGAGAAAGGGAGCAAATGACGAAGGTCGCGAAAACGGGTATACTAACTTTCTTTGGGGGATACTGAGGGATGATGTGGCGAGTGGAAAAAAGTCTTTCAGAAAGGTTCTTTTCGACGGTCAAACATTGTGTTCTTTGTACGTTTCTCGCTCACGTGTCCTCCCTTACAATAACTATATACAACGTATAGGAATCTTTAAAGAAATCGATGCTTGCAAACACGAAATTTTTATGGAAATAACAATGCGAAGCTGAATCGTGAAATGAGAAAAGGAAAAATATTTAGCATACATGACTATTGAAGTTATAAACTTCTGTTAGAACAAACGTGTAGAATGCTACAGAAGTTTTATAATTAAACAATGTAACAGAGTTCTGAACAATCTTATAATTAGGTACGCGCTAAACATATATCCAATTAAAAAATGCATGTATAATATCATGTTTTTCTGTTTAATATTTTTAATATTATTATATTATATGCGCGGTAATTTTTCACGATACATTGGAAACAAAAATTGAACTTGGAAAACTATGACTAAAGTACTTTGTAAATAAAGCGAAAAATTAATCCTTTCTTTTCGCCGAAAAATCAATATTTAAGTACATAAACTACATTAATATAATGTTATGTGGTTTAGCGTAGTAGATTTTGATGCGGAAAAAAACATCGCTCGACGTGGCAAATTTTCTATTTTTTTTTCGCAATTTATTTTGCACGTTTCGCGTTGCCTATAAACCAATTCGCCAAAAATTCTGGAGGAATTCCAGAGGGTTCCAAACAATTTCGAAAAATGATCGGCCATTGTTCATCGCTCGGGTTACCAATTTCTCGCGCTTTTCCCTGTGGATTCATAAAGCATCCCTCTCTCTCTTTGCAATAATATCAAACATATTACCGACGTTCAGCATGCGATTTGTGCCAGCGGATGGCAAAATGATTGTTTTATGAGTAGTTCTATTGCCTCGTTCGTTGAATTTTCCTAAAATATGAGCAAAACATTACTCGTAATATCCAAAAGAGTCCATAATGCAAAACGATCCAAAAGACATTTACCAGCAAGTGCATAATGCAAATCCGTTTTTAATGATAAAAATTGTCATCGGTCTGATGTTGAGTCAATACAGAGATGCTCTGCTATTACATATTTTACATATATATGCGCTAACATTTGTATCTATGTAAACTGATCAAATATAATCGGGTAAAAAAATTATATATGGCAATACGAAGCAGATTGATTCTTAATATTTATTCTAAAATCGACCAATTTCTATAATTTTCATATAAATCAGAAACAAAGAGAGAAAGAGAAGGGAGGAATAATAGGAGAAAGAAATCACTTTTCTATTCTATATCATTTCCATATCTGATAAAAGAATATTTGTTCTTTTTTTTTCATCAATATGAATCTCGCAAATACTTGTAACCGATTTACCTTTGCAAATTAAAAAAAAAAATTTTTTTAATCCGTTTTTTAATCCGGAATTCGAAATCCGCTCTCGATTTCCTCGATGTACACAGTACTTTAATTTCTAAAATACAGTTAGGATTTAAACATTATAAAAGATAGATCAAATAATCGCTTAATACGTTATAAATCATACATACATCGTACATACAAGTCAATTTTTTCGTTATTATATTGAATCTGTCAAGGTGCAGTCTAATAGAAAAAAAATCACTGGAGCGCATCATTTGGTTTTGTAAAATGCGAATATTTGACAATTGCTTTATTGTGCACTGCATAAAACTGCCTCAAACCAGCGCTGGCTATTCGACAAGCTCTTTCTTTGAATATCATTCATTCCGCAAAGCGTGTATCGAGAATGAATTATGGTGAATAAACCGGGACAAGGACCGCCCAGTCGAGATCAGCCGCACATATTTACGAGAATATATGTACGTATATACGTACATATATCTACTTCGGATAGGCGTCAAATGCAAGGGAGTCCAATGACTATGGAAGCAAGAAGATTCAATCTGTTTTCTGGCGTCGCTTTATTAAATGATTTAATACAGGCGCGAATTGCACAAGTAAATATTTTAAAGCAACAAATATATAAATTAAAACTGGATACACTTCGTTCTGTAAAACAAAATATTATTACAGTTTCTTGTAATCTTGGCGTAGAGTGCACAAAAATATCATATGTGATAAACAGAAAAAATTGAACAATATTTCTTGTCTCTTATTAAAATATTCCTCAATAAATACTATATATAGCGAGTAATACTTTTTTCTTTCAATCTTAATAAATTGTTTCTTAATAAGTTCTCTGCGTAAATTTAGCAAAGAATTGGTATATTAATAAAAATATCAAGATACACACATTACTCAATTTTTTACATATTTATCGCAAACTTTTTCTTTAATTTCTTTGATTTTTTTCTATGATTTGCGTTATAAAATTGTAATATTACGTTTTATGAAAATAAAAAGAAACTATAATTTTAATGCAATTTATATATTTGTTGACACATTTTCTCTCGTGCTATTTCGTGCTATATTACGTTAGTTAATAAAGTGGAAATAAAAAGATTTGCATAAAAACAATTAAAACATTTGAACAAAATACATATTTTTTTTAAAACCACAAGTAAATTATATTGTACTCATTCTGTTTTATAAAATTTTTTATTTAAGAGCGAATTTTGCAAAAAGATATATCGATCCTGCCAGGATTCGAACCTGGAATCTTCTGATCCGTAGTCAGACGCGTTATCCGTTGCGCCACAGGACCATCGAACACCGATGGTCCACACCTTCTATACACTGTATAATTTTTTTCTCTCTAAATATTATTTTAATAAATATATCAAATAATAGAAACATTTCTCCTCTTAAATAAGATATACACTACACTTTTTCTTACACACGGAATAGCTTTTTTAAATATATTCTGCTAATATTTAATACACCTAGGAATTAATACTGTTTTGGCAATGTAAAATAATGATCTGTCATTTTAACATAATATTATAAATTATATGTCAAAGTAAATTTAATTGTCAATTCAAGTATTATTTGCAGTAATATAAGATTCTAGAACCGGCTTGTAAGATAGTCTTACAAGAATCCGGTATGGTCTAGTGGCTAGGATACCTGGCTTTCACCCAGGAGGCTCGGGTTCGATTCCCGGTACCGGAATTATTTTTTTACAAATTTTATAAAACAAAATTTTTAAAAGAATATGAATAAATTTCATATAAATTTGTGTATTTTCTAAATCTTTTTTTTACCTTCAATATTTTATTCAGCACATGTGTGTAAGTAAAAGACTGCGATCAATAAGTACGATCACGCTCGCGAAAGAAACGAAAAACTTCACGGAGTAAATAAGGCATGGCTATTGCTTTTCTCGATGAAAAAACTTTTTCCTATTCCGGAAACCACGTCTACTATTCTCCAACACTGTCCCAAAACGGCCTCATTAACGCCTCGACACAAACAAGCCGCGTTGAAAAAAGTTACTCAATTAGAGCTTTAGGTCGTTCCAAAACTTGCTTCGTACTCAGCCAAAACTCAAATTCTTTCTTCTCTTCTTTCGCTCTATCGAACTCGAGCATTTTGGGTGAAAGCCAGGTATCTTACTTAGCCACTAGATTATACTGGATTATTGTAAGACTGTTTTGTACAACCGGATCTACAATTTTATATTACTGCAAATAGTTTATACTTTTATATATACTGCTTCTTTCGCAATCATAGTATGTATTTCTTTCAAAGTTCAGAACATCATGATTATGTTCGTCAAACTTGTTGATGTGATCAGTCGCACAGATAACTATGGAACAATAAAAGAAAAAAAGATACAAAAAGAAAAAAGAACACTTGCATTTTTTTAAATCAATGGCCAAATTTTAATTAGCATATTAGCTAGGAAATTCGAAAAGCTTTTAAATATATTTTTAATTTTTACATATTAAAATAAAAGTATAATTAAAAAATATACTTATTACTTAAAAATATTATAATTTATGCAAAAAAACATGGCCCATGAGGGGATCGAACCCGCGACCTTCGCGTTATTAGCACGACGCTCTAACCAACTGAGCTAATGGGCCAACTTATCCCAGACTTGTTTGTATAAGTTCTTAAAGAATTTATATTTATTACTTATAATTAATATGCAAAAAATTTTGGCCCATGAGGGGATCGAACCCGCGACCTTCGCGTTATTAGCACGACGCTCTAACCAACTGAGCTAATGGGCCAACTTATCCCACACTTGTCCCCTTTCTAAAAAAGGCATGTTATTGACATTGTTGTCCCTTTTCCGCGATGCTGATTGGCTCTCTGTCGATACGCGTTGTGTTATATTCGTAGCATCGAAAGGCTGTCATCACGAGGGTTAGCAGTTAGCAGTTTGACAGTTAGTCCAAAATAAAATAAAATAAAATAATAATATGTTTTAAATAATATGTTATAATACTTTAAACTTGATTATTATTTTTGACATTCGCCTTATGTGTTATATTTGTAGCATGGAGAGGCTGTCATCGTGAGGGTTAGCAGTTAGCAGTTTGACAGTTAGTCCAAAATAAAATTAAATAAAATAATGACATGTTTTAAATATGTTATAATACTTTAAATTTTGATTAATATTTTTGCGGAAAAGAGGCAACAATACTTGCGAGAATCGATTTAATATGTCTTTTTTAGAAAAAGACTAGAATAACACAAGCGCGCGTTATGCCATTTCTCGATTTTATTAAAAAAAGTATGATGTATTTATATAAAGTTTGTTTAAACTTCATTAATATTTTTTTACAGAAATCAGATGATTAAAGCATTACATTGCCAATTAAATTTTGAATAAAAATATGTTATAAAAATTAAAATGATATATAATTCCTTAAATTCGATTAATATTTTTTGACAGATATCAGCTGATAGCTGTTATAAATATTAATCGAGTTTAAGGAATTATATATTACATTATTTAAAACATATTATTTTAAATGTTATAACATATTCTTATTTTAAAAATTAATTAGCAAATTAACGTTTTAATCAGCTGATTTCTGTAACAAAAATATTAATCGAGGATAAGATATTACAACATATTATTTACAATATATTGCTATTTTAATTTTTATAACATATTACTATTTTAAAATTTAATTACCTTACTATATTAATATTTTCTAATATATTTATTTAATTAAGAAGTAGTATATTTATTAAGTAAAGAATAGAAGTGAGACATGAATACAAATTTACAATTAAGGTTTCGTAGATATAATTATTAAAACAAAAATTATTTTCTTAATTAGAGTCACAAATATATATCGTCCGACACTTTTCGATAATCTTGATATAATTCGAATTCCGAATGCGCAGTAGAAATGAGTTTCGACATATATTACCGCGATATATGCATGCAGTCACGCATAACTCGTGATAATGTGCAGACAATGTACTGTTAAAATGTATATAAGATTAATTTTTTGCACGTATTGAAATATCGAAAATTAAAATTTTTAAGCCGCAAATCCCATACGGCGCAGATTTATATAACGCATATTGGACCAAAAAGATAGTACGCTGGTATGCTTATGGTACAAAGATAATCTGCAAACAATACACTATTGAAATATATATACGATGAATTTTTGGCTCGCCTTAAAATATTAGAAATCGATACTTTTTTACAGTTGACCCTATGCGACGCAATCTTATTTTATGTATATCATATTAAAAAATTTGTACGCTGGTGACTGTTTGGTACCAAATGATTCTGTAATCAATGTACTATTAAAATGTATAATCGATGAATTTTTGGCTCGTCTTAAAATATTAGAAATTGATACATTTATGCCGCTGACCCTATGCGACGCATCCTTAATTTATGTATAGCAAATGAAAAAGTTTGTACGCTGTTGTCTGCTTGGTACCAAATGATTCTGTAATCAATGTACTATTAAAATGTATAATCGATGAATTTTTGGCTCGTCTTAAAATATTGGAAATCGATACTTTTTACCGCTGACCCTGTGCGATGCGTACTTATTTTATGTTTATCGTATTAAAAAATTTGTACGCTGGTGTCTGCATGGTACCAAAACATTCTGTAATCAATGTACTATTCAAATGTATACTCGATGAATTTTTGGCTCGTCTTAAAATATTAGAAATCGATACTTTTTTGACGCGGACCCTGTGCGACGCATACTTATTTTGTTTATCGTATTAAAAAATTTGTACGCTGGTGTCTGTTTGGTACCAAATGATTCTGTAATCAATGTACTATTAAAATGTATAATCGATGATTTTTGGCTCGTCTTAACATATTAGAAATCGATACTTTTTTACCGCTGACCCTATGCGACGCAACATTATTTTATGTGTATCAAGTTAAAAAATTTGTACGCTGGTGTCTGTTTGGTACCAAATGATTCTGTAATAAATATACTATTAAAATGTATAATCGATAAATTTTTGGCTCGTCTTAAAATATTAGAAATCGATACTTTTTTACCGCTGACCCTATGCGACGCAACATTATTTTATGTGTATCAAGTTAAAAAATTTGTACGCTGGTGTCTGTTTGGTACCAAATGATTCTGTAATAAATATACTATTAAAATGTATAATCGATAAATTTTTGGCTCGTCTTAATATATTAGATATCGATACTTTTTTACCGCTGACCCTATGCGACGCAACATTATTTTATGTGTATCAAGTTAAAAAATTTGTACGCTGGTGTCTGTTTGGTACCAAATGATTCTGTAATCAATGTACTATTAAAATGTATAATCGATGAATTTTTGGCTCGTCTCAAAATATTAGAAATCGATACTTTTTTGACGCGGACCCTATGCGACGCATACTTATTTTATGTTTATCGTATTAAAAAATTTGTATGCTGTTGTCTGCTTGGTACCAAAAGATTCTGTTATCAATGTACTATTAAAATGTATAATCGATGAATTTTTGGCTCGTCTTAAAATATTAGAAATCGATACTTTTTTACCGCTGACCCTGTGCGACGCAACATTATTTTATGTGTATCAAGTTAAAAAATTTGTACGCTGGTGTCTGTTTGGTACCAAATGATTCTGTAATAAATATACTATTAAAATGTATAATCGATAAATTTTTGGCTCGTCTTAAAATATTAGAAATCGATACTTTTTTACCGCTGAGCCTATGCGACGCAACATTATTTTATGTGTATCAAGTTAAAAAATTTGTACGCTGGTGTCTGTTTGGTACCAAATGATTCTGTAATAAATATACTATTAAAATGTATAATCGATAAATTTTTGGCTCGTCTTAATATATTAGATATCGATACTTTTTTACCGCTGACCCTATGCGACGCAACATTATTTTATGTGTATCAAGTTAAAAAATTTGTACGCTGGTGTCTGTTTGGTACCAAATGATTCTGTAATCAATGTATTATTAAAATGTATAATCGATGAATTTTTGGCTCGTCTCAAAATATTAGAAATCGATACTTTTTTGACGCGGACCCTGTGCGACGCATCCTTAATTTATGTTTATCGTATTAAAAAATTTGTACGCTGTTGTCTGCTTGGTACCAAAAGATTCTGTTATCAATGTACTATTAAAATGTATAATCGATGAATTTTTGGCTCGTCTTAAAATATTGGAAATCGATACTTTTTACCGCTGACCCTGTGCGACGCGTACTTATTTTATGTTTATCGTATTAAAAAATTTGTACGCTGGTGTCTGCATGGTACCAAAAGATTCTGTAATTAATGTACTATTAAAATGTATACTCGATGAATTTTTGGCTCGTCTTAAAATATTAGAAATCGATACTTTTTTGACGCGGACCCTGTGCAACGCGTACTTATTTTATGTTTATCGTATTAAAAAATTTGTACGCTGGTGTCTGCATGGTACCAAAAGATTCTGTAATCAATGTACTATTAATATGTATACTAAATGAATTTTTGGCTCGTCTTAAAATATTAGAAATCGATACTTTTTTGACGCGGACCCTGTGCGACGCGTACTTATTTTATGTTTATCGTATTAAAAAATTTGTACGCTGGTGTCTGCATGGTACCAAAAGATTCTGTAATCAATGTACTATTAAAATGTATACTCGATGAATTTTTGGCTCGTCTTAAAATAATAGAAATCGATACTTTTTTGACGCGGACCCTGTGCGACGCATCCTTATTTTATGTTTATCGTATTAAAAAATTTGTACGCTGTTGTCTGCTTTGTACCAAAAGATTCTGTAATCAATGTACTATTGAAATGTATAATCGATGAATTTTTGGCTCGTCTTAAAATATTGGAAATCGATACTTTTTACCGCTGACCCTGTGCGACGCGTACTTATTTTATGTTTATCAAGTTAAAAAATTTGTACGCTGGTGTCTGTTTGGTACCAAATGATTCTGTAATAAATATACTATTAAAATGTATAATCGATAAATTTTTGGCTCGTCTTAAAATATTGGAAATCGATACTTTTTACCGCTGACCCTGTGCGATGCGTACTTATTTTATGTTTATCGTATTAAAAAATTTGTACGCTGGTGTCTGCATGGTACCAAAACATTCTGTAATCAATGTACTATTCAAATGTATACTCGATGAATTTTTGGCTCGTCTTAAAATATTAGAAATCGATACTTTTTTGACGCGGACCCTGTGCGACGCATACTTATTTTGTTTATCGTATTAAAAAATTTGTACGCTGGTGTCTGTTTGGTACCAAATGATTCTGTAATCAATGTACTATTAAAATGTATAATCGATGATTTTTGGCTCGTCTTAACATATTAGAAATCGATACTTTTTTACCGCTGACCCTATGCGACGCAACATTATTTTATGTGTATCAAGTTAAAAAATTTGTACGCTGGTGTCTGTTTGGTACCAAATGATTCTGTAATAAATATACTATTAAAATGTATAATCGATAAATTTTTGGCTCGTCTTAAAATATTAGAAATCGATACTTTTTTACCGCTGACCCTATGCGACGCAACATTATTTTATGTGTATCAAGTTAAAAAATTTGTACGCTGGTGTCTGTTTGGTACCAAATGATTCTGTAATAAATATACTATTAAAATGTATAATCGATAAATTTTTGGCTCGTCTTAATATATTAGATATCGATACTTTTTTACCGCTGACCCTATGCGACGCAACATTATTTTATGTGTATCAAGTTAAAAAATTTGTACGCTGGTGTCTGTTTGGTACCAAATGATTCTGTAATCAATGTACTATTAAAATGTATAATCGATGAATTTTTGGCTCGTCTCAAAATATTAGAAATCGATACTTTTTTGACGCGGACCCTATGCGACGCATCCTTATTTTATGTTTATCGTATTAAAAAATTTGTATGCTGTTGTCTGCTTGGTACCAAAAGATTCTGTTATCAATGTACTATTAAAATGTATAATCGATGAATTTTTGGCTCGTCTTAAAATATTAGAAATCGATACTTTTTTACCGCTGACCCTGTGCGACGCAACATTATTTTATGTGTATCAAGTTAAAAAATTTGTACGCTGGTGTCTGTTTGGTACCAAATGATTCTGTAATAAATATACTATTAAAATGTATAATCGATAAATTTTTGGCTCGTCTTAAAATATTAGAAATCGATACTTTTTTACCGCTGAGCCTATGCGACGCAACATTATTTTATGTGTATCAAGTTAAAAAATTTGTACGCTGGTGTCTGTTTGGTACCAAATGATTCTGTAATAAATATACTATTAAAATGTATAATCGATAAATTTTTGGCTCGTCTTAATATATTAGATATCGATACTTTTTTACCGCTGACCCTATGCGACGCAACATTATTTTATGTGTATCAAGTTAAAAAATTTGTACGCTGGTGTCTGTTTGGTACCAAATGATTCTGTAATCAATGTATTATTAAAATGTATAATCGATGAATTTTTGGCTCGTCTCAAAATATTAGAAATCGATACTTTTTTGACGCGGACCCTGTGCGACGCATCCTTAATTTATGTTTATCGTATTAAAAAATTTGTACGCTGTTGTCTGCTTGGTACCAAAAGATTCTGTTATCAATGTACTATTAAAATGTATAATCGATGAATTTTTGGCTCGTCTTAAAATATTGGAAATCGATACTTTTTACCGCTGACCCTGTGCGACGCGTACTTATTTTATGTTTATCGTATTAAAAAATTTGTACGCTGGTGTCTGCATGGTACCAAAAGATTCTGTAATTAATGTACTATTAAAATGTATACTCGATGAATTTTTGGCTCGTCTTAAAATATTAGAAATCGATACTTTTTTGACGCGGACCCTGTGCAACGCGTACTTATTTTATGTTTATCGTATTAAAAAATTTGTACGCTGGTGTCTGCATGGTACCAAAAGATTCTGTAATCAATGTACTATTAATATGTATACTAAATGAATTTTTGGCTCGTCTTAAAATATTAGAAATCGATACTTTTTTGACGCGGACCCTGTGCGACGCGTACTTATTTTATGTTTATCGTATTAAAAAATTTGTACGCTGGTGTCTGCATGGTACCAAAAGATTCTGTAATCAATGTACTATTAAAATGTATACTCGATGAATTTTTGGCTCGTCTTAAAATAATAGAAATCGATACTTTTTTGACGCGGACCCTGTGCGACGCATCCTTATTTTATGTTTATCGTATTAAAAAATTTGTACGCTGTTGTCTGCTTTGTACCAAAAGATTCTGTAATCAATGTACTATTGAAATGTATAATCGATGAATTTTTGGCTCGTCTTAAAATATTGGAAATCGATACTTTTTACCGCTGACCCTGTGCGACGCGTACTTATTTTATGTTTATCAAGTTAAAAAATTTGTACGCTGGTGTCTGTTTGGTACCAAATGATTCTGTAATAAATATACTATTAAAATGTATAATCGATAAATTTTTGGCTCGTCTTAAAATATTAGAAATCGATACTTATTTACCGCTGACCCTATGCGACGCAACATTATTTTATGTGTATCAAGTTAAAAAATTTGTACGCTGGTGTCTGTTTGGTACCAAATGATTCTGTAATCAATGTACTATTAAAATGTATAATCGATAAATTTTTGGCTCGTCTTAAAATATTAGAAATTGATACTTTTTTACCGCTGACCCTATGCGACGCAACATTATTTTATGTGTATCAAGTTAAAAAATTTGTACGCTGGTGTCTGTTTGGTACCAAATGATTCTGTAATCAATGTACTATTAAAATGTATAATCGATGAATTTTTGGCTCGTCTTAAAATATTAGAAATCGATACTTTTTTGACGCGGACCCTGTGCGACGCATACTTATTTTATGTTTATCGTATTAAAAAATTT
The DNA here is from genome assembly GCF_030444845.1 of Prenolepis imparis. Taxonomy (NCBI): domain Eukaryota; kingdom Metazoa; phylum Arthropoda; class Insecta; order Hymenoptera; family Formicidae; genus Prenolepis; species Prenolepis imparis. The sequence continues at coordinate 12,778,082 of NW_028141163.1, forward strand.
GTACGCTGGTGTCTGTTTGGTACCAAATGATTCTGTAATCAATGTACTATTAAAATGTATAATCGATGAATTTTTGGCTCGTCTTAAAATATTGGAAATCGATACTTTTTACCGCTGACCCTGTGCGACGCGTACTTATTTTATGTTTATCGTATTAAAAAATTTGTACGCTGGTGTCTGCATGGTACCAAAAGATTCTGTAATTAATGTACTATTAAAATGTATACTCGATGAATTTTTGCCTCGTCTTAAAATATTAGAAATCGATACTTTTTAGACGCGGACCCTGTGCGACGCATACTTATTTTATGTTTATCGTATTAAAAAATTTGTACGCTGTTGTCTGCTTGGTACCAAAAGATTCTGTTATCAATGTACTATTAAAAAGTATAATCGAGGAATTTTTGGCTCGTCTTAAAATATTAGAAATCGATACTTTTTTACCGCTGACCCTATGCGACGCAACATTATTATATGTGTATCAAGTTAAAAAATTTGTACGCTGGTGTCTGTTTGGTACCAAATGATTCTGTAATCAATGTATTATTAAAATATATAATCGATGAATTTTTGGCTCGTCTCAAAATATTAGAAATCGATACTTTTTTGACGCGGACCCTGTGCGACGCATCCTTATTTTATGTTTATCGTATTAAAAAATTTGTACGCTGTTGTCTGCTTGGTACCAAAAGATTCTGTTAGCAATGTACTATTAAAATGTATAATCGATGAATTTTTGGCTCGTCTTAAAATATTGGAAATCGATACTTTTTACCGCTGACCCTGTGCGACGCGTACTTATTTTATGTTTATCGTATTAAAAAATTTGTACGCTGGTGTCTGCATGGTACCAAAAGATTCTGTAATTAATGTACTATTAAAATGTATACTCGATGAATTTTTGGCTCGTCTTAAAATATTAGAAATCGATACTTTTTTGACGCGGACCCTGTGCGACGCATCCTTATTTTATGTTTATCGTATTAAAAAATTTGTACGCTGTTGTCTGCTTGGTACCAAAAGATTCTGTTATCAATGTACTATTAAAATGTATAATCGATGAATTTTTGGCTCGTCTTAAAATATTAGAAATCGATACTTTTTTGACGCGGACCCTGTGCGACGCATACATATTTTATGTTTATCGTATTAAAAAATTTGTACGCTGTTGTCTGTTTGGTACCAAATGATTCTGTAATCAATGTACTATTAAAATGTATAATCGATGAATTTTTGGCTCGTCTTAAAATATTAGAAATCGATACTTTTTTGACGCGGACCCTGTGCGACGCATCCTTATTTTATGTTTATCGTATTAAAAAATTTGTACGCTGTTGTCTGCTTGGTACCAAAAGATTCTGTTATCAATGTACTATTAAAATGTATAATCGATGAATTTTTGGCTCGTCTTAAAATATTAGAAATCGATACTTTTTTACCGCTGACCCTATGCGACGCAACATTATTTTATGTGTATCAAGTTAAAAAATTTGTACGCTGGTGTCTGTTTGGTACCAAATGATTCTGTAATAAATATACTATTAAAATGTATAATCGATAAAATTTTGGCTCGTCTTAAAATATTGGAAATCGATACTTTTTTACCGCTGACCCTATGCGACGCAACATTATTTTATGTGTATCAAGTTAAAAAATTTGTACGCTGGTGTCTGTTTGGTACCAAATGATTCTGTAATAAATATACTATTAAAATGTATAATCGATAAATTTTTGGCTCGTCTTAATATATTAGATATCGATACTTTTTTACCGCTAACCCTATGCGACGCAACATTATTTTATGTGTATCAAGTTAAAAAATTTGTACGCTGGTGTCTGTTTGGTACCAAATGATTCTGTAATCAATGTATTATTAAAATATATAATCGATGGATTTTTGGCTCGTCTCAAAATATTAGAAATCGATACTTTTTTGACGCGGACCCTGTGCGACGCATCCTTATTTTATGTTTATCGTATTAAAAAATTTGTACGCTGTTGTCTGCTTGGTACCAAAAGATTCTGTTATCAATGTACTATTAAAATGTATAATCGATGAATTTTTGGCTCGTCTTAAAATATTAGAAATCGATACTTTTTTACCGCTGACCCTATGCGACGCAACATTATTTTATGTGTATCAAGTTAAAAAATTTGTACGCTGGTGTCTGTTTGGTACCAAATGATTCTGTAATAAATATACTATTAAAATGTATAATCGATAAATTTTTGGCTCGTCTTAAAATATTGGAAATCGATACTTTTTTACCGCTGACCCTATGCGACGCAACATTATTTTATGTGTATCAAGTTAAAAAATTTGTACGCTGGTGTCTGTTTGGTACCAAATGATTCTGTAATAAATATACTATTAAAATGTATAATCGATAAATTTTTGGCTCGTCTTAATATATTAGATATCGATACTTTTTTACCGCTAACCCTATGCGACGCAACATTATTTTATGTGTATCAAGTTAAAAAATTTGTACGCTGGTGTCTGTTTGGTACCAAATGATTCTGTAATCAATGTATTATTAAAATATATAATCGATGGATTTTTGGCTCGTCTCAAAATATTAGAAATCGATACTTTTTTGACGCGGACCCTGTGCGACGCATCCTTATTTTATGTTTATCGTATTAAAAAATTTGTACGCTGTTGTCTGCTTGGTACCAAAAGATTCTGTTATCAATGTACTATTAAAATGTATAATCGATGAATTTTTGGCTCGTCTTAAAATATTAGAAATCGATACTTTTTTGACGCGGACCCTGTGCGACGCATACATATTTTATGTTTATCGTATTAAAAAATTTGTACGCTGGTGTCTGTTTGGTACCAAATGATTCTGTAATCAATGTACTATTAAAATGTATAATCGATAAATTTTTGGCTCGTCTTAATATATTAGATATCGATACTTTTTTACCGCTGACCCTATGCGACGCAACATTATTTTATGTGTATCAAGTTAAAAAATTTGTACGCTGGTGTCTGTTTGGTACCAAATGATTCTGTAATCAATGTATTATTAAAATGTATAATCGATGAATTTTTGGCTCGTCTCAAAATATTAGAAATCGATACTTTTTTGACGCGGACCCTGTGCGACGCATCCTTAATTTATGTTTATCGTATTAAAAAATTTGTACGCTGTTGTCTGCTTGGTACCAAAAGATTCTGTTATCAATGTACTATTAAAATGTATAATCGATGAATTTTTGGCTCGTCTTAAAATATTGGAAATCGATACTTTTTACCGCTGACCCTGTGCGACGCGTACTTATTTTATGTTTATCGTATTAAAAAATTTGTACGCTGGTGTCTGCATGGTACCAAAAGATTCTGTAATTAATGTACTATTAAAATGTATACTCGATGAATTTTTGGCTCGTCTTAAAATATTAGAAATCGATACTTTTTTGACGCGGACCCTGTGCAACGCGTACTTATTTTATGTTTATCGTATTAAAAAATTTGTACGCTGGTGTCTGCATGGTACCAAAAGATTCTGTAATCAATGTACTATTAATATGTATACTAAATGAATTTTTGGCTCGTCTTAAAATATTAGAAATCGATACTTTTTTGACGCGGACCCTGTGCGACGCGTACTTATTTTATGTTTATCGTATTAAAAAATTTGTACGCTGGTGTCTGCATGGTACCAAAAGATTCTGTAATCAATGTACTATTAAAATGTATACTCGATGAATTTTTGGCTCGTCTTAAAATAATAGAAATCGATACTTTTTTGACGCGGACCCTGTGCGACGCATCCTTATTTTATGTTTATCGTATTAAAAAATTTGTACGCTGTTGTCTGCTTTGTACCAAAAGATTCTGTAATCAATGTACTATTGAAATGTATAATCGATGAATTTTTGGCTCGTCTTAAAATATTGGAAATCGATACTTTTTACCGCTGACCCTGTGCGACGCGTACTTATTTTATGTTTATCAAGTTAAAAAATTTGTACGCTGGTGTCTGTTTGGTACCAAATGATTCTGTAATAAATATACTATTAAAATGTATAATCGATAAATTTTTGGCTCGTCTTAAAATATTAGAAATCGATACTTATTTACCGCTGACCCTATGCGACGCAACATTATTTTATGTGTATCAAGTTAAAAAATTTGTACGCTGGTGTCTGTTTGGTACTAAATGATTCTGTAATCAATGTACTATTAAAATGTATAATCGATAAATTTTTGGCTCGTCTTAAAATATTAGAAATCGATACTTTTTTACCGCTGACCCTATGCGACGCAACATTATTTTATGTGTATCAAGTTAAAAAATTTGTACGCTGGTGTCTGTTTGGTACCAAATGATTCTGTAATCAATGTACTATTAAAATGTATAATCGATGAATTTTTGGCTCGTCTTAAAATATTAGAAATCGATACTTTTTTGACGCGGACCCTGTGCGACGCATACTTATTTTATGTTTATCGTATTAAAAAATTTGTACTCTGGTGTCTGTTTGGTACCAAATGATTCTGTAATCAATGTACTATTAAAATGTATAATCGATGAATTTTTGGCTCGTCTTAAAATATTGGAAATCGATACTTTTTACCGCTGACCCTGTGCGACGCGTACTTATTTTATGTTTATCGTATTAAAAAATTTGTACGCTGGTGTCTGCATGGTACCAAAAGATTCTGTAATTAATGTACTATTAAAATGTATACTCGATGAATTTTTGCCTCGTCTTAAAATATTAGAAATCGATACTTTTTAGACGCGGACCCTGTGCGACGCATACTTATTTTATGTTTATCGTATTAAAAAATTTGTACGCTGTTGTCTGCTTGGTACCAAAAGATTCTGTTATCAATGTACTATTAAAATGTATAATCGATGAATTTTTGGCTCGTCTTAAAATATTAGAAATCGATACTTTATTACCGCTGACCCTATGCGACGCAACATTATTATATGTGTATCAAGTTAAAAAATTTGTACGCTGGTGTCTGTTTGGTACCAAATGATTCTGTAATCAATGTATTATTAAAATATATAATCGATGAATTTTTGGCTCGTCTCAAAATATTAGAAATCGATACTTTTTTGACGCGGACCCTGTGCGACGCATCCTTATTTTATGTTTATCGTATTAAAAAATTTGTACGCTGTTGTCTGCTTGGTACCAAAAGATTCTGTTAGCAATGTACTATTAAAATGTATAATCGATGAATTTTTGGCTCGTCTTAAAATATTGGAAATCGATACTTTTTACCGCTGACCCTGTGCGACGCGTACTTATTTTATGTTTATCGTATTAAAAAATTTGTACGCTGGTGTCTGCATGGTACCAAAAGATTCTGTAATTAATGTACTATTAAAATGTATACTCGATGAATTTTTGCCTCGTCTTAAAATATTAGAAATCGATACTTTTTAGACGCGGACCCTGTGCGACGCATCCTTAATTTATGTTTATCGTATTAAAAAATTTGTACGCTGTTGTCTGCTTGGTACCAAAAGATTCTGTTATCAATGTACTATTAAAATGTATAATCGATGAATTTTTGGCTCGTCTTAAAATATTGGAAATCGATACTTTTTACCGCTGACCCTGTGCGACGCGTACTTATTTTATGTTTATCGTATTAAAAAATTTGTACGCTGGTGTCTGCATGGTACCAAAAGATTCTGTAATTAATGTACTATTAAAATGTATACTCGATGAATTTTTGGCTCGTCTTAAAATATTAGAAATCGATACTTTTTTGACGCGGACCCTGTGCAACGCGTACTTATTTTATGTTTATCGTATTAAAAAATTTGTACGCTGGTGTCTGCATGGTACCAAAAGATTCTGTAATCAATGTACTATTAATATGTATACTAAATGAATTTTTGGCTCGTCTTAAAATATTAGAAATCGATACTTTTTTGACGCGGACCCTGTGCGACGCGTACTTATTTTATGTTTATCGTATTAAAAAATTTGTACGCTGGTGTCTGCATGGTACCAAAAGATTCTGTAATCAATGTACTATTAAAATGTATACTCGATGAATTTTTGGCTCGTCTTAAAATAATAGAAATCGATACTTTTTTGACGCGGACCCTGTGCGACGCATCCTTATTTTATGTTTATCGTATTAAAAAATTTGTACGCTGTTGTCTGCTTTGTACCAAAAGATTCTGTAATCAATGTACTATTGAAATGTATAATCGATGAATTTTTGGCTCGTCTTAAAATATTGGAAATCGATACTTTTTACCGCTGACCCTGTGCGACGCGTACTTATTTTATGTTTATCAAGTTAAAAAATTTGTACGCTGGTGTCTGTTTGGTACCAAATGATTCTGTAATAAATATACTATTAAAATGTATAATCGATAAATTTTTGGCTCGTCTTAAAATATTAGAAATCGATACTTATTTACCGCTGACCCTATGCGACGCAACATTATTTTATGTGTATCAAGTTAAAAAATTTGTACGCTGGTGTCTGTTTGGTACTAAATGATTCTGTAATCAATGTACTATTAAAATGTATAATCGATAAATTTTTGGCTCGTCTTAAAATATTAGAAATCGATACTTTTTTACCGCTGACCCTATGCGACGCAACATTATTTTATGTGTATCAAGTTAAAAAATTTGTACGCTGGTGTCTGTTTGGTACCAAATGATTCTGTAATCAATGTACTATTAAAATGTATAATCGATGAATTTTTGGCTCGTCTTAAAATATTAGAAATCGATACTTTTTTGACGCGGACCCTGTGCGACGCATACTTATTTTATGTTTATCGTATTAAAAAATTTGTACGCTGGTGTCTGTTTGGTACCAAATGATTCTGTAATCAATGTACTATTAAAATGTATAATCGATGAATTTTTGGCTCGTCTTAAAATATTGGAAATCGATACTTTTTACCGCTGACCCTGTGCGACGCGTACTTATTTTATGTTTATCGTATTAAAAAATTTGTACGCTGGTGTCTGCATGGTACCAAAAGATTCTGTAATTAATGTACTATTAAAATGTATACTCGATGAATTTTTGCCTCGTCTTAAAATATTAGAAATCGATACTTTTTAGACGCGGACCCTGTGCGACGCATACTTATTTTATGTTTATCGTATTAAAAAATTTGTACGCTGTTGTCTGCTTGGTACCAAAAGATTCTGTTATCAATGTACTATTAAAATGTATAATCGATGAATTTTTGGCTCGTCTTAAAATATTAGAAATCGATACTTTATTACCGCTGACCCTATGCGACGCAACATTATTATATGTGTATCAAGTTAAAAAATTTGTACGCTGGTGTCTGTTTGGTACCAAATGATTCTGTAATCAATGTATTATTAAAATATATAATCGATGAATTTTTGGCTCGTCTCAAAATATTAGAAATCGATACTTTTTTGACGCGGACCCTGTGCGACGCATCCTTATTTTATGTTTATCGTATTAAAAAATTTGTACGCTGTTGTCTGCTTGGTACCAAAAGATTCTGTTAGCAATGTACTATTAAAATGTATAATCGATGAATTTTTGGCTCGTCTTAAAATATTGGAAATCGATACTTTTTACCGCTGACCCTGTGCGACGCGTACTTATTTTATGTTTATCGTATTAAAAAATTTGTACGCTGGTGTCTGCATGGTACCAAAAGATTCTGAAATTAATGTACTATTAAAATGTATACTCGATGAATTTTTGCCTCGTCTTAAAATATTAGAAATCGATACTTTTTAGACGCGGACCCTGTGCGACGCATACTTATTTTATGTTTATCGTATTAAAAAATTTGTACGCTGTTGTCTGCTTGGTACCAAAAGATTCTGTTATCAATGTACTATTAAAATGTATAATCGATGAATTTTTGGCTCGTCTTAAAATATTAGAAATCGATACTTTTTTACCGCTGACCCTATGCGACGCAACATTATTATATGTGTATCAAGTTAAAAAATTTGTACGCTGGTGTCTGTTTGGTACCAAATGATTCTGTAATCAATGTACTATTAAAATGTATAATCGATGAATTTTTGGCTCGTCTCAAAATATTAGAAATCGATACTTTTTTGACGCGGACCCTGTGCGACGCGTACTTATTTTATGTTTATCGTATTAAAAAATTTGTACGCTGGTGTCTGCATGGTACCAAAAGATTCTGTAATTAATGTACTATTAAAATGTATACTCGATGAATTTTTGGCTCGTCTTAAAATATTAGAAATCGATACTTTTTAGACGCGGACCCTGTGCGACGCATACTTATTTTATGTTTATCGTATTAAAAAATTTGTACGCTGGTGTCTGTTTGGTACCAAATGATTCTGTAATCAATATACTATTAAAATGTATAATCGATGAATTTTTGGCTCGGCTTTAAATATTAGAAATCGATACTTTTTTACCGCTGACCCTATGCGACGCATCCTTAATTTATGTATAGCAAATGAAAAAGTTTGTACGCTGTTGTCTGCTTGGTACCAAAAGATTCTGTAATCAATGTACTATTAAAATGTATAATCGATGAATTTTTGGCTCGTCTTTAAATATTAGAAATCGATACTTTTTTACCGCTGACCCTATGCGACGCAACATTATTTTATGTGTATCAAGTTAAAAAATTTGTACGCTGGTGTCTGTTTGGTACCAAATGATTCTGTAATCAATGTATTATTAAAATGTATAATCGATGAATTTTTGGCTCGTCTTAAAATATTGGAAATCGATACTTTTTACCGCTGACCCTGTGCGACGCGTACTTATTTTATGTTTATCGTATTAAAAAATTTGTACGCTGGTGTCTGCATGGTACCAAAAGATTCTGTAATTAATGTACTATTAAAATGTATACTCGATGAATTTTTGGCTCGTCTTAAAATATTAGAAATCGATACTTTTTTGACGCGGACCCAGTGCGACGCATCCTTATTTTATGTTTATCGTATTAAAAAATTTGTACGCTGTTGTCTGCTTGGTACCAAAAGATTCTGTTATCAATGTACTATTAAAATGTATAATCGATGAATTTTTGGCTCGTCTTAAAATATTAGAAATCGATACTTTTTTACCGCTGACCCTATGCGACGCAACATTATTATATGTGTATCAAGTTAAAAAATTTGTACGCTGGTGTCTGTTTGGTACCAAATGATTCTGTAATCAATGTACTATTAAAATGTATAATCGATGAATTTTTGGCTCGTCTTAAAATATTAGAAATCGATACTTTTTTGACGCGGACCCTGTGCGACGCATCCTTATTTTATGTTTATCGTATTAAAAAATTTGTACGCTGTTGTCTGCTTGGTACCAAAAGATTCTGTTATCAATAAACTATTAAAATGTATAATCGATGAATTTTTGGCTCGTCTTAAAATATTAGAAATCGATACTTTTTTACCGCTGACCCTATGCGACGCAACATTATTTTATGTGTATCAAGTTAAAAAATTTGTACGCTGGTGTCTGTTTGGTACCAAATGATTCTGTAATAAATATACTATTAAAATGTATAATCGATAAATTTTTGGCTCGTCTTAAAATATTAGAAATCGATACTTTTTTGACGCGGACACTGTGCGACGCATAGTTATTTTATGTTTATCGTATTAAAAAATTTGTACGCTGGTGTCTGTTTGATACAAAATGATTCTGTAATCAATGTACTATTAAAATGTATAATCGATGAATTTTTGGCTCGTCTCAAAATATTAGAAATCGATACTTTTTTGACGCGGACCCTGTGCGACGCATCCTTATTTAATGTTTATCGTATTAAAAAATTTGTACGCTGTTGTCTGCTTGGTACCAAAAGATTCTGTTATCAATGTACTATTAAAATGTATAATCGATGAATTTTTGGCTCGTCTTAAAATATTAGAAATCGATACTTTTTTACCGCTGACCCTGTGCGACGCAACATTATTTTATGTGTATCAAGTTAAAAAATTTGTACGCTGGTGTCTGTTTGGTACCAAATGATTCTGTAATAAATATACTATTAAAATGTATAATCGATAAATTTTTGGCTCGTCTTAAAATATTAGAAATCGATACTTTTTTACCGCTGAGCCTATGCGACGCAACATTATTTTATGTGTATCAAGTTAAAAAATTTGTACGCTGGTGTCTGTTTGGTACCAAATGATTCTGTAATAAATATACTATTAAAATGTATAATCGATAAATTTTTGGCTCGTCTTAATATATTAGATATCGATACTTTTTTACCGCTGACCCTATGCGACGCAACATTATTTTATGTGTATCAAGTTAAAAAATTTGTACGCTGGTGTCTGTTTGGTACCAAATGATTCTGTAATCAATGTATTATTAAAATGTATAATCGATGAATTTTTGGCTCGTCTCAAAATATTAGAAATCGATACTTTTTTGACGCGGACCCTGTGCGACGCATCCTTATTTTATGTTTATCGTATTAAAAAATTTGTACGCTGTTGTCTGCTTGGTACCAAAAGATTCTGTTATCAATGTACTATTAAAATGTATAATCGATGAATTTTTGGCTCGTCTTAAAATATTGGAAATCGATACTTTTTACCGCTGACCCTGTGCGACGCGTACTTATTTTGTTTATCGTATTAAAAAATTTGTACGCTGGTGTCTGCATGGTACCAAAAGATTCTGTAATTAATGTACTATTAAAATGTATACTCGATGAATTTTTGGCTCGTCTTAAAATATTAGAAATCGATACTTTTTTGACGCGGACCCTGTGCGACGCATACTTATTTTATGTTTATCGTATTAAAAAATTTGTACGCTGGTGTCTGTTTGGTACCAAATGATTCTGTAATCAATGTACTATTAAAATGTATAATCGATGAATTTTTGGCTCGTCTTAAAATATTGGAAATCGATACTTTTTACCGCTGACCCTGTGCGACGCGTACTTATTTTATGTTTATCGTATTAAAAAATTTGTACGCTGGTGTCTGCATGGTACCAAAAGATTCTGTAATTAATGTACTATTAAAATGTATACTCGATGAATTTTTGCCTCGTCTTAAAATATTAGAAATCGATACTTTTTAGACGCGGACCCTGTGCGACGCATCCTTAATTTATGTTTATCGTATTAAAAAATTTGTACGCTGTTGTCTGCTTGGTACCAAAAGATTCTGTTATCAATGTACTATTAAAATGTATAATCGATGAATTTTTGGCTCGTCTTAAAATATTGGAAATCGATACTTTTTACCGCTGACCCTGTGCGACGCGTACTTATTTTATGTTTATCGTATTAAAAAATTTGTACGCTGGTGTCTGCATGGTACCAAAAGATTCTGTAATTAATGTACTATTAAAATGTATACTCGATGAATTTTTGGCTCGTCTTAAAATATTAGAAATCGATACTTTTTTGACGCGGACCCTGTGCAACGCGTACTTATTTTATGTTTATCGTATTAAAAAATTTGTACGCTGGTGTCTGCATGGTACCAAAAGATTCTGTAATCAATGTACTATTAATATGTATACTAAATGAATTTTTGGCTCGTCTTAAAATATTAGAAATCGATACTTTTTTGACGCGGACCCTGTGCGACGCGTACTTATTTTATGTTTATCGTATTAAAAAATTTGTACGCTGGTGTCTGCATGGTACCAAAAGATTCTGTAATCAATGTACTATTAAAATGTATACTCGATGAATTTTTGGCTCGTCTTAAAATAATAGAAATCGATACTTTTTTGACGCGGACCCTGTGCGACGCATCCTTATTTTATGTTTATCGTATTAAAAAATTTGTACGCTGTTGTCTGCTTTGTACCAAAAGATTCTGTAATCAATGTACTATTGAAATGTATAATCGATGAATTTTTGGCTCGTCTTAAAATATTGGAAATCGATACTTTTTACCGCTGACCCTGTGCGACGCGTACTTATTTTATGTTTATCAAGTTAAAAAATTTGTACGCTGGTGTCTGTTTGGTACCAAATGATTCTGTAATAAATATACTATTAAAATGTATAATCGATAAATTTTTGGCTCGTCTTAAAATATTAGAAATCGATACTTATTTACCGCTGACCCTATGCGACGCAACATTATTTTATGTGTATCAAGTTAAAAAATTTGTACGCTGGTGTCTGTTTGGTACTAAATGATTCTGTAATCAATGTACTATTAAAATGTATAATCGATAAATTTTTGGCTCGTCTTAAAATATTAGAAATCGATACTTTTTTACCGCTGACCCTATGCGACGCAACATTATTTTATGTGTATCAAGTTAAAAAATTTGTACGCTGGTGTCTGTTTGGTACCAAATGATTCTGTAATCAATGTACTATTAAAATGTATAATCGATGAATTTTTGGCTCGTCTTAAAATATTAGAAATCGATACTTTTTTGACGCGGACCCTGTGCGACGCATACTTATTTTATGTTTATCGTATTAAAAAATTTGTACGCTGGTGTCTGTTTGGTACCAAATGATTCTGTAATCAATGTACTATTAAAATGTATAATCGATGAATTTTTGGCTCGTCTTAAAATATTGGAAATCGATACTTTTTACCGCTGACCCTGTGCGACGCGTACTTATTTTATGTTTATCGTATTAAAAAATTTGTACGCTGGTGTCTGCATGGTACCAAAAGATTCTGTAATTAATGTACTATTAAAATGTATACTCGATGAATTTTTGCCTCGTCTTAAAATATTAGAAATCGATACTTTTTAGACGCGGACCCTGTGCGACGCATACTTATTTTATGTTTATCGTATTAAAAAATTTGTACGCTGTTGTCTGCTTGGTACCAAAAGATTCTGTTATCAATGTACTATTAAAATGTATAATCGATGAATTTTTGGCTCGTCTTAAAATATTAGAAATCGATACTTTATTACCGCTGACCCTATGCGACGCAACATTATTATATGTGTATCAAGTTAAAAAATTTGTACGCTGGTGTCTGTTTGGTACCAAATGATTCTGTAATCAATGTATTATTAAAATATATAATCGATGAATTTTTGGCTCGTCTCAAAATATTAGAAATCGATACTTTTTTGACGCGGACCCTGTGCGACGCATCCTTATTTTATGTTTATCGTATTAAAAAATTTGTACGCTGTTGTCTGCTTGGTACCAAAAGATTCTGTTAGCAATGTACTATTAAAATGTATAATCGATGAATTTTTGGCTCGTCTTAAAATATTGGAAATCGATACTTTTTACCGCTGACCCTGTGCGACGCGTACTTATTTTATGTTTATCGTATTAAAAAATTTGTACGCTGGTGTCTGCATGGTACCAAAAGATTCTGAAATTAATGTACTATTAAAATGTATACTCGATGAATTTTTGCCTCGTCTTAAAATATTAGAAATCGATACTTTTTAGACGCGGACCCTGTGCGACGCATACTTATTTTATGTTTATCGTATTAAAAAATTTGTACGCTGTTGTCTGCTTGGTACCAAAAGATTCTGTTATCAATGTACTATTAAAATGTATAATCGATGAATTTTTGGCTCGTCTTAAAATATTAGAAATCGATACTTTTTTACCGCTGACCCTATGCGACGCAACATTATTATATGTGTATCAAGTTAAAAAATTTGTACGCTGGTGTCTGTTTGGTACCAAATGATTCTGTAATCAATGTACTATTAAAATGTATAATCGATGAATTTTTGGCTCGTCTCAAAATATTAGAAATCGATACTTTTTTGACGCGGACCCTGTGCGACGCGTACTTATTTTATGTTTATCGTATTAAAAAATTTGTACGCTGGTGTCTGCATGGTACCAAAAGATTCTGTAATTAATGTACTATTAAAATGTATACTCGATGAATTTTTGGCTCGTCTTAAAATATTAGAAATCGATACTTTTTAGACGCGGACCCTGTGCGACGCATACTTATTTTATGTTTATCGTATTAAAAAATTTGTACGCTGGTGTCTGTTTGGTACCAAATGATTCTGTAATCAATATACTATTAAAATGTATAATCGATGAATTTTTGGCTCGGCTTTAAATATTAGAAATCGATACTTTTTTACCGCTGACCCTATGCGACGCATCCTTAATTTATGTATAGCAAATGAAAAAGTTTGTACGCTGTTGTCTGCTTGGTACCAAAAGATTCTGTAATCAATGTACTATTAAAATGTATAATCGATGAATTTTTGGCTCGTCTTTAAATATTAGAAATCGATACTTTTTTACCGCTGACCCTATGCGACGCAACATTATTTTATGTGTATCAAGTTAAAAAATTTGTACGCTGGTGTCTGTTTGGTACCAAATGATTCTGTAATCAATGTATTATTAAAATGTATAATCGATGAATTTTTGGCTCGTCTTAAAATATTGGAAATCGATACTTTTTACCGCTGACCCTGTGCGACGCGTACTTATTTTATGTTTATCGTATTAAAAAATTTGTACGCTGGTGTCTGCATGGTACCAAAAGATTCTGTAATTAATGTACTATTAAAATGTATACTCGATGAATTTTTGGCTCGTCTTAAAATATTAGAAATCGATACTTTTTTGACGCGGACCCAGTGCGACGCATCCTTATTTTATGTTTATCGTATTAAAAAATTTGTACGCTGTTGTCTGCTTGGTACCAAAAGATTCTGTTATCAATGTACTATTAAAATGTATAATCGATGAATTTTTGGCTCGTCTTAAAATATTAGAAATCGATACTTTTTTACCGCTGACCCTATGCGACGCAACATTATTATATGTGTATCAAGTTAAAAAATTTGTACGCTGGTGTCTGTTTGGTACCAAATGATTCTGTAATCAATGTACTATTAAAATGTATAATCGATGAATTTTTGGCTCGTCTTAAAATATTAGAAATCGATACTTTTTTGACGCGGACCCTGTGCGACGCATCCTTATTTTATGTTTATCGTATTAAAAAATTTGTACGCTGTTGTCTGCTTGGTACCAAAAGATTCTGTTATCAATAAACTATTAAAATGTATAATCGATGAATTTTTGGCTCGTCTTAAAATATTAGAAATCGATACTTTTTTACCGCTGACCCTATGCGACGCAACATTATTTTATGTGTATCAAGTTAAAAAATTTGTACGCTGGTGTCTGTTTGGTACCAAATGATTCTGTAATAAATATACTATTAAAATGTATAATCGATAAATTTTTGGCTCGTCTTAAAATATTAGAAATCGATACTTTTTTGACGCGGACACTGTGCGACGCATAGTTATTTTATGTTTATCGTATTAAAAAATTTGTACGCTGGTGTCTGTTTGATACAAAATGATTCTGTAATCAATGTACTATTAAAATGTATAATCGATGAATTTTTGGCTCGTCTCAAAATATTAGAAATCGATACTTTTTTGACGCGGACCCTGTGCGACGCATCCTTATTTAATGTTTATCGTATTAAAAAATTTGTACGCTGTTGTCTGCTTGGTACCAAAAGATTCTGTTATCAATGTACTATTAAAATGTATAATCGATGAATTTTTGGCTCGTCTTAAAATATTAGAAATCGATACTTTTTTACCGCTGACCCTGTGCGACGCAACATTATTTTATGTGTATCAAGTTAAAAAATTTGTACGCTGGTGTCTGTTTGGTACCAAATGATTCTGTAATAAATATACTATTAAAATGTATAATCG
Source organism: Prenolepis imparis (assembly GCF_030444845.1). NCBI lineage: Eukaryota > Metazoa > Arthropoda > Insecta > Hymenoptera > Formicidae > Prenolepis > Prenolepis imparis. The sequence goes on from NW_028141163.1 coordinate 12,793,731, forward strand.
ATAAATTTTTGGCTCGTCTTAAAATATTAGAAATCGATACTTTTTTACCGCTGAGCCTATGCGACGCAACATTATTTTATGTGTATCAAGTTAAAAAATTTGTACGCTGGTGTCTGTTTGGTACCAAATGATTCTGTAATAAATATACTATTAAAATGTATAATCGATAAATTTTTGGCTCGTCTTAATATATTAGATATCGATACTTTTTTACCGCTGACCCTATGCGACGCAACATTATTTTATGTGTATCAAGTTAAAAAATTTGTACGCTGGTGTCTGTTTGGTACCAAATGATTCTGTAATCAATGTATTATTAAAATGTATAATCGATGAATTTTTGGCTCGTCTCAAAATATTAGAAATCGATACTTTTTTGACGCGGACCCTGTGCGACGCATCCTTATTTTATGTTTATCGTATTAAAAAATTTGTACGCTGTTGTCTGCTTGGTACCAAAAGATTCTGTTATCAATGTACTATTAAAATGTATAATCGATGAATTTTTGGCTCGTCTTAAAATATTGGAAATCGATACTTTTTACCGCTGACCCTGTGCGACGCGTACTTATTTTGTTTATCGTATTAAAAAATTTGTACGCTGGTGTCTGCATGGTACCAAAAGATTCTGTAATTAATGTACTATTAAAATGTATACTCGATGAATTTTTGGCTCGTCTTAAAATATTAGAAATCGATACTTTTTTGACGCGGACCCTGTGCGACGCATACTTATTTTATGTTTATCGTATTAAAAAATTTGTACGCTGGTGTCTGTTTGGTACCAAATGATTCTGTAATCAATGTACTATTAAAATGTATAATCGATGAATTTTTGGCTCGTCTTAAAATATTGGAAATCGATACTTTTTACCGCTGACCCTGTGCGACGCGTACTTATTTTATGTTTATCGTATTAAAAAATTTGTACGCTGGTGTCTGCATGGTACCAAAAGATTCTGTAATTAATGTACTATTAAAATGTATACTCGATGAATTTTTGGCTCGTCTTAAAATATTAGAAATCGATACTTTTTTGACGCGGACCCTGTGCGACGCATCCTTATTTTATGTTTATCGTATTAAAAAATTTGTACGCTGTTGTCTGCTTGGTACCAAAAGATTCTGTTATCAATGTACTATTAAAATGTATAATCGATGAATTTTTGGCTCGTCTTAAAATATTAGAAATCGATACTTTTTGACGCGGACCCTGTGCGACGCATACATATTTTATGTTTATCGTATTAAAAAATTTGTACGCTGGTGTCTGTTTGGTACCAAATGATTCTGTAATCAATGTACTATTAAAATGTATAATCGATGAATTTTTGGCTCGTCTTAAAATATTAGAAATCGATACTTTTTTGACGCGGACCCTGTGCGACGCATCCTTATTTTATGTTTATCGTATTAAAAAATTTGTACGCTGTTGTCTGCTTGGTACCAAAAGATTCTGTTATCAATGTACTATTAAAATGTATAATCGATGAATTTTTGGCTCGTCTTAAAATATTAGAAATCGATACTTTTTTACCGCTGACCCTATGCGACGCAACATTATTTTATGTGTATCAAGTTAAAAAATTTGTACGCTGGTGTCTGTTTGGTACCAAATGATTCTGTAATAAATATACTATTAAAATGTATAATCGATAAATTTTTGGCTCGTCTTAAAATATTAGAAATCGATACTTTTTTACCGCTGACCCTATGCGACGCAACATTATTTTATGTGTATCAAGTTAAAAAATTTGTACGCTGGTGTCTGTTTGGTACCAAATGATTCTGTAATAAATATACTATTAAAATGTATAATCGATAAATTTTTGGCTCGTCTTAATATATTAGATATCGATACTTTTTTACCGCTAACCCTATGCGACGCAACATTATTTTATGTGTATCAAGTTAAAAAATTTGTACGCTGGTGTCTGTTTGGTACCAAATGATTCTGTAATCAATGTATTATTAAAATATATAATCGATGGATTTTTGGCTCGTCTCAAAATATTAGAAATCGATACTTTTTTGACGCGGACCCTGTGCGACGCATCCTTATTTTATGTTTATCGTATTAAAAAATTTGTACGCTGTTGTCTGCTTGGTACCAAAAGATTCTGTTATCAATGTACTATTAAAATGTATAATCGATGAATTTTTGGCTCGTCTTAAAATATTAGAAATCGATACTTTTTTGACGCGGACCCTGTGCGACGCATACATATTTTATGTTTATCGTATTAAAAAATTTGTACGCTGGTGTCTGTTTGGTACCAAATGATTCTGTAATCAATGTACTATTAAAATGTATAATCGATGAATTTTTGGCTCGTCTTAAAATATTGGAAATCGATACTTTTTACCGCTGATCCTGTGCGACGCGTACTTATTTTATGTTTATCGTATTAAAAAATTTGTACGCTGGTGTCTGCATGGTACCAAAAGATTCTGTAATTAATGTACTATTAAAATGTATACTCGATGAATTTTTGGCTCGTCTTAAAATATTAGAAATCGATACTTTTTTGACGCGGACCCAGTGCGACGCATCCTTATTTTATGTTTATCGTATTAAAAAATTTGTACGCTGTTGTCTGCTTGGTACCAAAAGATTCTGTTATCAATGTACTATTAAAATGTATAATCGATGAATTTTTGGCTCGTCTTAAAATATTAGAAATCGATACTTTTTTACCGCTGACCCTATGCGACGCAACATTATTATATGTGTAACAAGTTAAAAAATTTGTACACTGGTGTCTGTTTGGTACCAAATGATTCTGTAATCAATGTACTATTAAAATGTATAATCGATGAATTTTTGGCTCGTCTTAAAATATTAGAAATCGATACTTTTTTGACGCGGACCCTGTGCAACGCATCCTTATTTTATGTTTATCGTATTAAAAAATTTGTACGCTGTTGTCTGCTTGGTACCAAAAGATTCTGTTATCAATAAACTATTAAAATGTATAATCGATGAATTTTTGGCTCGTCTTAAAATATTAGAAATCGATACTTTTTTACCGCTGACCCTATGCGACGCAACATTATTATATGTGTATCAAGTTAAAAAATTTGTACGCTGGTGTCTGTTTGGTACCAAATGATTCTGTAATCAATGTACTATTAAAATGTATAATCGATGAATTTTTGGCTCGTCTTAAAATATTAGAAATCGATACTTTTTTGACGCGGACCCTGTGCGACGCATCCTTATTTTATGTTTATCGTATTAAAAAATTTGTACGCTGTTGTCTGCTTGGTACCAAAAGATTCTGTTATCAATAAACTATTAAAATGTATAATCGATGAATTTTTGGCTCGTCTTAAAATATTAGAAATCGATACTTTTTTACCGCTGACCCTATGCGACGCAACATTATTTTATGTGTATCAAGTTAAAAAATTTGTACGCTGGTGTCTGTTTGGTACCAAATGATTCTGTAATAAATATACTATTAAAATGTATAATCGATAAATTTTTGGCTCGTCTTAAAATATTAGAAATCGATACTTTTTTACCGCTGACCCTATGCGACGCAACATTATTTTATGTGTATCAAGTTAAAAAATTTGTACGCTGGTGTCTGTTTGGTACCAAATGATTCTGTAATAAATATACTATTAAAATGTATAATCGATAAATTTTTGGCTCGTCTTAATATATTAGATATCGATACTTTTTTACCGCTGACCCTATGCGACGCAACATTATTTTATGTGTATCAAGTTAAAAAATTTGTACGCTGGTGTCTGTTTGGTACCAAATGATTCTGTAATCAATGTATTATTAAAATATATAATCGATGAATTTTTGGCTCGTCTCAAAATATTAGAAATCGATACTTTTTTGACGCGGACCCTGTGCGACGCATCCTTATTTTATGTTTATCGTATTAAAAAATTTGTACGCTGGTGTCTGTTTGGTACCAAATGATTCTGTAATCAATGTACTATTAAAATGTATAATCGATGAATTTTTGGCTCGTCTTAAAATATTGGAAATCGATACTTTTTTACCGCTGACCCTGTGCGACGCAACATTATTTTATGTGTATCAAGTTAAAAAATTTGTACGCTGGTGTCTGTTTGGTACCAAATGATTCTGTAATAAATATACTATTAAAATGTATAATCGATAAATTTTTGGCTCGTCTTAAAATATTAGAAATCGATACTTTTTTACCGCTGAGCCTATGCGACGCAACATTATTTTAAGTGTATCAAGTTAAAAAATTTGTACGCTGGTGTCTGTTTGGTACCAAATGATTCTGTAATCAATGTACTATTAAAATGTATAATCGATGAATTTTTGGCTCGTCTTTAAATATTAGAAATCGATACTTTTTTACCGCTGACCCTATGCGACGCAACATTATTTTATGTGTATCAAGTTAAAAAATTTGTACGCTGGTGTCTGTTTGGTACCAAATGATTCTGTAATCAATGTATTATTAAAATATATAATCGATGGATTTTTGGCTCGTCTCAAAATATTAGAAATCGATACTTTTTTGACGCGGACCCTGTGCGACGCATCCTTATTTTATGTTTATCGTATTAAAAAATTTGTACGCTGTTGTCTGCTTGGTACCAAAAGATTCTGTTATCAATGTACTATTAAAATGTATAATCGATGAATTTTTGGCTCGTCTTAAAATATTGGAAATCGATACTTTTTACCGCTGACCCTGTGCGACGCGTACTTATTTTATGTTTATCGTATTAAAAAATTTGTACGCTGGTGTCTGCATGGTACCAAAAGATTCTGTAATTAATGTACTATTAAAATGTATACTCGATGAATTTTTGGCTCGTCTTAAAATATTAGAAATCGATACTTTTTTGACGCGGACCCTGTGCGACGCGTACTTATTTTGTTTATCGTATTAAAAAATTTGTACGCTGGTGTCTGCATGGTACCAAAAGATTCTGTAATTAATGTACTATTAAAATGTATACTCGATGAATTTTTGGCTCGTCTTAAAATATTAGAAATCGATACTTTTTTGACGCGGACCCTATGCGACGCAACATTATTATATGTGTATCAAGTTAAAAAATTTGTACGCTGGTGTCTGTTTGGTACCAAATGATTCTGTAATCAATGTACTATTAAAATGTATAATCGATGAATTTTTGGCTCGTCTTAAAATATTAGAAATCGATACTTTTTTGACGCGGACCCTGTGCGACGCATCCTTATTTTATGTTTATCGTATTAAAAAATTTGTACGCTGTTGTCTGCTTGGTACCAAAAGATTCTGTTATCAATGTACTATTAAAATGTATAATCGATGAATTTTTGGCTCGTCTTAAAATATTAGAAATCGATACTTTTTTACCGCTGACCCTATGCGACGCAACATTATTTTATGTGTATCAAGTTAAAAAATTTGTACGCTGGTGTCTGTTTGGTACCAAATGATTCTGTAATAAATATACTATTAAAATGTATAATCGATAAATTTTTGGCTCGTCTTAAAATATTAGAAATCGATACTTTTTTACCGCTGACCCTATGCGACGCAACATTATTTTATGTGTATCAAGTTAAAAAATTTGTACGCTGGTGTCTGTTTGGTACCAAATGATTCTGTAATAAATATACTATTAAAATGTATAATCGATGAATTTTTGGCTCGTCTCAAAATATTAGAAATCGATACTTTTTTGACGCGGACCCTGTGCGACGCATCCTTATTTTATGTTTATCGTATTAAAAAATTTGTACGCTGTTGTCTGCTTGGTACCAAAAGATTCTGTTAGCAATGTACTATTAAAATGTATAATCGATGAATTTTTGGCTCGTCTTAAAATATTGGAAATCGATACTTTTTACCGCTGACCCTGTGCGACGCGTACTTATTTTATGTTTATCGTATTAAAAAATTTGTACGCTGGTGTCTGCATGGTACCAAAAGATTCTGTAATCAATGTACTATTAAAATGTATAATCGATGAATTTTTGGCTCGTCTTAAAATATTAGAAATCGATACTTTTTTGACGCGGACACTGTGCGACGCATAGTTATTTTATGTTTATCGTATTAAAAAATTTGTACGCTGGTGTCTGTTTGATACAAAATGATTCTGTAATAAATATACTATTAAAATGTATAATCGATGAATTTTTGGCTCGTCTTAAAATATTAGAAATCGATACTTTTTTGACGCGGACCCTGTGCGACGCATACTTATTTTATGTTTATCGTATTAAAAAATTTGTACGCTGGTGTCTGTTTGGTACCAAATGATTCTGTAATCAATGTACTATTAAAATGTATAATCGATGAATTTTTGGCTCGTCTTAAAATATTGGAAATCGATACTTTTTACCGCTGACCCTGTGCGACGCGTACTTATTTTATGTTTATCGTATTAAAAAATTTGTACGCTGGTGTCTGCATGGTACCAAAAGATTCTGTAATTAATGTACTATTAAAATGTATACTCGATGAATTTTTGCCTCGTCTTAAAATATTAGAAATCGATACTTTTTAGACGCGGACCCTGTGCGACGCATACTTATTTTATGTTTATCGTATTAAAAAATTTGTACGCTGTTGTCTGCTTGGTACCAAAAGATTCTGTTATCAATGTACTATTAAAAAGTATAATCGATGAATTTTTGGCTCGTCTTAAAATATTAGAAATCGATACTTTTTTACCGCTGACCCTATGCGACGCAACATTATTATATGTGTATCAAGTTAAAAAATTTGTACGCTGGTGTCTGTTTGGTACCAAATGATTCTGTAATCAATGTATTATTAAAATATATAATCGATGAATTTTTGGCTCGTCTCAAAATATTAGAAATCGATACTTTTTTGACGCGGACCCTGTGCGACGCATCCTTATTTTATGTTTATCGTATTAAAAAATTTGTACGCTGTTGTCTGCTTGGTACCAAAAGATTCTGTTAGCAATGTACTATTAAAATGTATAATCGATGAATTTTTGGCTCGTCTTAAAATATTGGAAATCGATACTTTTTACCGCTGACCCTGTGCGACGCGTACTTATTTTATGTTTATCGTATTAAAAAATTTGTACGCTGGTGTCTGCATGGTACCAAAAGATTCTGTAATTAATGTACTATTAAAATGTATACTCGATGAATTTTTGGCTCGTCTTAAAATATTAGAAATCGATACTTTTTTGACGCGGACCCTGTGCGACGCATCCTTATTTTATGTTTATCGTATTAAAAAATTTGTACGCTGTTGTCTGCTTGGTACCAAAAGATTCTGTTATCAATGTACTATTAAAATGTATAATCGATGAATTTTTGGCTCGTCTTAAAATATTAGAAATCGATACTTTTTTGACGCGGACCCTGTGCGACGCATACATATTTTATGTTTATCGTATTAAAAAATTTGTACGCTGTTGTCTGTTTGGTACCAAATGATTCTGTAATCAATGTACTATTAAAATGTATAATCGATGAATTTTTGGCTCGTCTTAAAATATTAGAAATCGATACTTTTTTGACGCGGACCCTGTGCGACGCATCCTTATTTTATGTTTATCGTATTAAAAAATTTGTACGCTGTTGTCTGCTTGGTACCAAAAGATTCTGTTATCAATGTACTATTAAAATGTATAATCGATGAATTTTTGGCTCGTCTTAAAATATTAGAAATCGATACTTTTTTACCGCTGACCCTATGCGACGCAACATTATTTTATGTGTATCAAGTTAAAAAATTTGTACGCTGGTGTCTGTTTGGTACCAAATGATTCTGTAATAAATATACTATTAAAATGTATAATCGATAAATTTTTGGCTCGTCTTAAAATATTGGAAATCGATACTTTTTTACCGCTGACCCTATGCGACGCAACATTATTTTATGTGTATCAAGTTAAAAAATTTGTACGCTGGTGTCTGTTTGGTACCAAATGATTCTGTAATAAATATACTATTAAAATGTATAATCGATAAATTTTTGGCTCGTCTTAATATATTAGATATCGATACTTTTTTACCGCTAACCCTATGCGACGCAACATTATTTTATGTGTATCAAGTTAAAAAATTTGTACGCTGGTGTCTGTTTGGTACCAAATGATTCTGTAATCAATGTATTATTAAAATATATAATCGATGGATTTTTGGCTCGTCTCAAAATATTAGAAATCGATACTTTTTTGACGCGGACCCTGTGCGACGCATCCTTATTTTATGTTTATCGTATTAAAAAATTTGTACGCTGTTGTCTGCTTGGTACCAAAAGATTCTGTTATCAATGTACTATTAAAATGTATAATCGATGAATTTTTGGCTCGTCTTAAAATATTAGAAATCGATACTTTTTTACCGCTGACCCTATGCGACGCAACATTATTTTATGTGTATCAAGTTAAAAAATTTGTACGCTGGTGTCTGTTTGGTACCAAATGATTCTGTAATAAATATACTATTAAAATGTATAATCGATAAATTTTTGGCTCGTCTTAAAATATTGGAAATCGATACTTTTTTACCGCTGACCCTATGCGACGCAACATTATTTTATGTGTATCAAGTTAAAAAATTTGTACGCTGGTGTCTGTTTGGTACCAAATGATTCTGTAATAAATATACTATTAAAATGTATAATCGATAAATTTTTGGCTCGTCTTAATATATTAGATATCGATACTTTTTTACCGCTAACCCTATGCGACGCAACATTATTTTATGTGTATCAAGTTAAAAAATTTGTACGCTGGTGTCTGTTTGGTACCAAATGATTCTGTAATCAATGTATTATTAAAATATATAATCGATGGATTTTTGGCTCGTCTCAAAATATTAGAAATCGATACTTTTTTGACGCGGACCCTGTGCGACTCATCCTTATTTTATGTTTATCGTATTAAAAAATTTGTACGCTGTTGTCTGCTTGGTACCAAAAGATTCTGTTATCAATGTACTATTAAAATGTATAATCGATGAATTTTTGGCTCGTCTTAAAATATTAGAAATCGATACTTTTTTGACGCGGACCCTGTGCGACGCATACATATTTTATGTTTATCGTATTAAAAAATTTGTACGCTGGTGTCTGTTTGGTACCAAATGATTCTGTAATCAATGTACTATTAAAATGTATAATCGATGAATTTTTGGCTCGTCTTAAAATATTAGAAATCGATACTTTTTTGACGCGGACCCTGTGCGACGCATCCTTATTTTATGTTTATCGTATTAAAAAATTTGTACGCTGTTGTCTGCTTGGTACCAAAAGATTCTGTTATCAATGTACTATTAAAATGTATAATCGATGAATTTTTGGCTCGTCTTAAAATATTAGAAATCGATACTTTTTTACCGCTGACCCTATGCGACGCAACATTATTTTATGTGTATCAAGTTAAAAAATTTGTACGCTGGTGTCTGTTTGGTACCAAATGATTCTGTAATAAATATACTATTAAAATGTATAATCGATAAATTTTTGGCTCGTCTTAAAATATTAGAAATCGATACTTTTTTACCGCTGACCCTATGCGACGCAACATTATTTTATGTGTATCAAGTTAAAAAATTTGTACGCTGGTGTCTGTTTGGTACCAAATGATTCTGTAATAAATATACTATTAAAATGTATAATCGATAAATTTTTGGCTCGTCTTAATATATTAGATATCGATACTTTTTTACCGCTAACCCTATGCGACGCAACATTATTTTATGTGTATCAAGTTAAAAAATTTGTACGCTGGTGTCTGTTTGGTACCAAATGATTCTGTAATCAATGTATTATTAAAATATATAATCGATGGATTTTTGGCTCGTCTCAAAATATTAGAAATCGATACTTTTTTGACGCGGACCCTGTGCGACGCATCCTTATTTTATGTTTATCGTATTAAAAAATTTGTACGCTGTTGTCTGCTTGGTACCAAAAGATTCTGTTATCAATGTACTATTAAAATGTATAATCGATGAATTTTTGGCTCGTCTTAAAATATTAGAAATCGATACTTTTTTGACGCGGACCCTGTGCGACGCATACATATTTTATGTTTATCGTATTAAAAAATTTGTACGCTGGTGTCTGTTTGGTACCAAATGATTCTGTAATCAATGTACTATTAAAATGTATAATCGATGAATTTTTGGCTCGTCTTAAAATATTGGAAATCGATACTTTTTACCGCTGATCCTGTGCGACGCGTACTTATTTTATGTTTATCGTATTAAAAAATTTGTACGCTGGTGTCTGCATGGTACCAAAAGATTCTGTAATTAATGTACTATTAAAATGTATACTCGATGAATTTTTGGCTCGTCTTAAAATATTAGAAATCGATACTTTTTTGACGCGGACCCAGTGCGACGCATCCTTATTTTATGTTTATCGTATTAAAAAATTTGTACGCTGTTGTCTGCTTGGTACCAAAAGATTCTGTTATCAATGTACTATTAAAATGTATAATCGATGAATTTTTGGCTCGTCTTAAAATATTAGAAATCGATACTTTTTTACCGCTGACCCTATGCGACGCAACATTATTATATGTGTAACAAGTTAAAAAATTTGTACACTGGTGTCTGTTTGGTACCAAATGATTCTGTAATCAATGTACTATTAAAATGTATAATCGATGAATTTTTGGCTCGTCTTAAAATATTAGAAATCGATACTTTTTTGACGCGGACCCTGTGCAACGCATCCTTATTTTATGTTTATCGTATTAAAAAATTTGTACGCTGTTGTCTGCTTGGTACCAAAAGATTCTGTTATCAATAAACTATTAAAATGTATAATCGATGAATTTTTGGCTCGTCTTAAAATATTAGAAATCGATACTTTTTTACCGCTGACCCTATGCGACGCAACATTATTATATGTGTATCAAGTTAAAAAATTTGTACGCTGGTGTCTGTTTGGTACCAAATGATTCTGTAATCAATGTACTATTAAAATGTATAATCGATGAATTTTTGGCTCGTCTTAAAATATTAGAAATCGATACTTTTTTGACGCGGACCCTGTGCGACGCATCCTTATTTTATGTTTATCGTATTAAAAAATTTGTACGCTGTTGTCTGCTTGGTACCAAAAGATTCTGTTATCAATAAACTATTAAAATGTATAATCGATGAATTTTTGGCTCGTCTTAAAATATTAGAAATCGATACTTTTTTACCGCTGACCCTATGCGACGCAACATTATTTTATGTGTATCAAGTTAAAAAATTTGTACGCTGGTGTCTGTTTGGTACCAAATGATTCTGTAATAAATATACTATTAAAATGTATAATCGATAAATTTTTGGCTCGTCTTAAAATATTAGAAATCGATACTTTTTTACCGCTGACCCTATGCGACGCAACATTATTTTATGTGTATCAAGTTAAAAAATTTGTACGCTGGTGTCTGTTTGGTACCAAATGATTCTGTAATAAATATACTATTAAAATGTATAATCGATAAATTTTTGGCTCGTCTTAATATATTAGATATCGATACTTTTTTACCGCTGACCCTATGCGACGCAACATTATTTTATGTGTATCAAGTTAAAAAATTTGTACGCTGGTGTCTGTTTGGTACCAAATGATTCTGTAATCAATGTATTATTAAAATATATAATCGATGAATTTTTGGCTCGTCTCAAAATATTAGAAATCGATACTTTTTTGACGCGGACCCTGTGCGACGCATCCTTATTTTATGTTTATCGTATTAAAAAATTTGTACGCTGGTGTCTGTTTGGTACCAAATGATTCTGTAATCAATGTACTATTAAAATGTATAATCGATGAATTTTTGGCTCGTCTTAAAATATTGGAAATCGATACTTTTTTACCGCTGACCCTGTGCGACGCAACATTATTTTATGTGTATCAAGTTAAAAAATTTGTACGCTGGTGTCTGTTTGGTACCAAATGATTCTGTAATAAATATACTATTAAAATGTATAATCGATAAATTTTTGGCTCGTCTTAAAATATTAGAAATCGATACTTTTTTACCGCTGAGCCTATGCGACGCAACATTATTTTAAGTGTATCAAGTTAAAAAATTTGTACGCTGGTGTCTGTTTGGTACCAAATGATTCTGTAATCAATGTACTATTAAAATGTATAATCGATGAATTTTTGGCTCGTCTTTAAATATTAGAAATCGATACTTTTTTACCGCTGACCCTATGCGACGCAACATTATTTTATGTGTATCAAGTTAAAAAATTTGTACGCTGGTGTCTGTTTGGTACCAAATGATTCTGTAATCAATGTATTATTAAAATATATAATCGATGGATTTTTGGCTCGTCTCAAAATATTAGAAATCGATACTTTTTTGACGCGGACCCTGTGCGACGCATCCTTATTTTATGTTTATCGTATTAAAAAATTTGTACGCTGTTGTCTGCTTGGTACCAAAAGATTCTGTTATCAATGTACTATTAAAATGTATAATCGATGAATTTTTGGCTCGTCTTAAAATATTGGAAATCGATACTTTTTACCGCTGACCCTGTGCGACGCGTACTTATTTTATGTTTATCGTATTAAAAAATTTGTACGCTGGTGTCTGCATGGTACCAAAAGATTCTGTAATTAATGTACTATTAAAATGTATACTCGATGAATTTTTGGCTCGTCTTAAAATATTAGAAATCGATACTTTTTTGACGCGGACCCTGTGCGACGCGTACTTATTTTGTTTATCGTATTAAAAAATTTGTACGCTGGTGTCTGCATGGTACCAAAAGATTCTGTAATTAATGTACTATTAAAATGTATACTCGATGAATTTTTGGCTCGTCTTAAAATATTAGAAATCGATACTTTTTTGACGCGGACCCTATGCGACGCAACATTATTATATGTGTATCAAGTTAAAAAATTTGTACGCTGGTGTCTGTTTGGTACCAAATGATTCTGTAATCAATGTACTATTAAAATGTATAATCGATGAATTTTTGGCTCGTCTTAAAATATTAGAAATCGATACTTTTTTGACGCGGACCCTGTGCGACGCATCCTTATTTTATGTTTATCGTATTAAAAAATTTGTACGCTGTTGTCTGCTTGGTACCAAAAGATTCTGTTATCAATGTACTATTAAAATGTATAATCGATGAATTTTTGGCTCGTCTTAAAATATTAGAAATCGATACTTTTTTACCGCTGACCCTATGCGACGCAACATTATTTTATGTGTATCAAGTTAAAAAATTTGTACGCTGGTGTCTGTTTGGTACCAAATGATTCTGTAATAAATATACTATTAAAATGTATAATCGATAAATTTTTGGCTCGTCTTAAAATATTAGAAATCGATACTTTTTTACCGCTGACCCTATGCGACGCAACATTATTTTATGTGTATCAAGTTAAAAAATTTGTACGCTGGTGTCTGTTTGGTACCAAATGATTCTGTAATAAATATACTATTAAAATGTATAATCGATGAATTTTTGGCTCGTCTCAAAATATTAGAAATCGATACTTTTTTGACGCGGACCCTGTGCGACGCATCCTTATTTTATGTTTATCGTATTAAAAAATTTGTACGCTGTTGTCTGCTTGGTACCAAAAGATTCTGTTAGCAATGTACTATTAAAATGTATAATCGATGAATTTTTGGCTCGTCTTAAAATATTGGAAATCGATACTTTTTACCGCTGACCCTGTGCGACGCGTACTTATTTTATGTTTATCGTATTAAAAAATTTGTACGCTGGTGTCTGCATGGTACCAAAAGATTCTGTAATCAATGTACTATTAAAATGTATAATCGATGAATTTTTGGCTCGTCTTAAAATATTAGAAATCGATACTTTTTTGACGCGGACACTGTGCGACGCATAGTTATTTTATGTTTATCGTATTAAAAAATTTGTACGCTGGTGTCTGTTTGATACAAAATGATTCTGTAATAAATATACTATTAAAATGTATAATCGATGAATTTTTGGCTCGTCTTAAAATATTAGAAATCGATACTTTTTTGACGCGGACCCTGTGCGACGCATACTTATTTTATGTTTATCGTATTAAAAAATTTGTACGCTGGTGTCTGTTTGGTACCAAATGATTCTGTAATCAATGTACTATTAAAATGTATAATCGATGAATTTTTGGCTCGTCTTAAAATATTGGAAATCGATACTTTTTACCGCTGACCCTGTGCGACGCGTACTTATTTTATGTTTATCGTATTAAAAAATTTGTACGCTGGTGTCTGCATGGTACCAAAAGATTCTGTAATTAATGTACTATTAAAATGTATACTCGATGAATTTTTGCCTCGTCTTAAAATATTAGAAATCGATACTTTTTAGACGCGGACCCTGTGCGACGCAACATTATTTTATGTGTATCAAGTTAAAAAATTTGTACGCTGGTGTCTGTTTGGTACCAAATGATTCTGTAATCAATGTATTATTAAAATATATAATCGATGGATTTTTGGCTCGTCTCAAAATATTAGAAATCGATACTTTTTTGACGCGGACCCTGTGCGACGCATCCTTATTTTATGTTTATCGTATTAAAAAATTTGTACGCTGTTGTCTGCTTGGTACCAAAAGATTCTGTTATCAATGTACTATTAAAATGTATAATCGATGAATTTTTGGCTCGTCTTAAAATATTGGAAATCGATACTTTTTACCGCTGACCCTGTGCGACGCGTACTTATTTTATGTTTATCGTATAAAAAAATTTGTACGCTGGTGTCTGCATGGTACCAAAAGATTCTGTAATTAATGTACTATTAAAATGTATACTCGATGAATTTTTGGCTCGTCTTAAAATATTAGAAATCGATACTTTTTTGACGCGGACCCTGTGCGACGCGTACTTATTTTGTTTATCGTATTAAAAAATTTGTACGCTGGTGTCTGCATGGTACCAAAAGATTCTGTAATTAATGTACTATTAAAATGTATACTCGATGAATTTTTGGCTCGTCTTAAAATATTAGAAATCGATACTTTTTTGACGCGGACCCTATGCGACGCAACATTATTATATGTGTATCAAGTTAAAAAATTTGTACGCTGGTGTCTGTTTGGTACCAAATGATTCTGTAATCAATGTACTATTAAAATGTATAATCGATGAATTTTTGGCTCGTCTTAAAATATTAGAAATCGATACTTTTTTGACGCGGACCCTGTGCGACGCATCCTTATTTTATGTTTATCGTATTAAAAAATTTGTACGCTGTTGTCTGCTTGGTACCAAAAGATTCTGTTATCAATGTACTATTAAAATGTATAATCGATGAATTTTTGGCTCGTCTTAAAATATTAGAAATCGATACTTTTTTACCGCTGACCCTATGCGACGCAACATTATTTTATGTGTATCAAGTTAAAAAATTTGTACGCTGGTGTCTGTTTGGTACCAAATGATTCTGTAATAAATATACTATTAAAATGTATAATCGATAAATTTTTGGCTCGTCTTAAAATATTAGAAATCGATACTTTTTTACCGCTGACCCTATGCGACGCAACATTATTTTATGTGTATCAAGTTAAAAAATTTGTACGCTGGTGTCTGTTTGGTACCAAATGATTCTGTAATAAATATACTATTAAAATGTATAATCGATGAATTTTTGGCTCGTCTCAAAATATTAGAAATCGATACTTTTTTGACGCGGACCCTGTGCGACGCATCCTTATTTTATGTTTATCGTATTAAAAAATTTGTACGCTGTTGTCTGCTTGGTACCAAAAGATTCTGTTAGCAATGTACTATTAAAATGTATAATCGATGAATTTTTGGCTCGTCTTAAAATATTGGAAATCGATACTTTTTACCGCTGACCCTGTGCGACGCGTACTTATTTTATGTTTATCGTATTAAAAAATTTGTACGCTGGTGTCTGCATGGTACCAAAAGATTCTGTAATCAATGTACTATTAAAATGTATAATCGATGAATTTTTGGCTCGTCTTAAAATATTAGAAATCGATACTTTTTTGACGCGGACACTGTGCGACGCATAGTTATTTTATGTTTATCGTATTAAAAAATTTGTACGCTGGTGTCTGTTTGATACAAAATGATTCTGTAATAAATATACTATTAAAATGTATAATCGATAAATTTTTGGCTCGTCTTAAAATATTAGAAATCGATACTTTTTTACCGCTGACCCTACGCGACGCAACATTATTTTATGTGTATCAAGTTAAAAAATTTGTACGCTGGTGTCTGTTTGGTACCAAATGATTCTGTAATAAATATACTATTAAAATGTATAATCGATAAATTTTTGGCTCGTCTTAAAATATTAGAAATCGATACTTTTTTACCGCTGACCCTATACGACGCAACATTATTTTATGTGTATCAAGTTAAAAAATTTGTACGCTGGTGTCTGTTTGGTACCAAATGATTCTGTAATCAATGTACTATTAAAATGTATAATCGATGAATTTTTGGCTCGTCTCAAAATATTAGAAATCGATACTTTTTTGACGCGGACCCTGTGCGACGCATCCTTATTTTATGTTTATCGTATTAAAAAATTTGTACGCTGTTGTCTGCTTGGTACCAAAAGATTCTGTTATCAATGTACTATTAAAATGTATAATCGATGAATTTTTGGCTCGTCTTAAAATATTGGAAATCGATACTTTTTACCGCTGACCCTGTGCGACGCGTACTTATTTTGTTTATCGTATTAAAAAATTTGTACGCTGGTGTCTGCATGGTACCAAAAGATTCTGTAATTAATGTACTATTAAAATGTATACTCGATGAATTTTTGGCTCGTCTTAAAATATTAGAAATCGATACTTTTTTGACGCGGACCCTGTGCGACGCATACTTATTTTATGTTTATCGTATTAAAAAATTTGTACGCTGGTGTCTGTTTGGTACCAAATGATTCTGTAATCAATGTACTATTAAAATGTATAATCGATGAATTTTTGGCTCGTCTTAAAATATTGGAAATCGATACTTTTTACCGCTGACCCTGTGCGACGCGTACTTATTTTATGTTTATCGTATTAAAAAATTTGTACGCTGGTGTCTGCATGGTACCAAAAGATTCTGTAATTAATGTACTATTAAAATGTATACTCGATGAATTTTTGGCTCGTCTTAAAATATTAGAAATCGATACTTTTTTGACGCGGACCCTGTGCGACGCATACTTATTTTATGTTTATCGTATTAAAAAATTTGTACGCTGGTGTCTGTTTGGTACCAAATGATTCTGTAATCAATGTACTATTAAAATGTATAATCGATGAATTTTTGGCTCGTCTTAAAATATTAGAAATCGATACTTTTTTGACGCGGACACTGTGCGACGCATAGTTATTTTATGTTTATCGTATTAAAAAATTTGTACGCTGGTGTCTGTTTGGTACCAAATGATTCTGTAATCAATATACTATTAAAATGTATAATCGATGAATTTTTGGCTCGTCTTTAAATATTAGAAATCGATACTTTTTTACCGCTGACCCTATGCGACGCATCCTTAATTTATGTATAGCAAATGAAAAAGTTTGTACGCTGTTGTCTGCTTGGTACCAAAAGATTCTGTAATCAATGTACTATTAAAATGTATAATCGATGAATTTTTGGCTCGTCTTTAAATATTAGAAATCGATACTTTTTTACCGCTGACCCTATGCGACGCAACATTATTTTATGTGTATCAAGTTAAAAAATTTGTACGCTGGTGTCTGTTTGGTACCAAATGATTCTGTAATCAATGTATTATTAAAATGTATAATCGATGAATTTTTGGCTCGTCTCAAAATATTAGAAATCGATACTTTTTTGACGCGGACCCTGTGCGACGCATCCTTATTTTATGTTTATCGTATTAAAATTTTGTACGCTGTTGTCTGCTTGGTACCAAAAGATTCTGTTATCAATGTACTATTAAAATGTATAATCGATGAATTTTTGGCTCGTCTTAAAATATTGGAAATCGATACTTTTTACCGCTGACCCTGTGCGACGCGTACTTATTTTATGTTTATCGTATTAAAAAATTTGTACGCTGGTGTCTGCATGGTACCAAAAGATTCTGTAATTAATGTACTATTAAAATGTATACTCGATGAATTTTTGGCTCGTCTTAAAATATTAGAAATCGATACTTTTTTGACGCGGACCCAGTGCGACGCATCCTTATTTTATGTTTATCGTATTAAAAAATTTGTACGCTGTTGTCTGCTTGGTACCAAAAGATTCTGTTATCAATGTACTATTAAAATGTATAATCGATGAATTTTTGGCTCGTCTTAAAATATTAGAAATCGATACTTTTTTACCGCTGACCCTATGCGACGCAACATTA
Organism: Prenolepis imparis; assembly: GCF_030444845.1. NCBI lineage: Eukaryota > Metazoa > Arthropoda > Insecta > Hymenoptera > Formicidae > Prenolepis > Prenolepis imparis. The sequence continues at coordinate 12,812,037 of NW_028141163.1, forward strand.
TTATATGTGTATCAAGTTAAAAAATTTGTACGCTGGTGTCTGTTTGGTACCAAATGATTCTGTAATCAATGTACTATTAAAATGTATAATCGATGAATTTTTGGCTCGTCTTAAAATATTAGAAATCGATACTTTTTTGACGCGGACCCTGTGCGACGCATCCTTATTTTATGTTTATCGTATTAAAAAATTTGTACGCTGTTGTCTGCTTGGTACCAAAAGATTCTGTTATCAATAAACTATTAAAATGTATAATCGATGAATTTTTGGCTCGTCTTAAAATATTAGAAATCGATACTTTTTTACCGCTGACCCTATGCGACGCAACATTATTTTATGTGTATCAAGTTAAAAAATTTGTACGCTGGTGTCTGTTTGGTACCAAATGATTCTGTAATAAATATACTATTAAAATGTATAATCGATAAATTTTTGGCTCGTCTTAAAATATTAGAAATCGATACTTTTTTACCGCTGACCCTATGCGACGCAACATTATTTTATGTGTATCAAGTTAAAAAATTTGTACGCTGGTGTCTGTTTGGTACCAAATGATTCTGTAATAAATATACTATTAAAATGTATAATCGATAAATTTTTGGCTCGTCTTAATATATTAGATATCGATACTTTTTTACCGCTGACCCTATGCGACGCAACATTATTTTATGTGTATCAAGTTAAAAAATTTGTACGCTGGTGTCTGTTTGGTACCAAATGATTCTGTAATCAATGTATTATTAAAATATATAATCGATGAATTTTTGGCTCGTCTCAAAATATTAGAAATCGATACTTTTTTGACGCGGACCCTGTGCGACGCATACTTATTTTATGTTTATCGTATTAAAAAATTTGTACGCTGGTGTCTGTTTGGTACCAAATGATTCTGTAATCAATGTACTATTAAAATGTATAATCGATGAATTTTTGGCTCGTCTTAAAATATTGGAAATCGATACTTTTTTACCGCTGACCCTGTGCGACGCAACATTATTTTATGTGTATCAAGTTAAAAAATTTGTACGCTGGTGTCTGTTTGGTACCAAATGATTCTGTAATAAATATACTATTAAAATGTATAATCGATAAATTTTTGGCTCGTCTTAAAATATTAGAAATCGATACTTTTTTACCGCTGAGCCTATGCGACGCAACATTATTTTAAGTGTATCAAGTTAAAAAATTTGTACGCTGGTGTCTGTTTGGTACCAAATGATTCTGTAATCAATGTACTATTAAAATGTATAATCGATGAATTTTTGGCTCGTCTTTAAATATTAGAAATCGATACTTTTTTACCGCTGACCCTATGCGACGCAACATTATTTTATGTGTATCAAGTTAAAAAATTTGTACGCTGGTGTCTGTTTGGTACCAAATGATTCTGTAATCAATGTATTATTAAAATATATAATCGATGGATTTTTGGCTCGTCTCAAAATATTAGAAATCGATACTTTTTTGACGCGGACCCTGTGCGACGCATCCTTATTTTATGTTTATCGTATTAAAAAATTTGTACGCTGTTGTCTGCTTGGTACCAAAAGATTCTGTTATCAATGTACTATTAAAATGTATAATCGATGAATTTTTGGCTCGTCTTAAAATATTGGAAATCGATACTTTTTACCGCTGACCCTGTGCGACGCGTACTTATTTTATGTTTATCGTATAAAAAAATTTGTACGCTGGTGTCTGCATGGTACCAAAAGATTCTGTAATTAATGTACTATTAAAATGTATACTCGATGAATTTTTGGCTCGTCTTAAAATATTAGAAATCGATACTTTTTTGACGCGGACCCTGTGCGACGCGTACTTATTTTGTTTATCGTATTAAAAAATTTGTACGCTGGTGTCTGCATGGTACCAAAAGATTCTGTAATTAATGTACTATTAAAATGTATACTCGATGAATTTTTGGCTCGTCTTAAAATATTAGAAATCGATACTTTTTTGACGCGGACCCTATGCGACGCAACATTATTATATGTGTATCAAGTTAAAAAATTTGTACGCTGGTGTCTGTTTGGTACCAAATGATTCTGTAATCAATGTACTATTAAAATGTATAATCGATGAATTTTTGGCTCGTCTTAAAATATTAGAAATCGATACTTTTTTGACGCGGACCCTGTGCGACGCATCCTTATTTTATGTTTATCGTATTAAAAAATTTGTACGCTGTTGTCTGCTTGGTACCAAAAGATTCTGTTATCAATGTACTATTAAAATGTATAATCGATGAATTTTTGGCTCGTCTTAAAATATTAGAAATCGATACTTTTTTACCGCTGACCCTATGCGACGCAACATTATTTTATGTGTATCAAGTTAAAAAATTTGTACGCTGGTGTCTGTTTGGTACCAAATGATTCTGTAATAAATATACTATTAAAATGTATAATCGATAAATTTTTGGCTCGTCTTAAAATATTAGAAATCGATACTTTTTTACCGCTGACCCTATGCGACGCAACATTATTTTATGTGTATCAAGTTAAAAAATTTGTACGCTGGTGTCTGTTTGGTACCAAATGATTCTGTAATAAATATACTATTAAAATGTATAATCGATGAATTTTTGGCTCGTCTCAAAATATTAGAAATCGATACTTTTTTGACGCGGACCCTGTGCGACGCATCCTTATTTTATGTTTATCGTATTAAAAAATTTGTACGCTGTTGTCTGCTTGGTACCAAAAGATTCTGTTAGCAATGTACTATTAAAATGTATAATCGATGAATTTTTGGCTCGTCTTAAAATATTGGAAATCGATACTTTTTACCGCTGACCCTGTGCGACGCGTACTTATTTTATGTTTATCGTATTAAAAAATTTGTACGCTGGTGTCTGCATGGTACCAAAAGATTCTGTAATCAATGTACTATTAAAATGTATAATCGATGAATTTTTGGCTCGTCTTAAAATATTAGAAATCGATACTTTTTTGACGCGGACACTGTGCGACGCATAGTTATTTTATGTTTATCGTATTAAAAAATTTGTACGCTGGTGTCTGTTTGATACAAAATGATTCTGTAATAAATATACTATTAAAATGTATAATCGATAAATTTTTGGCTCGTCTTAAAATATTAGAAATCGATACTTTTTTACCGCTGACCCTACGCGACGCAACATTATTTTATGTGTATCAAGTTAAAAAATTTGTACGCTGGTGTCTGTTTGGTACCAAATGATTCTGTAATAAATATACTATTAAAATGTATAATCGATAAATTTTTGGCTCGTCTTAAAATATTAGAAATCGATACTTTTTTACCGCTGACCCTATGCGACGCAACATTATTTTATGTGTATCAAGTTAAAAAATTTGTACGCTGGTGTCTGTTTGGTACCAAATGATTCTGTAATCAATGTACTATTAAAATGTATAATCGATGAATTTTTGGCTCGTCTCAAAATATTAGAAATCGATACTTTTTTGACGCGGACCCTGTGCGACGCATCCTTATTTTATGTTTATCGTATTAAAAAATTTGTACGCTGTTGTCTGCTTGGTACCAAAAGATTCTGTTATCAATGTACTATTAAAATGTATAATCGATGAATTTTTGGCTCGTCTTAAAATATTGGAAATCGATACTTTTTACCGCTGACCCTGTGCGACGCGTACTTATTTTGTTTATCGTATTAAAAAATTTGTACGCTGGTGTCTGCATGGTACCAAAAGATTCTGTAATTAATGTACTATTAAAATGTATACTCGATGAATTTTTGGCTCGTCTTAAAATATTAGAAATCGATACTTTTTTGACGCGGACCCTGTGCGACGCATACTTATTTTATGTTTATCGTATTAAAAAATTTGTACGCTGGTGTCTGTTTGGTACCAAATGATTCTGTAATCAATGTACTATTAAAATGTATAATCGATGAATTTTTGGCTCGTCTTAAAATATTGGAAATCGATACTTTTTACCGCTGACCCTGTGCGACGCGTACTTATTTTATGTTTATCGTATTAAAAAATTTGTACGCTGGTGTCTGCATGGTACCAAAAGATTCTGTAATTAATGTACTATTAAAATGTATACTCGATGAATTTTTGGCTCGTCTTAAAATATTAGAAATCGATACTTTTTTGACGCGGACCCTGTGCGACGCATACTTATTTTATGTTTATCGTATTAAAAAATTTGTACGCTGGTGTCTGTTTGGTACCAAATGATTCTGTAATCAATGTACTATTAAAATGTATAATCGATGAATTTTTGGCTCGTCTTAAAATATTAGAAATCGATACTTTTTTGACGCGGACACTGTGCGACGCATAGTTATTTTATGTTTATCGTATTAAAAAATTTGTACGCTGGTGTCTGTTTGATACAAAATGATTCTGTAATAAATATACTATTAAAATGTATAATCGATAAATTTTTGGCTCGTCTTAAAATATTAGAAATCGATACTTTTTTACCGCTGACCCTATGCGACGCAACATTATTTTATGTGTATCAAGTTAAAAAATTTGTACGCTGGTGTCTGTTTGGTACCAAATGATTCTGTAATAAATATACTATTAAAATGTATAATCGATAAATTTTTGGCTCGTCTTAAAATATTAGAAATCGATACTTTTTTACCGCTGACCCTATGCGACGCAACATTATTTTATGTGTATCAAGTTAAAAAATTTGTACGCTGGTGTCTGTTTGGTACCAAATGATTCTGTAATCAATGTACTATTAAAATGTATAATCGATGAATTTTTGGCTCGTCTCAAAATATTAGAAATCGATACTTTTTTGACGCGGACCCTGTGCGACGCATCCTTATTTTATGTTTATCGTATTAAAAAATTTGTACGCTGTTGTCTGCTTGGTACCAAAAGATTCTGTTATCAATGTACTATTAAAATGTATAATCGATGAATTTTTGGCTCGTCTTAAAATATTGGAAATCGATACTTTTTACCGCTGACCCTGTGCGACGCGTACTTATTTTGTTTATCGTATTAAAAAATTTGTACGCTGGTGTCTGCATGGTACCAAAAGATTCTGTAATTAATGTACTATTAAAATGTATACTCGATGAATTTTTGGCTCGTCTTAAAATATTAGAAATCGATACTTTTTTGACGCGGACCCTGTGCGACGCATACTTATTTTATGTTTATCGTATTAAAAAATTTGTACGCTGGTGTCTGTTTGGTACCAAATGATTCTGTAATCAATGTACTATTAAAATGTATAATCGATGAATTTTTGGCTCGTCTTAAAATATTGGAAATCGATACTTTTTACCGCTGACCCTGTGCGACGCGTACTTATTTTATGTTTATCGTATTAAAAAATGTGTACGCTGGTGTCTGCATGGTACCAAAAGATTCTGTAATTAATGTACTATTAAAATGTATACTCGATGAATTTTTGGCTCGTCTTAAAATATTAGAAATCGATACTTTTTAGACGCGGACCCTGTGCGACGCATACTTATTTTATGTTTATCGTATTAAAAAATTTGTACGCTGGTGTCTGTTTGGTACCAAATGATTCTGTAATCAATGTACTATTAAAATGTATAATCGATGAATTTTTGGCTCGTCTTTAAATATTAGAAATCGATACTTTTTTACCGCTGATCCCATGCGACGCATCCTTAATTTATGTATAGCAAATGAAAAAGTTTGTACGCTGTTGTCTGCTTGGTACCAAAAGATTCTGTAATCAATGTACTATTAAAATGTATAATCGATGAATTTTTGGCTCGTCTTAAAATATTAGAAATCGATACTTTTTTGACGCGGACACTGTGCGACGCATAGTTATTTTATGTTTATCGTATTAAAAAATTTGTACGCTGGTGTCTGTTTGATACAAAATGATTCTGTAATAAATATACTATTAAAATGTATAATCGATAAATTTTTGGCTCGTCTTAAAATATTAGAAATCGATACTTTTTTACCGCTGACCCTATGCGACGCAACATTATTTTATGTGTATCAAGTTAAAAAATTTGTACGCTGGTGTCTGTTTGGTACCAAATGATTCTGTAATAAATATACTATTAAAATGTATAATCGATAAATTTTTGGCTCGTCTTAAAATATTAGAAATCGATACTTTTTTACCGCTGACCCTATGCGACGCAACATTATTTTATGTGTATCAAGTTAAAAAATGTGTACGCTGGTGTCTGTTTGGTACCAAATGATTCTGTAATCAATGTACTATTAAAATGTATAATCGATGAATTTTTGGCTCGTCTTAAAATATTAGAAATCGATACTTTTTTGACGCGGACCCTGTGCGACGCATCCTTATTTTATGTTTATCGTATTAAAAAATTTGTACGCTGTTGTCTGCTTGGTACCAAAAGATTCTGTTATCAATGTACTATTAAAATGTATAATCGATGAATTTTTGGCTCGTCTTAAAATATTGGAAATCGATACTTTTTACCGCTGACCCTGTGCGACGCGTACTTATTTTGTTTATCGTATTAAAAAATTTGTACGCTGGTGTCTGCATGGTACCAAAAGATTCTGTAATTAATGTACTATTAAAATGTATACTCGATGAATTTTTGGCTCGTCTTAAAATATTAGAAATCGATACTTTTTTGACGCGGACCCTGTGCGACGCATACTTATTTTATGTTTATCGTATTAAAAAATTTGTGAAATGCGATTATAAGATAGTAAAAAAATGTATATAAGCCATACATTAAAGTAAAATAAAAAAATACAACTTTTTAAAAGATTAAATTTACTTTTTTCAATTTTCAATTTATTTTTTGAATTTTATTACTATAACTAACTAAGAAGAGAATAATATACAGATATGTTTGTTAAATATCAATTATTGTATTCTGGTTAATATATTAAGTTTATGTTTAAAATAAAATAAGTTATAAATATTATCATATCAAATATGATGTACAATAACATTCGTTGTTTTGAGATAATTAATAATCGATATACGAGAACCTGCACTACTGTAACGAATGTTATCGCATGCTGCCAGATGAAAAAATTATAAATATTTGATGAGGATTGTGAAAAAAATTTGTATGCAAAAAAATATTGGTATGTAAAGTAAAAAAACACGACAAATGGCTTTTTTCGAATTATACAAATAATTACATTGAAATCAAAAGATAGACATGCCAAATCACAGTTTAGTTTTGCTTTGACATTAATCTATTTTTTATAAGTCATTTAATGCAATTGATCTTACATCAGATAATATTATCTTTTCATATACGATATAAAAGTTACATAATATAAAAAAGAATTTCAATTAAAAATTTCTAAATTTTTATATATTTTTTTATATTCTAAAAGATCGTAACACAATCTAAACTATACTATAATAAAATCGCGTAAGTTTTTTTCTTTAGTATATTTATACTTGAGTTTTGATATTTTCTTAAACGAAGCAAAACTCACATCACTATACTTTCTGAACTAGAAGTAAGTCATTAAGCTCGTGTTGCAAAGTCTATACTTTGAAGCGTTAAAAAAGTACTTTAACTTCATAATGTTTTCTTCTGAATACAGGTATAGCCTTACGCGTGCACTTTTTGTCTCTTTTTCTAATAATGCTGAACCTCTCCCGCAATACCAAATTTACGAACCGACACTGGCGAAAACTAGCTAACTAGCTCGCTAGCGATATCGACATTTTTGCTGTCTCGTTCATACAATCCTAATAATTCCGTGGTTCTCTCTTTCTCTCTCTTTCTTTGGTGAAAAATATCGTGGAATAAGTCTACAAGCTATCATAAACTATTAAGCCACTGCAGGTGTCCTGCATGACCCTACCATAGCGTCAGCAAACTTTCTTCTATCGCCATACCTGTGAGCAGCAATCTGCTACCGTCTGGCAGAGCTTCAGGAAGGGAAAGAAAGAGAATAATGTGTATGAACTTTAAGAATTACGGCGAAAAAGAGAGTGGAGAAACATTACTGTGGACACGAGCCAATCGACCAATTATCTAGAACTTTGTTGCAATATTTCGCATGATATGTGATTATATAAAGGAAACGTCTACAAGGAACATGTGTGAATGTATATAGAGGAAACGTCTATAAAAAATATATAGCAGATATGTAATTAATTACACACGCAGGCGTGAAATTTAGGATATTTTATTATAATAAAATATCTGTGGCTCGTATATAACTATAGACTAATAACTGTGAGAATTACACAACATGCAATCAAAATATTATTAGCAAATAAAATATTTCATATTGACGAAAAATATTATTTGAATTAAATTTTTAATATTTCTTTTATTTAGAGCGCGTGAAACGGAATTGTATTTTGTCGTCAAAGTTTCACTTCTTCATAATCAACAGTACAAGATTGGATTTAAATTTTCACAGGCTTGTTGAAGTAGATAAAAAATTCTATTTACTTTACACAATAAACAGGAATGTTAAAAGTATTCCAGGATTAATATAACAAAACCAGAGAATTTATTCTAAATTGGCGAATGCCGTGTTAAGACGAGACTGAATAATATTTCCGATACAGAAGCGTTTCTTTTTTTTTTTTTCAAATTTTTTGTTCAGCAAGCACAATCACTGACAATTAGTGCACATTCGGGTAACTCTATAAGTATCCCGGTTGCAGTGAATAAAGCACGCGCCACCCGCATCGCAAAGCCCAAACGAAGTTTTTTCATTTGCGTGAGTAAATCGCCATAAAATCGTCAGATAGAAGCGACCGGACAAACTGACCATGTTTGCCATCGACTCGATACTCACAGCATGTCCCAGTTACATCGTAAAACTGTCGTTTTTTACCTCAATCCCGAATGGGTGAGGCTAAATTGAAGCCCGTCGCATATCTCGATTTAACTTACACACGTATGTATACGACTGATTCCGCAGGGGATGAAATTGAGCTCAACTGACCTGAAATGAAAAAAGAAGAAAAACATGTACAAACTGTTATCTTTATATATGAAATATATTTAAAAATTAGCAAAAAGAAATGTGCTCTATCGTTATTCCATAATATTTTTCGCTTTAAACAGACTCATTATTTTGTATAATCCTATTCGATTCTCGTTATCGTATTAATCTTGTAAATATAAAGGTGACTTTCTAGAACAAATTTTGTTAAGTAAAATACAGAAAAAATATAAATCAAATATTATTTTTAACGAGATTATAGTGTATAGATCTGGCGTATATCGCAGAGCAGTTAAAAAGTGAGGAGTGCGAGTGAAGCATGAGATAATTAACGGCAGTACCTGCCCTTTGCCATCGCGTTTCGTATATAGCCTGTACGACGGGTCGATCGGGATCGCCGAGAAGGCGAAGGGAATCGAAGGGTGCGCGGATCTCCACGGACCCCGAACAATCACCGACAAATGCCGCTACTTGGGTGGCTACCTTTCACTTCGCACTCTTCGTTCATCACATGTTTCTCAGCCGTAAAATCCGCTTCTGGAAACGCGGCACGAATTTCTGACAATTTAAAAAAATATCTCCGCATCCTTGTGCGACTGTCGCGAAAGGAATCGACGATTCAACAGCAAGGGAATAGTGCTAAAACCCACTTCATATATATACGAGCTCACTGTCCAAATATATCATTCTCTCTCTTTCTTTAAATAACTAAAATTATAGTGACTAATAATCATTGACAAATAATCACAGTAATTATTAATAACTAATAATCATCAACAATAAATCACAGTAATCATTAGAGATTAAAGCATCCAGTGCACAGTGATTATGCAAATTGATGGAAGTATATTATTATTTCGTTATGTATTAAAATTCATTAAATGAAGAAAACTGCTGGAAGCGCACGATTTTCTCGATTTTGCGCAAAATTAGTCACAGACTGTAAGTTTCCACAATGCGGAACAAATTTTTCTTTCGCCAACTGACAATGAATTACAGCATGTGCAACCGCGCGAATTACTTCACCGTGTGGCCCGTTTTAGCAAAAAGCAACAGAAACGGTTTAATTAATTAAGGGAATTATTAATATCAATTAGATGCGCTAGAAATTTACAAGCCCAATATCCTTCATGTTATTTCTACGGCCACGACGGAGGACATTTAAGATTGTTTTTGCTATCCCATAATTATAAACTAGGTAACTGTACAAGGAAGTGCAAAATTATTTTCTTAATAAGACAGCAATAATAACGCTCGTTTGGTATAATTGCAAAAAAAACATACGCAAAATACAGGAAGGAACCAAAAGATATAATTATCCTTGCAGTCGGATTCTTTACAATCACGAGTTTTGTCGCAACTAGCATGTCTCGCTCGTTAGTTACATCGGACACATTCTTAACAAGAATGAAATCAGATAAACAAATAATAAACATTAGCTATATATAACTTATAATTTTCTTATATTTGCTAAATCTAAATGTTTTTTATATCGTGGAAATAGATTTGTGTAAAGCATATTTCATCTATATAAATTTCATTATATATAGTTTTAGAAAATATATATTATAATTTAAATTTCGTACATATTTTCAGAATACATGCCTCTCATACTGGAAATAATGCATTATTTTGTTTATAATATATATTCTATTACTATCCGTTTTAATTTCATATATAAATTTTTAAAAAGTTTTAAAAGTTTTAATTTTTAAAAAGTTATATCACATACATATCCGTTCAAGAATCAACGCACGCTACGTTGTATAGAAATCTGAATAGAAAAACTGTATAGGAAATCCTTCTTTACGCAATTGACACTATATGTCAAGATTTCGTGCGTGTAAAATAAACTGTGGCAGATAATACATATGTGCTTAACACAATACGCTATCATATTTTTCGATAACAAGAAAACTCACATACATATTACATAAGTCGAATGTTCTTACTCGTTTGATAAGAGATAAGAAAATTATCTTCGACTGACTATATATTACAAGTTCTTTAGTTTTGTTTCACGACTTAATAAACATATTATTACTCTATAGTTTTCGTATAAACTTTGTTATTGGCTTGAAAATAAATAATAATGATAAAAATAATCGTTTTCAACATGTTAATAAATAAAATTATTCCTTTATAGAATGAAGCATTAAATATTTCGGGATGGGCAGTAAATTAATTACATATAACACATGATATTTTGCCTTTACGACGTATAGTGTGTTATTGTTATCATAGCCGCTCAGTGTATTATCATTTGCGCGGCGACACTCGAACAGTAAGTAAAGTAATGGTGCGAAACGTTCCGTATATTGTCAAATTCCTTTCCGATAAGCAATCACGACAAGTATCGAGAAATAAATCGTTATAATCATTACAATTAACGATTAATCAATTTACGATAAATGATACGTAACTGTACCGTGACGACAGCAATAAAAATCGAAGAGTGATTTCTGACGATTTATTTATATCTATTATTTTCAGCACAAATCGAAGCAATAAGATAAAAATTATAAATTATCATTTTGTTGCAATCTTTAATAATTATTTCTTCAACGAATCTTAGAGTCTCAAAAATAATTATTTCTCTAACGCTTATTGTTACAGTCAAATATATTTTGTCCGATGCTTTAAATTCCTCGATTTAAACGTAATTTGTCATTCGGATTGAGATCGCATAATAAGACACAAATTGCAGGGGATCGTTTAAAATAATTAAATTAACTGCATTAAAATAATAAAAAGCAATGATACATCAATCATATTATTAATAATAAATTTAAAATTCAAGAAATAGAATATTCCACATGAATTTATTCTGTGCTGCGTTATAATATTTCGCGACGACAATAAATTAATTTACTTTACACATCGTTTAGCGCTCATTTTTTATGTACTGTTGTTTATCATGGAATTTATTTGATCGAGATCTGTCATATGAACGAGTCAGCAAATTTAATTATATTTTCGAATATAGTAATCTGTGAATATTTATCTTTGATTTGTGTGTGTGTGAAATTGTATTCCGCAAAACTGGACTCGCAAAATTTATCGAACGAAATTGTTGCCAGAAGCGAACAGAATTAAAGCGGGTTCACCAGGTGTCTTCAAACCTCGTGATTTTTAAGTGCGCCGACTGATTTCCACTCATCGCGTGCAACGGCATATCTCTAAAAACGATGCCTGTCAGGTGACCTTAAATTTAGCCTCGATCACTACTTATTACGGACAAACATACGACCGCGAACCTCCCTCGCTCGAAACGATGTTTCGTCGTCTCTCAAAACATTCCCCTCCAATAAAGAACTCTTACATGCAATTATACCCTCTCCGACATCGTTCAGCGCCTATCACCGACGATATATATGTATCTATCACGGGAGTCGTTAGACGCGCGTTAGATAATTCGCGACAACACTCGTTATTATGCACAGTCGACACGCAGGCCGACGTTCACAATGTGATAACAGTGATTGCGAAGATTCATGGTGCACGCGAGAAATTCGCTCAGTTAATGTTTCGATCTATATAATATAGAGTCTAATTGTAAGACTTATCGCATGTTACATATTTTCAATAAATTAAAAGTCGTATTTATAGTAAGAATTTTGCGAGATTATTATTTTATATTTGCTTCTCTTTTAATTCTCATGAATTTTGATCAAAAATTTTGAAGTTTAATACTTTTAATAGAGTGTAAAAATATTATGAAATTTGTAAATCGTGTTTATCAGTGCATTTAAAAAATTGATTACATATATAAAACTTAAACTAAACGAGATATTTATTTCCAAATATAAAATAATAAGAAATGAGTAAAAAAAATAAAAAATAAAATTCTCCTTGACAAGGGACCGCATTCCGATCTCTCGTATGGCAAGCAAAGATTCTATCAAAGAAAATACGGTTTTGATATTTTCTGGCATGCACGAAATAATATGCTAATGATGACAATATCTCTTTCTCATTCTGTCTCTCTATATATAATTCTCTTTCTCTCTTTTTCTCTTACGAAAAATAACAATTACAGAAAAAATATATCACATAAAGAAAGATATAAAAAAATTGTCTGAAAATGTAAAATGAAATTGTTATTTCTGAAAAAGATCAATTAAAGATATCCTAAATAACAAACTTTTTTACTTTTAATTATTCATATTGTTTCGGATAAAGTAATGTTAATCAAATCATTCAACTTGGGATCGGCGTGGAATTGATAGACGTTCCATCACGTTAGGATCGGTTTGTACTCGTAACACGTGATTGGAATGTACGTACTTAGTTCGCCTAATCGTGCGAAATTTATCGCGAAAGCAAGAGTATAGAAGGTACGGAAAGGGGCCAAGGGGAGAGGATACTCCACGTGCGATTACACCTATTTGATATGCCGCGACACTCAAAACTCGTACATCACACTTAACCGTTGAATATGGAACAGTCAGTCCTGGCAGCGGCGCATCCAGCATGCATATGTAGACCGCAATTATGGTCGTTAACTATCGTCGGCACGCACGCCAAGCACGAATTTTCCATCGCACCATGGGGCCTCTCAGTTTTTTCTCCTTGAACATCGTAGAGGAGAGGCTTTCTCTTTTTGCGATTTTGGCAGTTATAAATAATATAAACCACAAGAAAAAAATTATAAAACGTATTTTAAAATATTTTTGTAAATCTTATATAGAAACCTTGTGAAATAAAATAAACTAAAAAGAATTTTATTTTATCGACCAGAAACGATTCATTTAATTTCGTTTAAATAGAAAATGGGTATAAATGTAAAAATAAAAATTTAAAGCACACATTTGAAAATTTATTTAGCTATCAAATACGATTAAATGTTTTCCTTCTCATATGATTGTGATATTGATATCGTATCTTTCAGACAAAACTTAGATAGGTATGTGATAATAGTTGCTTTCCATTTACATCAAAACTCAGATAAATCTCACTTCTGTCTTTCTTCAACATCCATGTTAAAGAAAGACAAAAGTGAGATTTATCTGAGCTTTGATGTAAATGGAAAGCACCTAATATAGCGACAGATATCTATAACGATATCAGGTTTTACGAGTGTTTGGTATCCCATAATTTTTTCCTCATTAATACATATACTTTGATATTTCAGAATATAACACTATAAAAAAAACGACATTGAAAGAGAGTTATAAATAAATCTAATAAATTTTTATTATAATAAAAATTTTTAAAGCGCAATAATAATTTTCATGTATCAAATAAAACTTTCAATCTAATTTAATTTGTATTATATAAATCTTAAGAGGGAATTTCTCTTCCAAATCTATTCAAATCGTTTTAATTATTCTTATGCTATATAGGTAGCTCACAATATGTGTGAAATTTAATCACTTGTAAGCAACTGTTTACATTATACATGCACATAATTATTACATAGAGACATATATAAACAGTATCTCTTTATGATAATTGAACGAGATGAACAACAACTGGCAGATTAGTGTATTTAAAGGCAGATAATCTCATACATTGTGTAAATCTCGGCAGATACGCGTGCAAAAAGGTTTCGAGACTTTCAGACTTTCTTTCTTTCGCATTTATTTTCTGTCGAGACTCCCCGTGGACGACACAGGTGCGATTCGTGAAAAAAGAAACAAGTTTGTACCACCGTTGGTACCACCAACAATAAGAAAAAAAAATAAAGAGAACACAAGAGAGCAAAAAGAGACGCACATTCGGACTTGCAATGCTTAGGAGCGAGATTGATGCAGTCGTGAGGGAAGAAGATAAGTGCGGGAAAGGAAGCGAGATGGAAGCAGAGAAGAATGTTCTGTCTTCGTGTCACCGCACCCAATAACACGCAGGTAATCACGATTTAATAGCTCAATATAACGTCCGCCACTGCTCCCCGCCATGGACCCCGAAACAATTTATCGGTCCCGCCAGTCAATAAATTCGGTTTTTGAGTTGTATACGATGGTCCCGCGAGCTGGCCGCGAGATACCTGAATCTCAAAGCGGACGCATCGAATTGGGATTGGCGAATTTTGAAAATAACGCGTATAAATCAACCGGACGAATAAATACCTCACCCTTTACGATATACATCTCCTCCGACCTTTCTGATTTCACGGCACGGTTTTAAAATATTCGTTATGAAACGTAACACGCGAAACATAATCTCGACGTATTTGTCGGTGTAAGGTAGAATGTAAAATGCATTAGTTATACCGATGAACCGGGATCGTATTCAGTTTACAAGTGATCGTATTCAGTTTACAAGGAATCGTATTCAGTTTACGAGTTCTTTTTTCGTATAAATTTGATACAAATTTTTTACGAATTTTTCACGATTGCGAATCGTCACGTTTTTTGACAAGCGCGAACAAAGTTAAAGGGAAGGGTGGAAGGGAGATTTTGCGAAGAAAAATTAATCTGTTAATTGAGGTGTGCCATTCGTGAAAAATAAAAAAAATAAATCCTCCCCGGCGGGGAATCGAACCCCGGTCTCCCGCGTGACAGGCGGGGATACTGACCACTATACTACCGAGGACTTGTTGATGTGTTCGTTTTTATTAGTAGTCCTCGCACGTAGTGCGGCATCTTCACTTTGATGTTTTCAATTTTCACCATTAATAATTTATTGCATTTAATTCTTGTGTATTGTTATTAAAATGTAAACAGATTATATCGTAAATAATATTAATATCTTCAAATGTCAAGTAATTTTGTCTTTATTGAAATCAATATTCAACAAGTCTTAGAGATGAAAATTTAGATAAATCCCATATCGAAAAATATTAGCAAATATACATAGGTAAATATATAATGTAAATTTCTCAAAATTGTTAACTGTGCTTCGATATATATGTATATGTATTATACTTTATACGAAGATGTCTCTTCTTAGAGAAAACGACAATAACGAACAACATCTTTCAACAAGTCCTCGGTAGTATAGTGGTCAGTATCCCCGCCTGTCACGCGGGAGACCGGGGTTCGATTCCCCGCCGGGGAGGAATTTTTTTTTTATTTTTTACGAATGGCACAGCTCAGTTAACAGATTAATTTTTTTCGCAAAATTTTCCCCTCTTTCCACCCTTTCCCTGAATTTTGTTCGCGCTTATCAAATTACTATTAAAAAAACGTGTGCTCATGTGAATTGCTATAACGGAGTTAATCTATTAATAAGTGCGCGTTAATTTTGCAAATTATATTTGCAAAGTAAAAATAAATAAAATTAAAGGTGAAGATACTGACCACTATATGCTTAAAAAGAGAATTTATATATAATAATAGGATATCTCTTAATATATCTCTTATAAGATATCTCTTAATATATCTCTTATAAGATATCTCTTATAGGATATCTCTCAAGACATTTTATAAATAATGCATTATATTAATTATATAAATTTTTCGAAAATATTTCCGATCTCAAAAAAATTTGCTGTCTGAAAAAAAATCGCTCAAACTCTCCGATAAAAGAAAGACGTGATTCTTGCGTAAAATCTCGATGATACGGAGAATGTCTAAGTGAATGCGACTCCGTGTTTTCTCTGTGTTTTAACGACCGCGTCATTGCACAATCCACCGCAAGAAAGGTGGAATAAATGATCGGTCGGATGTTGGGATCGCGCGTTGCAAGTCGCGCGTTAAATGCGAATAAAGCTCGTCGACGAACTTGCTGCACCGCTCGTAAAAACAAAGGGATACCGTATTCGTAAGAGAGAATAATCGTTAACAGTAATTCCGAGAGGTAGCCGCGGAATTTCTAGCGTGACAATTTCTCCTGTCTCGCGCTCGACAACAGCGTTTATGTTCTTTTCTGTTACGATCGTCGATATCATTTCGTTAGCGCAAACGGTCTTACAAAACTACAAACTACTTTGTCGCTTAATTTTATAATTAAATAATTTTTGACGCGCTAATCTACGCGAATCCGATAACAATCGCTCACATAAAACAACCTGATTTTAACGAATTAGATGATTTGAATGAATTAGTATATATATGCTCGGCTTCTTTTTTTTTAAACTTTTATGACAGAGCATATACTAGATGAAAGAGAAAAAACTGTTCTAATAAATATAGAAACTGTGTATTATATACATAAATAATAAATCATATTAAACGCAAAATATATAGAGATTTTGACACACAAGTGCTTTACAGATACACTGTTTACGAAAATTTTGCTTAAAAATATTTAATTTTAATGTATTAAAATTGATATGCATGCATTAAAGTGGAGCTGAATTTTAGAGTCATACGCCTAATTAATATTTCATCAAATGTAATGCATAATGCAAGTTGCAACGAATATTTTAAATTTAAGTTGTTATTTTCAGACTAGATTGACATAAAGCAATACTAAAAGAAATTACAATCCTTTCTGTACTGTATATACGATATAAACTGTATATACTATATAAAATGATGAAATGTAAAATAGATGCAAAATAAAATCTTACTCTCCAATATATAAAAGTATAATGTGCAAAAACACCATTTCTGCCAACTTTCTCTCACTCAATTTTTATTCATAATTTCCGCGATTTATGGAATCGGAGAGTGAAATATTTCGCAACACATGTGTGAATGTGCTCGCTTAAAAACGCATTTGGAACAAAGCGTCGAATTTTCATGATGCAATGCGGTACGCCACCCCGTTTCTCTATCCACGTTCGTCTATTCTGGTAAATTTACATCCCGTTATTACAGCGATATTTCGGGGGCATATGTTTGTCGCATCCCACGTTTCATCATCCAATACCGAGCGCTGTTTGTCTTCCCCCATGTCGACGTTAAATCTGATATTAGGATGAACGCGCGTGATCACTCGTCGTGAATACTCCGAGTGCAGCGACAAACCTATCGATTGTCTGTAAAGTCGATTTTGTAATTTAGATCGACGCACGAGGGTCCGTTGCTTTTGACGCCGGTACCATATCAGCAACGCATCGCAACCGAATATTTCGTCGACGGGAGAATCACAGAATGATCAATCAACGCATACCCGCATCGCGTTTAACGCTCCAAAGCGCAAAATGAATCAAATATTCACATGTATGCATGTAATGATACGTGTATTATTTGCATCTTCATTCGCATCATCAGGATCTATCTCTTTATTCATTCCTCTGGATCATCAATGATACAATTCACGCGAATTCCATACACTACTTTGTTAAGTTAATAAGATAGTCTTTCCGTTAAATTCTATCAATTCTTTGAAGATAATAAAATAAATGTATAAAATGTAATAATGATTTTTGCTGAAACACATTTAATATTTAATTCCGATGTTTCCGACATTAAAATATTTGAACATGCAATATTTTAAAAGCATAAATTGCCAATTTCATCAGATGTTTCAGAATTAACAATATTTAAAAAAAAAAAATAATAATAATAATAAACGAAAGTGTCAGTAAGCATGAATAAAACGCGAATAATAAAATATACGATAATTGCCGTTGATACATGACATAAAACAAATTATTGGCTTATTGAGGAAGATATGATCTATGAAAATATTAAACAAATATACAACTTAGTAAATTTTTTTTAAAAATTTTAATTTTCGTAGTTTGTATCTTCCTCGAGTTACCACAAAAATATCCGTAAAAATAATTCAAAAAGCTGCAATTAAACTCCTGAGGGATGTAATATATTCAACAGACTAAAAATGTTATAAAGATCCGAAAACATTATCTCTCTGAGCTACGAATTTAACTGTATTTTCTTTTGCGTTATTTGATATGCACAATGATTATTCGAGAGATTATTTTTATTCTCGACTGCTGTCAACCTACAGTTTTATTTTATTTTATAATTACAATGTATTGAGAGAAGCTTTGCGAATAATATATGTATTTAACAAAAGTGAGCAAGCATTAATAAAACAATCGAGCAATAGAACGATACTTATTAATTATTACTGTATCACAAACTGTACAGCTAACACGGAAAAGAACGAAGAGATAACGAACCACGTAGACGAACGATGTCGCAGGCAAGAAACGTGTTCTCAGGATAAATTACTGTCTAAATTACTGTGGCACCAGCACCACCGTCTTGACAATGGGTAATGTGAATTATGCCTCGTTTACGTTTCGTAAAGCCCCGTGAATGGATGGGAAACGCGCATGGCGGTATTTGTCGCTTTGCGAAAAATCGCCGTATAAGCCGGCTTATTTTATTCAGTCGTAATAAACGTAATCTTTGACTTTTATATGTTAATCTTTTTTTTATCGTTGTAACTTGTCGTTTTCCGTTCGCGTTGGAGACTGTGGATGACAGAGCCCGCGTAACTCGCGGATAAGATAAGCGTTATGGTCCGCATACAAGGGACATTCACACTCGTGAAAAGCCATGGTAGACTTATTGGGAAATTTAAATTTACGCCTCTCGATCGCATAAGCGAACTGAGAAATATCGAGAAAGAGAGAGAAATGATATGACAAGATATGAATAAATCATGTATTCTTTCGAATATATAATTGTCCACCGTAAATATAATTTAGATTACTTCACTCCTTGTTAACATTTATATACGTTATATGATTTGCACGTAAATTAAAATGTGATTTTTATTGAATAATATAATTCTTAATATGTAGAAATATTCCACCAGTTTGAAAATTCTAATTAAATGTCCGAGAACTTTGGACTGTATGAATATTTTAATTTGTCCTTTAGAACGCATATATGTATATAAAATAAAATAATAATAGCTGCTGTGGTTTAATAACACCCTTTGTAAAATTTTACTTATTATCGCTTCGAAAAATGAACGATAATTACACTTCCAGACAGAACGTATAAGTAATACACAAAAGAAGAATTTCTTACAAGAAATATTTTTAGCATTATCAGCGTCATTCAGCAAACTTATCGCAAAAGTGATAAAATTTATCACGAAAAAAAAAAAGTTATTAACGCGGCCACGGTTAAGATACGCTTGCAAAGTATCATTTGGTTGTCTCGCGCACATGAAACAAGTTGTGTGTACTTTATGCCCGGGTACTTAAACAGGCCACACACATGCGTGGGCGTTGTCGACGCAATCAAAAGTCGTCGTCATCGTCGTCGTCGTCGAGTCGCGACAACCGCTCATGCATGGGAAACCGACGCGACATGATTTATGACATGACGTGAATTTCAGTTCGCGCACGCGACCTCATCATCTCCGTCTTGAGTGTCCATGCGCAGGAAAGAACGGTCTGTCCTCCTGGTGCATAACCGGCCATTAAACGACCATCGGCTATCTCGAATTCGATAGCCCGGTTTAAGTAGCCCGATCGATGCCTCGAGCGAGACTTTTTGCGTTTCTGAACGGCGAGTTCTCTCTCTCTCTCTCTCTCTCGGAAGGGTGAGTGGCCGCGGCTGCATCTGAAGCGCGTGAATCTGCGCGAACCTGTCCTGCCCGAAATTTATTGGTCACATTTGTCTGATACAACAGGGCTGAATGATAAAAATCATTTGTTGAGTTGTGCGATTAATTTGGGGTACGTCTCACGACTCGGTTACTCGATAATGATCGAACAATTTTGTTATTTCAGTGTGGAAAGATTATTAATTATTATTATGAATATAAAATGCATAATGTTAAGAGTTTCTAATTTTGTTAAGATAAAAAAATTAAGTCTCAGATAGATCATGTTGATCTATCTTGTAGCGCGCATGTTTTTAGGAAATTTTCTGCAAATCTGATATGGATAAGGTCTCGATAACAATTGGAGAAACGACAGGAGATTCGGAAGAATCGAAATAAAATGACGGAAATGTGGAGATCTTTCTGCACACAAGAACTGGATTGAAATCGTTATTCGTGTCGTAGCCTCTTCCGCTAGTTTCCTGCTATTCGTCGCTACTTCGGTTCCGGAGACCTCGTTTATGAGAACCCTCCTCGATGCCCGTGGTACTAAAGTGAGTCATGACCGTGAATCATCGAAATGGCTCCGTGTTCGCAACGACCCTCGGCTGACCGCGAAATATGAGAAGGAACGTTTTCTGCAGGCTCAAAGAACGAGATCATGAACGGCCATGGATAACGGCAATGTCGCGAAGGTAACATAATCCTAACACGTCAAAAATATTCCTCCTAAAATATCATAATTCCACGTATTCCATGAAGAGTATATTTAACTTGTGATTTCATTAAGCTGATTTGGTGCACAATTTTTTATTTATTTTATTAATGAAACCAGTGATAAATTGAATTTCGTCCGCTGAATGTTCTCTCCTTGAAGAAACTCAACAAAAGTTTTAATATAATTTCGATTAATGCAATTTAAAAATCAAGTGTGCGGCGAGATAATTTCACTTCAAATCTAAAATTCAAATGCTCTTTTCCGCGAGCACATTCTCTCATGGTCATTAATTTCCGCAGATTGGGAAAAGATGATGTCGTCTGTGCGCAGTGAAAGATGTATCCGAAAGTCAGCTCTTCTTTCGTATACAAGTAACAGATCGCAAAAACACCATCGTATCGAACTCGAAAATATATACGGACTGCTTGTAAGCTTATGCTGCCCAGAGGCGCTGTCGTGAAAGCAAACAACGGATGAAAAATATAGTCCTTGGCGCCTGTACAATGGCAATATTTATAAATGCACCGTGAGTTTTTCGACCTTCAAGCCTGTCCCCCTTTCCCTACCCCTTCGCCATCGGTCTTCTCTCACGTGTGAGTAAGCCTCGCTTCCGAATCTTTTTTTTTCTTTTTTTTTTACTGCCCCCGGACTTGCGGCTCCTTTCTGACAAATTCCCAGACGGAAGGCACACGCCTAAAGGATCGACTACATAAATTCTCCCGCCGCGGTAAGTCGTCGAAGAGGGCCTAAGATCTGTGGATTTATTCGTTCTCATTATAGGACCCTCGAAATGAGAGAGAGAGAGAGAGAAAGAGACGAGCGCGTGCAGTGGGACACAGAATTTTTTTCGGCTCCCGCGATGTTTCGTATTCTAAAGATACAAGAAAGATACGTGTCTGCGTTGTCATTGTTTTTCTCCTGTTTTTTTTTACATATTCTAAAAATAAACATTGCACTCGATTTGCTTTTCGCGGCTCTCTCGCGACGATCAGGTTTCTCTCTCCCGTTGGCCTCGCAATTTAAATATTGCACAAAAACGGAATGGATCAATGCTGATGATACGAAATATAACGTGAGACAAGTGTGAATACACACAATATAAGCTAATTCCCTAATTGAGATTCCGGTCTAAAGCGGTGAGCTATAATTTCAGGAATACAAATTAGTGTGTTTATACATTTTATACACTATTTTATTACACTATATTTTATTTTATATTCGTCATAAATATATATATATATATATATATATATACTGTGTAAAGGCTTCTCTTTATCATTGTGTTGCGCGCAGCTTTCTGTAGGACGAATCGTAAAACTTCGGGTCTATTCTGCATTCCAGATCCTATGTAAATCCGCTCGACGAGTGGACAAAGACTGACAAACATATATACAGAAAAAAAAGAGAGAAAAAAAGAGAGAAATTCTCTTTTAATGCACAAATCTGACACGCATCTCGCGTATGTCTATCTGTTGCGAATTAATAACAAAATAAAAGGAATGCGACATACGTTGATATTTCACCTACATCTCGCCTGCGCGCATTTTGCAAGCATCGAACAATTCCTGTACATAATCCCGAGGAAAGATCGATAGGTGATATCGATGAAACGAGAGCAGCGGCGCTTTTCGAAGACGATCCGAGAATCATTCAACGCGTAGATACGCGGTGGCACGCGAGAGAGACGAGGGAATTTTCGCAAGGGAAGAGCAAAAGAAGCACCCGCGAATGTATATTACAAGCATCGTTTCCGGCAAGTTGCCGCAAAACCCGACGTTCCATTTTCGAAATGTCTCCGCATTTTCTCTTTACGCGCCGAGATAGAAGACGCCCTGGGAATTTACAGAGAAGACGATGATACGTATTTCACAGGTATTCCTGAGTTTCATTATGAGATCATTTTTATAAATTTTTTTCATATTATTCTAGTTATTGTCATGGCAAGTAATATATATGGAAAACAATGATGAACAATTCTGAGTAATAATAAGTGAAATTTTACAACATGCTCTTCAATATAATTTGTTTTGCCGAAATCGCTTTATTTTAGAATATTAAATAATAAATATTTTTTTACATTTTGTATATGCGTGTTGAGTTATAACTTTTATTCTTTTTAATTCGTTGATATTTCGGAAAACATTAATTGGAAATTCTTTCAAAGATGATAGAACGCATGAGTAAATTTCGTCATCGCGACAGTCAATTCTGTACTTTACATCAGAAATAAATGTGAAAGCATTATAAAGCAAAATAACAAATTTTCTCGTAACTTGTGTAAATAGAAATAGTGAAAAATGGATCACGCAAAAATATGAGATCTGGTTTGAAATATTTGTACATATTTGCGAAGAATAATGTTAACATTTCCCAACAGATTTTATCTTAATAATATTGTTAGGAGAAAAATACAGCAGAATAAATGTCACTTATAAAATCTGCTTTTTCTTTGTAAATATACTTGTAAGAAATATTGTATATATGATAAAAAAAAATTGCAATTTGTTATAAAATGTATCGCAAGGTTAACACACACATATATAATTTTCTTAAATGTGTTCTTATTTAAACAAATTATTCAATAAGTTAAATCGCTGGTACAACACAATAGAGTGATAAAATGCACATCGCGACGATAAAGAAACTTGAATTTCGATTAGCATGATAAAGCCTGTGATATGTTTTCGTCGGTAAAATTGGTGGAATGGAGGAAGGGGTGTCTCTTAATCAAAAGAAACCGGTGTTTCGCGCTTCCTTTTTCCATGGAAATTTCTATCGATTGCCGAAGGTCTCTCCTTACTATGCAAGAACGTTTCATGTGTATAGCTCTCGTCGTAAACTCTAAACTCTATAAGCTGTACGCATGCGGCATGGGTGGGATTGCTACGGCCGCTTGTCTCCCTTTCAGCCTCGTCGAAGTAAATTATGGAAAAGCCGTGAATGAACTGGAGAGAAGCTACGCGAAGATTGACGGAGCATAAACGTCAAACGTAGTGTCGATCCTTTCTTTTAAATTTGCAAATTTCAAACTAAAATAA
This sequence comes from Prenolepis imparis, assembly GCF_030444845.1. Taxonomy (NCBI): domain Eukaryota; kingdom Metazoa; phylum Arthropoda; class Insecta; order Hymenoptera; family Formicidae; genus Prenolepis; species Prenolepis imparis. The sequence continues at coordinate 12,836,057 of NW_028141163.1, forward strand.
GACTTAAAAAAATTGTAGAATATAATTTAAATTAATTTAAATTATTCTGTGTATGTGTGACGGAATATCTAGATTCTAATAATATAATTAAATGAGGTTTTTGTAATTCACTGCAATATTTGCGCGTTGATTCCAAAATAAACGATCATTCTCACGTTTAATAAAATGTAGAAATCAATGTAGAAATAATTATGCCAAGATCATTGTTTAATATATGCTAAGTTCCAAAAATTTTTACCGAGCTATTGTAGTCTTTGTTCTTTGAAAAAATGTATACATGTGTTTTTAACTGTATAATGGAAGAATCGTGTGCGAAAATTAATTTTAAAATTTACGAGCATATATATTCTTCACATGAATAAATGTTCTACAATCGTGAAAATAGAAAATGCTTTTGAATAAAAGCAGGAGGAGGGGAGTTTTCATACATTTCTCTTTCCTGGGCAATTTCCCAAATTAATTAGCCAACATTTCACGTGCAGTCCTTGATTCTCTTGCATTGTAATTCAACTCCTCAGAATGAAACGTTTTTATTCGACATTGTGAATTCGTATTGTGTTTCGATAGACCCAGACAGAGAGCTTTTCAGTTTCCAATGTTGACGAAAACTTAAATCGTAAAAGTTTAATGGGGTTACGGTCTGTAAAGGACGTTTCGCTCGTACGTTCGATATGTGCATCGAAATAGATAATCTGCCTTTGATAAAATTTGATCTCCATTTTAATTTTGCAATATTATAATCGCTAATAAAAATGTGATAAGGAATATATATATCTGAATCATAAATAGTTTAAATTAAATTCATCACGCAGAAACATTTTCTAGCAAAATCTGGTATATCTTTTTCGAGAATTTCGAGAATACTTGCTATCTTTTTTTTTCATATATTTATTATTTTAAATTTATAGTACATCAAATATTGATTATGTCGCCAAACTAAGAATCAAATATAATTTAAATTTTCTCTCCGTGACTGTAAAAGATTGAAAATTTATTTCGAAAAGTTTCGAGCAGAGAGAGAGAGAGAGAATTATCGGGAATGCAGGAATAGAAAAAAAGCTGCGAAAAAGAAGAGAGAACTGGAGGTTTTATTCGCTAGGAGCGAATCAGAAGTTATCCGAGAATCAGCCAACCGGGACTCTTTTATTATGGCGCCTTTAATGAACTTTAAAATAGCTCGTGAAGACCGATTATGGCCGTTCCTACACATCGCGTGGTGCAATGAGAACCGCATAATCCAAATGCGAAAAAGTGAAGGAAAGCGAGAGAAAGAGAATGAGTGAAAAAATGGTGCCAGTTGCATTCCATCGACGATAATATTTAAGTCTAATATTCGCACGATAGGAAAATTATGATACTCGTAAATAGCCAATTATACATCCCGAGCTCGGCAGAAACTCCGACTAATTGAGGCAAACTTTTCGGCAAGCCTGAAGCAAAGGCACGTCGGAGTCGAGTTTCCAAGCGATATTGTTATCGACAACGTTAACCGCGGTCGTTTGGCAATTCCTTTCCGCCTCGTATCTCCATCTATCCGGTACTTTCGCAAAGTTATGTCGTTTCGGGAATAAACAATGTTGAAACTCCAATGCGGGACGTCGAAATTAAATCGATTTTATGCCAATATTGTCTATATATATAATTAATCGATATCATATTTTTACGCTTTGCACAAAATCTGTGTATTAAATTATTTCTATCTTGAAACAAAAATCAATCTTCCAATAACCGAATCAATAAATATTATTTTCAACAATTGTTAAATTTTTAATAATCATTAATCTCGATTTTCTTTCACTCAAAATTCGATAAAATCTTTTTTTCTAATTTACTCAGCGTCTACAGAGGTGGGAGGCGGGGAAAATTGTACACGTAAATCAGAAAGAAGCAGAGATCGATACGATCGTAGCTCAGAGTTTTACGGTCGATCACCAGGCCCTTATCCCTTCGTCTGTGATGCGCCGGGATCCCGAAGCCAGTCGTGCCACGGCCGAAAATCATATATTTGGCCGCCGAGAGGCACACCGACACACCGACGTCATAAATCTTCGGCTTTATGTTACGATCCTGAAAATGCGCCGCGCAACGCGTTGGCGACATGCCAACGACCGGCCAGACGAGAGCGGAAACGCGTCTCGCGGACATGCAAAATAGGCGCTTCCTATCGTTCACGTCGATTAATTTCAGAAACATTTCGGCCAATACCTCGGGAACGATTCGCCAGCGGCAACATTGTATTATTCCCGACATTATGACATTTTTTTCGTCACCGAAAAATGATTCGAGAGTGAAAGTTATCATTAAACGAAGGAGAGTCATTCGAAGATTAGTTAGACACAGCGAGGAGAATTTTCTAGGAGGAAACGTCCCCTTATTTCAGATATAGAAAATCATAAGTACGTTCATCCGTTTCCGATGTTCCTTAACGATCGTTAAGACCCAATAAATATTTTTCAGTACCACGTGATACTCGAGCTGGAGACGGGGGAGATCTCTCAGACGAGCGCGATAAAACATTTTCTAGTTTATATGCTAATGTCAAGAGAGCTAGGTGTCCGTAGAGTACGTGAGTACGCTCAATGCAACGAGAGCGTTTCTCGTATTTTCTTCTTTCACGGGGTGTTGTTCTTCCCTATACTTCGCTCTCCCGACAGATAGGATTGCGAGTTTGGAATCTTTCGAGCGAGAATTCTCACTTCAGGAGGAATCAGATCAGAGAGTCAACAGACGAATGACAGTGAGGATATCGGGGTCAGGGAAGATAAACATTCAACGAAGGAAGAGAGTGCTTCTAATGATGTTTCTAATTTATTATTACGAGTACACTCCTCGCTGGAGCATGCGAGAATGCATGGTAGCTGATTGTCAACTGGCGGATAATTAAATCACAGTGCAATTGCAAGGTAATTTTGCCAAAGAATAGTCTCAACTTTCGTGCAGCTTAATTTTAATGACGACGTATTTATTAAGAGAAGTTATTTCCTCTTATTTATCTCTTATATGTATAAAATCTTGGAAATATAAATTAAAAGTATATATATTATATATACTAATATATTTTATATATACTCGTGTAAAGAAAATTTATTTTTTTCTTCAGATTGTACTTTTTTGTGAAGGAAAAATAATACTCTTGTAATAACTATAATTTTCCGTACCTAACAAATTAACATAAACGTCAATTATCACATCTTACACCGAATTATTTCATCTAATGATCTGATTTTATTTTTATTCTCAATTTACTCAAGTGCAATATATTTATCTATTAGATATTGTGCGATAACGCAAGAGGCATTAACTCAACAATAGAGCGACAAGAATGTCTCGCTTCTGCAGGGTATTATCACGTTACTAGTTATAATATTATAAGTAATAAGACTATATCCGCTTATATAACAAGTTCAGACTTTCATCTACTTATAATAACTATAAGCTTAGGAAACTTGAGGGTATTACATTGAGCGACGTATTCTTCAAGAATGAATGCGCTTTCATTATTTGAGTGAAATTAGTTCAGCTATATTGAAGAAAACGAACCGGCGTTTATCAATTAATTGTCAAAGTATTACAAAGCGAGTTGCAATGTTCAATGACAATCGATTTATTTCTCGAAAAGTTACTCTCTTTCGCGTTCTCTCGCAATAAGCAATATTAATTAATTTGGATATTATAAATTAAAAAGTTAAATGCAAAATGGTGACATCAAATAATGTAGTAAATGTAAGTAGTATAGGTCAATGAAAGTAGTGTAGATCGATGAAAGTAATATAAGTCAATAAAAATACTATCAATCAATAAATATAATAATAAATAATAAGCAATATTAATTAATTTGGACATCATGAATTAAAAAGTTAAATGCAAAATGGTGACATCAAATAATGTAGTAAATGTAAGTAGTATAGGTCAATGAAAGTAGTGTAGATCGATGAAAGTAATATAAGTCAATAAAAATACTATCAATCAATAAATATAATAATAAATAATAAGCAATATTAATTAATTTGGACATCATGAATTAAAAAGTTAAATGCAAAATGGTGACATCAAATAATGTAGTAAATGTAAGTAGTATAGGTCAATGAAAGTAATGTAGATCGATGAAAGTAATATAAATCAATAAAAATACTATCAATCAATAAATATAATAATAAATAATAAGCAATATTAATTAATTTGGACATGAAGAATTAAAAAGTTAAATGCAAAATGGTGACATAAAATAATGTAGTAAATGTAAGTAGTATAGGTCAATGAAAGTAGTGTAGATCGATGAAAGTGATATAAATTAATAAAACTACTATCAATCAATAAATATAATAACGCGGTTTAAAAATATTATTATTTATAAACTATTTGCCATCTCTTTTTTTCAAGCATCGCCGGCACTTGAGGTTTGCCCAATTCAAGCTATCTTTTTCGTCTTTGTTAAGTGTTGGGGTGGCGCGGGCCGCAGGATTCGGCCTCCCGGGTTCGATTAAATCAGGAATCGAGTCGAAATCGAAAGGCGAGACGAATCGAGAGGCTGCCCGTAATTGGCCTCCCTTGCCTCTCTTACGTTGGTCGTGATCTCGTCGGTTCCCGGCGCTTCTACGCGACCCGCCGAGTCGTTAATCTTTCCGGGGATATACTTGATCATTGCACGCCTCACTACATCTTCGTTTACGTCGAAAGGGATCGAGTGCCGACAATTTCCCGATGCCACAACGCCATCTCTGCATTTGCTACAGCTTTGCTAGTAATGAAAGAAGGCCGGCTCTAATTGGAGACCCATTTTATTATTCATCGGCGCAGATGCAGAATTCAAGACTCTTTCTGTGATCTTTCTTTCTATTCTCTTTTCTTCGCGAACTTACAGGAAATTATCGCGAGCTACATATGCACAGATCGAGATCTGCTCTCTTTGCTCTCTTTGACGGATCGCTATGAATTTTCTGGCTCGCAGAAAATATTTATTAATAATAATCAATGTAATAAATGGCTTGATGACTTTTATTTGTGATTAGTTATACAATCGCAACGAAAGGCAATAATTATTCAATCGCATTAAATTTTACATTAGTTTCAATTAAAAAAAAGAAAAAATTAGTTAATCATCAGTTAAATTATTTAAGTAATCTCAAAAAAAAATTTAGTCACCTCATTAATTATTCTAATTATTGATAAATAAATTTCTTTTGATAAGTCTGTATCTCTCGCTGCACGATATTCCGATCACGTGTATAGGAAGGCAAACGTATGTAGGTATAGTGGGTTACCTTAATTAGCGAAAGCCCCCGGATAAGAGCTCAAAAACTTTTTCAACCCGCTTTTCCAATAATAGGGATAATGCGATTAAAGTTGTACTCCGACGATCCCGACTGATTGCGCGTCATTGCAAAAAGGGTGAAAAAATATTCGCAATGACACGATATTTCATTAAAACGAAAGCTTCGTTACTACTTTTATTTATTTATTTTTTTTTTAATATTAACATTAATCCATCAAGTTACGTACAATTTAATTAGAGTCGCCACAAGGATTCACTGTCGATTTCGTTCGATCAAGTAGGTATACTTATTTCGCGCACGAGTGATCGATATACAATTTTCGTCGTTCAATTTTTAATCTTACGTTCGCGACAATTATCGCAACGCAAATTATTGTTACGTTTCAAGCGATAAGAAGCAACAAATGAGTTTAACCTAGTTACACATTTTTATGCTTCATTATAGTCAAAGTGGAATGTAGGTTGCGGCTATCTCGTTTGGCCAACGTGCAAGCGTTAAAACAGCAATTGTACGCGAGTTTCAAGACAATTAGAACAGATACGAGACGGTGGACGAAATTGAATCTTCGTGATAACGTCGCGCTAATGTAAACCGGAGGATAACACAACGCGAACCATTAGTTTTCTCGAGTTTAATCAAATCGCGCGCGCGCGCGCGTTTTCTCGCGCAGAAAAAACTTCCTTCTTCTTATATGTATCTCCGTAGGACCATTGTTTCGTATTTACAACCGGACCGTCACAGCGAGAGAACAATCTCTTTATATGACGCGTTATCCGTTTGTGAAACACGTGCGGAGGGCGATAACGTGTTTCCATCTCTCTCGTATGAATCTACCTGTTATCGTTCCAAACACTTTGTGCATCTGCGTTGCAGTGCGAATACATGTGCGTAGCAAACACACCCCGTCGACACGTGCATACCGTATCACGTGCAACGTAACGGGATAAAGGCCGCCGCATGTGCGAATGAGAGATTCGTTCGCGAGTTGGATAGAACTCTCCGTAGTTTCGCGATTATCGCAGGGAGAAAGATAGAGAGAGAACGCACACGACGCGTGCGTGCATTGCACTCACGTGCGAGTGCACCGGAAATTATGCACCGTCCGATCGTGCATGAAAATCGCTTTATAGAGAAATGTACGCGTGCTCCGTATCACCTTTATTTTTAATTCTTCAATACTATTTGGACATGTTGTCCCCGAGATACTTTTGGAATCCATATTTCATTGTATTTTCGAGAAATATTCCCTAGATATTGAAAATAGAAACGATATGTACGTATAACTTTTACATTTGTAACTTTATAAATTTTTTTATACCGTAACAACTATTGTAATCGCTATTCGTTTGATAATTGTAACAAAGTCACAATGATAAACTGAATGTAAAAGCTGAAATAGATTTGACATAATACGATTGGACAGAAATATTATTTATTTCCAAGATTTTATCGAAAATATAATCATGTGAATCAAGTTTGAGCGGCAAAATGTCTCGTGACAGATTACAGTTCATATTCACGTAGGTAAAGCACAGACAATCGAGAGAGAGAGAGAGAGAGAGAGAGAGAGAGAGAGAGAGAGAGAGAGAGAGAGAGAGAGAGAGAGAGAGAGAGAGAAAAAGAGAGAACGTTAAACAGATCTCGTTGATATACGGATGTAATTACCGTCGTTTAACGATCCGGACGAGACTCTGTAACGTTATTTGGCGTTGCGAGCCACACAATACAATGACTTGTCAGCCGCATTGCAACTGCGATGAAACCGAGTTAACTGCGAGATTAAGCAGTCATCCCATCGGACTTTGCTGTAGATATGCGCTCAACAGTTAGCTTGCTAGCGGGAAAGATATTTTTCCAAGTATACTAATTATACGCAATTAACAATTTCCGTTTCGCCACTGACGATTTCATATGTAAATACACGCGGTATATAAATAATGTATAAGAAACTATTACAACATATTTGATCGAGTCTACCTGTCACAAAAAAATTTCTCTCTCGACAGAGAGAGAGAAGAGAATAAATTTTACAATACATTAAATATATATAAAAAGATTCGGCGCGATTTATTTTGATGAAAATTTCGAGAAAAGGTAGAATATGGCGACAAGGAGCAAAATATTCGAGAGGAGACACAGGAGGGCCCTATGGCAATAAGCTGATAATCTCCAGAAGGAGAAATATTCTCCTTGGGACTGGATGTCACATTACTTTGATATAATGCGGTATTACGGCTTTTATGCCCTCCTTCGACCACCGAACTCGCGAATGCTGTATGTCCGGAAAAAGAGAGAAAGAAAGAATGTTTACCTACCGCAAAAGAGGAATGCAGACCACTGGACTTATGCGCTACCACATACCGATTACCTTAAGATTTAATAAAAGTATTTAATTCTTAAATAATGGCGTAACAATTTTTACATCTTTAATTCATCTATTGCGAAGAATAGAATCGCCGCGGTTCCCAATAAAAATCAAATAAATCGTTTATATAATTTTTTTAAAGAAGATTATAGAGAGAGAAGTTTAAGAAAAAATAAGAGTGTAATATCACTCAAAAGTTTTTCTTATTCATGATTTCTATGCGAATTTCTATTAGAAGTATCATGGAGTATCATTCGATCATTTAAAATACGTATTCTGGAACAAGAACGATTATCGAATGTTTGAGATTTATGGAGTTTCGCGCGGTGTCTTAGCTCGGCAGAGAGGAGAATTCAGAGGTTTCAATATACCAAATTAGTTAGTTACGATAGTTGTACATAGTCGTAGAGATATATATTAATACAAATTCCAGAACTACATTAATATAGATACTAGAACGGATACTCGTGCGAAATCTGCAAGCAAATATTCTCCATATATGGATGAATTGTTAACTTCTAGCAGAAAAAAAATATTGAGCTCTTGAAAACAGACAGATAAAAAGAAATATGTTTTGTTAATAATTAATTACTGTTAGATTAATTTGAAAAAATATGTATGTTTTTTTATAAACCACGAGGCGACAGAAAGAATCTTCTTAGAATGTTTCGTTGAAAAATTTGATTGAGAAATTCAAGTTTCAGAGTCACTCATTGATTGCAATGCACGTATAAATTTTTACGTTAACAAGTGATAATAATTCAGCACAACATTTCTTATTCTACGCTCGAGTCACTCAGTTGTGAAATACATAAATTATCAGACTCATAATTTATCTACTCAAATATTGAAGAAAAAATTTTCCTGAAAATCCTGCAATTCTAATAGTTAAACAAAGACGTGTCCATGTGTGTATAAAATCTACAATGTATTTCATATTATTCATTATAATAAAGCATTATTATTAAAGCATTATTTAGCGTTCTAAAAAAATTATATATACTAAGAATTAACACCGATTTAATTACCAATAATCCCATACACGAAATATATAAACAGATTGACATCAAAAATCTTAGCAGAATATTGTTTGTTGAATTAAAATTTGCAATGTTGTTAAGCATTGTTATAAAGTAAGATTATTATCGGAATAAATTAAGATTAAGAAAAGATTATATGATTGATAAAAAATTCACATTAAATATTAGGTACAAAATATTGTAATAAGCAAAAATGATAGTAAAATATCAAAATTGTGATTTGTTGTTTTTTTTTTTTAATAAGATTGAAGCGCAAGCAAAAAATGACCTTTTCGAGAGAAACAGCTTTCTCAAGATGATCGTCAAAATACCTGACCGAGTTTACTCGATTTTCCTCCGGAAAAGTAGAGAATTTTGGCAAGTGCAGTGAAATAGAGAGAAAGGTACTTTCATAAGTAATCTTGCTGCAACATCAAAAATTCGAAAAAATTCCATACAACAACTATAAAATTTTACTTCAACATTTTCACTCAGCAAAAAAAATCCAATCTTATTTCATCTCAAGAGAAAAGACAAATATTATAAAAATACAAAAATAAGTAATAACAACTTTTGATATATATTGTGAAGTCAATTAATGATACTGCTATCTTTACAGCTCTATAACATTAATAGCATCTGTATGTAATTTATATAATTCATGTTTTGTAAGTCATTTAAGCTTGCAGTTATAGTTTTATTTGTACTTTTTAATGCTTCATACATTTCCATAATAACAGTTCTGATAGAGAATAATATTATAAATATTTATAAATATTTTCGAGAGAGAATCGAAAAATGTATTTTGCTAACGTTAAATTTCGTTATTTCACAATTCTCAGAAAGCGGTGCTTAAATTGCAACACGAATTCAAGTGAGTTATTTCAGAGACTGATCATTTATGCGCATCTGCCAAGCTTAGCTTGATGAAAACCGCGCGAGATCGTAATTACGTAAATTCGGATGAGAGAACCATACGTCAGTAGATATGAGATAACAGTCGTTCACACGCATTTCACAAAAGCTTGTTAGAAACAAATTTAGTTTAAAGTGCATTTGCGCGAATAATGATTACGATCGTAATATTTTGATTATAAATGTTAGTATGATTATAAATATTAATCTATCTAATATTTATAAACAAGTTAATGACATATAATTCCCGTGATACCAATTTCTGAAAAATGATCCGATATAAAGAATTTTTTATTAATCTTTAAACACATGCATACACTTACACACAACATTGCGAGTTCAGAATATCCCATATATGCTCAGAGCAAGTTTCGTCAAATTTTACATAAATATCCGCTTATAATAATTTACTCATCGCAATATTATATATACATATTAGTATTAGTCGATCAATTGCAAATTTAAATAAATACAAAATAAACATATAAACACACGTACACATATGTGTGTGTGTGTATATATATATATATATATATATATATATATATATATATATATATATTATAGTAATATAGTTTCATTAATAATATTGTTTTCATATACATATAAATGCTATATAATACAATTTAATAAATTGCATATAATTGCATATATTGATATTATATTTTCAACAATGCCGGAATTTGCGTTACTGCTTAACAAAATTGTTTCAAATACCATAGTAAAATATGAACAATAATTATATGCTGCAATTATAAATAGCAGATATCTCTCTTAAATATCTCTCGTTGCAATTTATTGATGCACTTATCGCCACAGCAGTCCATCTGAGCAAAACATTTTTTTAAAACAGAAAACAGAACGAGTCTCCCAATAACGCGTACGAAAAGTGTACTGTCGGCCAACTCCAACACACAATTTAATTCGCGTACGCGATACAATTTGTCGGGTCTTAACGAGAACATATCTTTGTTTTCCAAAAAAGAGAGGAAGATGGAGAGAGGCACGGAATATCAATGACTGCGATCGAAGCTGATACGCGGTGAGTTTAATCACGTAGCGTTTCGAGCGCGCGAATCAGCGGGGAACAAGCGAAAAGTACGAACACGACCCCCCTTGGGAATCGAATCGCCGAGGGACACATCAACTGCACAAACATATTAAAAAAAACACTAGCTTTCTAGCGTAACGCGAACAACGACGAAGATCTATCCAGTAACTGTCATCAACAGAATTCAACAATATAAAAGTCTGACGAAATCTAATGTGTTTTAAAAATCAGAAAAATCCACTACGCGCTTTACCAGAAATTAAATATATCACTCAAGCTGAAGAGAAACTTGATATTTTTACGAACCTCATATTTCTTGCAAGATACACAAAATCGCGTATATAAAATTAAATAGAGTTACGTATTATAAAATATAATTAAATAGAAATTTTATTTTAAACAAATTATAATTTTAAATTAATATTTAGTGCATAATTTCGCGCAATTATTACATTTAGTTAGTCAGATTTGAACAAGATGAAAGACAAGAGAAATCTTCGGGTATATAGACATTCCTTTAGTCAGTCAAGACGTGTCTCATTACATATCGCGCGGGATTACGAGATAGCAGCGACCAGTGAGACACCCGTTAAGGGATACGCTCGTATCCTTGTACGGCGAGATGTGCAAGGATTTACGAGCAATAAAGTAGCAATAACGAGGGCCACATTGGTATATCGCGAGAGCGACAGTGGATGCTGCATTATGGCCCACGATATCCTGTGCGAGTCCTCCTCAAGGACAATGTGCTTTATGTTCCGCGAGACGCGGAAGGGAACGCGCAGGTGTTTATACGCGAATTCATATATATTCTTTTTATTACGATAAAAGATGTGCAATCACGTAAGATTCTATTCATCGCGAAAATCGTTGTCATGTTTTTGCTTCTATGATTAAAATTTATTGACGAGTTTTGACAGCTGACATAAATTGCAAGCTCAATAATACGATCAATAATAGCTAGTAATGCTCGATAATGATCGCGATGAATGAAGTTGAGAAATCGTAAAACACTCTATAGTTGATAAAATTCTCGCTTTGATGTCTATGTGAACGCGTTGATATTATATACTTGAGAAAATATACATACATCTTATAAAGATTTTTTTAGAGCAAAGAAGAAACATTATATATTGCCTCTGAATGCCGACTATTTTTATCGGTGCTCGTAATAGATGACGTTCAATTCTATTTTTGAAGGATATATCGAAGATGGCATTGGATCAAAAAATTCCGAGACGCGCAGCTAGCAAACTTCGTTCACAGCAACTTGTATAACAGTTTACGGCGAGTCGTAAAACGGTCATGAGACCAGCGAGTCTCTTTCGCATTCTCAATAAAGGTGACTGCGACTAATACAATGGCCTTCGACCGCAAACCATCTCTGTGGATGTAGTCCTGTACATCGCATCGGTACTTTTACAACCGGATCGAAGCGACGATTCTTCGGACAATATTCTTGGATTCGTATTACGATTTTAAATAACGCAGGCGGAAATATTTCGAAAGAATCGTGATTAAGTTTAAATTTTCAATTCATCACACACACACAGTTCAGCTTATAAAAAAGCAACCGAATTTAAAGCTTAATCGCAACCTTAAATAAACATCAAAATTATTACATACGTCATTAATTCAACGATCATATTTTAACCGAGAATATTTTTATGTCTGATTATATAATGTCTACTTTATAATGTAAATTGAATTAGAAACATACATGCTAATAAAATTATAAGTACATACGTTGATTGTAAAAAGGAAAAGTATTTTGATCAGATAATATGTTACGAGCAGATAAAATAATTTCTTTTCTTCTTTTTTTTTCTTTTTGTTAAAATCACGAAAACGATAAATTTTTATAATTATATCACAAGTATATAGCTTCATTTTCTTTTTGATCAATAAATACGCAATTAATTTCACGGAAATGCGAAATATCTTTCATAATATATATAACAATGAGTCCGGGGAGGAAAATTTACGTCGTGCCAACTTTCTCCGGATGCTCTTCGAATAATTTTCTCGCGCCAGCTTCACCGACTTTATCTCCCGAGAACTGAGTACACGGTGCATTCGCCGGTTAAAGGTCGCGGACCTCTAATCTTGAGTGGGTCGAAACGCAAGGTGGCGAGCACTTGGGCGAGGTCGTCCTATATTTAAGGGGGACCCTCCCATAAAGGAGGACAAAAGTTGTACGCCGTATCGCAGATGCTCGCGAGAGCAGGCCGCCGCGCGCTGGAAAACGGTTTAACGTCTCGGTCGTCCGGAGCCGGTAATGGCCCCGGTCGGAATAGTTTCAGAAAAATGGCCACGCCGGCTGAACTTACAGTTAAATAAACGCCGGAGTGTCCGTGCGCCGGGGTATGGCCTGGATAAAACGATTTACTGGCGCCCCCCGCGAGCGGATAACGCTAGCCATTTGTACGTAATTCCAGCTCTCTCGCGTTATCCGCTCCGCGAAATTGTTATGGCGAAATGAGTTTCCGTCCTGCCATGTCGCAGGTATCCAGGTTACCTGACTGGGTGGCGGATCCCGAGTCAGTGCCAATTCGAAAGAGGAGAAATTAAGGTTTTACACGATATTTTGTTTCAACGTGACATATCGTTGGACAATTCCTAGATTCGCGATTCAGGATAGGCGATCATCGATAGATTTTTTTTATCCTGCATGACTTACAATTAGTTTCAATGTCAAATTTATCGCATCGATCATTTATACGTGCTCTTCAACATTTCAAGTGTTGATCGCGAGCGTATTTTCGCTACTTATACCGCGACAATTATTCTACGACGTCGTGTCGCTGCGAACGTGCTCGAATTCAAGGGACGCGTTACATCTTAATTACGTTCACGTCGTCGGATACGAATCCAGAAATTCGAGCTCGTGTCTGCGAACAGGGAAAGCTCGTAGGTGGAAGCCGGGGAAGAATGTCCGCGGATTAAGTGGAACGAACGTGACTTAAATCCATTGTAACCCCTTGGAACGTCGGTATCGTTTGTAACCGTCACGGTTGTATCTACAACGCGAAAGTGGACGAGAGAAAGAGAGAGAGAGAGAGAGAGAGAGAGAGAGAGAGAGAGAGAGAGAGAGAGAGAGAGAGAGAGAGAGAGAGAGAGAGAGAGAGAGAGAGAGAGAGAGAGAGAGAGAAGAGGAAAATGTGGAAGGGCCAAGATGAGGAAAGTAAGGAAACAGAAAAGGGAGAGAAAGAGAAAGAAGGAGGTGAAGAAGGGGAGGGAAAGGGTTCTCTTAATCTCGCCTTTACGTGCGCTTGACAAACGAGGAATGCGGATGACACTGGCATTGTACTCTCCCTCGTATTATACGATCGTGCGGATCTCGCATTCTACTTGGCGAGCGTCTTTTGCAGCACCTCTCATTTGCGTGTTGCCGCAATGAAGATATCGACTTAACACCTAGATGCACTCGAATTGCTTGGCGAAGAGAAGGGAAGAGAGGGTGGGAGAGAAGAAGGGGTTTTCGCCATGGGCACGAACGTCTCGTTGTTGAAACGGCATTCTTCCGCTAATGGATATGGTTCCTGCAAACTTGATATCCACCAAGTCGTTTCGTCTCTCTGCTCGCAATCCGAGGAACTTTCCTCCTATTCTTTTAACGGTGGGCTTTTCTTGCCAACAGAGATGCAGCAAATTCAATGGTTAAAAATTCAAGTTTTGAATAACATCGGAATTGACGGAGATAAGGCCGCATACTCAGTTATGCATAGCACATTTCGATGTTTAATTAAAGCTTCGCGAATAAACGAGATATATACGAGGTCTTTTCTACGCCTACATTTATATACTTTATATTTGTATATCTTGTATACATGCATATTATAATAAATATGCAATACAAATAGAATATATGCCAATTTAAACGCGCATTTTCAAAATGATATATCGATTTATATATAATTAACACATAAAAGAATTATAAATATAAAAAGTTATATTGTAAAAGAATTATGACTATTGCGAATATCGTATAGAAAAACAAGATTGCATCCATAATATTTACAGTTTTCTTGCACCATCTCATTCGCACTTCATATTCGTGATATGTTTGGTAATCGGTGCTGAATAAAATCTCTGTTTTCACTTGGACGAACTTAACGACGGATGTTTACCGCGCAAATATATCCCTACTGCCATTATGTCAGCGGCTAGAAAGGCCAAAGTATTACAAAGTTAGAGTTGCAAGTTACTTCGCATTCGCCATTGTTAAAGTTACTATGAGTTCTCGTCTCCTTGCTTTCAGATAACAGCATCATCTCACATTTTAGTTTGAAGTTTGTTGGCGTAATGCCGTAAACTTTACATTTCAAAAGAATTGTAAATATACGCGCGCGTGCTTGCACAGTTAGGTAATATTTCATATCTTCAATTTCTAAAGATTTAAAACGTTATAACGAAAGTGCGATTGCGTGATAAAATGTTTGAGCTATACTAAAACACATTTCTAATGTGACGTCTGCGTTTTAGAGCTGTCTCCGTTTTAGAGCTATCTCCGTTTTAGAGCTGCAAATAGATGGCAATCGGCCTTGAGTGCTACTTACATAGACAGAAGTCAGATAATTTTCAGTCTGTATTTTTTGTCGTTAAAGAGAGCATCGAAAGATTGTGTTTTAGATTTACACAATTACTGTTTATTATTGATTTTATAAATATATTAAACAAATATTAATGTATACAAAAAAATCATGTATATCATAATAGTTTTATTCAATCAAAATCTAACGAATAACGTAAAAGCGTTTAGCGTAAAAATAATTGTAAGTTCATGTATTCTCTTTTTGGTGCACAGTTTGCAGAAATCAATTATCGCGTGCTACGGATGGTGATGAAAGCGGTCGTTATAACGAGCATATATCTCAATTAATTTTTGTTGGTATTGACATTGCTACAGGTGTCACGAATTAAACATTGACGGTACCAATTTGATGTTCCGGCCAACATAAAAATCGATTTCGATAAATCACAGTAAGCTCGAAACTCGATTTGTCTTGTCACAAATGACTGGAAAAATTCAATAGCAAAAAAAATATTAATTTCCTCTTGTTATTGTAATAAAACCGACCTAGTAAATGTTAAAAATTCCAAAATCAATAGTAGTATACCCTTGTTGCTTTCTGATAACTTGTAAAATATTGTCCAATATAGTTTTTAAATATCTAAAAAAAACATGTATTTAATAATTTTTTTAACCGCTATTATATAAAATGTACAAAATTATTCTTTGCGAGAAATTTGAGAAAAAACTAATTAAAAATGTATTTGCTAAAAACATTATTTTTCATAATTTGATATCTAGATTAAATAGATAAATGTCTTTCCTTCCGTTATAGGGCAGTGCGAATGTAAAATATGAACAATTACTGACAAAGATCCCGAAGAAATCGAGAGCTTAGGTCGTTCTCACGCTCAAGATTGAAGGCTATAGTTCCTTTATGCATGACTACATTAACTTATAGTCAACAGCAAAGAAAGAACGATGAGGAGCAACAGTTCTTTTTTCCTTCCTCTCTTTCTTTCTCCCCTTTCTCTCTCCAGTTTATATCGATTGTTGATTTTGATTCTATAATTCTAAATATATATATGTACATTAATAAAGAAACGTCAGAGTCAGAGTTCCAATCTCAGCTTTCACATACGTAATATAGTCGAGCAACACACACATTTCCAGCATGACGTCTGCACTTTAGGAACGTTGCTCCCATTCCACAGCTGTAAATAGATAACTAAGCTTGAGTTCTATTTATATGGACAAACCAGTTAGTCCCTAGATTCTATCTATGTTGCTAGAGAGCTACAAGGGCTAACAATAAGTAAAGATTTCACGGCCTACGATATATGTATCTATGGTCTGCTAAGAATGACTGATAAAATTTTAAAATACTTTGTAGAATCAATTCTGTAGGTTGATCTCATTCTCTTTTCCTAACATATGGAAGTTGATGTAACCAGGATGAGAAGCGATAGCTCACTTCCTTCAGCGTGAGAACGACACGAGTTCTCGACCTGTTCAAGATCTCTGTCATCGATGATCGTTTATCTTTTGCACTCAATACAAGAGTAATGGAACGAAGGGCTTTCTGCGCGATCTACAAAGTTATGAAAAGAAAAATATTTTTTTTCTACGTACAGTGTATACGCGTACGTAGCACAATGTATGCTATATATACAGAATATATTATATATAATATATATAGTAGAATATGTATATATAATATGTATATATAATATATATAATAAATAAAATATATATAATACTGTAGAATATACATATATTCTACGTATAGTATATACTAGATAAAATTATTTTTATATTAGCTTGCAAAATTTTACTTTTAATTTTGTACTTCATATATAATATTACAATTCTCATAATGTAATAGTTAAAAAGATTATTAAATCATTCTGCATTAAAGTTTTTTTTATATTTTTATATACAAAAAATAATTTATATATTAAAAATATTATTTTTAAATTATTATTTTATTTTCAATTTATATTTTTATATTAAAAATATCTGTACCTATGTATATAATGTCAATACCTTGTCTACATTACAAACTGATCGATCTCTATTTCTTCTCTTTTTCAATTCAATAACATAATAACAAATAAAACAATATACGTTTAAACCGTATAATTTAATTTACGCATTGCATCTCAACATTATACATTTATATTGTAAAGTACACACTCCCGACCGCACGTGTGAATTAACGGCACACCGAGTATTTCACACAGCGACTCATCTTCCTTCATTACCGCGATTTGCATGACACAACAACGAATTAAATGGCGGCGGCGGCGGTTTCGGGGTATCACATTCGGGCGTTTTGCGCGACAATGCGTTTTCGGGAACGGGATAGTCCGTACATAGGCGCGAGTATACACGTGCAAAGCCGACGTAACGATTGCGCGAATAGGTGGTACATGTGCGTTCGTGCAAATGTCCCGCGGCGACACGCCAAGGCGACGGTAAACAATGTGGGCATACATTATTTCCACCCGTCCGGTATTAACGCATTGTGCTACGCTGCGTGCATCCGCTCGCAAAGTCCATCGACACCTTGCACATGCATTTACTTTCATGGATTCTTCCCTTTTCACGGTCTCTTCTATTTCGCGGCAAACTTAATGTGCTCATATTTTTTTCATATACTTACTCGGTAGAGAGAATACGATATAATGCATAAAACTAGGAATCTTCTTCCTCTTGCATCTACAAATTATTTAATCACTTTCGAATTAATTTATTTCCCTTCCATTGCGTAACACGAATGTGATATCCGCGATATATTAATGTAGAGAATTTAATTCAAAAGACGTATAGAAATAAATAATTAATTGATCGAATTGTATTCGTAAACTCGCTAACTTTGTTTCTCATTATAAAATTATTCCATTTTATCATTTTTTAAATCATTCGATATTATTCTTGTTATCCTTTTATCGTAAACTCCTATAGATATACATGTTTCATAACAATTTTATAACGACACGCTATATTATTATTTCTCTCGTCTTGTTAACGATATAAAGATCGCTTGTTACTGAAACAGAAAATCTCTTGTAAATGCACGCTTCAACTCCCTACATCGCACTCCGTTCGATGCATTTAACCGAATGTGCATCTCGCGATTGCTTTTCCTTTCCCGTTTTCTATCCTTCTCCCTCGCAGTTTTGCTTCCTTTACTCGGCCCTTTTGCCCCTTTAGCATCTCCTTTTTCAAAAGACGTTTACATACGTCATTTCTTTCATCTTCGTTTTTGAGGACTGAGGGAACACTAACAAATTGATTTCAACTTTTATACATTCTTTTTTTTATTATTAGAAATATATCTGATAAAAATAGTAAACGACCGTACTAAAAAAAATTTGCCATTTCATTGCTCGAAACGGTCTCTTTTAAAAATAAGAGCCATTACATTTTCTTTGGTCTCTAATTACAGTTTTTCATGTCCTCGTTAACGTTGTAAAGATTGGTCGCTGACGTAACTTCGTAACGCAATGAGAGAAATAACTACCACACGGCCGCGAATCCCCCAATGCAATATTCTTCTCTTCTGTCGTCTCGTTCCTGCCATCTGCTTCTCTTCGTCGGTTTCTCTTTTTCTCTATCACAACTTACACTACTTGGTAACTGTTCCTTTCGAACTTCCCGCCATAGAAAAAAGGAGCCGATGTCAGCGAGGTACGACACGAGGTCCTAACTAGTAGTCGGAGCAAAAGTTTGCACGGTCGGAGGTTAAAAAGAGAGTACCGTTCGTTTGTTTATTAGAGAAGTCGTAATTGAAACGTTAATTCTTCATTCTTTGCGAAAGCCGTAAACTTGCGATTCGCTAGCAGACTCGAAAGAATCATCCTACAAAATGGCTCTTATTTTTTAACTTTAATAATTATAAAATCTGTGATATATTTAAGTGTAAAATTACTCTTTTTATGTCTTATAATTTCAATATCCTTTGTTATTCTTCTATTAGTCTTTTATTATGCCGAATACATTTTTAATCAGATCATCAGATCTCGTATATTGTATCTAAGACAGAAAATAAATTAATGAATAAAATTGAATTAAAGAAATAAAAATTAAAAATAATATATCATAAATTCGAAAAATTGATAATTTCGCGGCATTGATAAAAAGTGAGCGAATTGCGAGCGAAATTCGCATGACCGATAATGCGAATACATTCTTAATTTACGAAATTAGCGGTATATAGATGGGATATAACGGAGAAGAAGGAAAAAAGAATTGCCAAAAAAATTATATTAAATTATATTGCAGATGAGAGATTTCCTGATCCTTTTTGCACGAAGGTAATAATGATCTTTCGGGCAAGAATACGCCGATAGCCAATTTCTCGGATATCCGATGTATAATACTCGACTTCGGTGCCGAGTAATCTCGTTTTTATCGGCTCTCACAAAATCCTCCAATTAGCTCGCATAACATTACCGTAATTACGGTACCTACCTATCGACCAAGGGCATCATCGATAGGCTTAATACACCTTCCCTACATACGTATACCGAACCGCTGCTTTCGCCAAAATTGCATTCTTCGTCAGTATGGGGAGCACACGCGAAATTAACAAATAGCTCGTGAAAATCACACTAACGCAAATAACTTTATACGAAGCTTGTAGAATGAAGCAACAGCCAGCAATACTGTACACTTGGAATTTTTTCTTTAATGAAAATTTTACAAGTATTTGACATATATTTCCCATAATATGTTTTAAGATCAATAAAAATTATAAACGACAACATTTATGTCGCGTTTTATTAAACTTGCAATTACAAATATAAATGATCAGACACATTAATGATCTTATCGATTTGAAGAACCGAAGATATCGATAATGAAATCAATTAAAATCGTCGTAGTTTCGCACACGCGAAAGTAGCGAGAGATGCGTATAGGAGCCAAGAACGGGTCATCTGTATCATTTTAGGATGACAGCGGTGGGCCGCGACGTAATAAGACCGCGGTAGGAAGTTTCATGGAGTGTAATTAACTCGACGGAATCACCTGCGGGTGTGAGTGTGTACTTGGGCGAGTACTCGTGGGGATAAGTTGGCTGGTTTGCGAGTGCAACGGTCCGTTGTTGGCCCGCCTTAGACACAACGCGCCCCGCACATAAATTCTCGAGGGGGTCGGTGGCGCAGATGCGATGCGTCGACGCCCGCGCGCGGTTGGCTCGCAACCAATCCTGATCGGGTTACAAAGCAGCTTGCGGAAGCTTAGGAGGGTTCCGTGAGATTTGCATTATTTATCGGGCACAATCGTACACACTTCGGATTCCCCTTTCTTTATGATTCCCATATGTCCCATCTGCCGAGCTTCGATTTTCTTTTCCCCTTGCCGCATACTCGCAATCGCAAGTTTTCGAGAAATAATATGTATGAAAAGAGAGAATACGAACTCTAACTACGTCTCGTTCCCAATTTTCTGTTCCTAGAAAAATGTAGAGCCTATTCTTTATTATTTTACATTATCGATACCACTGTTACATCAATGATTTTTCAAGTTTCTCTCGCACGATACTTCCAACGTTTAAGACAATCTTTATAATGAGATTTAAAAAATTACAGTTTCAATAAAGCTTAATAATTGAGCTAAAAAAATTAATATATTATAATGAATTCAGCTTCAAATCTCGCTATCATCTCATTTTCGCGTCATCGCTTCTCTCCGGAAAAAATTCTATGCGTTCTACGCTCTGGATGAATCAAGGAAACATTGCGACATTATTTATAATCGATGGTTCTGAAATACGCGCTGCCGTATCTCTTTTTTACGCTCCCGCACTATCAACATGAATAATAACGTGGGATGGGCATAAGTATTCTCGAAAGTTCAATTTCCCATCATGACGCCCGATGATATATCGATGACGCTACAAACGAATGGACATTATTTACTGTCGCCATTTCGTTTTCCCACCGACCGTTCGATATTTCAAAAGAGTAAAATTCCGCATGTACAAAGGCACGTTCAAACATGAAAAATCACCCGGGAGGGGGAGTGAAAAGATATTTATTCGCGTAGCTCTTATCGACTTTATAATATCTGCTTTTATTCTTCTCATATATTTCAATGATTAGCATAACGATTAATAATAAAAAATCCAATTGTTTAACTAAGGATTAAATATCAATAAAGAAAAATAATATATAAACATATACAGTATCATGAATAATGATCAGCAAACTACGGAGATCACAAGAACAATCAGAAAACACCTCTGAGAAATCATGACATCGTCAGCATTTTTTAATTCTTTTCCAACCAATAGCATACATATATTCAATGGCAAACAAAGAAGCTAAAGCTAAAGCGTTCAGGGAATATAATGCTATCAGAAGCTGGCCATCCGCGGGGCAAGAGAAGACGAGCAAAATGCAAGAGATAGGCAACCGGGCAGGCAAGCATTCTTGATGAACGCGCCTGTTTACATCTACCGACCGAAGCCGCCGAACCTGCAGCAGCCGCATGAAGACGCCGAAATATTCCGCCGGTTTCCAATAATTTTATTTTTGCTTTTAATATTATTTTGCCCATCCAACGATAGGATCGCGCGAGGCGAACGCCCGACGGCGCCCGACGATGGGCACCTTGATATACTAGATAAAGCCGACAACGAACGAGGGATCGCTCTTCTTCGCTCCCCGTCTTCGGCGTCCGACTTTCAGCATCAGACCTGTGAGATTTTTTTTTCGCAGCAATCGATGATATTTGACGCAAATTAACTCTGAACGTTCTGAGAGATATTCTCGTGGCAATTAATTGATTTCACGGCAAAATGCGATAATGTGATGAGATGTTTCAAATGATAACTATATATGATTCATAGTGAGTTGTGAGCGAGTTATGATAATCTAATGAAGCTTTCGCGTGTGCTTAATTCTTCAATGTCTTTCTTATATTTTTGTAAATTGCTTAATATTTTTACGTAACATTATCGAACACATTTCACAAATATATAGAATTTAATGTGTAATACAAAAATAATATAAACGTCATGTAATAAAAAATAAATATATGTATAATATACACACATATTTTATGATTTTATATAGCGATTTAATAACGAAGGAAATAGGAGCAAATTTAATCCGTATCTTTTTCTATTATAATTACAATGGAAAAATGTGCTCTGCTATTAGTAAGAGTAGGTAATTAATTTAATATTTATGCACTAACAAAACTCCCAAAGATATATAAATAGCCAGCAGGATAGAAGCTCGGCTTGTTATGGCGTAATTGCCAAGCAACGTGATTATAACTTCAAGAAACGATGGCATAAAGTCAGAAGATTACAATACGGCTTCTGTGGCATATTTTACCTTAACAAGAAGACCACCCCGATGATTCCTTGTACTATATTGTTAGTTTGTTCGCGTGTAATTGGATCCGCCGTATTACATATTATAATGTTGTAAAATGTCTGTGTATGTACAATAAAAAAGCGATATTTATTTCTAGATTTTCTTCTTAACAACAAAAAATGGTAGTCTACGTATATTCGTTATTTGCATTAATATATGTGTGGCAAATTCGTTTACAAAAGATGCGATAAAATTAAGAGATTAAAAAATCTAACATAATTAAGACTATAAAAAAAAACGAAATGGAAAAATATACATGAACAGTAGTACAGGAAATAACCTGATCAAAAGTTGATGTAAAAATTACATTACGCGTATTTCGTGTCGTGGATTATCGTATTACGTTATGCTGATCAGAGAACATTGGTATTTTACGTGCGCTTAAAAGATTTCGAAAAAAATGCACGTTTTCGATGAAAGCGTAGAACCGGGTAGGGCGGTAGATTAACTCGGAAACCTTTCAGCAAAACGGTTTTATCTGCGTAATGATATCTTGTAAAAGCGGATGAGAGGGAAAGAGAGGGAGAGAGGGTGAATAAGAGAGAGAAAGAGAGATGACTGCCGCAGGAGCTAACTTTCAGTCGTTAAATCCTGACAACAAGTATAGCGAGTATTCGGTAGGTGAGACCTCGGGCTGCTCTTAGAACGCTCATCGCATTCTCGACGTAAGTAAATAATTTCTAGCGTAGAAAACGGGCTCTATTATGACATATCTCAAAGGCTCTCTCTATCGAGAGAGAGAGAGAGAGAGAGAGAGAGAGAGAGAGAGAGAGAGAGAGAGAGAGAGAGAGAGAGAGCTTCTTGTAAACAGACTTATCAAAAGCCACGAGATATGCGTCTGTTCTCTATATTTATTTTCTATATAAAGAATACGCAAAGCGATCCTTTTAATTGCCACGTCTTGATGCCACAAAGATTACTATCATTTTGTGTTCCCTACATTATTTATTAAAATAGTAAAAAAACCAATAATAATTTAATTAAATTTTGAATTAAAGAGTTGTAACTTTATTCTGAGAAAGATAATTAATTGGAGATAATTAACACTGTGCGAATAAATATTTTCTTTAATTACAACTCTCGTAATTAAAACTCTCGTAAAACAATGTTAATTTTATTCTGTTTATATTAGAATAAAAAAATACAAAATACGGAAATTATCACAAAATATACTACGAAACGTGCTGTAGATTAAAATTGCAAGTGCTTAGCAAGAAACATTCAATGTACCGTCTTCGAAAATATCTTCCCCGAGGTTATCTCGCGAAGATATGCAATAAGACGTCTCAAAGAAGCAGAACCGGTAAGAACGACGATGCGGAGCACGGTGAGTCCTTTCAAGAAATATCTTAACTCCGCTACTTGAAAGTTATATCGTGTAAAATATCTCATCGGACTTTGCCACACTTGAATATTTTTTAAAATCATTGAGGAGTCAAGAGCGAAGCTTCAAGTTCTCACCAACAAAATCGAATTTTCGAGCCTCAAAAAGACGAACAAATCGACAATCGACAAATATTTCTCAATTTTATAGATAAACCGGCATTTCGTGTCCTCTATTTTTAGCTGCACATCTACTGAAGTAGTTACAAACAGTCGCGACACGATAAATACACTTGTATAAAAGATAAGAACTGATCTCGGCGTAAGTGATTCTCGAAAGAAAAAAGCGAGCGATGTCCCTTCAAGAGGGTTCTTAAGTGCGACCAAGGGCAATCGTCGGCTCTTTGCCGATCGGACATCTGGATGGCCGATGCAGTGTTGAGACAGTGATAACGTTGCACCTCTGAACGAGAGAAGTTCATTCGTCGGACGGGCAAAGTGGAAATTCCGGTCCTTCTGTTTTGCGATCGTTTGTTTGCGCGCGCGATAATAAAACAACGCGATGATTAAATCCGCTACGCGGATTCATCATCTATTTCACGCTCGTGACATTTGTCAATTCGCATGTGCTCCTATCTCCAGCTCCTCTCCGCGCAAATCTGTTTACTTGTTTCTAAATTGCGCTCGATCAATCATCCGGTTATATGTATATATAAAATTAATTCGTTATACCTGCGCGTGCATTCACCTAATAACGCGTTTCTAGGAAATGTCACTGAACGAAACTTCAATTATATAACGACTCGATTTCTCGCACCACGTATAGCCACCATTTTACCACGCAGTCGAGCATAGCAAAGCCGATGATTCAATAAAGCGACTGCATTACGCCTCGTCGTCCTTTACGAACAGGCAATACAAACGAGCGAGCATATCGCGAAAGCTACGCTCAGTCTCGGGGAGAGAGAGGATATAAGAACGGAGCAGAAGTTCCTTTCTTCCCGCTGAAGGTTTACGAGACGCATTTGGCCCGAGTTGCGATCTAAAAGCGAGGTCATGTGTTTCCAGGCGTGGCCGACGCTTTCCGATTATGACTGCATTGATAACGCGCGACGTGAATCTAGTGGCCGAAGGGTCCAGCGGAAGAGCAATTTCGCTAGGTAACCGTAATTCGCATTTACATAGCAGCGTGTAGTGTCGTCATGGCGTTCGCATGAATAAATATGTCGACTGACTTAAGCAGTCTAAACATCGAGTCGTACAGCAAACCGCGCGAATGCGAGATCCTTCGGGGTCAGGCGCGTCGACGACCTCTCGTTAACTCTCGAGTCATCGTCGAAATCCCGTTTGTCGTGGTAAAACAAAGGACACCGCGAAACCGTACATATACAAACGCGTATATAATGAAACGAGGATTATACAGTCGGATTTCGCGGAAATGGCAAATATAGTATACCGAAGTAGTTTATAGTTTCAATCAGTTATACACAAGATATTGCAACTGTGGAGAGTTTCATTACTGATCGACTGATAAATTCATATCGAACATTTCTCTCTATCTCTCTCTCTCATAATATAATAGAAATTCATGGAACATTGTAGAGATATTTACTCCTTGAGCTTTGTACACATTCCTCGGAGAATGTGGCTAGAGTTGATATAGTTCTTCGTAAAAAAAAAAAAAAAAATCGTCGAAGCTATTATTATGAATCGTAGCTTATAACATGGCATAGTTCTGTTGTTATTGATTACGGCTTTGCGGTCGCAACAAGACATTAGTCGATAAACTGTGAAACAAACTCCGTCAAGTCGACCGCACTTTCGGCTGCGGATACTCGGTTCAATTTGAGGAGTTAAGGAGCGGGCAAGTCAAATAGCAATTAGTAATTCGCAGCTGTGCGAACGATGATCGCTGTTTAACCCGCCGGCAAATGAGATTCCCACCGCACGTTCGCCGCCAACTTGGCCAATATTTCACTTTAATCGTCGTACGTCAGCCGACGCGGATGACACCGGGGGAGACAGAGAACGAGAGACAAGCGTTTGTTTCCGTTCTGGCAAACATAACTTCCAAGTTCCAAGAACAAGCGAAGAAAAATATGGATGGTGGAACTAACATCTCCGGTGTTTGTACTATATAAAGAAGAAAAAAAGAAAAAAGTTGAAGAGAGAGAAGTATCTCGAGTGCAAATAAGAATAAGAGAAAGAGAAAACTGTAAATGGGCACGAAGAAAATAATACTCTCATTATGACCCTAATTAACTGCCTGAGTTGTACACGCGAATATTAAGGAGCTTTAATAATCGCGCATTATTTTTATTCGCGATATCCGAATTATCGAGCCTTGAAACACTCGCGTGAAATTTAATCATCCGTACGCTAGGCGTTCGCAATAAATAACCAACGAAAGTCTCGAGAATACCGGTTCGTTGCATCGCGTTACGCTCCTAGCGTGCAACACCACGTAACCGTTGATAATAAGTGCATAAACATGAGTTTAATGGCGCGAGATAGTCTGCGAATTGACTCGCGCTGCAAACATGCACTTTCCGTCCAAAATTACGGCATTAGCCGTAATGCAAGCTCGTAGAGCGCGCTATCGATCGCCGACTTATCGATGCTAACGGCTGCCAGTCTTATACAGATCCCTTATTTCCTAACAAATTACGATGCCCCGTCGTCGCGCCCGTCATTATGCCATCGTTCGGAGATTTAAAGCGCGCTCGTTCTAACGTTTGTTTTCGAAGGAAGCCGGCGATACCAGATAAAAGTTCTCTCGGATCATTATTCGATGTGTTATATATATATGCTTAAGCTGCAAGTAATACATTTCGTAATAAACACGTAATAATAAATTACTGATAGAATTATTACATATTGATGCGTCGGCTCTTTTCAACAAATATATTCAATAAGTAGTTGTACGGTAATTAATATTTTCAAACTATAATTTAGTAGAGAACTCTCCGTTAAATTATAATTAAAAATATTAGCTAAAATTTAGACTGAAAAATTCGCGTAAAAGTAGAAATTAAATGACAAGACAATTTAGCTTTATGTACTATAATCATTTTATCGATACTCATTATTATATACACGATAAGGAGCAAGTGGTAAAAATCGACGATAAGAGATCGCCTACTGTGATCGCCAATAAACCATATTCTCGATGCGAAGTGCCGAGATCCCCTGCAAGACTTTCAAGTAACATTCGCTCTTACACGAGCGAAACTGCTTCCCGACGCCGACAATTGCACGGGTTAAACGTAGCGCCATTGAGAAACAAACGATCTATCACGCACCGACTACTTTAACGGGCCGCCAGGGCGGTTAACGACTGCCGCCATCCTTCCATCGCCACCTTTCCACCCCCCACGTCCCCCCTGCCGACACAATGGAAACAATTACGTGTGAACCTTTAACAGTTGCCCCTCCGTGGAAGCTTTCAACCATTTCCAACGCCTTTCATCAAACCGCGCTCGCGATTTTTACCGCGACTCGATCCGTTCGCTGTCGCGACAATTACAAGTTTCGAGTTAACGTCAAATATCACGTGACACCTCTGTGAAGTTGGAGCGTCATTTAAAAAATTTTAAAATATAAAAATATAATCATTTTTTTTTTATTTCGGAGATTACGAAGGAGATCTATATATCAGGTAAGCTGAAAAGATACATTCGAAAATCGGACATCTCGCGAAACATTCAAATGCAGAAGAAACTCAAGACGTCGATTCAACTTTGTGATAAGAAGTGTACGAAGAGTTAGAAGAGTCCACGATGTTCGATATCTGGATCTTTGAAACACACTGCGCGAAGAAGAAAAGTCACCGAAGCAGATTCGAAAAATTTCCACGATTTGCATATCATAACAATCGGGTAGCTTTTTCTTTCTCCTTCAGCCAGTCAATCCTTGCTAGAAGAACATTTCTGCGGTCGGTCAGATCAGCAGGAGGAATGAAATCGCTGGGGGATGAAACCTGTCTCCGAGAGAAGATGCAGAGCAAGGGAAAAGAACCGAGCAACGCGGATGTGGATAGTCCGGATAGAGGGGACTCGTGTATAAGCGAGTGAGTTAGCAACTTCGGGGCACTCGGCCCCAGTGTTTGCCCTCTTCGGGGGTCCCGGGAGATGTTTGCATTGGCTCCGCATCTCTCTCTCGGAGCCCGCACGACGATGACTGACTGAAATGATTTCGTCGACGGCGCAGCTCAAGTGCACTTTTGTCAACATGCAACGTGCGCAGCGTCGCGCAAAAGGAAGTCATTGACGGCGGAGGCGACGTGACTTGGAGTTTCGAAACTTTTCGGCGATTACGAGTAATCGTCATCGTTAATGAAGGAATACGGAGCGTGAATAAATAATTTTTACGCATGAAAACACGTGTTAAATATTTTACGCGCTTTAAGGTACATTAAAACGATCATCTGAGCACAATACTGTAAGGCCGCGAAAGGCTTAACCGGTTAGAAGCATTAACTTGTCGTTTCTAATGACTGTCTCAACGCGTTTCTCAGATTAGTGAAGTTAATAAAGCATTGAGAGCGCGAAACTATAGAGCATTACGGTGATTAATGCGAAACTCCGTAACAAAGAGAGAATGTGTCAGGAAGCGTTTATCGTTTCACGACGATTACGGAAATGGTTTGGACGGAAGAGAGAATTAGTATTAGTACGGTTTTAACAATGCTCGAGAGATTTCGCGCGCGAGAGACTCCCATCCGTCCAAAGTTGCGCGCCAACTTTGCATTAAGTCGCGAGGAAGAAGCGAACGGAAGAAATCCCGATGGTGTTCGCAAGCGCGCGAGGACCTCGCCGTATTTACAGAAGAAAGTGGAAGTGGAACTCGAGTACGACGGTGATGAGGATTGAACAAACAAGAGAGAATCTCGAGCTCGAAGACGATGTCGGTCATCGTCATTAACACCGGATAATCCAGCCACGAAATACACGCACCTGGAGTGCGGTCCACCCTTCTTTTTTTCCTCCGACGGTTGAGTGTTGACGCTGCGAGAAAAAGTAAGAACGAACGCCGGCTATATAATCGCGTTTCTCTCCCTTCGTCTCGATAAACATCTGTATAAATTACTCGCGTTTACTCTGCGAGAAAGAAACTGTATAAATTATTTTTGTTTGTTCCTTACACAATATCGATCGTTATATATGAAGCAGCGCTGAAGAAGAATCGTAAAAATACTCTTCGAATTTATCAATCCCACAATATTTCTTTCATTTATATGTCGAAGATATATTCTTGTAATTTATTTACGAACGATAGATCTATCTTAAAAAAATATTTCGACACAACTAACACCTTTTCTAATCTTTTCTCCCCGAGCATATACATACATACTATCGTTTCTTTCATCATAAATCGTAATAGCGGTTTGCATAGGGACGATTGTGTAGATTGTGACGTTGTCGTAACTCTCTATCGCGCATTCGCAAGCGTGGAATTGCCATCCATTTTCTGCTCGAACCGAGCGTCCGTAAGTTAAATATTATGTTTGCTGACAGAAGACGTTTCGAGAGTGCAGCATCGAAGAATACGGAACATGCCGATCTTGCAGCAGCAATATCGAGCGAAACGTCCGCTGCTAAATCGAAGCAGAAACGCGGCGGAACGATTTTTATCGTTTCCTTCCTTCCTTCTCCCACACTTCTCTCCTCGGCAAACACAAATCACCGACGCGGAAACTACGTATTTTTTTGCTGCGACACACGACGTGGCCGAATTCGCAAATTCTTCAGCCACGTTTCTCCACCTCTCCGAGAAAGATAGTTACAAAGATTTTAGAAAGAAATACATCGATGGCAATCAATTTTTTATTCGCGCGTAATTTTCTTTTATTTATTTTAGCGCGTAGCGTAATCAAAAAGTTAACACTAAAGTGCACAAACTCTGCATGTGGAGATTGAATAAGTAATTATTATTACAAATTCTTGACATATCTCTCGCTCGTATAATATTATTTCAGTATATCAATATTATTTTTAAATTATATTAAGAATGGTTAATATGTCCCGCCTCATTTGTATATTATAATAATAATAAAATTCAATATGTTAAATTTATATTAAATGTAAATAAATATGATATAACGTTGAAAAAGAATACTAAATCGGAAATGAATAAAGAAGAAGTTTCACTCGAGAAGAGAAACAGGGCTTCTATACTTTCCTCATAAGGCTGTTTTGAGATAAAATGCATGATGTTAAAAAAGTCTTCATTTTTCGAGGTACGGATCGATAAAGTCCAAGTCGCGTACTTGAATGTCGAGATGCAACATATAACGCTTCAATGAAAAATAATGCAGCCCATAAAAAAAGCCAATAGAGATAAAATTAAAATAGGAACTGTTTTAAAATTTCAAGGTATTGATTTTTTATCTACAAACTATTGCAAATTAAATTTTTTTATTTAAAAAAAATAGGGGAATATTATATTTCACAATTAGCTTCAAATTTTTATTTTAACAAAAATATAATCCGAGCTATATTCTCGTTTTTGAAAAATCAACAAAATTTTATTAAAAAACTGTGCAGTAGAAAATCTGAGGCACTTTGTATAAGCGTCTCTAACGAGGAGAAGTGGATGATATTTTGTGAAAAAATTTTGTCACGTGTGCAATTTTATTACCACCTGTATATCATGCGGGGATTATCTTTCCTCTCGGATTTCTATTATTATCAATCACAATACTGTTGAAAAATCGGCAGTAAAGGGAATAATAATGAAAATGAGCGCGAAAAATGAGAAACAGAGTGTTACTTATCCCCAATATAGAACTGGTGAAAATTAATTATTACACAGAAGAAAGATGTGATTAATGAATTATTTCCGGCATATTCACATACGACCGATAATCGATAGTTTTTCGATGAGACATTGAATTATTAAGGTAAAAAGTGTCCGCTTTTCCTACGCGCGCAATCCGGGCATTTGGTGATTTTATAATTCACAGCATAAATGATTAAAGAAAGTACGTCGCATTTATATTATTTTAAGATTAACCACAAAAGCGCACAATTAATGGCCATGATAATATTTTATATTATATTCGTATGTACACATCTATATTATTAATTAGGCTAATTTTTTTCATATTAATTACACTAAACGGGATTTAACTTTGACAATATTAAATTGCATTTGAAATATTATCGGAAATCTATAATTCCATTCTATAAATTCAATACGTCTATCTAATATTTTCGCATTTTTAATTAAAAACTAAAAGATTTTATCGCGACGATGACTATATAGTATCTAGTATAACAAGATATATTAATAAATTTTATTATAATATATAATAAAATTAATAATATTAATTTTAATATTAGTTTAACAGAAATACAATACACTTCGCAATGCGACGCGTTCAAAAAGAGGCAACATTTTTCGTCCGATAATATCTCGAGACATCGCGTAAAAAAATTCACCTCGTAAGTAATTACGAGTTCAACTGTTCCCTTTCTCTCGTCCGAAACTTGTCTCCCGTTCTCCCGAGCTGCTACTACCGCAGCCACCCCCGGCATTTCCGGCCGTGTCTGACGTCTCCGCCTCAACGTTACCTTCTTCCTTTTGCTCGCCACGTGGTTCCTACCCCTTCCCTTTATCTGGCCGCCAGCTACACCTTGCACTCCATCTCAGCAACACGTTTCTTGACAGAAAGTTAATAAAGTTTTCCAACTCGCATAAATCAGCGACCTTCTTTAACCTCCGGCTTCACAAGCTGGCAGGTACGTACCAGCAACGCGGCAAACCCCGGTTATAAAAGCAACAAACTTTAATGCGTTTCAATAAATTCCCCGAACTCTCTTTCTCCACTTTTCCGCAACCCCGTCCCACTCGTCCGGTTCGTCGCTTTCGATTTTTCCGCCAGCGAAGAACGTAACACTAAATTTTCGCGATACACAATCGCGACGCGCGAGTGGAATCATAATGAAAAGCGCGAATTTATGCAATGTTCACAATTTTCCTGACAGATATCAGTAAATTTCCAGATATCAGTAAATTTTCAGATGTACTTCCATACCGAAGTTCTTTGTTAAGTGTAACGCAACGTAAAGTATTTCAATTTTACTGTTAGAAGAAATATCATGTGAATAGAATCTGGTATATTACTGGCAAACTCTTTTTAAGCTGCAGCTTACATTTACGACGGTGATCTTTCTTCGGTAATACCGACAATGATAGAGAAGATCCCGGCGGTATCTGTTAATCTTAATTCTTTCCGTTTGTCTCCCGTGGGATGTGAGACCAAAGACGTTTTTGTACGACTGCGCCTACTTTAACGAAGAAATGTTGAGTTATTCCGGGAAATTTTGGGGAAACAAATAAGTCGTCGTTGCTTTATTTAGACTGATCGACAAGCCCAATGAAGCGCCATAATCCAATTCCGCAAATAACTTTAACAAATATGAAATACATGGTCCTAAAAAGGATATACGTAGATATAAGATTTTTGTAAATTGTAAATAGCGCATTTATAAATATCGCATATAAAAGAATTCAAGAAAAACAATTTTTTATAATAAAATTGATGCAAAGATCGAAAAGAAATTTTAAAATATTTAAACTTTAAAATAGTTTTTTTTTTTAATCGAAATAACATCTTTTTATATTTTCTCCGCCATATTTATATCTTATTTTTCGTTCCTCTAACTTAAGGAATTGCAAAAGAAACCAACTTCCCTTTCGATTTTATCGCGAAATGAGTAAAGAAGGAAATCTAGATCTTAAATATCGACAAAAACCTGCGAATAAACATCATTTGCGTTTTTATAATTAAGAGTGCAGACGGTACTGAGACGGTACTGAACCGGTCGCTCCTCTTGATTTTAATCCACGGCTTGGCATGAATTATGGACGGTGAGGCACGGAAAAAGCTTCAGGAGCTGTGCCGGAAGTTAATCAGAGCATTTCTTTATGCTCGAAGGCACACGAAACACGAACAGTTCTCCTTCGCGGGAATAAATTCGAATTTCCTCGAAGAAGACTAGTAAATTTGAACGTCTACCCTCTTGAAAATCTCTTTCATAGCTACACGCATAGCGTAAAAGTGGCAAAATAATTATTTCTCAATATAAGTTATGCACGCACCAAAGGCTGAATATTTTCTATAAAAAATAAAAACTCTTTGAACACAATTTTTCATTTAGCAGTAAAATTATTTTATTGATATAAAATCAATATTTTCTGTTCCGATAATCCTAAATTAATACTATATCGGTTGGTGCACCGCAGAGAAGCTTTGGTATAAAGATCAAACTCGAGAAAGATAGATAAGTAGGTATCCAGCGAAGAAAAATATGACTTACGGACCGGTCGATCACCGGCGAAACAAGTTTATTATTCCCGAAGGAAGTTATCCTTACGGCTCATTAATACCGAGAATTATTGTGAGCTATTAAGCCATCGATTATACGGTCGTCACGGGTGAGAAAGTGATCGCGAAAAAAAAGACTGGAAAAATCAATTAAGTTTAAAATATACAATTACGCGAATAAATTGATCGAGATATCGAGTTTCCACGTTGTTACGACAAAGATAAACAGTATAAAACGACGGCTACAAGAAAAGTTCTTCTGTGATCGATTCTAGTCGTTTCCAAGTTCATATCATTTGCAAGATTGTTGGAAAAAAAAATCTCTTTTACATATTCTTTTCTAAAACTGATTCAGAAGCGATGCATGTATTTGCCAAGTATTCGGTAAAACAGACGCTTTATTATACGAATAATGAAATTACACCTGTGCGATAATATTTCATTATTTTTATCACCATCATATCATTATTGCTGCAATCCTAAAGATTGTAAAATTATCTTGAAAATCTACTCTCATATTCACTATCTTTAATTATTTATTTTATAATATATTGGAATTTTCCTGACAATATTAATCGAGATAAAAAAAATTTGATAGCACACTTCGTCAAATGCCATATCTCATTAATCGAAAATAGATATAGGTCAAGTGGAAAATACTACAACTCGGAAAGAACTACTTTCCTAAAGAGAAGGTCTCTGTTGGAAATAGGATTCGATAATTGGCCGCCAAAGAGATATGTATAACGAGTTTGTGCAGCGCTGAATCTTGACGAAAATAATAATTTAAAAATTGGGCTCGATTAAATGTCGAAGGACCAGGCGAATATCTAAATATATCAGCGCATATAGCATAATTATAGATCTTGTATTCGTCACTTTTTCTTCGAAGGCGGAATAGTTTCTCACGCTCGAAAAGCTCATCCGACGCGGATATAATTTCAACGGGAAAACAGTAATAAAAAAAAATAAAACTCGATCGACGCACTTCAAGGCTTGTACGTGCGCTACAGGTAAATGATGTGCTTAATGCAATTGAGATAATGATCTGCAATTAGCATAATACGCTTAGGCGCCTCGGTGCAATGGCTGGCAGGATATCGGGAAGAAGGATGATGCCAAGGCGGTAATTAGCGCTGCCTGAAGACGGTAAAATTCAATCTGCTGTACCAACGATAAGACGAGTGAATTGAAATCGCTTGAGAGAAGGAGGCGGGAGAAAGTAGGAATAGATCTAGAGCAGAGAGAGGCGAAGTAAGCCCTTGTATCTTCCAAAATAGGTATCGAAGCGGGTGCCAATGGGACTGACGTTAATTAAAAGCCTTCCCGTCGCGGAAACTCCGAGGAAACGGTTCGGTGAATTTCCGAGTAGCGATCGATCCAACATTTCTTCCATCGCTAGACGACAATCCAAATGGGTCCTCGTGTTTCCACTTTGCGCACACGATTTAACATTCAGCGAAAGATTCATTCATTATAAAAGCAGTATTTCAGGAAACCTAATTGATATTAAACGTTTCAAGTATTGCAATATTTTTAGTCATTATACTAAATTTTCTCTAAATTTAGGCAAAAATAAATTTTTACTTGTACAGATATCATAAAAATAATCTATTTAAAAAAAATGATTGTATTAGAATTAGAGAGACAAAACGTGTTTTATATTTATATTAACTTTCATAATAAAATAGGTCATAAACTTCCTCAAAATTCATTCATTGTAAAAGCAGTATTTCAGGAAACCGAAATAATTGATATTAAACGTTTTAAGTGTTGCAATATTTTTAGTCACCATACTAAATTTTTTCTAAATTTAAGCAAAAATAAATTTTCACTTGTACAGATATCATAAAAATAATGCATTTAAAAAAATGATTATACTAGAGAGACAAAACGTGCTTTATATTTATATTAACTTTCATAATAAAATAGTTCGCAAATTTCCTAACAATTTTTATAAAAAAATAGAATTTATTTTTCTTAATTTATGTATACACATATATATGCACAAGTTTATTATAAACGTTACCAGCGAAAAAGCCGTTTTCATTTCAATTAATTTCATTGCGGTAGCAATGTGAAGCATCGTAGAAACGTTGAAGCTTAAATTATAATGAAGCGTACGATTTTCTGAAGCGTGAATAAGCTCAGACGTTCTTTGCTCTTCCTTGGAAAAACTGTTTTACAAATGTATTTTGTACATGTAACAGCAAAACTGACACGTGAATACTATTCTTTTAATTCTTTTTTAAATTTTAACATATATTATTAATAAATTGTCTGCATGATAATTTATTTGTATGTTTTAATAATTAAATTAAAATTCAATTATAAGATTTCCTCGCGTATTTATCATTGAAAAAAATGCAAATTGCTTTCAAAATATATTTTTTATGTATCCGAAAATATTTCTGAGGAAACGTATAATGATACAATATATGAATTATATAACAGATATTCTTAATAAATCGCACGATCATAAAATATTTTTATTCTCCCAGAGATTGTAGATTCTCAAGGACCAATAACGATTTCATCGACGATGTTTCCATCTCGGTTCATTTGAGCTTGGAAGCAGCGAGAAAGTTACGACTACAAGAGAACGTAAGATTTCGCGAAGCGTGAATGAGCACGAGAGGGTGTCGGTTTCACCTATAAATACCCCGTTAAACACTGGCTATTACGATTTCTTGAACGTCGCTTAAAGATTTTGCACATGAATGCTTATCGATCTACCCAACGCTATCAGATATCTTGGAGAATCCTGTCGTTAGTGAACACGACGTGAAATTAAAAGTTTACTCAACTGTGCAGCACCGGGAGTAGTTTAATTATCGCTTGAGTTAAATCCTCTGATACTCATTATGATAAATCGCGCAGGATAAAATATCGCGAACGTTTACCGCTACGTTCCGTCAATATATATATTTCTCTCAATAATTTCTTCAAAAGAATACAAAAAAAATACGAGAAAAATAGATATCTTGGCAGAATCGCAATCCGTTTACGTAATCATGAATGCGTGACATGCGGCGTTTTGTAAAACTTGCCACTAAATCAATCATAAGAAGCAATAATGAGAAATTATGAGAAGACATTTATTACAAAGATTGCTATGATGATTTATTGTTCGAAGCCTTCAACATTTATAAATTGAGCCTGTTAATGTCATTAACGTCACATTAACATTGCTCGTAACATTCGCTGGAGAAATAATGAGAATTTAATTTGCATGAGTAATTTAAAGAAATTACCGATATATAGTAAACGACTTTGCAAAGGTATGTGCAGCCTACATGGTTACGCATAGGCACGCGTAATATAGGATCGATCTTTAACTTTTTACGTTGGCGCGCTAAGTTACGTTCTGTACATCGAGGCTATGCATAACGCATAACACGTTCATTCTCGCAACGTATCATTATTTCTGATCGTGTCGCAGGAAACTCTAAGAAACTCGCTTGAGGAAAAAGAACTATTGAAATTCGAAGAACATAAATAGCAGGTAAAAAATTTCAGAGTTTAAACGTAGAGATGCACGTTTCTTCTCTCGGTTAAAGTTACAAAAAAATTATTTTAAGATTTCCAAATATATCATATCACTTAACTTATTTTTTAGATCTCTCACATTCATGCTTCCTCATTTACTCTTTTTTTTTTTTTAATTATATTTTTATTAATATATTAATTGACATTTCTTTAATAAATATGTATTAATTCTTGGATTTTCTAAAGCGGATTTTTGTAAATAAAATAGCCAATTTACATAAATAATATAAATACTAAGTTTTATAAACGGTATTTAAGAGGTGCATAAATTAGAGAAGATTAAAGATCAGCTTTTATTTCGCGCGTTCTAGAAATAACAGGATTTAAAGTTCTCAAACTATGTGACAAGCAACATGCAATTCGCAGCGTGTACAAGTGGCAACTTTTCATTTATAATTTTCCGAACTAACAATACGTATAGTTATACAGATATAATACTGTAGTACGTCTGGTTTAATTATAGCTCGCGATACAAATTAGCAGCGACTCCAGCGCTCGGTTGTCGCGTAATAACTCCCGGATTATTTAACGTGCGATTAATAGAGTCATATTTCTCGGCGGAGCTAATCTCACGTTAAATCAGCCGCGACATCGAAGTACGTCGGTGAAATCCTGCCGTTTTTCGAGCCAGCTTTAAATGCGCCCGCTGGATATACCCGAATACATGTTCCGTAATCCACGTTTATTCCCGAATTTCGCGGAGAAACTCTCGCTTAAATGCAGTATTAGATTGTTGGGCGGCAGAAGTACATGTCGACGTAACTATATCGAAAGAGAGAGGGAGAGAGAGAGAATGAGAGATAGACCGATACTATTAAGTGAAATAAACTCAATTTTAAATTTATAGTTTGAAATAAATTTATAGAAATTGTTTTATATATTTATAAAATCAATTTTAGAAACTTGGCTAAAATTTAAAGAAAACATAAAATGAAAAGTCTTATCTTTATTTCAAATATATATTCTTATTCGGCTATAACAAAAGACCAATACTATAGAGTTTTCTTTTGTCTAGCCATGTTCAATTCGAAGTTCAATTATAATCTAAAATTGACTTTTCGAAATGTCCATCGCAGATATGAATTTAACAAGGAACCGCGGCAATCTTTAGTTTCTCGAACAATTAATCGCGAAAGAGTTCTGAATAACCTTAGATGGGAACTTCTTTCGCGCAATTTTGCCGCTCGAAACGTCTTGATTAATCGGCCATCTGGGAAGTTTCGAAAGGCGGAAGTGATCTATTCTTCTCTCGTTTACCAGGGGAAAACAAATGTCCCGATCGTAAAATCTCGGTCGTCTTGATCGCGTACGGACGAGGACGAAATTCCTGGGAATGGAGATGTGCGCCTTTGAGTGGAAAAGCATTTAATTAAAATCCTCTCGAAACGAGAGAGCACTCGCAATCGAGTGACGAGTGGTCGCGACAAAGTGGGAAGGGAGAAAATCAAAGCGCCAAAGAACAAATGGAAATACTCGCTTTTTGTCTCGCGAAACAATCCGAAGGAAATGACCATCCATCATCAGGAAGTTGCGATATTTAAATTAATTATGATGACGTAACTATGGCAAGTGTTATATGAAATTCAACGATAATGATATATACGTTCTTTCGAACGAAAATTATAACTATTGACTCACATCCGGAGTATTGTTGCGTGCTAATTAGATTCTGTACGGATGAATCATTAAGAGACATAGAAACATACATTTATGAATAAAAGTACAATAGAATCGTGTCATCAGTAACAGAAGCATACTTAAAATGCAAAAAGCATACTTGAAATATAACAAAAGACTCTTACGTACTCTGAAAACCTTGTAAATGTGCCTTGTGATCTTCCCGCGAGAGACACATGGTCTTAAAATAGATATTTAAATAATTGCATCGTCGTTTCGACAGACTAGCGCCGCACACTCGGCGTTCCTCATTTCGTAGGGATTACGCGTTAATAATGCAAAGTTTGCTGAGTGCAGATGCTATAATGAGCTAAGTATGCTTGTGCGCATTTAGAAAAGAAATTCTCTTTTTGCTACATATTCACTATGTATATGAATAAAATATAAAAATTACAGAGATAATTATACTAATACTATAATAAGATACTTGCATATCTTTTTTTCAAAAAATATAATCAAAATTATATCCAAAATAGATATAAACAGAATTTCACATAATACGAGAAGAATGATCGCACAATTTACGAAAAACTGCATCGTTTTTTTTTTGTCTTTCCATCGCGCGTTTCACGACAAAATCCGATATTGCGTCGCTTGCATTTTATTAAAAATCCATTTAACGGACAAGCTGACAGTTCGAGGCGCCAATATAATCGTGGCTAAAAGAGAGCTTTAATCTAAGTGCAGAGCCGCGCGGTTCTCGATGGCGGCTCTACATATGCTTCTTCTATTAGTATTATTCCCACCATTCCCTCTTCGCCACCGTCGAGAAAACTTTTTGTACTTTTTAGGACTTTATTCGAGGTAGGGCTGCGCAATATGCTTAATGGACCGACACGACACTCGCGATGCGCTTTTCTATTGCCGCGATTTTACGTAACCCGCGCTTACCTAGGTGGGTTCGCCATTAACTAATTGACGCCATCGCGGCCGGAATATATACGTAATCCCGTAAAAAAGAAAGAAATATATATTGACGAGAAATCGGCTCGATTCGCTTTTTTCTCTCCTATTTATCGTTTTTATATCGAGTAACGCCTCTTCTTTTATTTTCAATTTTTCTACAGAATTAATCTACAGAAAATTAGAAGCGGGTTTCTATTTTTGTGTATATTTTTTTCCAACGAAATAATCAACGGGAGAAACCGTACAGGGTGGCGATACTTTCATTTGTGCCCTGGCACAGATTACGCGAATGTCTGCAGACCATTAACTAATTGACTCTATGGCGGGCCCCGAATGCGTTAGATGATGTCGATAAAAGGAGCAAAGAGAGGTAAAGGGATAGAGGAGGCCGAGCCTTTTCCGCGATCACTTTCAAAGGACTCTGTGACGGTGTTTACTCTGATGTGAAGAGAGGCGCGCGTATAAGACGACGGATTTATTTGAGTCTCCGAAAATCACTAAATGTAATAAATGTAATTAAATTATCATATACGACAATATTAATTTTTTTTTTTTTTCAATATATTTTTAAAATTATTTTAATAAAGGCTATGAGAGAGATATCATTTTTTATAAATAATTTTTTAAATTTCAAAAAATTAATTTATTTTTTGATCTTGCATCTTAAATTTTTATTGATTTTATTTCCGTTCATTGAACGTTTTTAAGTAATTTAGACAGACGGAGACAAAATTGAATATCCGTTTTATCTCAATTATTGATACGACATTTTATTATTGCGATATCGATTTCAAGGGGAACACGTTATCGTTAAATAATAAAATTTTATATATCGCCGACGGTTAGATTGTTCCCAATGATAGTATCTTTCTTTGAGACAAAGATGAAGCTTATACGTATATATAACCCCGTTTCGTTATGAGCATTTTTATTGCGCTCGATATATGTAAGGCGGTTCCAGCATAGGATTTCATTTTTCTCGATGCAGCATGTGAACGTCGCGTTTCTATGAAAGACATGCATACGAGCGAGGATTCCGAGGGTACGGTCATAACTT
Organism: Prenolepis imparis; assembly: GCF_030444845.1. Lineage (NCBI taxonomy): Eukaryota > Metazoa > Arthropoda > Insecta > Hymenoptera > Formicidae > Prenolepis > Prenolepis imparis. The sequence goes on from NW_028141163.1 coordinate 12,876,430, forward strand.
TGAATCTCAATTTTTGTGTACCCCCTTCCTCATGTCGGGATCTCCAGGGGGTCCTCATCCCGGACTATCTACTAAACGTAGGTTTACCGTGTATCGGAATCAACCGATGAAACGTGTCTTTTCTTCCTCGTACATACATACGGACGGAGATAGATCAAGAGATATGAGAAAAGAGAAGGAAAAAAGATTAAAGGTGAATCACGCAGTCAAATAAGGTATTTTAATACTCGATATTAAATATTATCTCTCTTTCTTCAATCTAGCCTCCGATAAAATTATCGCGGTGAAGAAAATTATTGTAAATTACGCGAGAGATTAAAAAGCATTCCGAATGCTTGCACATCCGTATATCCGTGACTTCCCCCCTCGTTTTTAAACGATGTGTAAAATACAGATGGAACGCAAAGAAGAAGTATTCGACGAACGGGTCGCGCTCCGCTGCGTGCCGTTCGTTGTCCCGTTGATAAATTAAGTGCCTCGGATGCGGACGATAAATTCGCTAAGGCTAACCAGCGCACCCGATGATTTATACCGCGGGCTACACCAGGAAGCCTGTGATCTATGACCCCGCGAGGGGTCAACTGGAGGTAAGACAATGCAGTCGGCCACCCCCGGTCGTTCGGGGGATTTAAACGCACGTGCGTTTGCATGTACGCTTAAATGCATCGCGGACGGAGACGGAAGGGCGGAAGGGAGGAAGCAGGCAGAGAGAGAGAGAGAGAGATCGATGATCTCTATTGCCGGGAAGTCATGGATAGCGCGGACGCGCTTACATCGCGCATGAAACATTGATCGAGGAAAGTCGCAGGAAATTGCACGCGCCACGCGGCGGGGATGCGCTTATAGAATGCATTATTTATCGCTGCGCTCGACGTGTCTGTAATTTATGCAGATGACGGGGATATTTAGATCCATGATTAGATGATTATTGATTATTACCGTCATATCAATCGTTGACCATTATGCATATCTCTGCCGAGCTCTGACATTGCACGCTAAAATGCATTTTCGAGATTTGCTATAACAGAGATAAATTAATCTAACGGAAAGCGGATAGAAACATTACAAAAAGAAATCTTTTAAATCTCTTACGAATCTCTTTTTCGATATCTGAAAACTGACGAGCGACTTATTTTAATCTCTCGTGCTTCTTAATGAAATAATAATATTGTCGTTTTATAAATCATCCTCAGTATATTAAATATTATATAAGTGTACCAATTTTAAAACGATCAATTATTTTACTGCAATAAGAGTTATTTATATGGCTTATATTAGGACGTTTTTTTTTTATAATTTTGAATTTTATTTTTTCCAACTGTGACAAGAGTTTCATCAACAAAAAGGATGGCTATACGCGTATTCTCGCACACACAGTCGCGCGTTTGGTTCTGTAAGAATAATATTTCACGTCCTGCAGGCTGCGGCCCTTGTCGTAGGCTCTGGCGTTTTAGTGATTCGTGTTACGTCGGATACGGTGAGGGCGGACAACAACAGGCCGGTCGAAGCCACCGGCTCAGAACGAGCCGGTATGAATATGGCGTGACTGATAAGCCATGGGCGCGACTGCAGCTGATTTATAACGGCACCGGTACACAAGTTTCCGCGCGGCAACCGTGACGTCCTACCCTATTATCGCGAGAATTCGTGCTCTTCTTAAGAGACAGAGGGAGAGAGAGAAGGCTAGATCGTCTTCACGCTTCCTAACGTCGAACAGCCGATTCCGTTGCATTGTGATAAAATGATTTAGAGTTTTTAACACTATACACATAGTATATCGTATTCAAATAATATTCTGTGTCTGCAGGCGAATCCAAAAATTTTTTCTTATTTCTTCACACACATTCTCTTGTATTTTAAATTGATACACTTGAATCGCAATTTTATATCATATACTATTGTATATAATTTTTATCTGTTATAGAAAGTGAAATGTCAACAGAACAAGTGTTATAAATTTAGTGTTAAAACTCGGTTTATAGTTTACAACAGAATCAGATTGCGATACGCGTTCTCTGACCATAGGGTGCAAAACGGCATCTTACCCGCAAGGTTGGAACCAATCGTCTCGAGACGAGACTGCTTTTAATTTGCACTTCAAAGAGTTCAAAGAGTTCCGAAGCGCCTCGAAAGCGTATCCCGAGGGCTCTCCAAACGCGGCGAGCAATTCGTCCCTCGTCCAGAGGGAAAAAAAGAGGCGGGATAGCAACGGGAAACTCGTCGAGTAACCATTGCAACGTGGAGACGAGAATATTGTTGCTTTAATTTTAACATTTTCTTTCAGGTAAACAATCTGGGAATTGCTCTCTCTCTCTCTCATCTCTCTCTCGCTCTCTGTATCCAACTCGTGTATTTCTCTAGGGATAATCGGTCCAACCTGAAAAACTCGCTAGGAAAATCCATCGAACAGGAACCGAAAATTTCACTTCCCTTCCAAAGTAATAATCTCACGCTGCTCGTGTTTCGCTTACGTTATATATCGGAAATACTTGCGTATACATGTGTGAAAAATAAAACATAAAAATAAAAGATAGAAACGCTAGGATTATTCTACGTTCGTACGCTGAATCGAGTTGATTGCGATTTTAAATAATTCGTACTCTTCAAATTTCCTGATATAATAGTGCGCGTATAAAAAAATAGTGACATGTAAATAAAAAAATACCCGTTTAAAGAACATAGGAGAATTTTCCGATTCGTAATAAAAAGGCGGGATGGTTGTTTCTTGTTAAAAAAAAATAACTGTCGCGAATAAAAAATCCGCGCGGCGTTTTATGTCGGCACAAAATGAGCTTTCTCGAAATTCTTCGATTGCACGCGTCCAATACGGTGAGTTACTTGTCGATTTTCGCGCAGTAAAGCGGCGGTCCCCGGCGTACTGGTACGACAAACTGTTGCCCGCCTCGAAATCATGTTTCGAGTCAAGGGGACCTTCTGCTTGCGCTGATCGTTTCTGAACGGAATCGTCCGTTCGATTATTCCGGCTGGATACGTGCCCGATACGTGTGCGGGATTTCTATGAGAGTCGCAGCGAGAGGAAGGGAACGCTGTGTCAAGGGACGAAGGGAAACGTGCATCGCCAGAGAGATGTCCCGCTTGAGCGATCGCGAAACGATTGGAAGAAAAAGAAGATATTGAAAAATTAAACCGTTAAACGGTTAAAACAACCGATTAATAAGAATCAATAAATTTCTCTTTTGTATAATATGTTTTACAAAATATCATTTAAATGTAGGTTGTGTGAATTATACATCTATGTTTTTCGCTCAAATAATGAAATGTTCTCCCTTGATATATTTTATTTTTAATTTCTAATTAATTCTCGATCAAAAAGGAAAATTATAAAAATTAAGATTGATCCCGCTTTTCTCCGAATTACGATGTTATTTTAAAATACAAATTTAGTAATCTTGCTTAAATAAAATTGCATATATTTAGATACGCACTAAAATTTCAATCTTAAGGCTGGCTTGTGAGGGGAAAATACTCTGATCTTATCGTACTTTCTTGCGGTTTTCCATCGCTCTTATAGCACAAGCAAAAATACTTAAATTTTTTTTTCCTCTTTCTCTTTCAGGAGTAGAAACTAAAGCGCTCACTTCCTAGAGGAAATGTCTCAGGTCAGAGAAACGTGCTTCTCTTAAACTTCAACAAAATTTACTAAGAAGTACTCTTGCGTAAAGTTTTCGTATCTCTTTTATTAAGAAAGTATTTCAACTTTCAACCCGCAAAAAAAGTCACGAAAATTAGGTCAAATTGAAATTCTAATTAATAAATATACCATAAGATAAATATTTTTATAAAAATATGTTTTTTAATGGAAAAAAAATGCTGATCGTTACCATGTCGAAATCGTTAGATTTGCTAAAATATCAAGAACAAACTAGAAATGTAACAGAAAGCAATCGATTCTTTTTTACACAAATAAACTCATCAGTCTTCGGTGCAATCAGTGGCCTCATTTGGACGTCGCTTTGTTAGCACTGACCGCACCTATCGTAGGAAAGACCCTAGTGAAACATGGCCGTGGATCCGCCCTTATTTCAATCGGCTTTAACATACCTTGACAAACACCAAGGGACACAAAGGTCCGGTTTATCTACCCCCGATAGTTACCTCGTGACCGAACAGTCGTTTATATCGCACGTTCGATTTCGCTATATAAACAGATTTTTCTATCAAACGCTGCATATGTGTCTGACTTTACACAAACATTTACGATTCAATATCCGCGAATGAATAACGAACTAAATCTGCAACGCCGAATATAAAGGAACGAGATATGCTGATGACAAAAAAAAAGGGCAAAATTGTCAAACCCGCGAATACAAGGTATTTGTGTTCCATCGCGAAACATTTAAAGGAGGGGATGGTGAAATTTTACAACTTAAATAAACCCGAATTTCCACACCACGCCATATATGGCATGGGCGCCTCACTTTTCTCGCGACGCATCCATCTCTATAAACGACGTTGAAGTGCTCTCGAAGACACACATTGTGAATATATGGCCGGAGAATTCCTCGGCACGATCCACGATGCGTCATTTCCCATAATGGTTTAAAAGCCCTCGCGCGGGCGTAGTAGTGGTGGATAAGAAGGGGGCAAGGGGGAAGGTGGCAGCTACCGGGGTTCGACGGTGTTGGCGAACGAGGGAGGCTTTAGTTCGAGGATAAGTGCCGTATTGGCATTTGACTGCCGGCACCGAGGGCACGTCTGGGAAATGTGCAGCGCGGCTCTCGAGGAATGGGAAATGGGTTGGGCCCGTTGGATGCTGATGGTATGAGACGCTCGCGAATAGATGGTTGTCTGAGTCCATCGACCATCGACGACGGCGAGGCAAACCATCGAGTGTCTCCATCCATGAGAGGCCTAGACGTTCGATTCCGTTCAACCGAATTCCTTTTCGCCGGATTCTCGTCGTACCGGAAATACAGACACCTGCAGCTTCCGATGATCTCTCCGGTGCGCGAGCGCGCAAGAGAACCGAAAGTTCATCTTTCTTATTGTCTATGTGGAGAAGGTAGCGTTTAAATGAAATCGAGAAAGAGAGAGACCACTCGTCAATATTGTAACAAACACACGTTGGAGAAAATATTTCGCTTCAATAAACTATTTTTAGTAGTAAAACTCAATATTATTCGATCTCGGTCCAATTAAAAATTATCTGTCAGTTGCTGGTGTTCAAATATAGCAGAGAACATAAATAAATAGATCTAAATATTCGTCATGAAAGTTCAATTCGATTTTGTGGAATCGATATAGTTTACTCTCTAATCATAAAAACCAATCTCGTTTTGTGTGACTCTCTGGGGAGGCGCAATGCAATTATATATCTATTAAATATAAATACACCACTTTTAGGTATGCTTTACAATTTTCGATGAATATCGAGCTTGGAGGTTTTAATTGCGGCCTGATATAACATTTAAAACTCATTATTAATATTTTCGCGTTAAAACGTTCATTCGGACATAGAAAAAATAAAAAATGATATATCGATGATTCTAAAAAAAGAATGCTCTCTATAAAAATATTTATACATATATATTGAATATAGAGAGAAACATACAAAGCTGACTCTAAATAGTCGAATATATACATTCGATGTAAAACCATCAATCATGAATAAAAAATGGCTTTATCGTTCGATTCGTTTTTAAACAGAGTATACCGCGTGCATATACGTGCATAATTTCTGGTGTTTACGTAAACGATACGTCCGATTCATAATGCATTCGTGACGCGATCGCGCACACTTAAAATTCGCAATTAAATTCGCTTACAAAATTTTTTTTCGGTTCGACAACAGCAACGAGAGACGAGAGCACGCACGCCCGCGCACCATCAGCCGTAAAAATGGCGCATGGAAATATTGCGCAAACACCGGGGCCCGTGTAAATATCGTAGTTTAGGGAAGCGTATTTAAACCAACACGAATGCGCACCCGAATTCGCTCGAACGTACACAAAACGCGACTCGAATCGACGCGACGAATTTCAAAAGCATCGACTCTCTACTTGAAACTCGCGAATTTCAATTTTTCGCACAAACCTGGAGCGCGCCGAGCGCTAAAACCATAGAATGCCGCACATCTGTGTGCCTTTTGATTGGAAGCTAACGAAGAAACATTCTGATTCGCGCGCAAACACGAAGAAATGGTGTTTGCGAAAAAAGAAACTCACCGCCGATTTTATTTCGCTCCTCCGAAATGCAAACAAACGTATACAAGTGTATATAGAATCGACACAAGCGTATTGTAATATTCGTCGAGAGTACAAGAGAGAGAGCGAGAAAGAGAAAGAAAGATGGAGTTGAAAACGCAATACCTTTACTCGTCATCACAGCCGGCGGATGGTTAAATTACGACCCGACGAATCCGCCGATCGATTGTCGTATTCGCGATCCCTCCAAACAGCGTGTTCTCGTTCGCCTTAATTAAAGGATAACGACTATATTCTCCCCGGGCCTCTCTCTCTTCGAACGAGCAGACCGATCGTTCTTCGTAATGCGAGCTGACCAAAATGATGCGTCCGACGAACCGGCTCTCTCTCTGCCGGTTTTCGCGCCTTTCTTCGAGAGTGCACGTATCGGGGGCCCCGCTCGTTAGTTTCGGCTAATTTGAATGCGGTGGAGCGCTCAGGAGTTCGCTCCTCGTCGCTCCTGGCGGCGACTTATCTGCCCATTCGTTCTCACTATCGCCATAAGCCGCCCGCGCGAATCTTACACAAGCGGATGCTATATATAATGACGTCTCTCCTCAACAAACGCCTCGGAGAGATACGGTGTGAGAGATACGTAAAATCGATCGCGCAGATTTTTCAGCGAGTTGTGAGAGCAATCGCACACCGACAGGAAACACCGAGTGTCTTTCATTCGGTGTGCGAATGATTAATCCGGGCGACGAGGGAGAGAACTCGGCAAAATCACCGTGTTTGAATTGCCGTGAATAATGGAGGCGCTCGTTACGCGATAAATGAAGACAATCTCTGTTATAATAGTAATATAATATTTACCATACTGTGTAAGGGTAAATGTATGTACATATATTTTTTAAAAAGTTGTATATTATACATATATTTTGCAAAAAGATGGTTCTAACACGTCTTACGTATAAATATATGTATATTAAGATTGATCGAGTACCATATTTTCATCAAATATACAACTATCTATAAATATATATAAATATATTTATTTATATCCTCATCGAGCGTTCGCCGAATTGCTATAAGATCAGTATTTATATATCAAACATAGCTGACAAATATGTTTAGAAATGCATTAGTGCGTTATCAAGTCTGGTTGAGATTCGCAAACATTAACCAATGGACTTGGGAAACCCAATTGGGACTCGCTATCGAGTTCGATTGATACTAAACGATTGGCATTGGCTAACCGGAGAGAATCGAGGGTAGAAAGACATAGAGAGAAGCGAATGCGTTACCGGGCATGCAGTAGCAAAGACAAATAGAAGGCGAAAAGTCAGAGGGAGAGGAGGAAAGAGAGAGAGAGAGAATAGCGCGGTTGTGTGTAGATACGATAGGTTGGGAACACCCCGCGGGAATACGACGAGAAACGACGGGGTACAGCCGCGAAAAATAGAGGATAGACGCGACATCGATGGCAAATAAAGGAGCGCGAGAGGGCACCGAAAGGGGGACCAGAGAGGGGAATAAAAGTATGGGTTGTTCCGCGCGCGCGAAATAGAACTCTCCCGGTATAAAGCCGAGCATGGAAGAGCGAGAGACGGAAGTGGAAGGTTAACAGCCGGCTTTATGCGGCGACGTGTCGTCCTTGCTGCAATTGCAAGAGGCGACGCAGTTTCATTTCGCCCCCACCCGACACGCGCTTATCGTGTGTTTATCTTACGCCGCATTGTTATTTCGCGCCCGCTGCGGAAGAAAGGAACTGGGATAATTGAACGGTACACCCCGTGTATATCGCCCTTCCGTCCCCTCCTCCTCCTTCCCGCTTATATGCCCCTTTTGCAGCGACCCTCGGACTATACGAGTAAGATCTCGCCGGAGGCCAGCCATTATATGGTCGCGATCCGCCTTTTTGCCTCGCCGTGGCTGTCCGCATCTCCATTGTTCCCTCCCAGGGAGGCTAATTAAAAGACGCGACCGTAAGGTGTGGAATAAAAGGGGGAGGGGGGTTATATTATTAATGCGTGGCTCATCGCCTTTTAACCGTTTAACCACACGGTGACTTTTATCGCGCCCGTATATAGGTACTATCGCAGAGATCGTTTTTAACTCGCGCTAATTGTAAGTCGTACGAATATGGAAATATATAAGAGAGAACACATGGGTGCCCACCCTTCCATTTGTTTAATAATACACCCTGCTTTACAACTCCGCGGGAATAATGTTAAATTTTAGCTTTTCCTTGTATGCTTGAATATGCATCACGGATGGAAAATACTGTATAATGTATATTCCACATTGCTCTCTTATTATAAAATTGCTATACTTCTCCCGATGAATAAACTACAGAGCGGTAAAGAGCATTAATTCCGCTGTCAAGTTTTAATATATTGCAAAACTACCACGTAATTAAGTTTTATTTAAAAGAGCATATTAAAATAATTACAATTGAATTATTAAAATAATTCGATCGAACTGATACGTGACAGAATTGTGAATGTCGAAAAAGATGATGGCGGCAATGGGAAATGATGTCATTTAGGACAATTTCAAAGGCGGGTCACGCGCAGGTTGTGCTCGTCCTGCAAGCAATATCGTATATCTCGTTTGTCGGTCAGCTAGAGTGATATTTATGTCGAGTCGCGTGGGATAAATACGGAAAGAGGATATCGGGATGCGAAATTACAGTTACACCCGGTTTTAAAAATACTCGCGAGATGGACAGCATTATTATTGACAATTTATCCAGATATACTATTATTCTAATAATTACAAACGGATTTTTTAATTTTAGATTGAAAAAAATAATCATACAAGAAAAATCCAGGGTTTCACACGCGAAAAAAATTTAGATTATTTTTGTAAAAGTAATTTAATTAGTGTGAATAAATCTCACAAGAGCTTCTTAAGTATTCACCACGAATAGATGCGTTTAGAATCGCGTGCAGTCGTTGAAATTAATGAATTACGGTACATCAGTTATTTACGGCATGTTTAACAGGGTGGAAGCAACGGCAGGAATCCTCTCGATTTATCATCGGGGAACGAAAGGTCGATGCTAGGAGATACCTCCAAAGAAAACGATAGGGACCAAAGAGGTATTTGATTAATACGAGGATTAATTTAAGCCGCCTAATCTGCTCCGTAATTAATAGCATAACAGACAAGCACCAAAACTTAACATCAAAAGTGTTGCAAAAACAAGATACAGTTATGATATAATGTCATTCTGTAAACAGTGAATTATTCTTTATCAGTTATCGTGTCTCTTTTCTACATACGACACACTATTTCTTTGATATTATATTACGTCACATCTTGTCACTCCGAATTTGCGTAATTCACTTTTATAATTAAAGTTTTCAATGGAAATGCCATTTCGAATCATAATAAAAAGCCGCGGTCTTGAAAACATAAATTGACATCTCGAAGGTATGAAATGTAACAAAAATGAAAGGAAGAAAAGTATATTAAATTACATTAGCGCTATATCAAGGGAAGGGACTATAGATAATCCCATTTAAAATATCAGAGGATAGTTTAAATTTCGCGAGAGAACCGCTCCTCGATATTAATTAATCGATCGAGGCAAAACTGCCGAAGAACGGCCGCGACTCCAGCAAGTTTCTCTCGATCATCGCACATACATATATATATTCGTAGAGAAATTGAAACTTCTCTTCATTTTCCGATATAATTCTACCGAACGGCGGTCGCACCGGCGGCGTCGAATGGAACCGCGCGCGAATTTGCATTAGCCGCGGCAATGCTTAATTAACGTGCCTTCGGCTCGTTAAGCGTTCGGTTAGCGGCAACGTGCAATATTCCCACGTTACGAGAGAGAGAAGGACTCGTTCGATGAATTCGCTTAATATAGGGGAGCGCGCGCGAGTAATTAAATGACGTATCGGCAAATCCAGATGGCACGTCAAAGGCGGGGTCGCAATTACGGGAGTCGCGCGCGAGCTTATCGCGTACGCACGTGCGTGCAAACAAACGTCCCGCTCTCCATGCGGAGTGTCCCTCGCCCTAGCCCTCAACGAGGAATTAAATCAAGGCAGACGGGATCGCGAGAGTGTCGCGTTTAAAAGTTAATTAGTTCCCCTTCATTTTTACGTCCGCGCCCTCCGGCAAGAGTAATTCCAAGTCGATTGACAACGCAATTGAAACAATACAAGAACGTGACAGATTGTCCGCATTTTTTCTTTTACTGATATTTTTATCCATTTTTATCCAAGAGTCTCGAATGTAAACTCTTGTAAATAAATAATCAGTCATACTTATTGATTTATGAAAGCAAAATTTCTTATAGATATGCATAATAAAACATTTGCGTAAGACTTAATAGCAATGTGCGTTGTACCGCATATATATACCATAAGTATCGATTATGCGTGTGTACTTACTACGCAAGACTTCGTTTAACATTTAACTTGTGTGTGTTAAGCTACCTGCCGTGTTAAATTGCTCAGACTGCTAACCAACTGGTGAGGTTCGTCGCCCTCCGAAATAATCTCCATTAAATTCGTTGCTTACCTGGAACAAACAAATACAAATAAATTATTATTCACCGCGCGTTCGATTTTTATTTAATGTCTACATAATTTTAACGCATAATTTTATCATAACATTATTTTTCTTCTTCGTCTACTGAATAATTTTTAAACGATTGATCAACATGAAAGATACTATGTCAAAAGAGATAATATGCAAAATTCAAATACAATGTTGCAGTAAAACTGATGTAAAAGCAACAAAAATTTATTTTTCTAATAAATTGCATATAATCCTCAATAATCTTTCTTTATGATATTTTTGAAAATATCATTTTATATCTACGAGCCTTATTTCTCGCACACGTTATCGATACACCGATAAAGGAGATATATGCAAAAGCTAAACAAAAGGAAGGGAAAAAATTCCAATTGCAAAACCCGCATAGTAATCGATAAATTATAAGCGAAAAACAAGTCCACAAAATAAAAGCAACGACAAACAAGTTTCGCGAAAATATCGTCATATTAAAAAAGGTTTATCCTACCAATTCTTATAAATTTTTACGCGCCGGCACAAAAACATCTCGAATGCAAATAACATTTTTGCATGTTGGCGAAAGAAAATGCGCGTTACGCAAACAAACACATCGGTAAACTTTGTCAGCAAGTTCGGATGTATATAATGGTTGAAAACTTTTAATTATTCAGACACACCTTAGGCGAATTCAGCGATATAACGCGTCGCTGTGCAAAGATATTTCGAATGCACTGTGGCGTATTAAATTACGAAACTGAATAGAGCAAGGTATATATTTCTCCCAATTTTCTCTCCCAGGTAGCATCTCCGCGCCAGGAATGTTGACACATTACTCATTACGAAAATAACGGGGTATACTTTGAGTCCAGGCGATAGATCAATCAAACTGACAGAGAGCCTTATCGATCCAACGACGCATGACTTATGGAATATATCCCGTGTAATTTCCTTTGCAATTTAAACTAAGTAACAAGATCCTGAAGAGAGTAAACTTCATTACGAAGTATACGTATTTCAAGGAGTCATTTTCTGCATGGTTAAGTTTACACTGCAGCTATTTCGCATTTCGCAGTTTAAACGCTTTATGATCCGCTAACGCAAGATGCTTGTCTACTATTTTGGCAAAAGTCTCTCTCCGTAATTTTTCATCTAAATATTTTTTTGTAATACTATATCTTGGGGTGTGTGAAGTTGGCACCCCCATTTTTCAAAGTCAATTTTCATTATCATAATGACCGGAACTATTTATAAAAACTATCAAGAACTCTTCCTTAGCTTCTAAATAATTCAGAACTCTTAACAGAACTATGATATCGTAACATAGGGGTGCCAACTTCACACACCCAGATTTTTGGATGCTGAAAACGATGCCGCAAGCCAATTTTTACTAGCACATCAGATTTCCGAAATAATTGAAGTTTAATATGCAAAAAACGGATTTTTTGTGATATTTGAGATTCTTTTGTAAAAAAGGTTAATGTTATCTGGAAAATCTGATAAGATGTTATGAATATATTGTTCATCCTATAAAATGCATTTTTTTTTATTTAGATATCTCACTTTTTAGCCATATATATTATAAAAAATTAAAGCTAAAAACTACTTTCCATATAAAGACGAGTGTCTCATATGAAAAATAGTTTCCAACTTTAATTTTTCATAACATGGCTAAAAAGTAAGACATCGAAATAAAAAATGCATTTAATAGGAGATAAACAATACATTCATATCTGATCAAAATGTTTAGGTAACGCTAACTTTTTTTTACGAAAAAATCTCAAATATCGCAAAAAAGCAGTTTTTTGCATAAAAAACTGCTCAATTATTTCGGAAACCTGACGTGCTAGTGAAAATTTATTTGCGGCATCGTTTTCAGCACTCAAAAAAGAACATTGTCTGATTTAAAATAATTTTTGGGTGCACACTAGTGTAATTAAAAATTTTTTTAAAAAGCGCGTTTAAAATTACGGAAAAAAACATTCCTCCGTTCAAAAATAAAAAATATTAAAAAAAAAACGTGTCAACTTAACATTATTACGGTATCTAAATAGCGATCTTAAAATTTGGAAATAATTATGGCCACTAATGATTAAAATTTATTAAAAACTGAAAAAAATTGATATAAAATTATATATACTAAAACAACACAAGCGCTACTTCTTCCTCGCGCGCCTTTCCTCGATTTTATATAAAAATAAAAAAGAATGAAATTTTTATATAAAGTTTGTTTAAACTTAATTAATATTTTTTGAAAGAAATCAGCTAATTAAAGCGTTAATTTGCTAAATAAATTTTAAAATAAAAATATATTATAAAAATTAAAATAATAATGTTATAGTAATATAAGTCTGCGTTGTATAAGATCCGCGGCTAAAAAGTAACGATATTTAACATTTTTATACGAGCCAAAAATTCATCGCTTGTATATTTCGATAGTACATTGCTTGCAGATTATTTTTATATCATAAACATATAAGCGTACAAATTTTTTTTATTTAATATACGTAATATAAGTCTGCGTTGTATAGGGTCCGCGGCTAAAAAGTATCGATATTTAATATTTTAAAAAAAGCCAAAAATTCATCGCTTGCATATTTCGATGCTATATTATTATTAGATTATTTTTATAAACACCATATAAACGTACAAATTCATTTATTTTATATACAAAATGTCTACTATATAAAGATACTCTGCAATCAATGTACTATTAACATATACAATGGATGATTTTTGGCTATTCTTAAAATATTAAATATCAATAATTTGTAGCCGCGGAATTTATATTTATTATATAAAAAAATTTGTACGCTATGTTTATGATATAAGAATAATCTGCAAACAATATACTATCAATATATACAAGCGATAAATTTTAGGCTATTTTTAAAATATTAAATATCAATCTCTTGTAACTACAAAGTATCGACAGTTTAAAAGGATATTAAATATTTTAAAAGGAGCCAAAAATTCATCGCTTGTATATTTTGATAATACACTATTTAAAAATTATTTTTATATCATAAACATATGAGCGTACAAATTCTCTTATTTAATATACGTAATATTGCGTTGTATAGCGTTCGCTACAAAGTATCGATATTAATTATTTTAAAGAGAGCCAAATATTCATCATTAGCATTAATAGTTATTGATAAAACTAGAAAAAACCGCATGGCTCTATCTATTATATTTTCCGAGATATCGATTTATTTCACTTTTTCCACTTTTACGTCGGGCCAGAAATTTAAAGTCGACCTGTCATACGAAAATTTGCGATAACTTTTTATATATTAATCTTAGCGCGTCGGTCATTAATAACTATTAGTAGAACTCGTGAACTGCTACCCAAAATTGTCAACAAAACTATCGAAACATTAAAAAATTTTTATTCATCGTCAAAAAATTTCTATCCCGATGAATAAAAATTTTTTAACAGTTCTGATAATTAGGCTTGGAGCATTAATAGTTATTGATAAAACAAGTAAAAACGTGGAAACCGCATGTCTCTACTTATTATAGTTTAAAAGATATCGATTTATTTCACTTTTACGAAATTTTCGTATGTCAGGTCGACTTTAAATTTCTGGCCCGACGTAAAAGTGGTAAAAGTGAAATAAATCGATATCTTTTAAACTATAATAAACAGAGATATGCGGTTTCCACGTTTTTACTTGTTCTATCAATAACAATTAATGCTCCAAGCCTAATTATCTGAACTGTTAAAAATTATTTATTCCCCGGGACATAGATATTTTTCGACAATAAATAAAAATTTTTTTAATGTTTCTATAGTTATTTTAACAATTTTGGGTAGCACCGGACGACTTTTACCAATAACTATTAATGCTCGAAGCGCTGAGATTGTTATATAAAAAGTTATTGCAAACTTTCGTATGACAGCTCGAAAAATTTCTGGCCCGACGTAAAAGTGGTAAAAGTGAAATAAATCGATATCTTTTAAACTATAATAAACAGAGACATGCGGTTTCCACGTTCTTATTTGTTCTATTAATAATTATTAATTCTCCAAGCCTGATTATCAGAACTGTTAAAAATTATTTATTCACCGGGACATAGAAATTTTTCGACAATAAATAAAAATATTTTTAATGTTTCTATATTTTTTTTAACAATTTTGGGTAGCACCTGACGAGTTTTATTAACAACTATTATTGCTCGAAGCGCTCAGATTGTTATATAAAAAGTTATCGCCACTTTTCGTATGACAGGTCTAAAAATTTCTGGCCCGACGGAAAAGTGGTAAAAGTGAAATAAATCGATATCTTTTAAACAATAATAAATAGAGACATGCGGTTTCCACGTTTTTACTTGTTTTATCAATAATTATTAATTCTCCAAGCCTGATTATCAGAACTGTTAAAAATTATTTATTCACCGGGACATAGAAATTTTTCGACAATAAATAAAAATATTTTTAATGTTTCTATATTTTTTTTAACAATTTTGGGTAGCACCTGACGAGTTTTATTAACAACTATTATTGCTCGAAGCGCTCAGATTGTTATATAAAAAGTTATCGCCACTTTTCGTATGACAGGTCTAAAAATTTCTGGCCCGACGGAAAAGTGGTAAAAGTGAAATAAATCGATATCTTTTAAACAATAATAAATAGAGACATGCGGTTTCCACGTTATTACTTGTTCTATTAATAATTATTAATTCTCCAAGCCTGATTATCAGAACTGCTAAAAATTATTTATACCCCGGGACATAGAAATTTTTCGACAATAAATAAAAATTTTTTTAATGTTTCTATAGTTATTTTAACAATTTTGGGTAGCACCGGACGAGTTCTACCAATAACTATTAATGCTCGAAGCGCTGAGATTGTTATATAAAAAGTTATTGCAAACTCTCGTATGACAGGTCTAAAAATTTCTGGCCCGACGGAAAAGTGGTAAAAGTGAAATAAATCGATATCTTTTAAACAATAATAAATAGAGACATGCGGTTTCCACGTTTTTACTTGTTTTATCAATAATTATTAATTCTCCAAGCCTGATTATCAGAACTGTTAAAAATTATTTATTCACCGGGACAGAAATTTTTCGACAATAAATAAAAATATTTTTAATGTTTCTATATTTTTTTTAACAATTTTGGGTAGCACCTGACGAGTTTTATTAACAACTATTATTGCTCGAAGCGCTCAGATTGTTATATAAAAAGTTATCGCCACTTTTCGTATGACAGGTCTAAAAATTTCTGGCCCGACGGAAAAGTGGTAAAAGTGAAATAAATCGATATCTTTTAAACAATAATAAATAGAGACATGCGGTTTCCACGTTATTACTTGTTCTATTAATAATTATTAATTCTCCAAGCCTGATTATCAGAACTGCTAAAAATTATTTATACCCCGGGACATAGAAATTTTTCGACAATAAATAAAAATTTTTTTAATGTTTCTATAGTTATTTTAACAATTTTGGGTAGCACCGGACGAGTTCTACCAATAACTATTAATGCTCGAAGCGCTGAGATTGTTATATAAAAAGTTATTGCAAACTCTCGTATGACAGGTCTAAAAATTTCTGGCCCGACGGAAAAGTGGTAAAAGTGAAATAAATCGATATCTTTTAAACAATAATAAATAGAGACATGCGGTTTCCACGTTTTTACTTGTTTTATCAATAATTATTAATTCTCCAAGCCTGATTATCAGAACTGTTAAAAATTATTTATTCACCGGGACAGAAATTTTTCGACAATAAATAAAAATATTTTTAATGTTTCTATATTTTTTTTAACAATTTTGGGTAGCACCTGACGAGTTTTATTAACAACTATTATTGCTCGAAGCGCTCAGATTGTTATATAAAAAGTTATCGCCACTTTTCGTATGACAGGTCTAAAAATTTCTGGCCCGACGGAAAAGTGGTAAAAGTGAAATAAATCGATATCTTTTAAACAATAATAAATAGAGACATGCGGTTTCCACGTTATTACTTGTTCTATTAATAATTATTAATTCTCCAAGCCTGATTATCAGAACTGCTAAAAATTATTTATATCCCGGGACATAGAAATTTTTCGACAATAAATAAAAATATTTTTAATGTTTCTATATTTTTTTTAACAATTTTGGGTAGCACCGGACGAGTTCTACCAATAACTATTAATTCTCGAAGCGCTAGGATTAATATATAAAAAGTTATTGCAAATTTTCGTATGTCAGGTCCACTTTAAATTTCTGGCCCGATGTAAAAGTGGTAAAAGTGAAATAAATCGATATCTTTTAAACTATAATAAACAGAGACATGCGGTTTCCACGTTTTTACTTGTTCTATTAATAATTATTCATTCTCCACGCCTGATTATCAGAACTGTTAAAAATTATTTATTCCCCGGGACATAGAAATATTTCAATAAATAAAAATTTTCTTAATGTTCTATATTTTTTTTAACAATTTTGGGTAGCACCTGACGAGTTTTATTAATAACTATTATTGCTCGAAGCGCTGAGATTGTTATATAAAAAGTTATCGCCACTTTTCGTATGACAGGTCTAAAAATTTCTGGCCCCACGTAAAAGTGCTAAAAGTGAAATAAATCGATATCTTTTAAACTATAATAAATAGAGACATGCGGTTTCCACGTTTTTACTTGTTTTATCAATAACTATTAATTCTCCACGCCTGATTATCAGAACTGCTAAAAATTATTTATTCACCGGGACATAGAAATTTTTCGACAATAAATAAAAATATTTTTAATGTTTCTATATTTTTTTTAACAATTTTGGGTAGCACCTGACGAGATTTATTAACAACTATTATTGCTCGAAGCGCTCAGATTGTTATATAAAAAGTTATCGCCACTTTTCGTATGACAGGTCTAAAAATTTCTGGCCCGACGGAAAAGTGGTAAAAGTGAAATAAATCGATATCTTTTAAACAATAATAAATAGAGACATGCGGTTTCCACGTTATTACTTGTTCTATTAATAATTATTAATTCTCCAAGCCTGATTATCAGAACTGCTAAAAATTATTTATACCCCGGGACATAGAAATTTTTCGACAATAAATAAAAATTTTTTTAATGTTTCTATAGTTATTTTAACAATTTTGGGTAGCACCGGACGAGTTCTACCAATAACTATTAATGCTCGAAGCGCTGAGATTGTTATATAAAAAGTTATTGCAAACTCTCGTATGACAGGTCTAAAAATTTCTGGCCCGACGGAAAAGTGGTAAAAGTGAAATAAATCGATATCTTTTAAACAATAATAAATAGAGACATGCGGTTTCCACGTTTTTACTTGTTTTATCAATAATTATTAATTCTTCAAGCCTGATTATCAGAACTGTTAAAAATTATTTATTCACCGGGACATAGAAATTTTTCGACAATAAATAAAAATATTTTTAATGTTTCTATATTTTTTTTAACAATTTTGGGTAGCACCTGACGAGTTTTATTAACAACTATTATTGCTCGAAGCGCTCAGATTGTTATATAAAAAGTTATCGCCACTTTTCGTATGACAGGTCTAAAAATTTCTGGCCCGACGGAAAAGTGGTAAAAGTGAAATAAATCGATATCTTTTAAACAATAATAAATAGAGACATGCGGTTTCCACGTTATTACTTGTTCTATTAATAATTATTAATTCTCCAAGCCTGATTATCAGAACTGCTAAAAATTATTTATACCCCGGGACATAAAAATTTTTCGACAATAAATAAAAATTTTTTTAATGTTTCTATAGTTATTTTAACAATTTTGGGTAGCACCGGACGAGTTCTACCAATAACTATTAATGCTCGAAGCGCTGAGATTGTTATATAAAAAGTTATTGCAAACTCTCGTATGACAGGTCTAAAAATTTCTGGCCCGACGGAAAAGTGGTAAAAGTGAAATAAATCGATATCTTTTAAACAATAATAAATAGAGACATGCGGTTTCCACGTTTTTACTTGTTTTATCAATAATTATTAATTCTCCAAGCCTGATTATCAGAACTGTTAAAAATTATTTATTCACCGGGACATAGAAATTTTTCGACAATAAATAAAAATATTTTTAATGTTTCTATATTTTTTTTAACAATTTTGGGTAGCACCTGACGAGTTTTATTAACAACTATTATTGCTCGAAGCGCTCAGATTGTTATATAAAAAGTTATCGCCACTTTTCGTATGACAGGTCTAAAAATTTCTGGCCCGACGGAAAAGTGGTAAAAGTGAAATAAATCGATATCTTTTAAACAATAATAAATAGAGACATGCGGTTTCCACGTTATTACTTGTTCTATTAATAATTATTAATTCTCCAAGCCTGATTATCAGAACTGCTAAAAATTATTTATACCCCGGGACATAGAAATTTTTCGACAATAAATAAAAATTTTTTTAATGTTTCTATAGTTATTTTAACAATTTTGGGTAGCACCGGACGAGTTCTACCAATAACTATTAATTCTCGAAGCGCTAGGATTAATATATAAAAAGTTATTGCAAATTTTCGTATGTCAGGTCCACTTTAAATTTCTGGCCCGATGTAAAAGTGGTAAAAGTGAAATAAATCGATATCTTTTAAACTATAATAAACAGAGACATGCGGTTTCCACGTTTTTACTTGTTCTATTAATAATTATTCATTCTCCACGCCTGATTATCAGAACTGTTAAAAATTATTTATTCCCCGGGACAGAAATATTTCAATAAATAAAAATTTTCTTAATGTTCTATATTTTTTTTAACAATTTTGGGTAGCACCTGACGAGTTTTATTAATAACTATTATTGCTCGAAGCGCTGAGATTGTTATATAAAAAGTTATTGCAAACTCTCGTATGACAGGTCTAAAAATTTCTGGCCCGACGGAAAAGTGGTAAAAGTGAAATAAATCGATATCTTTTAAACTATAATAAATAGAGACATGCGGTTTCCACGTTTTTACTTGTTTTATCAATAATTATTAATTCTCCAAGCCTCATTAACAAAACTGTTAAAAATTATTTATTCACCGGGACATAGAAATTTTTCGACAATAAATAAAAATATTTTTAATGTTTCTATATTTTTTTTAACAATTTTGGGTAGCACCTGACGAGATTTATTAACAACTATTATTGCTCGAAGCGCTCAGATTGTTATATAAAAAGTTATCGCCACTTTTCGTATGACAGGTCTAAAAATTTCTGGCCCGACGGAAAAGTGGTAAAAGTGAAATAAATCGATATCTTTTAAACAATAATAAATAGAGACATGCGGTTTCCACGTTATTACTTGTTCTATTAATAATTATTAATTCTCCAAGCCTGATTATCAGAACTGCTAAAAATTATTTATACTCCGGGACATAGAAATTTTTCGACAATAAATAAAAATTTTTTTAATGTTTCTATAGTTATTTTAACAATTTTGGGTAGCACCGGACGAGTTCTACCAATAACTATTAATGCTCGAAGCGCTGAGATTGTTATATAAAAAGTTATTGCAAACTCTCGTATGACAGGTCTAAAAATTTCTGGCCCGACGGAAAAGTGGTAAAAGTGAAATAAATCGATATCTTTTAAACAATAATAAATAGAGACATGCGGTTTCCACGTTATTACTTGTTCTATTAATAATTATTAATTCTCCAAGCCTGATTATCAGAACTGCTAAAAATTATTTATACCCCGGGACATAGAAATTTTTCGACAATAAATAAAAATATTTTTAATGTTTCTATATTTTTTTTAACAATTTTGGGTAGCACCGGACGAGTTCTACCAATAACTATTAATTCTCGAAGCGCTAGGATTAATATATAAAAAGTTATTGCAAATTTTCGTATGTCAGGTCCACTTTAAATTTCTGGCCCGATGTAAAAGTGGTAAAAGTGAAATAAATCGATATCTTTTAAACTATAATAAACAGAGACATGCGGTTTCCACGTTTTTACTTGTTCTATTAATAATTATTCATTCTCCACGCCTGATTATCAGAACTGTTAAAAATTATTTATTCCCCGGGACATAGAAATATTTCAATAAATAAAAATTTTCTTAATGTTCTATATTTTTTTTAACAATTTTGGGTAGCACCTGACGAGTTTTATTAATAACTATTATTGCTCGAAGCGCTGAGATTGTTATATAAAAAGTTATCGCCACTTTTCGTATGACAGGTCTAAAAATTTCTGGCCCCACGTAAAAGTGCTAAAAGTGAAATAAATCGATATCTTTTAAACTATAATAAATAGAGACATGCGGTTTCCACGTTTTTACTTGTTTTATCAATAACTATTAATTCTCCACGCCTGATTATCAGAACTGCTAAAAATTATTTATTCACCGGGACATAGAAATTTTTCGACAATAAATAAAAATATTTTTAATGTTTCTATATTTTTTTTAACAATTTTGGGTAGCACCTGACGAGTTTTATTAACAACTATTATTGCTCGAAGCGCTCAGATTGTTATATAAAAAGTTATCGCCACTTTTCGTATGACAGGTCTAAAAATTTCTGGCCCGACGGAAAAGTGGTAAAAGTGAAATAAATCGATATCTTTTAAACAATAATAAATAGAGACATGCGGTTTCCACGTTATTACTTGTTCTATTAATAATTATTAATTCTCCAAGCCTGATTATCAGAACTGCTAAAAATTATTTATACCCCGGGACATAGAAATTTTTCGACAATAAATAAAAATTTTTTTAATGTTTCTATAGTTATTTTAACAATTTTGGGTAGCACCGGACGAGTTCTACCAATAACTATTAATGCTCGAAGCGCTGAGATTGTTATATAAAAAGTTATTGCAAACTCTCGTATGACAGGTCTAAAAATTTCTGGCCCGACGGAAAAGTGGTAAAAGTGAAATAAATCGATATCTTTTAAACAATAATAAATAGAGACATGCGGTTTCCACGTTATTACTTGTTCTATTAATAATTATTAATTCTCCAAGCCTGATTATCAGAACTGCTAAAAATTATTTATACCCCGGGACATAAAAATTTTTCGACAATAAATAAAAATTTTTTTAATGTTTCTATAGTTATTTTAACAATTTTGGGTAGCACCGGACGAGTTCTACCAATAACTATTAATGCTCGAAGCGCTGAGATTGTTATATAAAAAGTTATTGCAAACTCTCGTATGACAGGTCTAAAAATTTCTGGCCCGACGGAAAAGTGGTAAAAGTGAAATAAATCGATATCTTTTAAACAATAATAAATAGAGACATGCGGTTTCCACGTTTTTACTTGTTTTATCAATAATTATTAATTCTCCAAGCCTGATTATCAGAACTGTTAAAAATTATTTATTCACCGGGACATAGAAATTTTTCGACAATAAATAAAAATATTTTTAATGTTTCTATATTTTTTTTAACAATTTTGGGTAGCACCTGACGAGATTTATTAACAACTATTATTGCTCGAAGCGCTCAGATTGTTATATAAAAAGTTATCGCCACTTTTCGTATGACAGGTCTAAAAATTTCTGGCCCGACGGAAAAGTGGTAAAAGTGAAATAAATCGATATCTTTTAAACAATAATAAATAGAGACATGCGGTTTCCACGTTATTACTTGTTCTATTAATAATTATTAATTCTCCAAGCCTGATTATCAGAACTGCTAAAAATTATTTATACCCCGGGACATAAAAATTTTTCGACAATAAATAAAAATTTTTTTAATGTTTCTATAGTTATTTTAACAATTTTGGGTAGCACCGGACGAGTTCTACCAATAACTATTAATGCTCGAAGCGCTGAGATTGTTATATAAAAAGTTATTGCAAACTCTCGTATGACAGGTCTAAAAATTTCTGGCCCGACGGAAAAGTGGTAAAAGTGAAATAAATCGATATCTTTTAAACAATAATAAATAGAGACATGCGGTTTCCACGTTTTTACTTGTTTTATCAATAATTATTAATTCTCCAAGCCTGATTATCAGAACTGCTAAAAATTATTTATATCCCGGGACATAGAAATTTTTCGACAATAAATAAAAATATTTTTAATGTTTCTATATTTTTTTTAACAATTTTGGGTAGCACCGGACGAGTTCTACCAATAACTATTAATTCTCGAAGCGCTAGGATTAATATATAAAAAGTTATTGCAAATTTTCGTATGTCAGGTCCACTTTAAATTTCTGGCCCGATGTAAAAGTGGTAAAAGTGAAATAAATCGATATCTTTTAAACTATAATAAACAGAGACATGCGGTTTCCACGTTTTTACTTGTTCTATTAATAATTATTCATTCTCCACGCCTGATTATCAGAACTGTTAAAAATTATTTATTCCCCGGGACATAGAAATATTTCAATAAATAAAAATTTTCTTAATGTTCTATATTTTTTTTAACAATTTTGGGTAGCACCTGACGAGTTTTATTAATAACTATTATTGCTCGAAGCGCTGAGATTGTTATATAAAAAGTTATCGCCACTTTTCGTATGACAGGTCTAAAAATTTCTGGCCCCACGTAAAAGTGCTAAAAGTGAAATAAATCGATATCTTTTAAACTATAATAAATAGAGACATGCGGTTTCCACGTTTTTACTTGTTTTATCAATAACTATTAATTCTCCACGCCTGATTATCAGAACTGCTAAAAATTATTTATTCACCGGGACATAGAAATTTTTCGACAATAAATAAAAATATTTTTAATGTTTCTATATTTTTTTTAACAATTTTGGGTAGCACCTGACGAGTTTTATTAACAACTATTATTGCTCGAAGCGCTCAGATTGTTATATAAAAAGTTATCGCCACTTTTCGTATGACAGGTCTAAAAATTTCTGGCCCGACGGAAAAGTGGTAAAAGTGAAATAAATCGATATCTTTTAAACAATAATAAATAGAGACATGCGGTTTCCACGTTATTACTTGTTCTATTAATAATTATTAATTCTCCAAGCCTGATTATCAGAACTGCTAAAAATTATTTATACCCCGGGACATAGAAATTTTTCGACAATAAATAAAAATTTTTTTAATGTTTCTATAGTTATTTTAACAATTTTGGGTAGCACCGGACGAGTTCTACCAATAACTATTAATGCTCGAAGCGCTGAGATTGTTATATAAAAAGTTATTGCAAACTCTCGTATGACAGGTCTAAAAATTTCTGGCCCGACGGAAAAGTGGTAAAAGTGAAATAAATCGATATCTTTTAAACAATAATAAATAGAGACATGCGGTTTCCACGTTTTTACTTGTTTTATCAATAATTATTAATTCTCCAAGCCTGATTATCAGAACTGTTAAAAATTATTTATTCACCGGGACATAGAAATTTTTCGACAATAAATAAAAATATTTTTAATGTTTCTATATTTTTTTTAACAATTTTGGGTAGCACCTGACGAGTTTTATTAACAACTATTATTGCTCGAAGCGCTCAGATTGTTATATAAAAAGTTATCGCCACTTTTCGTATGACAGGTCTAAAAATTTCTGGCCCGACGGAAAAGTGGTAAAAGTGAAATAAATCGATATCTTTTAAACAATAATAAATAGAGACATGCGGTTTCCACGTTATTACTTGTTCTATTAATAATTATTAATTCTCCAAGCCTGATTATCAGAACTGCTAAAAATTATTTATACCCCGGGACATAGAAATTTTTCGACAATAAATAAAAATTTTTTTAATGTTTCTATAGTTATTTTAACAATTTTGGGTAGCACCGGACGAGTTCTACCAATAACTATTAATTCTCGAAGCGCTAGGATTAATATATAAAAAGTTATTGCAAATTTTCGTATGTCAGGTCCACTTTAAATTTCTGGCCCGATGTAAAAGTGGTAAAAGTGAAATAAATCGATATCTTTTAAACTATAATAAACAGAGACATGCGGTTTCCACGTTTTTACTTGTTCTATTAATAATTATTCATTCTCCACGCCTGATTATCAGAACTGTTAAAAATTATTTATTCCCCGGGACAGAAATATTTCAATAAATAAAAATTTTCTTAATGTTCTATATTTTTTTTAACAATTTTGGGTAGCACCTGACGAGTTTTATTAATAACTATTATTGCTCGAAGCGCTGAGATTGTTATATAAAAAGTTATCGCCACTTTTCGTATGACAGGTCTAAAAATTTCTGGCCCCACGTAAAAGTGCTAAAAGTGAAATAAATCGATATCTTTTAAACTATAATAAATAGAGACATGCGGTTTCCACATTTTTACTTGTTTTATCAATAACTATTAATTCTCCACGCCTGATTATCAGAACTGCTAAAAATTATTTATTCACCGGGACATAGAAATTTTTCGACAATAAATAAAAATATTTTTAATGTTTCTATATTTTTTTTAACAATTTTGGGTAGCACCTGACGAGTTTTATTAACAACTATTATTGCTCGAAGCGCTCAGATTGTTATATAAAAAGTTATCGCCACTTTTCGTATGACAGGTCTAAAAATTTCTGGCCCGACGGAAAAGTGGTAAAAGTGAAATAAATCGATATCTTTTAAACAATAATAAATAGAGACATGCGGTTTCCACGTTATTACTTGTTCTATTAATAATTATTAATTCTCCAAGCCTGATTATCAGAACTGCTAAAAATTATTTATACCCCGGAACATAGAAATTTTTCGACAATAAATAAAAATTTTTGTAATGTTTCTATAGTTATTTTAACAATTTTGGGTAGCACCGGACGAGTTCTACCAATAACTATTAATGCTCGAAGCGCTGAGATTGTTATATAAAAAGTTATTGCAAACTCTCGTATGACAGGTCTAAAAATTTCTGGCCCGACGGAAAAGTGGTAAAAGTGAAATAAATCGATATCTTTTAAACAATAATAAATAGAGACATGCGGTTTCCACGTTTTTACTTGTTTTATCAATAATTATTAATTCTCCAAGCCTGATTATCAGAACTGTTAAAAATTATTTATTCACCGGGACATAGAAATTTTTCGACAATAAATAAAAATATTTTTAATGTTTCTATATTTTTTTTAACAATTTTGGGTAGCACCTGACGAGTTTTATTAACAACTATTATTGCTCGAAGCGCTCAGATTGTTATATAAAAAGTTATCGCCACTTTTCGTATGACAGGTCTAAAAATTTCTGGCCCGACGGAAAAGTGGTAAAAGTGAAATAAATCGATATCTTTTAAACAATAATAAATAGAGACATGCGGTTTCCACGTTATTACTTGTTCTATTAATAATTATTAATTCTCCAAGCCTGATTATCAGAACTGCTAAAAATTATTTATACCCCGGGACATAGAAATTTTTCGACAATAAATAAAAATTTTTTTAATGTTTCTATAGTTATTTTAACAATTTTGGGTAGCACCGGA
Source organism: Prenolepis imparis (assembly GCF_030444845.1). Classification (NCBI taxonomy): domain Eukaryota; kingdom Metazoa; phylum Arthropoda; class Insecta; order Hymenoptera; family Formicidae; genus Prenolepis; species Prenolepis imparis. Next base: position 12,902,438 of record NW_028141163.1, read on the forward strand.
CGAGTTCTACCAATAACTATTAATTCTCGAAGCGCTGAGATTGTTATATAAAAAGTTATTGCAAACTCTCGTATGACAGGTCGAAAAATTTCTGGCCCGACGGAAAAGTGGTAAAAGTGAAATAAATCGATATCTTTTAAACTATAATAAACAGAAACATGCGGTTTCCACGTTTTTACTTGTTTTATCAATAACTATTAATTCTCCACGCCTGATTATCAGAACTGTTAAAAATTATTTATTCACCGGGACATAGAAATATTTCAATAAATAAAAATTTTTTTAATGTTTCTATATTTTTTTTAACAATTTTGGGTAGCACCTGACGAGATTTATTAACAACTATTATTGCTCGAAGCGCTCAGATTGTTATATAAAAAGTTATCGCCACTTTTCGTATGACAGGTCTAAAAATTTCTGGCCCGACGGAAAAGTGGTAAAAGTGAAATAAATCGATATCTTTTAAACAATAATAAATAGAGACATGCGGTTTCCACGTTATTACTTGTTCTATTAATAATTATTAATTCTCCAAGCCTGATTATCAGAACTGCTAAAAATTATTTATACCCCGGGACATAAAAATTTTTCGACAATAAATAAAAATTTTTTTAATGTTTCTATAGTTATTTTAACAATTTTGGGTAGCACCGGACGAGTTCTACCAATAACTATTAATGCTCGAAGCGCTGAGATTGTTATATAAAAAGTTATTGCAAACTCTCGTATGACAGGTCTAAAAATTTCTGGCCCGACGGAAAAGTGGTAAAAGTGAAATAAATCGATATCTTTTAAACAATAATAAATAGAGACATGCGGTTTCCACGTTTTTACTTGTTTTATCAATAATTATTAATTCTCCAAGCCTGATTATCAGAACTGTTAAAAATTATTTATTCACCGGGACATAGAAATTTTTCGACAATAAATAAAAATATTTTTAATGTTTCTATATTTTTTTTAACAATTTTGGGTAGCACCTGACGAGATTTATTAACAACTATTATTGCTCGAAGCGCTCAGATTGTTATATAAAAAGTTATCGCCACTTTTCGTATGACAGGTCTAAAAATTTCTGGCCCGACGGAAAAGTGGTAAAAGTGAAATAAATCGATATCTTTTAAACAATAATAAATAGAGACATGCGGTTTCCACGTTTTTACTTGTTTTATCAATAATTATTAATTCTCCAAGCCTGATTATCAGAACTGTTAAAAATTATTTATTCACCGGGACATAGAAATTTTTCGACAATAAATAAAAATATTTTTAATGTTTCTATATTTTTTTTAACAATTTTGGGTAGCACCTGACGAGTTTTATTAACAACTATTATTGCTCGAAGCGCTCAGATTGTTATATAAAAAGTTATCGCCACTTTTCGTATGACAGGTCTAAAAATTTCTGGCCCGACGGAAAAGTGGTAAAAGTGAAATAAATCGATATCTTTTAAACAATAATAAATAGAGACATGCGGTTTCCACGTTATTACTTGTTCTATTAATAATTATTAATTCTCCAAGCCTGATTATCAGAACTGCTAAAAATTATTTATATCCCGGGACATAGAAATTTTTCGACAATAAATAAAAATATTTTTAATGTTTCTATATTTTTTTTAACAATTTTGGGTAGCACCGGACGAGTTCTACCAATAACTATTAATTCTCGAAGCGCTAGGATTAATATATAAAAAGTTATTGCAAATTTTCGTATGTCAGGTCCACTTTAAATTTCTGGCCCGATGTAAAAGTGGTAAAAGTGAAATAAATCGATATCTTTTAAACTATAATAAACAGAGACATGCGGTTTCCACGTTTTTACTTGTTCTATTAATAATTATTCATTCTCCACGCCTGATTATCAGAACTGTTAAAAATTATTTATTCCCCGGGACATAGAAATATTTCAATAAATAAAAATTTTCTTAATGTTCTATATTTTTTTTAACAATTTTGGGTAGCACCTGACGAGTTTTATTAATAACTATTATTGCTCGAAGCGCTGAGATTGTTATATAAAAAGTTATCGCCACTTTTCGTATGACAGGTCTAAAAATTTCTGGCCCCACGTAAAAGTGCTAAAAGTGAAATAAATCGATATCTTTTAAACTATAATAAATAGAGACATGCGGTTTCCACGTTTTTACTTGTTTTATCAATAACTATTAATTCTCCACGCCTGATTATCAGAACTGTTAAAAATTATTTATTCACCGGGACATAGAAATATTTCAATAAATAAAAATTTTTTTAATGTTTCTATATTTTTTTTAACAATTTTGGGTAGCACCTGACGAGATTTATTAACAACTATTATTGCTCGAAGCGCTCAGATTGTTATATAAAAAGTTATCGCCACTTTTCGTATGACAGGTCTAAAAATTTCTGGCCCGACGGAAAAGTGGTAAAAGTGAAATAAATCGATATCTTTTAAACAATAATAAATAGAGACATGCGGTTTCCACGTTATTACTTGTTCTATTAATAATTATTAATTCTCCAAGCCTGATTATCAGAACTGCTAAAAATTATTTATACCCCGGGACATAAAAATTTTTCGACAATAAATAAAAATTTTTTTAATGTTTCTATAGTTATTTTAACAATTTTGGGTAGCACCGGACGAGTTCTACCAATAACTATTAATGCTCGAAGCGCTGAGATTGTTATATAAAAAGTTATTGCAAACTCTCGTATGACAGGTCTAAAAATTTCTGGCCCGACGGAAAAGTGGTAAAAGTGAAATAAATCGATATCTTTTAAACAATAATAAATAGAGACATGCGGTTTCCACGTTTTTACTTGTTTTATCAATAATTATTAATTCTCCAAGCCTGATTATCAGAACTGTTAAAAATTATTTATTCACCGGGACATAGAAATTTTTCGACAATAAATAAAAATATTTTTAATGTTTCTATATTTTTTTTAACAATTTTGGGTAGCACCTGACGAGATTTATTAACAACTATTATTGCTCGAAGCGCTCAGATTGTTATATAAAAAGTTATCGCCACTTTTCGTATGACAGGTCTAAAAATTTCTGGCCCGACGGAAAAGTGGTAAAAGTGAAATAAATCGATATCTTTTAAACAATAATAAATAGAGACATGCGGTTTCCACGTTTTTACTTGTTTTATCAATAACTATTAATTCTCCACGCCTGATTATCAGAACTGCTAAAAATTATTTATTCACCGGGACATAGAAATTTTTCGACAATAAATAAAAATATTTTTAATGTTTCTATATTTTTTTTAACAATTTTGGGTAGCACCTGACGAGTTTTATTAACAACTATTATTGCTCGAAGCGCTCAGATTGTTATATAAAAAGTTATCGCCACTTTTCGTATGACAGGTCTAAAAATTTCTGGCCCGACGGAAAAGTGGTAAAAGTGAAATAAATCGATATCTTTTAAACAATAATAAATAGAGACATGCGGTTTCCACGTTATTACTTGTTCTATTAATAATTATTAATTCTCCAAGCCTGATTATCAGAACTGCTAAAAATTATTTATACCCCGGGACATAAAAATTTTTCGACAATAAATAAAAATTTTTTTAATGTTTCTATAGTTATTTTAACAATTTTGGGTAGCACCGGACGAGTTCTACCAATAACTATTAATGCTCGAAGCGCTGAGATTGTTATATAAAAAGTTATTGCAAACTCTCGTATGACAGGTCTAAAAATTTCTGGCCCGACGGAAAAGTGGTAAAAGTGAAATAAATCGATATCTTTTAAACAATAATAAATAGAGACATGCGGTTTCCACGTTATTACTTGTTCTATTAATAATTATTAATTCTCCAAGCCTGATTATCAGAACTGCTAAAAATTATTTATACCCCGGGACATAGAAATTTTTCGACAATAAATAAAAATATTTTTAATGTTTCTATATTTTTTTTAACAATTTTGGGTAGCACCGGACGAGTTCTACCAATAACTATTAATTCTCGAAGCGCTAGGATTAATATATAAAAAGTTATTGCAAATTTTCGTATGTCAGGTCCACTTTAAATTTCTGGCCCGATGTAAAAGTGGTAAAAGTGAAATAAATCGATATCTTTTAAACTATAATAAACAGAGACATGCGGTTTCCACGTTTTTACTTGTTCTATTAATAATTATTCATTCTCCACGCCTGATTATCAGAACTGTTAAAAATTATTTATTCCCCGGGACATAGAAATATTTCAATAAATAAAAATTTTCTTAATGTTCTATATTTTTTTTAACAATTTTGGGTAGCACCTGACGAGTTTTATTAATAACTATTATTGCTCGAAGCGCTGAGATTGTTATATAAAAAGTTATCGCCACTTTTCGTATGACAGGTCTAAAAATTTCTGGCCCCACGTAAAAGTGCTAAAAGTGAAATAAATCGATATCTTTTAAACTATAATAAATAGAGACATGCGGTTTCCACGTTTTTACTTGTTTTATCAATAACTATTAATTCTCCACGCCTGATTATCAGAACTGCTAAAAATTATTTATTCACCGGGACATAGAAATTTTTCGACAATAAATAAAAATATTTTTAATGTTTCTATATTTTTTTTAACAATTTTGGGTAGCACCTGACGAGATTTATTAACAACTATTATTGCTCGAAGCGCTCAGATTGTTATATAAAAAGTTATCGCCACTTTTCGTATGACAGGTCTAAAAATTTCTGGCCCCACGTAAAAGTGCTAAAAGTGAAATAAATCGATATCTTTTAAACAATAATAAATAGAGACATGCGGTTTCCACGTTTTTACTTGTTTTATCAATAACTATTAATTCTCCAAGCCTGATTATCTGAACTGTTAAAAATTATTTATTCAGCGGGACAGAAATTTTTCGACAATAAATAAAAATTTTTTTAATATTTCTATAGTTTTTTTTTACTATTTTGGGTAGCACCGGACGAGTTCTACCAATAACTATTAATGCTCGAAACGCTGAGATTGTTATATAAAATGTTATCGCAAACTTTCGTATGACAGCTCGAAAAATTTCTGGCCCGACGTAAAAGTGGTAAAAGTGAATAAAAAAGTGATTAAAATTATATTATATTTTTATATTATAATTAAGATATAACAAAAAGTTACGCATTCCTGATTATAAATTTAAAAAAGTGTCTTCTTTTAAACTTCGTGCTTAAAATATTTTTAAAAATCAACAAAAAAAAACATTTTTAATAAAAATTTCTTATATATAAACTTGAACACACAAAATAGAAATAAAATTCGATTAGATCTGAACAAATTAAAAATTAAATATTAATGATTTCATATAAATTATAATATTTAATAAAATATATTTTAAAAAAACGACATAACATTATTTTGACTTTTCAAAACGTTTTAATTTTATCTGGGTTATTATTAGTTTATGCTTGTGGATTAATGTAGAATGTAGATCAATGCTAAGTAATGTGTAATTCCAGAAAAAATGTACATGTCGATACATGTACTGCGACAGTAAGACACTCCTCGGAATAACATTATTACCTTATCGTTTCAAATTTCGTTGCTTGAATATCCAGTGCAAACAAGGACACAATGTGTCCAGCTAATTATTATCATCTCGAAACATTATGAAAACTATTTATGATTTAATAAAATAATTTTGTCATATTCTATCTCGCATTTTTCTTTAATCATTATATATATATATAATAAATAAAAATCAATATATAACGGCTTTTTATTATTATAATAAATAAATTATTTACCATATGGTTGCTTTGCCGTTGCCCGATGCAACCCCGGGCCTCCTCCTCGTAGAAGTTTCGAAACACTCACGTTCACAACACAAACACTTTGTTCCGTTTGTGACGCGCGGCGACGCCCGGGTTTTAGCTATCACATTTTTGACGCGTTTCGGTAAAACGCGAGACTCGCGAGAGCTTATTCGCGCACGAAAACCGAAGCTCCGTTTTCGCGTCGCCGCTTTTTTTCAAGGCTCATTTATCGGAGGGCCTTATCGAACGAAGATGATCAAAATGGCGACTTCGTCGCGACGCACATAAGTCACCGAAAGATGCAAGCGAGACGAACATTGAGCGAGATTCACGGCCGACGAGATCAATCTCGCGCTTGCGATCGCGATTACGATATTGGTACGCGCGACGTGATCATATTTATACGATAATTAACCACCAAAGACACTAATTAACACACACTCGCGGACCGGACCGGCAATGAGCGCGCGACCGTTAATCACGAAGTGGAAAGTACCACGAGAACGTAGCAGCGCTTGTCGAACGAAAATGGCGACTTCGCCGCGACGCACTCAGAAGTCGCCGAAGGACGCAAGCGAGACGAATATTGAGCGAGATTTACGACCAACGAGATCATTCTCGCGCTTGCGAGCGCGATTACGATGTTGGTATGCGCGACGTGATCATATTTATACGATAATTAACCACTAAAGATACTAATTAATACATTCGTTCTTTCGCGGAGCGACAAGAAGCGCGCGACCTTAATCACGAACAACCGACGAGCAGCAATGGAGCTAGACTGACGCCTGCCAGTTTCGGAACGCGCAACGACACGTCGCGCCACGTCGTAGTGGTGGGGGTATGTAGAGGTCGCGACGTGGGAGCTCGGCGAATCACATCGCGACTACATACCCCCACCCCCCACCACTACGCGGTGGCGTGACTTCGTTGCGCGTTCCGAACCTGGCAGTGCCAGTCTAGATCCAGTGCTGTTCCTCGGTTGTTCGTGGCCAACGGTCGCGTGCTTATTGTCGGTCCGCGAAAGGACGGGTGTATTAATTAGCGTCTTTGACGGTTAATTATCGTATAAATCCGATCGCGTCGCACGTACCGACATCGTAATCGCGATCGCACACTCGAGATTGATATCCTCGGCCATGAATTTCGCTCAATATTCGTCTCGCTTGCGTTCTTGAGCGACTTCAGTACGTCGCGGCGAAGTCACCATCTTGATCATCTTCGTTCGATAAGGCCCTCCGATAAATGAGCCTTGAAAAAAAGTGGCGACGCGAAAACGGAGCTTCGGTTTTCGTGCGCGAATAAGCTCTCGCGAGTCTCGCGTTTTACCGAAACGCGTCAAAAATGTGATAGCTAAAACCCGGGCGTCGCCGCGCGTCGCAAACGGAAAAAAGTAACGCGAGTGCAAGTGTTTCGAAACTTGTACGAGGAGGCCCGGGGAGGCATCGGGCAACAAAGGAACAACCGTGAGGTGAGTAAATTTTAATTGTTTAATAGTTACATAGTTCTTGATTATTTTTGAAAGAGTTGTGCAATTTTTATAGAGATAAAAAAAGGGTGTGTGAAGTTGGCACCCCCATTTTTCAAAGTCAATTTTCATTATCATAATGACCGGAACTATTTATAAAAACTATCAAGAACTCTTCCTTAGCTTCTAAATAATTCAGAACTCTTAACAGAACTATGATATCGTAACATACGGGTGCCAACTTCACACACCCATATCTTGCGAGAGAGTAAAATAAAAAATGTTTTGATATATAATGCATATTCTTCCGCAACTCCGAAATTAAATTTCGAACGTTATTAATTGATAAATATTACATGCCGTGGATTAATTTTAATACACAAGACCCGGAATATCAATATATGCGCGCATATATAATTCTCGCAAAAAATCTTTTTACATATACCCGCATAAAGAGCGAACCAGCGTCAGTGATTCTTTTTATACCCCGGTTATTCAACGCGTTCGCGCGAACAAATTTCCGGATGGAAAATTCGCGGAGGTTAAAAGAGCGTGTTTTAAGCGTACCCGCGAAGCAGAATAAACTCCGCGAAACACAATAGAGTATAAGGAGGAACGATAGAGAGGCAACCGCAAAAAGGGCGAGGAACACGATACGTCCCGGCAGCAACGCTTAGTACGTGAGATAGAAGGATGCGGGAGCGGGATGGCAGAGTGTCGGCGGAGATGTAACGGTAAAGGACGGTAAAAGTGGAGTAAAAGCGCTGGGCCCGCGTCTCACCGGGTCGAACGAACGAGATAAAGTTGCACGATTTTTCCTCGCATGTCGCGCGCGACTGCGAATATAAACAGGTTTTTCCCCGAGCGAGTTTTCCCCGGCTGCGTGGCCTACGAGGTGTGTGTATGTATGTGTTTGCGCGCCCATAGAAAATCTACCACAATTCAACTGCCACCGAGAGAAACGAGGAATGACGGGGAGGGATGGGGGAGGAAAGGGTGAGATGGGTGAGTCGCGTGATAAGGAATAGAACGGGCGCGAGAGAGTCGAAGTCGTGCTCCGTGAATGAGGAAAGAAGGGGATCCGAACGCTGCACAACTCGTCGAGGTTCAATTCCGCGTGAAAACGCTTTCGGGACTTTGGATATATACTGCGGCGAGCGAAGGGTTCAAAAATTTCACAGACAAACACGAACGGGTTCCCGCCCTCTTTTCGAGTCTCTCCACTTTGTGAAAGAGCTGACCCGGCAGCACTTATTTCCGTCGATTCGATTTTGGTGCTTGTTAATGGACGGTGCTTTCGATTGCCTCGCGGATGTGACAATTTCAACGCGCATTTCAGCGAGATATCTAAAGAAAGAATAGAGACCTCGGAGCGATCCTCGGAGAGTCATGATTATAAATATCGCAAGAAAATTCCTGTTCATATTTTATTATATGCAATATAAGTTTTGTCATGTATTTATATTTATATAAGAAAAGCAAAATTGCTCAGGGATACTCCACATGTTTCAAAAAATTTTTATAACTTTTTTATCTCTCTAGCTCTCTCTCTTTCTTTCTCTGTCTATTGCTATCCATAGCGAAATTTCTTTGTCGATAGTTCTATAAATTTGCTGAAGTGTATCGCGTTTCGTTATTCCACGATATCGAAGTTTCCTCCCATAGGAATTTCAAGATAAAAATCCTAACAAAGCATTGAAAAACGTTTGTACATGAACAAAATTTTTAGTTGAAAAAGTAAAATTTTTTAAAGAAAAATTCGAGATTACTTTTGCTCTCGTAAAATCAATATCAATTAAAAGAATGATGCAAATCAAGATCCCATATATCGTCTTCGTAATCCTGTCACCTTTGACACTGTATAGTAGTATCGATTGTCGCAATTAATCGCAATACGATCGTAAAAATATTTGATGCAAAAATGCACATGATATGATAGTCGTTAATGTAGCAATAATAATGATTCCATTTTAATTATTTTGTAAAATTTTTAGATTTAATGATTAAAATCGAGTTCAATAAAATAATGAGTAAACACAAATTATATCATACTTAAACGGTTTGACATAATTAAAAGCAACCTGTTAATTAAGCGAAAAAAATGTTCATCGTTAATAGGAAAACGGCAACGAGACACCAATTAGCAACATGTACGATATTTATAACGCTGATGAAGTCAACTCAGAAGCCACTCATAAAATCAATCACCAACAATTAGCGATATTTATTACAGTAAAACATTAATAGAGGGAGATTCACATAAAATCGAAAGCTTATAATTGTCATAAAGAGGCGTGAAATAAAATTCAAAACAGAAAAATAACAGCGGATAGCATAAATTCGTGATATATCTTTTTGCTCAATATTTGAAGAATAAAAAAATCGTCAACCGCAACGGCGTAAAGTCTTATTGAGAAGAAACAGCAAGAAACGAGAAATCGTTGAATTGGCAACGCATAGCGAGATGTAAGTTGCGAAAGAGGAAAGAAAGTGCCAGCTAATACATGCCGGGTGGGTGGTGAAGGAAAGAAATTTGAGAAAGGGATAGAGAGATATTTTTACGACGGCAATAAATCTGATCTCGATACAAGGTACACAAGGTAGGTAAATTCAATTTACGGCCGGCAATAAATAATACCGCAGAGACACGTTTCAATTACTCGAAACGGCGTGCATCCCTCCCGGAGGATAACTGACTACTTCATCGTCGATCACTACTGGGGATGACCAATTGGCCTCTCGTTTACAGTAGTTACAACCGCGACGTGATTTACCGCGCGATATCGCTAAGGCAGACCGCGCAACGAGTTTTACCACTGCACTTTAAACGTCTCTATCTGAAGCTGCAAATCTTATTCTGTGACCGCATATATGGTTCTTAAAGCGTTGTTAAACGACTTGATATCGCTAATGTCAAGAGTTATTTCTTATCACTTTCGTTAGAGATTATTTTTGTGCAACAAATTGAATGACAAAAATTGTGTACTACTGTAATGTGTGTGTTATGCCAGGAATATCGCACGTTTCAAGAAACGTTAGTTTTTTTTATAATTTTTGAGCATATAATAAAAATCAACTTCGATGTATAATTCAATACCATTCGTTTAAGACAACATGTGTTCTCTGAAAATATCTTATTACTTTTACTGCAGGTTAATTAACTAAATCTTGTTCAGAGCGCTTACAATAGTGAGTTTCTTTATTGCGATCGCTAAAACGCAATCATTGGCTTCAAGATTTTTCTACTTCAATTAGTTAAATAGAATTATAGAATATTTCATATAACAGCGAGCTCTTTAATTTTAATTGAGGAATCATTATTTCTTAAAAAGATTGCAATCATTTCACGGCATTTACCATCAGATTGAATTCTTTCATAATATACTCTGAATGTGAACTCTCAATCTGGACGACTTGACAATACCTTCCATAAATCCGTTTCTAGATTAATGAACCTGATCTGTAATGAAGCCTTCGCAAAGATACTGCAATAGATTATTTCAGATTCCCGTAATAAAACGTCATTTTTTCTTCTTATTTCATTTAAATTTTATTTTTTATTCTATACCGTCGCGTTTTATACTTATTCTTGCGCGAAGAATATTTTCAAATTGAAGAAGACTATTTGTAAAGCTTGTAATACATGATGTATTTCTTAATTGAAATTGTTTCATTTGTTAAAAATGTATTTCTTAAAATTTTTATATAAAAAACATAATAATTCGATTTTTATTCATATTCGAGATATTCAATTGTAGAAAAATGGACATTGCGATCGAACGTGAAAGGCTAGAAAATTTTACGTAAGGACTTTTATGTGACGTAAAATCGTTTTATTTTTCTCTGCGTTTTCTCTGTTTTTATTTCACGATGCACTTGTCACACACGATATTACTTTCGCCATGCATTTATCTCTACTGTTGAATTTATATTCAATCTGACGATAATTACCGAATGCGGTTCACCATGAGTTTGACGGTTTAATTATATAAAATATAAAAGTTGTGTAAAGAAGTTTCCTCGCGCTAATTATAAAGTCTGTTGATTCTCTTTAAGATTATACCTTTCCTGCAAGAAAACAATTTATTTATAGCGCTACTGTTACACTTTATCGTAATATTTAAACATTAGATGCGAAAATATAATGTGCATGTCATGCAACTAAATTAATGCTGTCGCAGAATCGCTTTCTGGAACTAATAATGAGAAACTGCAACCTAATTTTTTCATTAAATAAATTAGAAATCAAAACTCTTGTAAACTTATTTTTAATTACAAGTTCAAGATAGCACATTCGCAACATATTTATGTGAATTTTTGTCATTTAATCAAATTAAAACATTCCAAAACCATTCATGAAAAGCTAGTATATAGTCTGTTCATTCATTGATAATTCGCAGAATAAAAGCTTGCTTCTCTAGCTATTCCCTTTTCGCGAGACCACATATTATGTATTTAAATTTTGTATTATTTAAGTAATTTTCAGAAATTCTCCTCGCTTAATCAAATCGTAATATCACATTAGCATGAGATATGGCAGTGAATTCAACAGTAATTCGAAGCGGATTTATAGCATAAGCGTTTCAACTGGCAAGCTTTAATCTATTGATGATAGGATTATCGCGACAATTTTACATCGGTAGTTAGCAAGGCTGTCTGCTGGATTTACAGGAATGGATATTGCAATATAATTACTCCGATCCTACAATAAAGTAAAATATAACGATTTGCAAACTTGCAGCCCGCTGTAAGACAGAATACGATCAAAATAAAATTGAGACGTACAATTTCTTTACATCTCGTATTTTGTGGCTTATAAACAATTATATGAATTTTATGAATGCTTATACATTTTTTTTCGGTATGTATACATTGCATTTATTCAAAATAATCGATATTTTTATCATCTTTTTATGAACATTCGTTGCAGGTATACATTTATCAAATGCTTTTTATAGATTAATTAGGAAAAAAACTGATATCATATTACGAAGAAAAATCTAAAAATATTACGTGACACGGAAAATGATATAAAATTATTTAATAAATTACAGCTTTGTCGAAAAATGAAGGATTTATGAGTAAAGTATTCTTTTTTGCCCCGACAAAAATCATGGTAAGAGCAAATGTATTTTCTCTGATAGGTATCAATATAGCGAACCGGTTTGAACACATTTTATACGTGCGAAAACGTTGATTTATTCTACACACAATTAAACTTGTGGCTCCAAGGGTGCGGGGAATAATTAAGTCAATAAATTACATACGTTACCAACCGCGGTATTCTAACTTGGTATACTGTCAGATATTACGTTCGCTCCCCGGAGCTCCCCGGAGCTTTGCAATCACTGCCGGTGTAGGTACATACATTTCGAACATTCGCGATGGTATCATAATACGCATACGTGGAATATGGATAGTACTGAACGCAAATTAGGCGCTCGTTCTAAAATACAGGACGTGCAGATGCATTACGACAATCGCGCGATAAGTTTGACGAGAGATAAGTTTATTTTACGCGCATCGAAGAGATGATATGTCGGCAATTGCAATAAAATATCGAGTAAAACGGCGCACATTTAAATGCGCATAAATTCAAATGCGAGATATCAAAGAATAAATGTGATGACAAAAATTCATTCTTTATAATATTTCTATTTTTGTATATTTAAATATTTGTATATTTACTTCTCTCTCTTTCTCTGTAGCACGGTTAGTGTTTTGATTTCAATATAAAAAAAATATATATATATACAGATATCAAATATATATATATATATATGAGATATCTGTATTTTTCAATCTTTTAACAACAAAAAGATTGATTGCTTCGATAGATTGCTTTAATGCTTTAATCCGATAGATTGCTAGAGGTTTGATAAAAAATTCGGATTAAAAAATCGAATTTATTGCATGCACGAATGTCAATGGATTGAAAGGACCCTATTGAGTGTACAACGAGAGATTATTCTGATGGAATTCATTCGCAATTTGAATAAAGCTTCAACGTAGGAATTAACGATACTCGAAATTAGAAATTTTTAATTATGTGCGGGATCTTTAACAGATGCTTTCTCAAGAAGTTAAGCAAGACAATGACAGAAGTAACGAAACTCGAGATAGTTCTGCAGGTGGCGAGATATACATACATATACATATAGGTATATGCGTGCGGGGCGATACATAGGTCACCGCGGCGCGAACGAGTTTCTCACCTTGTATGCACTCGCAACGATGCAACCAACCGGAGGACACTACGGAGGAGTGAATAGGCACTTGCATTAAGTAAACAAGTTACAATTTGCATATATTCATGGCGCGAAGCGTAACGCGGTTCTAGCGCTGTACTCCGAGAGAGAACCGTAATTTTCGCAGGGGTCATGCCTCCGTTACATTTTCGAAATCAATATCGCCCTCGTATTTCATTCAGAGCGCTTCTCCTCGTCGGTATGAACATTTGCACATTTCTTTCAACTATCTTGAAACACGATATTAAGTAAACACGAATAAATTTCCAAATGGAAATATTTACAAATATTTACAAATTTGTTAAAGTGCAACTTGTTTCCTCTTCGTTTTTTATTCGGCAAATTTCTTTTCATTAAATACTCTAAAAATGACATATCTCAATTACATGCGCGATGTATTTCAAAATGCGGGTCATTATAATATAATATATAGCTCGAAGTCACAAGATTTTTTATCTCTAAAATGTAAATTTTTGTAAATAATTATAAAAAATATTATACCAGATATTGTGCATTACTTTTCTTGTGATTAAACATCATAAACTATTTAAAATATACCTATATATATATAAACTAATTGTATGAAATATTTCTATAAAATATAAGTTTATCTTGCTTCTGTTTCTCAAATATCGCAAATGTAATTTAATACAGTTGAGATGCCTTACTTAGTCACAAATAAAATTATAGTTTCCAGATTCAGATGGCTAAAATAACCGTCAACCGTCAAAATATCGATCTATTTATTATTTCAGCATCACGAATGAGAAGCGCCCGATTGGAATCGAACGGCCGCTCGAAGCTAATTACGGACTGATATTGCATGCGCATTGGGATGTATCCGATTAATTCGTCATCTGACGATTCTGCCGATGACCTAGATTACTCTCCGATACGTCCTATCTTAAAAGACAAAATCAATAATGCTGAAATCGATAATCACGTCAATATTTATGACTATCGTGAAAATTGCGATTAATGGAATCGTAGTTGCATAAAATAGTTTTATGAATATATTTCTTTGTATTTAATTTAAATAAATTGTGCACAAGTTATATACATATATTATATGTATATACACACATAAAACGTAAAAAGCTTTGCTCTATCATAATTTAATAATGAATCTCTCTTGCAATTATTCGTTCTACTTGTCAACCTATCGATATCCGTAAATTCGTATCAAAGTATCAAAGTAGAAAACTTTGCGTCGGCAGCATGTGTGAAACGACGTAGAGCTTATAATACGTCGAGATCACTCTCGACAAATCGTGCATCGAATTTTCGTCGACAGCTCGTATATATAATGCACCTACTTTGAGAACTTTGAGAACTTGTACGCTTTAACGGTACGTACTTGAGAAATCGTATCATAAACATTTATTCTCAAACGTTGAATGGTAGCACTAAGACTTCAAGGGAGAAGGGAGAAGAGTTTTTCAGACCGTATTAAATTATTTCAAGTGTTTGTGCACTACACTGCATTGCGAAATTTACCATAATTTGTCATTAAAGCTGTAAGAAATCGGAAAAAAATACACGAATAACACTAAATGCACAGATTAAGCCATTTTAGATTTTGTAAAAAAGGCAAATTATGGGACACTGTTTTTATATAGAAAGAATATACCTATATATGAGAAAAATATACGCGGTTAAAAATTGATTTAAGAAATATTGAGTCTCGTACGTTATATCGCGAAGAGTTTTACGAGGATGTTTGCGCTATTTTCATGTGTGCTGTGGTTATCGGGCTCAATAACTGATACTCCCGTAAATTCTTTACACCTTCATGCGTACTGTAACCATCACGCCGTTATAATCCCAACTCGATGGAGATTGGAAACCGCAATCCGGCTTGCAGTTCGCTCGAACGCGTTCGCGACCACCTGCCGTCAGGTGGATGCAATAACATCACCATTCTCAGAAACGTGAAACTTTTAAATTGTGAATGGTCGCGCACATTGAGAGAGAGAGAGAGAGAGAGAGAGAGAGAGAAGATTACTCTTAAAAAAATTATTTATCAATAATATAGAAATCCCCAGAAACATGCGGATATTCTCGTATAGAAACGCACATTTAAAAATGCAGATATTTATTAAAGTTTGTAAAATTTAGTTGTAGCGATACACATGTTATAAAATAATCGATTGTGGTATCTGCGGCCATATACATAGTTTAATTTTTCGCAATCATGAACTATTATATAAATTCAACAAGCAATATTTAAATTAGAAAAAAGAGAAAGAGAGGCTCGAGATTACCGCAAAATTGCATACCAGTATAATATACCGGTTCACCTTTCGAAAGACAGGAATAAAAAGACAAAGACACAAATGCATCGTCCTAAATCATCGAGGCGACACTTACGGACGCGTTTCTGCGCGACATTCGTCCATATCGAGAATAAACGCAATTTCGTTGACACTCGCACACTCGTTGAAATTTCGACTCGCTCTTGTTCCAACGACGTTATATGAAAAATAAATTCGTCGCGCGCCACTCGCATCTTTCTTTCGGAAGCGGACAATGCATTCGAAATTTTAATATTGTAATACCATATGTGTGTGTATGTATATGCGTACACGTACCTATATGTATATGTGCGCGCAGATATATTGCGACATGCACATTCTACGCGAATACTATACTTCGGAACGTTCTCTGAAGATATTGTTCCCCTGATACTTTCCAAAGATATCTCTATATTTCTGAACGTTTTTCACTAGAAAGTCGTAGCGCTAAATTTGAAAAATGAAACAAAAGAAAAGAAAATACAGCACGACAGTAAACACCAATTAGATTTACTTCTCTCCATTTCGACAAAATGCACTCGCTACAACTGTATTTTCCAACTATTGAAAAATAAAACGTCACCGCTCAGAACGATGCAAAAAATGGGTCAAACTTCGAAAGATTGGCAACTAAGAAATATTCAAATATTCACGGCACGTCGTGGGGCTCCTCGCGAGAATTTCGCGGTTCCCGCCGAGCGGAATTTCGGCGGCACGATTGGCCAGGATCGTGCAAATGAGATAAGAAAGTGGCCGCGCGAAATGTATTCTTCCGCAGAGTGAGATAACAGAGAGCGAAGCCTTCCTGTTCCAGTTTTTGCATAATTCAAAGTCGAAGGTGCGGCGCGGCTAATGAACTGTTAAACGAGCCTACGCTTGAAACTTTGCCACTTCGGCTCCGTGAAAACGGAAATTAACGTGGCGTAACAGAGCTCTCGATCGAGCGGCTTCGACTCTCCGAATCGAATTCAAATGCAAAACGCTATCCAACTGCTAGCGAACCGAATGAAGTTGCTGGCACGCCCTGAGTGATGTTTTTCTCGAATATTTTCGACGAGGAATGATATTCGTCGCACAGCAGCAAATTTAGGAAGTATATAGTCTTGACAGCTCAAATATACGTATATAAAAAAAATCTCTCTCACAAGCACTCGTTCATTCTTTCAGAAATATTATTTTTAATGTTAAAATATACATGATAGTTTGAAAATATTTTACTTCTTTCTAATTTAATTTCTAATTGAGAAAATATCGGTGCTAAAAAATCTAAAAAATCGCACAATATTCTACATATACAAAAATGTGTAAACATTAGACAACATAAAGTTGTGCAATAGAATAACGCTAACGACAAAATAATGACGAACGTTCGCTATACATGAAAAAAACAAAAAAAAAAAAACAAAAAAAAACAAAGTAATCATCATTTTCACGACGTAATCAAAAATTGTTTAAAGTCAATTATTATTATTAATGTTGAAACACGGAGTGTATATGTATAACTGATGTAATCAACGTAAATTGTAATGCTAACTTGGAAGCTCAAGCTTCCAAGAAAATCCTACCAACGTCTGCTCTCTGTAATTATACGTCGATTACACGAGGTAAGTAATATTTCGCCTTAGCCGATTACGTCAGTTGTGCATATCTCGCCTTCTTAGAGTGTGAATTTAGCGGATTGCGTAGCAACCTCAACACCGAGAAAGGACCACGTGAAGTGAACATCTTTGATGCAAATCGCGTACGAGACCGCCCGCGATGTAACGACTCGACTATCAATTAAGAAGAAAAAGCCTCATAAAAGCCCGTCATTATTGTAAGATTCATTGTATATTCCGCGAGAGAAATCCGTTCTCGCACCTCGTGAAGAAATGATTTCGCGAACTCGTTTCTAAACAACCGACTGTCAGATTCCGTTTCCATGCATAAGCGTTGGTAACGGAAGAAGAAGAGGAAAGATATCTTTATTCATCGTTTTCCCTTGGCGGGCAGTAATTCGAGCAGTAGATGTTTCCGCTAAGAAATCTTCCGTGTTAGCAAAAATATTTTACGAAAAAATTAGTGACTCTATAAATAGTGTATAAATTTTTCTTGAAAAATATTAACGAAACCGCGAAAACGCGATATATATATAGTTTTTTTCCATTCTACATATATATGCTTATGCTTAATTTTTTACTATCCAAAAAATTTCCCGATAAAAATAACTATTTCAAAATAGATGACAAGGGTGGAAAACTCGAGAATAGAACAAATATCACGAGATGCACTTTCCGGAGTGCTTTTAAAACGTCGGATTGTCTCCGTTGTGATCTTCCCGCTGTCACTTCCCTAAGACACCTCAACGCCATCACATCCGGAAAGTATCTCCGGTCTCTCTGTGGTATCAGTTACGCGACAACGTAACCGCAGACGTCACTCTCACGGGAGAGGCACGACGAAGGTACGATTTATTTTAAGGGATTAATACTCAGTGACACGACATTTCTACTTTGATTGCGTTGGCACGTCTGATTTCTTTCGTCACGGCAAGGGGCTGTTGGTGATCCGCGGATATAACAAGGCTACATTAAATTTACGGCCTATCTGTCTTTCCTCGTGGATAGATTTCAAGTGGAATATTATTTGACGTCGTTCCATCTCTAGCAATCCTAGCCCCTCATCGCTGTCTCATTTTTACATCGCACAAGTGATCGGGACATTACGAGAAATAGAGAACCCTCAGTGTATTTGTCATAGTTTGACGAAAAACAAACGAACAGACAGTTTCCGATTTCAATGTTATTCATCTTTTTTTTGCAAAGCTGCAAAGGGCAGTTCGATTAAACGGGCAATATTAAATTGCTCGGTTGTTGTTAGCGAGCTTCTCAATTTGGAATGGTCGACGAAGAAAAATTATTATTGTTCTTGCTCCGAGTTTGAGTACAATCAACTATATAAACCGTCATATCTCATATCATATATACGAAGGAGACGAAATGATTCAGGAAATCCTGTAATTTCCAAGTTTTTCCGTCGTTTCTAAAATAAGAAATGATTTCTTAGCAGAAAGGCGAAGAATCGACAGACAAGTCAATGTCGATAAATCGATGGTACCGTTTTGTAGATGGATTCGGGAGAGACGATGATTGGAAAAGTCTTGGAGAAAGAATAGAGAAAAAAAAGGAAGAGATAGAGAGAGGAGAGAGTGCATGACCGTCGGAGCTGGCTGATCTTCAACGGCCGAGTGCATCCCTTCGTAATCTCGCAAAACCTCGCGGATAATCTAGTGTATGGCGGGAGAGAGTGCGCTGATCGAACCTTTTATCCGTTTCAGCGCCGCCACCAGCCATTTACGTGTCTGCTCGTTCGCCTTATCTCGCTACCGTTTCGTCCTTGCGATCCACTCGCGTTAAATGTCGATTCACCCGTAACCTTATCGGTGTTTCTCCTCCCCTCGAGCTCTCCGCGTTCCTCACCCCACAGTCACCCTACCGCCAGAAAAGCCGGGACACGGGTTTATCGTTCGCGACGTGAATGATCCATGCCGATATGTCCTTCTGAGGATCGATTATCCCGCGGGGGCGCATTTTCTTCCACGCGATAGCGCTTCCTTGCGACGGCACTCTCGCATCCGTCTCAGACAGTTAATAACAGACAACTCTAACTTTCGTCAGGTGTGCTCGAGCGAAGTTCTCGTCAACAATGCACGATAACAGCGATACATAGTCTCTCTCTCTCTCTCTCTCTCTCTCTTTCTCTCTCTCCTTTAATCGCGATCTATTATTCAGTTAATGCTAAGCTACGAACGTCGTAGAAACGTCGTAAGTTCTGTTAATTATTTCATTTATTTCAGCGCCATCGATACGTATTTTCACAACGAAACACATAAATTTCCATGATGGTAATTATAGCAACGTGTATAAAATAATGTTCACAAAGTAACAATAACAGAACATTATATAAGAATAAAGCCAGAAAATAGTTTAAATATAAAGATAGATTAAATATATGTATATAAGAATAGAGATAGATAAGAATAAAGATAGAAAATAGTTAAATATATAATATAAGAATTAAATATATATAAGAATAGATATATAGGTATATAAAAATGAAGATAGAAGATAGAGATCGAAAAGATAGATTAAATATATATAAAAGATATTTAATTATAACATCCTACTATTAATTAAGGTGGATTTTTTCCGAATTCAGTCTAGCTTTTGAATTTTGAAAGATATCGAATTAAATACTTATTTATTTATTTTTATTCGAGATAAATTATATGAAGAAAAAGAGGAATGAAAAATCATTAAAATGCTTTGTAACAAAATTGATTTCTTCGAATTCGAGGGGAGAATTCAATCTCATAAGAAATCGGAAAAATGCGTTTCGTCTAAGCATATATATAATTACGATGTCTTTATAATTAACACACTGAAACAAACCTTATTAGTATCGATTTCGTACGCCAATATAATTTCAAGCGACCATTATCAATCCATCTTTAAAGCGGCTTTGAACTATTTAAGTACGTATCCTTTCAAATTAATGGTAGGGTTTAAATAATGACAGGCTTCAGTTGAAAGATCGCTGCTAACTGCAAGGAAAATGCGAATTCGTATTTTGCTCGATCAGCAGCTGTCTGTATTAGAGTTCGTTCACTTTGACATATTTTATCTAACTCAAAGAGTCAAAGCTCTCTTTTATTTAAATAATTATTTTATATATATAATTATGTGCAGCTTCTTATTGTTAAATAAAACTTATCGTTTAATATTTTGTTTTGCAAAGAACAAGGAAAAGTAGTTATTTATAAAGAATATTAAATAAATATACGTTAAATAGATTTTACATGATACTTTGAGCCTATTTAAATAATTATAATTCTTTTAATATTTACGTATATTTACGTTAAATATTAAATTAACTTTGAAAATCTAATATAAAAATCTCCTTCAAAGATTTTCATGTGACAAACTTACAGTTTTCTTACAGTTTGCTAGAATCTTGTTTAGTCACTTTGTATTCTCAAAGTGACGCATCAGCGAAATAATCCACACAAGTCACCAGTGCGACTCAACTCAGAAGAATTGGGTTCATAAACGAAATCCTTGAATCCGATACGACAAAGAAAACAGCTGCAGAGTCAGCGAGAGGAAAACTGTTGTAACAATGATGTAATATCCTCGCAATCGTTTCTCTACAACCTACATTTCTCTCTTCGAATAAAACCAACTCCCGGTTTCGCAAAGGCAAAAATACAAACTGACGGAATCGCGAGAAGATATGGATCCCGAACAAAAGAGACTGAGATTTTTACGGAGACTGAACGCTGGGACGAACCGTCTGCAGTAAATTATGGCCGAAAAAAACTCAACATTTTATTCGGCGAAAATTGTCGTTTCGATCAAAAGAACTTGTCGAGACTGTCGGATAGTTACACGAAATATTTTGTACCTCGCAATATATTCGATGTCTTAAGCTTCATTATACTTCACGCTAGTTAACGATGATCAGGCTAAAGAGACGCGACGAAGATGCGACATTAATTACACCCTTCATCGACACCTTGTCTCAACGAGTCGATAATTCAAAGGACGCCGACGTGAGTTTAACGCGAGTGAGATGCTGCTTCGAGTGTTCGATTTAAAGAGTTTCCCCATTAAAACGGACCATTTTTTTCTCATCTTCCCTTCGCTCCGTGATTGCCGTCTGTCACCAATTATTTTTAAATGCTTTTATGCTTTTACGTCTCATTACGGAGAAAGGCTGATTTTCACAGCTGTTTATCAACGTCTGTAGTCGACTAATAGCACTTTTATTCGTATCATGCTTTTCGTTTTCTTTCGTCGCGTCTCATATCTGTCTCCAAGATACTATTAAGTATAACGCATTATTTTTCAAGTGTATAGCAAAAGGGACAATATTTTTAAAATACATATAAAAATATTTTATATAAAAAAATGTATTATGTAAATTTAATTATCACACATATATAAATATAAAAATGAGTTAATGATAGTTTTAAGATAATTTTGACGTAAATATAATAACCATATAAATTAATATAGAAATTAAAAAACAAAATAAAATTCAACATGAAATTTTTTCGGTCGAAATGTCCTCGGAATATTTAAACGATATTCTGGCGCATTCTTCTCATTTGTCTGATAAGTCTATACGGTCACGATCTTAAGTCCACGAAAAGAAGATTATCGTGATTGACAGAGAAGTTGAGACGCTTGTTGCTGAGGGTGTCGGATTGACGGTTTACACCACCGTTCTCTCGCTTAACTTTTTTTCCATGTCATTCTCTTTCGTTGTCTCCCGTCTGCTCCTTTTTGATCGGGAATCAGAATCACATCACCCGTTGTACTTGGAGCCTTTCGCTGCATAAGCCTACACCTTAACTGATCTAGGAAGAGATATTTCACCCACCATTCTTAATATCGGCAAGCGTTCGACAAAAGTACACCGAAAATACGGATTAGATCTGTCGCGCTTTCAAGACTGCCACGATAAATCCGTCGAAATTTCGTCAAAGATTTCAAGAGAGAGCAACGATTTTAAGCTTTATGGACATACGCGAAACTCGAATTCCGTGCAAAGTCCTTCGCGAAATTTATATATAACAGTTTCTCCCCAGACTGTTAAATTCGTCTTTCGATTGAATTTCGTAACCAGAACTGTTTTTTGTTACTTCTGCTTTATATATTTCTACAGTATTTTATAAATACAGTATTTTACATACAAGATAATGATCGTACGTGTGCAAGTAAAACACAGTCATTATCGAATACCCTGTATATATCTGTATGTGTGTGTATTTTTTAATAGCGTTAATAATTTTTTCTTCATTTCTAAATGCTCAGAGAGATGAAACTCTATCTTCTCTCTTAACATTATTTAATATCAAATATCAAAATCCACGTTATAGAGAATATTCAAGAATAGTTCTTAATTTTCCATATCGAGCTCTTTTATTTAAAAAAAAAAAGAAAAATTATTTTTTCGTCTTCTTGGCGTCTTCTAATGAACGTCTTCTAATGATAAGAATTCGATACTCTATTAGAAGACGTTGCGTTCCGATATCGGCGCAGGAAATGCAAAGGCGGAGAGAGGATAAGCTCGAAAATTTCACCGCAATACCTTGTCGAAGCAGCCGAACCATTTCCTCGAGATGCGGCGCGCGCGAGCGCGAATTTCAATCGTTATAAAGCCCTTCGCTCTCCTGAGTTATAATAATTGCATAACACGCCGATGGCGGAGTTTGCGGTTACAAGGAGCACTCTGCATTGTTACTCTAATTACTAGCCGCAAGTTGTGTTAGAGCAATACGGAATGGAAGGATACCGCCCGCCACCGACGCCGCGCTGCCCTTATTGTTGCTGTTGGATGCTCGCGACGGAGGAGACGCAGGGTGGACGAAAGGGGTTCTAGAAGGGTTGAAACGAGAGGCACTCGCTTTGCCCTGAAGTTTGAAATCCTCTTCCGCGTAAACGCTTGTTATCTCCGATCTCGTATCAGCGTATACGCGAGCGATTCTCGCGATGCCAAGGGACGGGAGTCTCAAAGTTATCGAGCTGCGCTCGCTGAGCACGCCTCATACAAACTCGTTCTACAGACAGCGAAGATAACAGGCGCAATATCAGGCCGCAACATCCGTATAAGAATAAACGATCCCGCGAAATCGCAATGCAGCACGAATTTCACTTGATCATACTAATGAAATGTCATCGCGGAGATTACGAATCTCGCTGGCGAAATTAATGAAAATAACCACGGTCATTATAATTAACGATATCAATCTTAATTGTGCATTATGAGATTCAATTTGCTATCCGTTATTCGCATTGCAGCGATAAAAAAGAATTTAATTAAATTATGTTTTGTAAATAACTTTCGTATAACGTATGCAAATTAAATGTTTAAAAATGAATATAATCATATATAATTTACATATTTATCATCATAAATCCAACAAAGTTATAACATAAATTTTTGGATACTTTATCTCAATAATATAATAATATTCATAAGGTATATTTGTGCGTGTATCTTTCGCGATTGATAATAAAGTCAACTTTTTAATTCAAAAATTTTTTATAAATAATTATTTTCAGCATCGTTCTACTAGTCGTACATTACTTTTTGTCCGTCTCTCCACTTTTCGCAATAAAAGATGATAAGCAATGCATGTGTAACATGTGAGTATCATGCCGTGATACGTAAATACTTGTATAGAATATAACTTGTGTAATTACGTGCATGTATGAACATATACGTATGTACAATTCGAAAGCATATTTTTGCGCAAATGACGCATTCCTGAAAGTACGTATGCCGCCGAGAAAACAGACGGGATTAGCATAGTTCGTATTCACCCCCATGATTTCAAGTTCTACGCATGTATACACGTATCATGTATGTCTAGGTGTTTATGAAACCGAACTTAACGCGGCAAAGGAAATTAACATAGATACTCTCGCGTAGAACTATGTATCACTGCATCCATTTGAAATTCTAGTCTGAATATATGTTTTTCGATTAACATAATCAAATCTTGCATTATATGCTTTCTATTTAGTTTTCGCGAAACGGCATATGTTTAAAGTTCATTTCATTATAATTGCGCTGGTCATAATATTTATGATGGAAGAAACTTTAAACGTGAAAATTAATTTCGCGAAAATTAATAAAGAGCGTAAAACAAAATTTGATTAAAAAAATATATATATAATTTATCCTTTGATACCAAAGGATTCTCTATATAATCATCGTGTTAAGTCAGGGCTGAAAGTATTAACGTTGAAAATCCGAAACAGCGTTCGCGCACGTGATCGCACACACGAATCCTGCGACACGTGCGTTGCGATGTGCACACAATGCACACTGCACACAGACTTACAGGACCTAACTCTCTTACGTATACATTCTCATGCATGTCCTGCGCGTGGCACACGACCAATGAAAGGGATTAACGCGAACGTTGTCCACGATTGCTCTCACACAGGCTCCCACGTGTGAGAGCAACACGTGTACGCGCACGTACTCGAGTATTGAAATTGGAAGCGAGAGATGCCGTGTTGTAAGGCGGCGTTTTAGCGTGACACGATTTGTCACGCTCTAATCGCTGTTACGGGCGTAACATTCCATTCGTTGCACGCAAAACCCGATCTACGATGATAAATGTACATTTTCAGCGAGATCTTCGATAAATTTGCTCACACGGAAAACACTACGGCTTGAGCTTAATGATACGATATTCAGTTCCTGTTATAGCATAATAATGAATATAATAATATAGTATTAATGACTTCCGTGGAAAATAATTTAAAAAATCGACTATGGATCTAAATAATTAATATAACATTTAACATTTAAATGCAAAACACTTTCTATCAATAGATAAACTTAGTCGGTCTCTTTCAAAATGCTAAGACGAAAAGTAATTATAAAAAGTGGAAACACACACGAAAAAAATAAATTATTAAGAAAAATTTAGCTCAAAATATCTAAAGTATCTATCTGATAGCCCGTCGACAATTTAATTATGTAACTAAACACTAAAGCGATTTGCGCACGTTAACGAGTCGAGAACGAAGAGGTAACGACGTGAGATAGTGTCTGGGCGTAAACAGACTTATCGATACCGAGAGTACTTCGATCGATCGCGCGTCCTCGCAGACCCTGGGAAATCCCATGTAAGTGCATAATCCGCGAATACCTATCGGCCAATTACTGCGGATACCTTCGTCGCATGCTTCATGCTGGTATGCACTTGCTTCGATCACACGCCACTTCATTGCTCGACATATTTGTGTTTCTTGCTTTTCCGTAATTCCACCCCTTTACATATTCTAAAAATATCTACAGACCTTGGAAATGTCAGCTCGTTAAATCGCGAGATTAAACCGATTGTGTCAGTCATAGTAACTTCCCGGAGTGGATTTCCTTCATTAATCATTTTTATGACTTTAAATTGTTTTCCTTATTACACGTTTGATACAACGCGATAATTTCGTAGTCATTATATTGTTTGACGTTAATTATCATGCGCGTTTCTTATCAGAAACATTATCATTCAGAATGTTATATAAAGCGCACTGTTATATAAATGTATTCTATTTTTTACTTTTCGAGAATATTCATTCTATTATTCAAGAAAAACTACTTTTCTGATGTCGTTAAAGAAAGAAAATCTAATACTAATTTAAGAATTCTAATTCTTTGGGAAAAAGCTAAAATCACATTACTGTCGAAATTTTTTTTATTATTAATATGAAAAGCTAATGATATACTCTAATCTGAAAAATAAATTCGGACATTTTTTTCGAATCGCATCGAAAGTAAATATCAAATTTTACGATCGCTTCGGATGAACGATGCTTATCGATATGCCTGAATCTAGATCGTTGTTTCCATCCCTCTATGTAAGCATGGTCGACCGCGACAACGTGAACCCATGGCTGCCACATAGCTTTACGCATTCCATTATTCGACGAAAAGGGACAGTGTCAAGCATGGGAGAGTGTAGCGCAACTTTAAAGCGCTTAACAAGATTCTGCGGTAAATGGTAAACGTCGATCGGCTTTGTGAGCCGCCGAACACTAATACGGTTTATCGTAAATTGTTTCTCGCGGGCTACACCTCCCTTCCTCCATTAGGTTACGATGTAAAAACACGTTCGTGATTGCGATAGTCTCCCGTCTCCCGCGATGTAATTGGGAGCAGCCCGTCACCCAGTTGGCTAACCAAATGAAACGTTCGCGCGAGCATGCAAGTGTAATATGTTTATTCGGTATATTTGTTGTCGCGACAAGTAATACTAACATTAACTTTCTCAGTCAAAGCAAACATCTAATTTGTCTAATTTATAAAAAAAATTTAATTTGTAAGTAAAATAAAATAAATGTTAATAATTTAATAGTACTATCAAAGATTAAATATAGTTAGTGAATAAAAGTGCATCAATGCATACAAATTGCAAAACACGAATTAATATGTTAATATCAATATTAATCTCATAATATATTTTTTTAATATTTACAAAATAAGCTCCACAAAAAAATATTAATATGATAGAAAATGATAAAAATCAATGATATAAAAAACATATTAATTCGCATTAGTTTAGATAATCATCAATCTCTCTTTTTCGATGATTAAGGACAAATATGATAAAGAAAAATCAGAATAAATCTGTGTGTGATTAATGACATAAACAAACACACACAGGTAACGTTTTTCTTATTATAATATCTTTAACTCGCAGCCACATTCAATTCAATTACGTATCTCAAGCTGGGTGTGTTTGAGCCCGTACGACAAAATCCACCGACTACTTTCGTCATCCGGATTCGAGCAGATTAATTTCATATGATTTTAAAGATCCAATCTGTTTAATCTGCGAATTTATCATAATTTTACGAGCGTAATATTAAGTCGGAGTCATTTGCTAACGAATAACGTTACGCAGAATTCTATATATCGGGTGTTTTTAAATGCAAAGTAGAATATTAATCCATTCAAACAGACGTTCTTTTCATTTCAGAAATAAACATAATTAAATATAATTTTTCCTTAATTCAAAAAAGAACATATGAATTCTTCAAGGAAGAATTATTTAGTCTTGAAAAGAATATTAGTATTATATGTTTTGGATAATAATTATTAATTATATAAATTATGAACGTTTAGTCCAAAGTTTTTACAAAGAAAATCCATTTTAAATATCAAAATAATTACTACATTATTCGATTATTACGATTTACTAAACATTGCATAAAATCATATTCTCGTGATATTGGATAATCAATGAATGACTGAGATAGGAATAAGAGAACTCGTGCTTTTCAATATACACAATGCAAATAGAAAATCCAGCATTCTCAGAATTTTTTTTCCACATCGATTTTCTCAGTTATAGAAAATCTGTTGAAATGAATTGAAAGCACAGAAGAAATCTCTTTTTTATCTGCGTGAATATTTTCAATCCAGCATTGTATAGAAAAAACGAAGAAAAATGATTTTTAAGATATAAATAATTACAGCTTTTAATACACGCACACACATACATAGAAATTTCGCTTAAAAATTAATAATAAGAGTTATTAAAGAAAGAGTAATAATAGCTAATTTACGATAAAAATTAAAATCATACACATATTTCACACACAGAGAACATTTTCTCTTAGAATTTACCCTGAAAATCATGGTAATCGTGGGACAATATATGGTACAGAAAGAATTTTATGAGAATTTCTCTGATTAATATTTATCACAATATAAATAATATTTTATTGTAATAGATTTCATTATTTTTATTGTGATAAATATTAATCAGAGAAATTCTCATAAAATTTTTTCCATACCATATTGTCCCACGATTATCATGATTTTCAGAGTAAATTCTAACAGAAAATTCTCTCAGTGCATAAGCTATTAGTATAGATTAAAAAACTCTCGGCCAACAATATAGGATGTATATTATATTTATGCTCAATATTGCTATAAAAATTTATTGCATCAAATGCTTAATGTAAAATGTGTTCAATGTATTTTGAAAACAAAAAAATGTCATACAACACACCGGGAATTCTAAGACACCCGGTACAAGCATTGATCCAGGTAATGGCGATAAGGCGTATTCAGACGTAAGTGTGTTTTCTCGAGGGTGCCAAAGTTCTCGCGGAAAGCGGCATGAGGGTGAATTCTAAGCGAGTTTCAAGAGGCAAGATCGTCGGATGTGGGAAACCACTTGAGGAAGAGAGGAAGAGGAAGAGATCAGCTGGCGCTAATCACAGAATCACCTTTTATGCACGAATCAAGACCAGCACCGCACTCGCATTTACATTTTTATTACGATATCGTTCAATCTCCTATATCAGACGCTCTGAATTATTAAATGTCGTTAGCAAGAAATTAAAATTAATTATAAAATTTTTATACAAAATCGACAGGCACATTTTTGTCTATTTTTGTCTAAAGAAAAATATAAAAATAGTTTATGTTTCCAAGTTTTTTTTCTATATTATGTTGTTTTCGTATGCACTATATGTCTTAGTAAAGTGAAAAGATATTCTTTAATTTCTAATAATAAATTCATCACATATATGTTTGCCGTCTTCTTCTTATAACCCTGTTGTATGCAAATTAAGCATAAAGTTTTTGAGAATGTTGTCGATATTATAATATGCGATTTAAAGAAAAATAGAATAAGATATTTTATTAGTTGACATCCGAAAAAAACAACGATGCTGAGCCCGTGCTTCAATGTAGTAAAGGGTTTATAACGATCAACTTTATATCGTATGGAGCACCTCTTGAGACAACCTATAATCCGAATGCTGCCCTTTGCGTTATGCAATCGCTCTTAAGAATACCCGCCTAAAGCTCGTCGCAAAAGAGCTTCTGGATACGACGCTGTGAAAATCCATAGTTTGCCTGGAGACAAATATCAATGAATTCTTCAATACATCAAAGGATGCTTTCCAAGGAATGAAAAATCGGAATAATATCTTACTAATAACTTGCATTTGTAATAACAAAATTGAATAAGAACAGCTCTTCTAGAAAACTTTGCTAAATTTTTATAAAGATTATTTTGTTTGTGAAAACCAATAAAAGCTTATTTCAATAATATATTATAGATAAATGTAAAAAGTGCATTTTGTGTGTTTTATACTATAATTTCTAAACAATTCAATGATATAATTTTAATTAAACGATTAAAAATAATTCTACGAAATAGTATAAAATATCTTTGATTTTTTGTACGTACAAATCAATAATTGAGAAAAAGAAATGTAAAGAATATATGTTGAAAGAAAATTTATAAAATAACAATAAAATCAAAATTTGAAAGAACGCGGAAAGAAAGGGAGTTCATTGAAATTCGAAGGATAAAACGAACTAAGGATCGAGGATAAAAGTCTACCCAGCGCGATTGAAGATGAAACTGGAGAAAGAGGCACAATCATGCTTCCTTATTTCGCTCCGCTTCTTTTATCGGAGGCGTTGAATGAGACCGGATGATGAGTTTTCCCTTATTTGTTTTCGTCCAATAAGCGAAAAAACACGTACGACTTCGCTACTCCTATACCCTCCATTTTGCCGTTTACCGAAAGAGGCCCCCAAAGACCTGTCCTACAGAGTGAAACGAGCCACCTGAACTCCTTGCAACAATCACGCCAACGATCCAGAATCTCGATCCAAACTACGGTCGAATGGCGTGAACCACGCCTTTATCACGAACGAACGGTTTCGCGGTATGAAACGTTACGAGGTGGACACTCGATGTCGATATCACGAACGAGTATTCTCGCAAGACCAATAATAGCTTTCCCCAAATGTTTATTTCATCTCATGAAATTCTCATACACTGCCGGGAAAATTGAAGTATGGAGAATAAAAATTATTGTTAAATGTAAAAACATTTAACAATTCTAAAAAAATATCGATTATATATACAAGAATGGAGAGATGCACCTTCGATGCATAGTCTAAAAATATAACAGAATAAATTAATAAACGAAAATATAAGCGAGCAAAATGTCGTTATAATACTCACATGATATTATATATTATATGTAAAATTTTTTTTGTCGCAAGATTTTTTTTTACTCTATTATATCAAAGACATTCACCGATGCGTAAAATTAAAGCTCATGCTATTCGTTAGAGAAACGACGACTGATATCGATTCTAAGATTTCCCAGGTGACATTAATACAATATACGTACAATATTGTTAACTCGGTCTGAACTTTTTTATTACGCGCGCGAGCATCAAATCTCACTTTTCCACATATATACACGGATTACGACCCGCCCACCAGAAATAAATAGCCAGAATTTTCGTGTACGCGACAGAATCTCCGAAAATTAAAGGCGCGCCGCAGAAATGTTTCTTAATTATTTCTCACGATCGCGCGGATAAACTGAGAGATAAGTAAAACAGATCGCAACCGTGATCTATCTTTATTACACGGATTAACGCGCACGATTCCGTGCCAGCCGCATAGGCCAACCGCAACCTTGTTTCAGTCGCTTTAATTAATTTTTACATCAGAACGCTTAAAATAGATCGCCGCGCATACATCTCTTTCGCGCAAAGTCTGGATTTTCTCAATACAAATCAATACGATAATTTGGAACACACACTCTTGACACGATACTACTAATAGAAATCTCTTGAACGATGCAAAGTGTTACTGGTTATATAGCGGTAATATTCCTGGCAAAGTCAATATTAATTAAAACGTACAATAAATATAAGAGAATTAAAAATAAATTTGCAATTAAATTGCTCTCTCATTTTATTTCATATTAAAAAATTACTTATATATGTATGTGATTGACGTATTCAGGTTTTGGCAAAGCTTTCAAGTCATACATATAAATAACTAGAAGTATATCGATTAAGAATCAGATGCGAAAATTCACGAATCCAACCATTATATTCCAATGCAACCTACCATCGGATATGCATAAATCGTAATTGTTTCAAATCGATAAGCATGATTTTATCAATTGCTTGTCGATACATCGCTTGACAGGTTTGCGATGTGTAAATTCATTGTCAATGTTGAAAATATACACGAAGAAAAATCAAGGCGATTCTCACAAGTTATATTTTTTCATAGATTGTACTCTATAAATAATAAAAGATAAAAGTGAATATATTTTTTATTGCTCTTAATATAATATTCTTGTAAAATATTTAATTATTTAATAAAATTAATATTATTGTACAAATGAGTATTATGTTAAATATGAAATTCCGAAAAAAAAAATGATGCCCCCAAGTGAAATATAAATGCACGATTAAATCTTTACATATCCAAACTAAATTGCTCGATATTGACCATCACGCATCAGTAATTACATAGCACATTAGACAGAAGCCATAATTTCAATTATGCAATGCACAGAGCAATGCGATAATTCAAATAGCATGCAACAGCATAATGTAACAAATTCATGATTAATGCATCAAAACTCGCGATGCGTATACCGATGCGACGCCACTTAACAAATTCGCTGATGCAACATAGTGATTATCGAAAAATAACATCTGTTTGCTTCTCTTGATCATTTTGCTATATTACGATATATTACGAAAGAATCGTATTAATCGAATTAATAGCCATAAATTATAATTATTTATATATTTCAATATATATATATATATATATTTTTTTTTCTTTTATTCTTTAAGATTCTGATGACTGTAAAAATATACGAGTATGCGAGAATGGATATAAATCATTTTTTAAAACCCCGTATCAATTTTTAAATTTGCATTTTTTCAGAATTAATTCTAAAAATATTCTCGCATAATATTTCAATGTGAGAAAGAAATTGAATTAAGTAATTGGCGTTGTTTTAAATGCGTCAAATTGCTCGATATGTGCGATAACGTAACTACGTATTTGGCGGCTAGAAAAGTCTCATTTAGAATAAGATGCACCACGTTCCTAGTAGCTCTCTGGGAGCGGCAGAAGTCTGGGATTCGGTTCTGCAGGTATCCAACAAATGTAACGCCCGGTTAAAAATGTAGTTTAGCGCTTTTTGTTCGACCGCTCTCTCCCAGCCGACCCTTTTCTCGTACAGCTGTGTCGGGATTCCATCGTCGCCGGGATCGGCTCATCGCGGGAGAGAGAACGAAAGAGACCGAAGGAAGGTCGAGTTAAAAAGAGCCAAGAAAGAGTGGATAAGCTGAAGCAAGAAGGAAAAAAGAATCGCGCGGAGCAGGATCGGGAGAGGCCGCGAGATGCCACAAGAAGCTCAACAATGCGGAGCCGGAAAGCACTCTGTCTCTCTTATTCTCTCTGTGCTCTCCTCCTCTCCTCCTCGTCACTCTATCTTTCTCTCACACGTCGAGCTATCCTTAGGGTAATTCGCAGGTTGGGGATCACACAGCCAGAATACAGATAATTATCTTAGTTCCATGTTTAATAGACGCCCGGTATTTCGGATTGGCCCTAATGACGGCGTTTACTAAATTTATGTCCTCTTGCTGTTGCGCGGCAACTTCTCTCTCTCTCTCTCTCTCTTCCTTTTCTTTCTTTCGCTACATTATCTTATACGAAATTATCTCTGTCTCCTTTCCAGTCTTACCGGACTGGGGGGCTCTTGGGCCGTCTCCCTCTTCTTTCGGATAAGTCGCGACGAAGCCAGCTATCTTTCTTCATCCTGTCGTTCCTGGCATTGCGAGGGCTTCTTTCGCTTTGATGTATGTTCAATTATCCGTTCACGTGGTACCGGTTCGCGGCGAGTTTAGGGACCGTATATAGGGACCGATGGCCCCTCCCCTCCCCTACATCGCGATCGAATGGGAAGAGAAAGACATTTATTATCGTGGCCGCGCGAGAGACGGTCTGTCCTTGCGAGAAGAATCTCAAAAAAGATAATCCAGCCCCGCGATAATATGTGTCCTCCGGCTGCCGTTGACCGGACTCTACTCGGTGCACTCGGCATGCGATTCGTAGGTGCAGCGAGCGCGGAAAAAGTGACGCTGAAACAAAGGGACAGGGCGAGGTAATTCGTTCGCGATGTAAGAAAATGCGCGTCAAGGAATGGACGAGAAACCAGATGAAAGAAGAAGCGGGCGAGAGCGGGGGGATCGCTTGTTATCGGAATTTTAACAACGGCCTCGTAAATGATCGATGAATGTCCGACCTTATGACTTTTTCGGTTATGAGAGGGGATGAGGTAAGCGTTCCAATACAAATCCGAACAGGCTGCCTTTACCTTCATTAGTCTCGCTTGAGGCGCTTCGACATCTTGAGCAGGAATGTCGAGCTTGCTTATCGCGAAACTTGAACTTGTTTAATAAAGCTGCTCCCTAATAAAGGAGCTCGAATCAATCTGACGCATGAAAAACGCATGGAAAATGACGCACGTAGAAGTTAATGTAAAAACAAAGACAGTCAAAGTAATTCCTTTGTGCGATATAGAAATTTCTCGTCCAACCGATATTGAACGACTTAGCTGTTTTAAAACAGCTGAGCGGAATGTCAATTTCACAGCTTTCTATGTGATAAAAATATAGAAAGTGCTAAAGGTATCCCTCGATACACAGTAGAATAATGCTTACGCAATACTATAAGCGTAAAATAACGAATAAAACAGAAATATCGTTTCTTCGCGCGTTTTCACGACGGTCATTTTATAACTGAATATAGTCTGATTGTCACACGCTTAAATACGATTCTGTCGACAAAACGGGCGATAAGAGGAAAGCGAGTCGCGCTTAAACGTCTTGGTATTGAAAGACGCGGAGGCAGTCTCGCGGATAACTCGTCGAGGAAAACCGAGAGCAATGGCCCATTCGAGAAACGATATTGCCGTCACCGCGGGCTGAATGGTTAAGTATAAATTTCCCAGTCAGCGATCCAACGTAATGCTTGCGCGCCGGACTCGCGGGGAGAAGGATCGCAGTAGAATGCAAAACAGACGTTTGAAATTCCGCGGCCGTGTAGCTACGCCGGGCGCTATTGCGGAAGGAGATTGCTATTTAGCGTAGACCTTATTTAGCGGCTTCTCTTCAATTTCAAACACAAAAGCACCGCAAAAAACGAGATTTTTTTTAGATTAGACTTTGATATGACTTGCGCTCAAAATTTATCACGCCTTCCGTTTAATTTTTCTATATATCTATCTATATAATACCACCTACATAGAAAGAGAGAGAGAGAGAGAGAGAGAGAGAGAGAGAGAGAGAGAATTTTTTTATTACAGTATATACAATAATTCATTTTTCTCTATTTTATGCAATCTTCATAGTCAATATTGCACAACTATGTTTAACATTAATTTAATTAATTTAATCGTTTCCTTCGTTTCTCTAACTAATCAAATAGTAGCTTTACTCGTCACTAATAATATATTCACGTATTTACTGAAGACTAAATTTACATGACGTTCAATTTACTCAGGTCATCATTAATGCATTACCATATCGTTATATCCTCGGACATCATTATTTCAGCTCTTCCTCTGAAATAACCGCGATCGAAAAAGAATACGCTGCTAGTCATGACGCGAGCGATTCCCGTCAGTCATGATACGCCTCCGGCGAAGCTTCTAAGCACGAAACCGCATATCTATTCGCGAAATAGAAGGAACGAGGTGTCAAGGGTTAAGGAATAAGTCCGGCACGACATCGAGGAGGCTCCGAGATCGTCGGGCATGACCGGACAGAACCGGTGAACGATCGTCACGACTGTCCCGAGGATACCCTCGCGTGCGAATCCTCCGTCGGCACGAGGACGCAGAATCCGGTAATTAACGAAGCTGTTGCGATTACAATCTAGCGCACGAGCCGCTGCGAGCGTAAGCTCTATCGTCGTTGTCATGGAAAATACAGGGGGGATGAACGAGAGGGAAGGAGAGGAGAGAAAAGAGAGAGGGAGAAGGAGGAGTGCCGAGAATATTAATGCGGCATCCCTCATTGTCTCCCAGGATTTGCGCGTTTCCCGACACCCGACGCTGCCATCCATCCTTCTCCGAAACGTGCCGCCAAGTCGCTACGCAATCGTGCGACTACTACCGTCATTCTCGCGACAATTCTAGAATGGATGCTCCGAGAGTGCACCGATTTAACGTGAGCGCATACGATTTTCGAAATTATGTAACAATAATAACTGAATATTGAGCGGAGTTCTAAATTCAGCTGATAAAACAATCAGCGATAAATAATTCTTCTTTAAGAAATTAATTTTTTAAGTAATAATAATTTTAAATGGAATAATTAATTCAAAAAGAAATTGTAATTATTCATTAATTTTTACTGCCCCTATTGTTAAAAATTGAGATAAATAAATATAATCATCACAAATAATAAATATCGGGTAAACAAAAAAAAAGAGTATTACGTATACGCATGTAAACAAGCATGTTTTGTTATCGTTATCACCGTGTTTGTCCCCCGTTTAAAGATTAATACGTTAAATTGAAAACCCATTTATCTCTCCCAGGTGGAATTTTACTTGAAATTTTACTGGTCGATAATAAATCCCAAGGGAAGTAAGAGACTAGAAACTACTTCTCATTAACACTACCTACCGCATCGTTGAAGGGATGGATAGGCGCGTTAACTACATCGATTGAACAGGTTTCCCCTCTCTTGCGATCGAACACCGAGACTCGAGGTTCAAATCAGACAGGTGTCATTCTAACAGATAAAAAAACAGAGGATGTAGCCGAAGAAAAAAAGACACACGCGAAACAAAGACGGAGCAGCGAAGAGAAAGAGAGGACAAACTTTCGAAGACTCGGGGCAAATTCCCAGGGCGTACGCGTCTTTCTCTCTTTTTCTCTCGCTTTTTTCTACGGCGAGAGGCGACGACAGAGATCGAGCCGCGTGGAGCATGTATGTGTCCTTAGACACTAATGAACGTCCCTTAGAATCGTGGTCGCGGCTCTCCTGGGAATGCGTCGATGCATTCACCGTGCACCATATCCGGACGACGAGCGAGCACTCGTGTCCTATGGCACTCGTCGCGTTAACAGCCTCCAGGATGTACCATTTTAACCCTTTCGAATTTCTCCGCGCTGTACAAACCGGAGGAAACGTTCATTCTCGAATTCAGCTAAATAAAGCGCTTACGTAACGACTAAATATCCCTCTTGTCGAATAATATTAATATCACTAAAAAATGTGTTTTTTTACAAATAATTATTTATATTACAAAACTTCCGCGGAACTGATGCAATCTTATTCGTGTGTGTACGTAAATAAAAGTTGTGCGTATATAAATACAAGTTTCTTTTTTTCAGATAGATATATTTTACATATTGAGTAGGTCTTGAAGAGAGCAGTATTTTCTGCAAACGAAATTTTCTCTTAATGATGCTTATGTAAAGTAGCAGACACGTAAATTAACAGATTATATTATTTCTGAATGTTCTCGAGCGTAATAAGCGTTGCAGCGTGCACTCTAATGAAAATCTCAAAGTCCTTACTGCGAGGATCTCATTATTCGCGCTTATTTTCCGTTCCTACGTACTCACCAACAGCTCTGAGGCTTCTCAACAGTGCCCAGAGCAATGAATCAAAATTTGGTAGCATATTTCCGTCGTTCCATCAACGGTATATAACAGAAACCACGTGCTGCACGAGATATATCCGCTTTTGCGACGAAACTTCCATGAACCCGAAAGGCAAAAATTGAATTATGTATGAACTCCCGTAAAATCAGTAATGCTATCAATCTTACCGTCAATATATGTTGCATATAATATGCAGTATCTTTACTTCTTACACATAAGAAGAGAGGCAGCACTTTTATTTTTTATCGTTATTTCAGAAGTATATTTCCCCCCCAAAGTCTAAGTATATAAAATATATTGTAATAAAAATATAAATTAGCATTGTACCCATAAGGCCCAGACATCTCGTCCGATTTCGACATATAATTCTCTCGTTATATAATTTTTTATAGTAGAATAATTATACTATATAATTGCGATCAAGTAAACTTTTACGGATCAGGGACATGCGCGTAACGAGAAGAACACAAGTGCGACTTAATTTTCGCATAAAATGTTCCAGCGAAATTTCAGAGACGACACTTCGTGTCCTCCGGTCAATATTTGTGATATAGGCCGGCGAAATGCAAAAGACCGGTGCGTTGAACACGGGCCGTCAGGTTCAGGAAACTAGGTGAGAGGACTTTTGGGATTAAGCCATTTTTCCGGTACGTGACTTCGTGGATCGATCGAGGAAGACACCACGGGAAAGCTCGTGTTCGCGAAACGCCCGACATACTTCTTCCGGAACGTCGTCGCGTTATTACTGTGATACGATATACTTTAAGGCAGGAAATTGCTTTTATCTTTACGACCTGATGCTTGCTAGTTCCGTAGCCAAAAGGACCGATCGATAAAAGCAAATTTATATATAAATTTAGCGTTAAATCTGACACTCTGCTCTCATCGTTCGGGCATTGCCGATTTTTAATCGTCGATCGAATAAGACGTCAAATTACGTTAATAGATTCTCTTTGGTCGATTGCTAATCCCTCCGACTTTAAGAATAAAGCTTTCGTTCCGAATTCTCATCGCATCGTCAACAGTTAATAAAAAGAATTCTCTTAAGTATTTATGACTGCGGATCTAATAAACTGAATCCCTTCGAATCGTCCGGCCATTGCCAAAGTTTCTCACGTTTCCACCACATTACACGAATTCTAAGAGAAGATAATGCAATGCTCCTTCGCGTCGCTGAGTTAATGATCGATTCGCATCCCTCTTTTCCACCTCCCCTCCCCTGCTCTATATTTTTCTAACTATATGACTATAAAAATGTAATAAAACGAAGAAGTGAACTGATAACAATGCCCGAGCAGAATAATCTCTTCTAAACGTAATCAATGGAAAGAATAACGGCCTGAAGAAGAAAGAAAGATCCATTGTCGTAAGATAACACGTTTCACTATCATAATTTTCATGAAGAAATTATGCTTTAACCATACTTTCTATAAATGTAACATATTATATAAGAATTCTTCAAAACAAAAGTTATTATTAATATATGTTGTTTGCTATTAATATTCATTCGTAATAAGCAACAAATATTAACGTCGATAATGAAAAAAATAAAATAATATTAATATTGTGGAAATATTTAATTTAAAAAATACACGTATAGAAAGATAATCGAGATAAATTAATAAATGTATATTTATTGCTTTTTCTCTGTTATATTTGAATTGTAAAATTCGAGAAATAATTGGACGCAATGTTTTCCTTGCCTCGGTGAATTAATGGTGGTTTTCATTTTAAAAAAAATATAGTTATATAATATAGCAAAGATGGAAACAGTAAACAAAATAAATTAACTTGTTGAAACGCTCAAAAGTGATGACGACGACGATACTCATTATAACCAGGAAATAACAAAAAGTAAATTTCTATTCTGCCTGTGTCTCATAAATTGGAGTAAATACTCTAATTATTCTGAATCCTTCTTACTGAAATTTCCACAAGGAAGAGAGATTTTTCCTTCGTCTTTCGCGCGATTGTATCGTCTAGTAGAAAATAAACTTTTTAATTATTAACTTTAATTTAACTTCTAATTAACAATTTATCAACTTACATAATTGAAATCAGATCTGATAATAAATGTTTAGATCTTACAATCTAATTCTCGTAATCTAATAAAAGTGCTCACTGCTTTTGTAACAAAAATTAGTTTGAATTGAAACAGGAAGAGAAAGAAAGAGAAAGAAGATATATAATAAATTTAAGTTGAGAGAGATTAAAAATTATTTATCGAATTACTACTAAAAAATAAAATATAAATAAGATTTTCACGCCTATTAAATTTTTCTTTTGTTCGCTAAAATCTCTTCTTCATTTTACGATAAAGCACGCTATGTTCGAAGACAGAAAAGGATTTACAAGGGAGCACTCAAGCTTCGACTCTTCTTCTGATCTACTTAAGACCTTCCGTTGTCAAACCTCATCGTGGGATATCGAGCCTATTGTCTTGTGTGATACGCGACGGATATTGAAGTAGTCTGTTAATAGGTCGGGTTGCAAAGATAAGCTATAGTGTCACGTAGGTTTTTTTTACATCTTGAATGATATAAACGAACAAATCATTTTAACAAACAAATAAACCTGTTATTAGAGATCAACCAATATTCCACATATTACGATTTGCCTATATTTCATTTCATATTATTATATTAATTAACACAAATTAATGAAAACTTATAAAATCAGAGATATTCATTTTTAAATATATAATATCTAAGATTATAGTTTAAAAGACGATAATAAAGCATTGTGGTATATTGAAGAATATTATAATTGGACAGAATAAAATATCAATCATTTGGCGTTGTAAAAGAAAGACTTGATGTAATAAAATATTTCGTTCAAAAGTTCCACGAGAGACGAACTTGCATAAAATTCGTGCTCCGACGTCTACGTCTACTTTTCTAAAGACGTTCTTACTTATATCGCTACAATTCAGCGAAAAGAAGCAATATTTCTCTCTCTCCCTTTCTTTCTTTTCCGTTCTCTCACTTTCTCTCTTTTTCCGGTACTCTCACCTCGAGAGACACTCCGCGGCCAGATTTCTTTCCAGTGTCACAGAGAGACGAGCTTTACCCATCCCTAGTTCGTAATTGCATTTCCACGAAATCAGCGGCGCCACGGGGCTCGCGTTATTATCGCCGAGGATTTCCACGCCGGCCCGTAATCGAAACGAGAACAACGTCCCCCCATCCTCTCCACCACTGTTCTCGAGTCCCGCCTAAATCAAGGCAATCCTCGAAAGAAAGCCGGCTGAGTTGAGTCGACGCGGGCGAGACGCCCCTGTCTCGACGAGATATTAGCCCTTGACGGCTGAGACTCAATTTCCGGATTGCTCGATAAAGCAGATAACCTGTTCTTACCTCGAGGCGAATCGCCTTGACAATCCAATGTCTGCTTACTCATGCCTTCCGCTCGAGTATATTCTGAACAGGGCTCGATAAAACGACGATATGATATTGCGCGTGCACTTAGCAAAAATTTAATTCAATTCGTTTCGCAATTAACTCCTTAATTCGTAATTATGTTGAATATCTAATAATAATAAATTGAATTTAAATTTCGCTCGATTATATAACGAGATTTAAATTGAAAAAAGAACATAATTCTATACTTGTACGAAGCTTTATGTAAAAGTAGTGATCTCCGACGAACTCAGTATATGCTAAAGTCTGTATACATCGCGTTAGACGCCTATTTTCTACAACGGAATAATTTTTACGAAAGGAGTAGCCTGTCAGGCGAGGAAGAACGAGGCGAGAGTTACGACCGTAGAGAGAAGGCGCGACGCGACGTTCTCCAGGAGAAACTCCGGTATGCACCCCCTCAGCGGGGTTACCGCGGGGGTCACGTCGCAGTCTTACTCCGTCCGCTTTCGGTCGCCATTTGTCACAGCGACGTTTGCAAGCACGCCCGCTCGCGGTTGGCATCGCGCTACGTGCGAAGTAATCACGCGAGAAGACATAAAACGCATTCGTCAAGCTGGGAAGGACTTCCGCGCGAAATCCTCGACTAGACAGCGCGGCGCGACGTCCCCCTCAACTAGGGATGATAAATAAATCGCCAAAATATGATGGAACTTGCCTTTCTCGAACGTAGTGATCGGGGGGGGGGGGGGACCCCTGATAAATATATATGATTATGAAAGCTAAATTTATATTAATTTAATGATTAATTGAGCGTAAATTCAACATTATCTCTATATACATTAAAATTTACTTATTAATTTTGTTAAGAAAATGAAGGAATTTGTAGATGTAAAAATTATAAGAAGAAAATAATTTAATAGGTATGTATATTTTTATGGTATTAATTTTTCATTGATTTGTGAGAAATAAACCTATGAAAACGTATCAGCAACATGTGTACATGCACTTTATAAGTAGTTAATAGAAGCGAAATCAATGCTGCATCTATCGCCAAAGTTTCTAAGCTTGCGGTAAAGCTCTTCTGTTAATCCAAAGTACCTATTACGGATATCTTTAAATTAATCTCTTCGCAGAGGATCAACAATCTTTTGGCAATTCAGCATTTACAATTCGACTTAGGTGTAAATGATAAAGTAAAAAAAAATCAACGTCAATAGATTGTAGTAATCTAATTTTCTAATATATAAAATATAAATGTTTTCACTATTTTGATTGGAAATTTTATCTTCAATCTTCGTCTTAACATAAAAGAAGAAGAAACGAATCTCTCGCGACAAAATGCTTTGATTTCACGACGCGCAGGAAAATAATTGACGAAGCGAGAAATTCTTTCGAGGAAAGAAATTTCTTCATTTTACGAAGTGAGAGTACGCGGGCAAACGGACTGCCGCTCAAAATTGAGTAATCAAGAAAGACGCTGACCAGGCGCAGATGTGTCAAACATTCTAGTTTTCGGACCGCGCGCGCAGGGACTCGAGCGTCTCTGAATCTCGAACGAATGCCGAAAACTCGATCCGCCGACGAGGAACGTGTATCTCACCGGCAGGGGAAACAGCCGGTGTACGTGCGAGAATGTTCAAAGTACCTTTGACGAAGGCACCGACCGTTTCGATCGTACGTCAGTTGGTTCGTGATTCAAGACGACACTTAACCCGAATCTTTATATAGGAATCGGCGGTCGTTGGCCTTATATCCTCAGATAGGCATCTTGTAATTTCTTGTATTCGCGAAGCCGATTTGTGCCCAGCTTCCACGGACGTCGAGGGAATGCGGCATAATTCTTTTATTCACGTGCAAAAGACACGACGTTTCAAGCTCGAACAACCGCGAACGATGCGCATGACAGTAATCGAAAAAGCATCGCGAAAACGATTTACCAAACTCGAGAATATACCGAATATACCTACATATACATGTTTAACGTTGCGTGCATTTTTCCTATTAATTGCTCAAAATAATTTTTTTCTCATAGTATAATTTTTTGCGTGCACAACCATTCATAGTTTACGTAGTACACTTTATAATCCTATACCTATTTCTCCACTAGTTCTATTAAATTCGCGCATCATTATGGCAAGTCGAAATCTATCGCAAAGTCAAATATTGAAATATTAATGCATTGGATTCTATGTTAATATATTCAGTGGTAATCATATATAATTTCGTTCTGTTTTAAAGTAATATAATGAAACAAAAATCGATATTTTATATAAATCAATATTTTATATAACCACAATTTAGTTATCTGTCAAAGTATATCTTACAAATTTAAATATCGAAAATTTATTACTTTCACGAGAATTTATCACTTTAAAATTTATTTCTTTTTATTCGCGTATCAAATCTCTCTTAATCTGCTTCTTTTTAATATTCTCTTTCATTTCAAATATTTTAGAATTCGCAAAAGCAAATGCTACACACACACATACCTACACAATTAAATTTTGCAATATTATATATAATCATAAAATTGAAATCGATTGAAATAAATTATCGATAGGGATATAAATTCCTAGTATCTTATTTTTTGCGATGGTAATTAAAACTGCAATTTGACAGATCTGCTGCTTCCACATGATACTGTGCGATAATTCCTACGTGAGCGAATCTAATGAACCGAATTATCTCCGTGTCAATGCGTTACACAAATGAAGCTAATAAGATTCGACAGGCTTCGCGCAATGCATGGCAAATGAACCGGGACCCTATTTCATAAATGTGTTCTAAGCCACAGATTGTGGTTCTATGCGAGCGAAAGGTCTCTCAGAGAAGCCGAAGGTTCCAGGATACGAAACAGCCAAGAGTGAGCATCTCTGTAACCCTTACGAAGCTCTAGGATTATTTGTGTGTGTGGTAGAACCTCTATAATCCAATAACCACCAACCTGGCATCCTTCTCGCCTGCGGACAGGCAGATCCTTACCGATTCAACTATCTCAAGATCCTCGTTCTTCTTATCCTACTTATTGTTAGCTCTGTTCCCCTTTATATTTAATATAATTTTAAATTGTTTTTATTATTCCGGCTCTTATATTATTTATAAATAAGTTAATATATAAGTAATAATTAAGTTGATTATATAATATTACCGAGATATTATACAATCAACTTATTTATTATTTATAATAATACTTATATAATAATTAACTTACTTATATAAATAATATAAAAACTGCAATAAAAATTATATATATGTATAAATTTTATATATTTGCGGGACATTCCAAATTTTATCGTAAACAATGCAATTGGTGGAGATTTATTTGATAGGTCGCCCCCTCTCGTACTCTCGATCTCATTTTTCAACTCTCTCGGCCTTTCTCT
The DNA here is from genome assembly GCF_030444845.1 of Prenolepis imparis. Lineage (NCBI taxonomy): Eukaryota > Metazoa > Arthropoda > Insecta > Hymenoptera > Formicidae > Prenolepis > Prenolepis imparis. The sequence continues at coordinate 12,945,982 of NW_028141163.1, forward strand.
CATCACTGTCCCATAACGTCACAATTCCCCGTTGCACATCCGCTCAATAGTTACCCGCATCCTATGTCATGTCTCTTAACGTCTGTAGCGTCACTCACTCGCTTTCCGGAATACCTCGTCAACTTCGGTGCTATATTTGTGCACCTCGGTCACACGGGCGCTGCTCGATAAACTCGGTCACCCAACCCAACCTACGCGTCGAACCGACGTTGACCGTTTCTCGAATCCCTGTCGACAGCCTGTTTTCACCCTTACATCGTCACATTGTAAAGCCAATTTTAACGGCGACCAAAGTTAACGTTCCGGGAGACCTTGCGACAGATGTCGACCTACATTCGTGCGACACATTCAACACTAAATATAGCTTTGATTGAAATTTTTATCTAATTATGTTTGAGCGAAATCTAATAATTGAGCTTTCAATCATGATAAGCTAAATTGATTCGAGGAAGATATCAATATTTCGATATCAAAATTATTATTAAATGACAAAGTTTGATGTTAAGCTTTGATTAATTAAAAGCGATTAAAAGTAAGTACATTAATAATCTTTCAGGATTCATTAACTGCAATCTAGGCCAAAAAAAGTCGTATTTATTATTAGCAAAAATTGCCGGGTGTGTGAAGTTGGCACCCCTATGTTATGCTATCATAGTTCTGTTAAGAGTTCTGAGTTATTTAGAACCATAGGAAGAGTTCTTGATAATTTTTAGAAATAGTTCCGGTTATTACAACGAAAATCAGTTTCAAAAAATAGGGGTGCCAACTTCACATTTCTTTACACATCGAGTTCCAATTGTTTTGAGCAGAGTTTTAAGATTCTTTTAAATATAGTTATATAGTTCCTGATTATTTTTTGAAAGAGTTCTGCAATTTTTAGATAAAAAAACGTACCTTCAATATCGAAGATATTTCTAAAATATCAAGTTCTCGTGAAAAACGTTAGAGTTCGTGATTTTCTAAATGTTTCGTAAAAATGTATTAATTTTAAAAAATCAATCTCTTCGAAACTATAATAGATAGAGCCATGCGGTTTTCACGCTTTTTCTTGTCTTATCGAGTACGATTCAGAACTCAAAAATCTCTTCAAAAACTCTTTCAAAAAATAATCAGGAACTATATAACTATTAAACAATTTAAATTTACTCACCTCACGGTTGCTCCTTTGTTGCCCGATGCCTCCCCGGGCCTCCTTCTCGTACAAGTTTTGAAACACTTACATTGGCGTTATTTTTTTTCGTTCGCGATACGCGGTGACGCCCGGGTTTTAACTATCGCGATTACGATATTGGTACGTGCGACGCGATCGGATTTACACGATAATTAACCACCAAAGACGCTAATTTTTACACTCGTCCTTTCGCGGAAATAAAATAAAAATTAGCGTCTTTGGTGGTTAATTATCGTATAAATCCGATCACGTCGCACGTACCAATATCGTAATCGCGATAGTTAAAACCCGAGCGTCGCCGCGTGTCGCGAACGAAAAAAAATAACGCGAGTGCAAGTGTTTCGAAACTTCTACGAGGAGGAGGCCCCTGGAGGCATAGCGCAACAAAGGAGCAACCGTGAGGTAAATAAATTTAAATTGTTTAATAGTTTTATAGTTCCTGATTATTTTTTGAAAGAGTTTTGCAATTTTTATAGAGATAAAAAAACATACTTTCAATATTGAAGATATTTTTAAAATATCAAGTTCTGATGAAACACGTTAGAGTTCTGAATCGAACTCGTTAAGACAAGAAAAAACGTGAAAACCGCATGGCTCTAACTATTATAGTTTCCGAGATATCGATTTTTTTAAATTAATCCACTTTTACAAAACATTTCGAAAATCACGAGTTCTGGTCGAAAATGCTGGAGTTTTGAATTGTATACGATAAAACAAGGGAAAAAAGTGAAAACTGCTCGATAAAACAAGTGAAAATAGCTCTACCTGTTATATTAGTTTCCGAGGTATCGATTTTTTTAATTCATCGGAACGTAGAAATTTTGCGACGTATGTCAAGTCGACGTATGACATACGTGAAGGTACGTTTTTTTATCTAAAAATTGCAGAACTCTTTCAAAAAGAAGTGAAGATATTCAAGGGGAAAGATCGAAGAAAAAGGTTTTATTGTCCCGATCGTCGCATCGCTTCGTTAACTGACGTGGAAAATAGAATCGATTCGGCGAGACTGAATTTAAGTGTCATTACGAATAGACACTTAACCGCGGGTTATTGAGCTTCAAAGACCTGAGCAAAACTCTACTATTTACTACGAGCCAATTGGCGATCTTCAATGTCACCTATTAGATTCGCTGTTCCGGATTCATTAACCCGTGATTGAATCGTTCTAACTGTGTATATCAGGGCAAATAATTTTCTACAGACTTTCGTATCGTCATTTCGTGATAATAATTTTCCGATGAAATAATACCGTGTAAGAACATTACACACACATTCTTTAATTTCTCGTTTCACGTTAAATAACGCAATTATTAAAACCAATAGCAAATAACACGATATTAATTCTCAGCGGAAAAAAAATGTCGATAATAAATTTTTTTATCAATATCGCATTAAGCCAAATAAATTAAAATTATATTATCGTATTTAAATATCTTTATAAAAACATTTAAATATCATTTTCGACGAATAATTTGATAAATCGGCATATATCTCTCTCTTCTCTCTCATTAATCATTAATATTTTTAAGCAAAGTGATATCATCTAAATACAAATATTTAATTAATCAATATCTAAGTTTTAAATCGCGAAGCACACGTATACACAAGCAAGTGTTTTACATGCGTAACAGCAGCGAGATGGACATACCACACGCAGACTAAAAGCAAGAAAAATTGACTTTCCGAATTAAGTGCAACTCAACATATATCGCAATCGAGGCTAAAACCTGTTCCTCTTTCATCGTTGTTTTTCTCCCGCCCGGTTCGGCGCGCTGGTGATTTGACACAGGAATGGAATGCAAATTTAAACGCGTTTCTGCAATTCCGGCGACAAAAGATAGGTAGATGTAATGGAGATCGCCGTTCCACGGTCGAACAAACTTTTGCGGACGCCGTGGAAATTGTTCGACATAGTATCGAAACTACTTTGTGACTTATTAACTACACGAGGGTGTACAAACGAAAAGTCAATAACCGAACAACGTTGCGCGCTAGTATTACTCCAAAAAAAATATGCGAAAGAAAATTTATAATTTAACCTATAGTTCACCGTTTTATCCGTACGATAAAAGCTGATAAAATATCCGCGAATTATAAGCCAGTTTCCTCTTCGTTGAATTAATAATAAAGTTTCTGATAGTTGACATTACGAGATTACGAGATTAACAGAAAAGTCATAAAGAGGGCGGAAAAGTTGGAGAAAGAACGATCTGTCAAGGAGGAGAAAGAGAATGTTAAGTATTTCCACTGAATTGTGCGTTTTCTTCGTCTTTATATGTCCCTTCGGGGTACTCGTACCGAGAACACATATTAATATTCCAGTCAAGGACGCGTGCCATCGAGCTACTACGGAGGCTGATGCAGTTCCGAGTCCCGATGCCGTCTTTGGAATATCCGGTGTCCCTCCGGAACGCTACGTCGCGGAATAACGGACGTGCTCACCCTAATATCCGCAGATTCCACGGCATAATAATCTCTCCCGGAATTTCTTATAACGCCTCTGACGATTATTCCACAAACGACGCATACATAGCGATGCTATTGATATCACGCGACAATAGATATTAATGCAGCTAAACAATTTTATCGTACATAATATTTTTAATGTAGACAAAAATTAAATTCGATTATGGGAATAATCTAAAATTTTCAAGTGTAATTTTGTATTTGAGTCTAAAATACGCGTATGTAAAACAAAGCAATAATATAATATTGTATTGAAAAAAGAAAAGCATATATTAGTGAATTTTCAGACTTTAAATGTTATATGAAATAGATAGATTAACGTGAAGTAATAATAGCTGTGCAATTTAAAATCACAAATCCACCCACACACATGTGCAATCCATCTCAATCCATTCTCTCTCATTATCTCTTGTTAACACAAAGCAGCTATCTATTAAATCTACCATAAGATCATATATAATAAAGTATTTCAATGCCTATATATTTATTGCATATATGTATTCTTCTCTATCTAGTGATACAGAATTCCGATTCTTGTATCACTATTTTTTTCTAAATAGATATTTTTAAAAGATGAAAACTATATATTTTTAGAAAAAGTATATTCGAAAATATATTTTATATCAAAACAGAAATATTGATATCAATTTAAAAAGATAATTTCCTTAAAAAACTGCTTTAATCTAGACTATGCTTTGAAAAAAAAAAAAAAACAAATAAAACGCCCTTTTCGCGTAATCAATCAATTAGTATTTCCGACTGGGGCGCAATTTTCCAATGACTCGATGCCATCTCTGTTCTACCCAGCATCCCTCCGGAACCATCTATGATGATGGATAGATTCACTTCCTCTGGCAAGTGAGCACGACCCCCTGGAAAAATGCCAATCCAAACCAACGGTCGGTAAGATCTTCTAGCAAGGAAGCAAGAAGACTCCTCCGATACAGTGTGGCTGGGAGCACAACCTAACAGAGGAACGAGACTCCACCAAGAATCGCACGTGTATAGTTACTGGGAAAGCGCCATCATCGATTTCGCTGGCTCAAACCAGTCCGATGTGACCTCAGTAGTCGGGCGAGAGTGTTCGGCTAGAGAGGGAAAGTGCCTCGTGAAACTTCTCTTCCGACTTCTCAAGGAAGAATTAGGTCACACGTTACGTTATTCGGCATAGAGGCATTTGCGGCTAACCTTTTCCCTTTTATACGCTGATATCATATGTGATATGACCTTGTCAAAATAAATTCTAACAGTTTGACGCAAGTTTTACGGAGAAATATTCTGCCCCTTAAATTTCGTTAAAAAGATTCACTTTAACGATATTATATTTTAAAAGCGCAATATTGTTATACAAAACTGAATGTTGCTGAGATGTTTTTAGCAGCCACAAATTGAGAATATATAAAACGAGCAATAATATAATTGTACAAAAGTATCAGAGCACTTGGTACCTATATTTTGAAAACAATAAGCGTGGGAAACAAAGAGATATGGAGCTACGCGAAATTCGTCCATTTGTCATCAGAGTTTCGTTAGCCATTTACATCGTGCAATTCCTTCCCTCAATGGCGTCTGGATAAAATATGAGACGTGTATTGCGCGGCGCGCATCAATCAACATTAATAACGCCGGGCGAATAAATCGGCCAAATGAGTAACGGGGCGTTTATGATTACCGACCGTTTTCATATAATGCAATATCCGTTAACGCCGAAATCGCCGCATCGTTCGACTTCGAAATCTCATCGATTAAATCCGGCAGATTAAACGCACATTCGGCGTATCGATGCTCTGCTTTCGACGTTTTATCGCGCGCGTTTAACGAATAATAAATTGTCGTCGATTTGTCAAGTCTGCGCTGCTGCTTGTCACTAATCCCAGCACAACTCCCTTTCGGAAAGTGCGTGAATAAATCGGGAGAGAAAGGGACACGTATATGTATATGCGACCGCGCGATGACCGGAAAATAAATGCATGACATTGCCATAAACGCTCGCCAAATATTCTACCTCCGACCTATTCCCCCGTTAATGGCAGGATAATTATAAGCGCGCCGAATGGACTATTCTGCTATGGATTCGGCCAGTTAGTTTCGCGCGGTAATCGCGCGGTATGAATTCTGATATTACGTCGCTGGCTGCTCTAATTATCATCGCTCGTAATGTCATTTAACGACAGTTAATCAGAGGGCGTAAATTTAGCGGGCTGGAATCTCGAAAACGAAAGTAACGAGAAATCGAATAAAACGACCGAAGACGCGAAAGAACCGCGTGCGAAGATTCTCGACTTAATAAAAACGTCATATTACATCGACGTGTCTTTTATTTCATTCATCATATTCGCGACTTTCATTGATACACGATCGATCATGCGTATAACGTAAAATTTGCGAAACGCAAACAGCTACCTTCTCCACCGAATCTCCCACGTTGATATTACCATGTACATAGGTGTATATCGCAATAACGTCGCTTATGACGAGCGAACAACCGCGGGGAATAACTCCGTCAGCCGGTCTCGAGAAATCGAAAAAAAATATGAAATACCTTCACGTAGCGCGATGAAAGTAAGCGTGCGCAAATAGCATCGCTGAACTTACGTATTGTACATTTACCTATTGGCAATCGCACCTACAAAAGGGAAGGCATCCGAGCGCGAAAGGTCGCATATAATAAATTGTGTTGAAAGTGCAGCGATAATATTATACTGTGCTTAAATAAAAGACTTGGATATACGATGAAATCTCGAATTAATAATTAGAGTTTTCCCTTATGAAGTAATTCCCAAAAATAATTTCTATAATTGTCTAATTATTAATTTATAATTTATAATTTAATTTAATGATTTTATTTAATAATTAAATATAAGTTCTATAATTAAATATTAGCCTTAAACTGATCACGCGTCTAAATTGTCGAACAAAGTCTCCAATATTTTGATATAAAATTTATTTTGATATGTGCTCGCAAGCTTCTGAGAAAATGTATTCGCTATCTAATTAGAATTATTTTTTTTTGTATATTATAATTACAAAATTCTATCTCTCTTAATTAAGATTCATATTGAATTATTTACAGATATAAAAAATAGAAGTAAAAAAACTGATGCTTTATCGCACAGCACACCTCGAGCCGAGCCTTGAATCGTGAACTATGTAAATAAAATGCACGACGGAAACAAAATACAAATTACAAGAATGTTCACGATGGCACGAAGTTCAACTCGATGTAAATTTAACCGCAAGAAACCTCGAGTCGGAGAGATTCTCGAGGCTCGAGGCTCAGTTCGACGATGTGAATTCTAATTAATGGAATCTCGCAATTCAATGCGATACTATATAGCACAGTATAATTGTTCTTGTATCGCTTTCCTTTCACGCGCGAGTTAATTGATTAAATCGCTGACGCGACCAATAATGCAAAATTTTGTAACGTCAAAATAGTGCAAATTTCTATATAATTCCAATAATGATAAATTAAAGAATTCCTGAACAAGAAGCTGCATTCCCTCGACGAGACAGCGCGAGCCCGAAATTTCATTTTCCTCTACGCATAGCATCGCGGCTGTTTAATTACAGTCATTGTGATACACCGCGCGGTATGCTGATGGCAAAAATAAATATGAAAATCTCGGCGACACGTGAATGACAACGAGACCGCTAATATGCAAAGCGTCTGGTAATCAATATCTGATATTTGCATTTAACGATTGTTACGTGCGTCCGCAAGATCCTCATCTCGCTTGCTCTCTCTCTAGTGGCCATTTAATATTGATCATTATTGCGCTACTTTATAATAAACGTTTATTACTATCGACGATGAATGTATCGAGACAAATAGATTTTCGCGCGCCGTCCTCTATTCATATACGCGAATGCGAAAATGTATTAACGAGATTTAAAAAAAAGTAGCAGAAATAATAACGCGGGAGATACTCGCGTTGATATTTCATTGCTGATGAAAGTCTCGCACTGATATTTCGTTCGTGTCAAAATAAAAAATGAGAGAGAGAGAGGGGGGAAAAAAGGACAAAAAAGAAATCTCGCGGTGGACAAGAGGCGCAGGACGTAATAACTCGCGGCGGTCCGCTCGATATTCAAATTCGTCCACTGTACACGTCGGCCAAAAAAATCTATGCACACGCTCGTGTGTATGCACCGGGCGTAATAAAAGGCGTGAACGATGGCCGCGGGAAAAGTCATAATCCACTTTTGTTTGCGGATTTATCGGTCTTCCGTGATGCCTCGTCCGGCGCTTTATCGAATGCCGACGCCATGAACGAGCGATGGCATAACAAAAGGTGGAAGCTTTGGGAACTCTCGATGCTATCCTTCCTCTCTCTTCACTTCCTCCCCCATCTGCTCTCTCTCGAACATACATACATGCACACACAATCGCCCGCAATACAAAGAAAAAAAAATGTTACCAGACTCTGGCAACGACCGTAAATGACTTTCGCATATTTCCGTTTTGGACGACGGACAAATATTTGAAGAAATAAAGAAAAAAAAATAACACACTAGAGAGAGAACGAAGCAAATTACTTTTTCAATAGCCATATAGAACGATCGAAAACCGGATACAACGATCTACACTCGTGCTTCATAAAGGATTATTAGTCCGCCTGCTATAATGAGTTTCTGTGCTAGCATTGATCGCAGCTTCTAGATTAAACTTTTTCCTTCTTTTTAAATCTTTCTTCAGGAAGAAATAGTTATATTAATTTTGCATCGACGATATATAAAGTAATATCAAATATTATCAAATATTATATCTCTTATAGTATAATAGTATAATTTATTACTATTTTTGCTCATAATTATTCGTAATGTAAAAATTTAATAATTCGACCCTAATCTGAACTGTGTCACCGTCTACTTTCCCCCTTCTACCTATTCATCATAGATTTTGCGTTCCAAAACCGTCTCATAAAACTCCCTTTGCTATTCCGCATCCACACAGCGCTTTCCATTTTTCAAGTCCACACGGCGCACCGCCGATCCCGCGAAATGATTACAAACGATCGGAGGATAACGTCCAATAAAACGTCTCCATTCCACGTTCCATTCACGTAGCGGAGATGCAGCGTGCTCGGCCGTCGAGTCAATATCGGGGAACATCTGTATTTATCTATGTCTGCTCGGTACGCGGTCGCGACGCGTGCATCGCTGCGATATCAATGAGAATATGTCTGTATCGATACTGGCTTTTGCTTATGGAAAATCCCGCGGCACTATATATACCTTGGTTAAAGGAAAGCGACATTCGAACAATTAACCATCAACCATTTCATATCTTTCGCAATAGAATAAGTAAAAGATGCAATTGCATTTTTATACAATTTACAAAAAACCATTAGTTTTTTTAAAGTTTATTAATTAGAAAGAAATTTCATGTCATCGTATGCACGGTAACGATAACAATAACAGAGTTATTATCTAAAGACACGTATTATATTTAATTCACATTTACCGCTATAACTGATTCTTGATCTTCAAATCCAATTTTCACACAAACTCTTTATCATTATTTGTTTAATATTAGAAGCATTTATCAAACATTCTCGCGCAAAGACATATATATCTTTTGACTTTTACATTTTCACGCAAAATTTAACATACAAATATGTTTTAGTCGTTTTTAATACGATTTAGCTTGAATTGCAAAGGTCAATTTTATTTTCTTCTAAAAATATGAACATTTGTCCGATGTCATTCAGCGTTCATTACGATGGCCATTAGAAATTAACGCGACCGGAAATAGCGAAAACATGTACCCGCAAAAAAAAGGGCGGAAAGAGAAATTTCGACACAGATGGACACTGTCGGCCACCGAATTAGAGATTGTGTATAAGCGGCGGAAATAAGGCGCGTATATACGCCCGCGTCTCTGCGACTTTTTTAAATCAACGAGACTGCCCTCTTGGGCCGGCATTATCGGTCTCAAAGTACGTCATTAGGCGGGTCAAAATTTATGAGAATCTTGCAAGAATTGCCAGTTGCGCGGCGCGTCGCGTGATCAACGATGATGACCGCGTGTGTGCGTCCAGGTGTGCGAGGGCATTCTTAAGGAGAGAACGTCCGTGAAATCTCTCGAGGGCATAATGTTCCTGACGACGACGCGGCGAAAACATACCGGCAAGGGAGGAGAAAATCAATTTCACGCTGTTGCAATTTTTATTTGGCGCGATAATCCAAAATGTGATGCCGAACTTGATAGTTGGATATGAATATAAACCGAGATAATGATAAATGTCCGGATAAATAATAATATATATCCCGATAAAGGTTTTTGTGTTTTTAAGAGATAGAATTCTTTCACGAACTCGCGTAAAACTATCAATCTTTAAAAATCTGACGAAAAATTATAAGGAAAATCTGCCTGGACAATGTAATATGTTAAATTTGGTCAAAATAAGAATTTATATTTTTTAAATTATAAATAGAAAGTGTTTAGCACAGATTGTACCTAGTTAAATTAACCTTAAGATTGCACAGATAAAATTTATTCTTATATCAATTTCTTAGAAAACAATTGATTGTAATTTCTTAAAAAACTAATGGTTTGTAAATTGTAACAATACATTTTTTTTACATGCAATTATATCTCTTGCACGTTTTTACAAATATCTTGAAATTAACTTGATATAAAACAACCACTGAAAGAAAAATGTGCAACTATAACAGCTGTTCTTTTCCTAGTGTTTAACCTTAAAATCCTTTAACTCTCTAAATATAATGTTTATTTATATCTGACTATGTACCTAATAATAAATATGCGTAAAGAAACATTAACAACAAGTACACTACGAAAGAGAGAGAAAAATTTAACCAAATGCAGATGCATAAGAGTATACATATATCGGTTAATAACAATATTATTCTCATATTATATTTAATTAAAAAATTAATAGTATCAAAAATATTCATTCGCGAAAAAATAAAATATCCTGCGTTTTTATTATTTCGATTATTTATTAAATTAATTTAAAATAATTTGTCTCTATCAGACTGCAATTTAATACAAGATTTTTTTTCAGACCAAATACAAAATATATTTAGTGAAATGTTCCATACAACGTTTCGTTTAACTGTACTATTGATTTGGAAAACTCTAATTATTTCGCTTGATAAATCCAATCCCACAGTTTACAATTTACATGTAACCGATTAAACCATAGCCACATTGATTGCCAGATTTAGAGGTCGGATGCGTCTCTTTACAGAACTCCATTGCAACGAAATGGCAATGGAGTTAACGTGGCAATAACATGGATCTCGCAGTTGCAAGTGCTAGTTGATCGTCCAGCAAATAAATTGCAAGTGAATAGATCGTTCATTTCGCTCAAGCTTTTCCTCTCACACTCTTTCGGGGAGTCACAAAATAATTATCGCGTTAAACGATTTAATTTGTTTTCGCAAATCATCGTTCATCCGATTTTAAATAATTTTTTTTTTATTTTTGATATGCAAATGAAACATATTTGATGGCCAAAGAGTTTGCATTTCACAGGAAATTGGGAAACGAAAACTACCAATATCCTATCTCGATTCATATCATTAGTAAAGTATTTTTCAAATAATTGAATTTTTCGTTTATTTATCGCTAAACATCAAGCAAAGTTTAAAATTGCACTTAGACTGCAAAATAGCTCTCCTAGATTTATTTACAAAGGAAGATGCTAAAATATTTTTTGCAATTTATATCGATCCTGTAGCATTGATAAAACGAGACGTTTTGAAATTTCCGATGCAATCGTGCTTATCACAAAATATTCGATGCACTTCTAGAGAAATGCAACTGCACGCTTTGTTGCGTGCAACCATCTGCCTAATAAAGAACAAGTAGCCGCTACTTAATCAAACAAACAACAAAGATAAATGCGAGCATTACGACGGCTCGCGTACAATTAAATTAAATTATAAGCGTGAAGTTGCTCGTCAAGTTTCAAACAAGATAGGACAATCCGATTTTATTTATTGCTCTTTGTTGCCGAAAATAAGATTTTTCATTAAACATTTACAAGAACATGTAGCGTTCAACTGGAACTAGATGAAATATTTTTCGAGCGTAAAAAATAAATTTCGCCGAATTTATCTGATTATACAAAAAAAAATATTAATTTATTAAATTGAATACAAGAAATAAGTTGCGTTTATGTCTACATTTATATAATACATCTGAAATATATATAAATCCACTTATCTATATATTTTTAAATCAGTAAACTGTTAAAATAATAAGCTCTCTTTCGTCTGTAAATTGTATATCTATACAATATATTTATACTAATGTACTATCAAATTCCCGACAATTCATACGGATTGCTAGATTTATAAGAAATCTAAAAATTCACTAAATTCTTGTTTTTATGTTTTCCAAAAATGCTTATAAAAAATTACAAAATTATAAATATTTTTTAATTAGACAATAATGAGAAACAAAAAAGAAAAAAAAACGCTTAAAACCGAATGTCAAAAATATCCGAAAATGCTAGATCAGAAACAGATAATTCGCATCTTCAAAACCTGAGTTTTTATTATAATAGACGATCGCGCGAATAACGACTAAGTTGAAAACTTTGAAGTTTTGAAAGTTATTTTATCAAAAGAACTAGAAATCGGCAGACGCAATAAATAAATGCGGAGTATCAGCGCGAACAGAACTACTGATCGAAACCGCGATTCCAAGTAATTAAAAATGAAACTTGGATCGTTCATCGCGAATCAGCAGGTAACGATCTGATAAATACATAATGATAGGATCAACCATTCATAAAGTTTGAAAAAGGAATGTGCGCGGATTGCGGTCGGAAATTTGATGAGTGATCAGATATGATAGTTGACAAACGAGCCTCATCGTTATCTGTATATTTGCCATGCAATTCGACATCGATGCGTTTACGCGATCTGCTTGTTGTATGAAGCGAAAACATGTAACATGCATGCGGAATGTCAAATAAAAACGAACGAATCTCTATATGTGGCGCGTTAAAATGTCGGATGTTACATGGGGAGGAACTATTTGACCGAATATAGATTTGATTGCAAAACGCAGAAAAATATAACCGAAATTGCGGTTAGTTTAGCTAGCAAATATAGACATCAATGTTAAACATATATATGTGTATGTATGTGTGTGTACAAAAAATATTTTATTTAGTCGTTATTTTTTTTCCGCTAATTTAACCGGCGTTGATATAATTTTGAATATCGAAGATTTTATTTAAAAATATAATAAAATAAATATAATGTAATATATCAAAAGATTTAAAAATACTGCATTGAAAGATAAAATAAAATATAAAATTATATCCGAGATCAAACTAAGTATGTAATATATATAAATCTTATGTAAGAAACATTGATTTAATATCAATGTTGTTATATTGCTTTATAATGTATAAAAATGTATATAGCATTTATTATGATATAATTATAATATTAATACAATTCTAGATGAAAATATATTAATTATCAGATCTATACACGATGCTCACAATGCATTAATATTATCAAAGATATTTCCAACAAACAATAACAGGATATGGGAAAGATGTTCTCGCCGTCGAGCGACAGTTCAAGAATTCATTCTACGACGAAGAAATTAAATTTGCGCCGATTATCGGCGCGTGACCGTGCAGTCAATACGATACGAGAGTGAACACAATGCGGTCAATGCACCGTTAAAATAATGAGTTTGCAGGGAGGACTTCCAAACCAAAGAACATGTTCGATGACTTGGGCGAGGCGACAAGGTACGCGACAAAACTCGCTTTCAGAATTCGCCTCGGTGAAAGCCATGTATGCCAATGTTTCTACGGATCATAGCAGCGTAGCATGACGAATTGTAAACCGTTAATGAAAACATTCTTATGTGCAGCTGAGCTACGACGAATGAGCTTTTCCATTCGTCGTATTCATTATGATAAACATATATTTTCTTTGCACCTTGCAGACATAAAATATTATGCGTTTATAATGATAATATAGTTGCATATAAATGTGGATTATAATTATAAATTTCAAATAAAATAGCCAAAACATTTTTAAACAAGATTACAATAATTATTTCTTTTTTATATCGCGCTGAAAATTTCGTAGAACTTGTATCTACACTCGTGATCAATTTATGAAAATATGTTCGAGATATAATTAGACACATATCGAGTATCCAGGAAAACGATCGCGTGCTTATAATGTGACCTTTTACAAAGGAACATCAAAAATATATGTTGCGCTCATGCGCGGATATCGTAATATTCATTCGCGTTATAAAAGGCCTAGCAATTGTAGTCAGTGCGTATAGAATTAAATCTGATACTGATAACATTGATATACTACATCGACATCAATATCGGCATGAAGGTCGAATTGATTCATCAACGATGATGTGCGTTTTGCTTGAACGCTCATTACTGCAATCGATAGATTTCAAACAATAAACGGTCATGATATTAATTCCGCCACTTGTTTGTCGACAATCACTACTCGCTAGTTGTAACAATAATATGCTGGCAATTAATAGTTGTTTTGGTGAAAATGATTGTGCAATCCGCGTTCTCATTCAAATATTAACATAATGAAACGATATTGATTACAGCGAAATTGTAAGAAGCAAATATAAAATAATATATTATTTTATTATTTAACTTATGCTCTCCTTCAAATAAAATAATAAACATAACGAAATTATAATAAATATCAAAAAAATATTATATTAAATTTTTTTATTATATTATTTAATTATGTTATTAAAATTACTAATTTATTTTCTATGATAAGAGCTTAAAAATATTTCCATTAATATCAAACACCTAATTACGAAGGTATACGTGCTGCAATGAATCGCAAAAGTTACTGAAATACAACCGCGAAATGTGCAATTGACAAATCACGCGACTACAAAATTATAAGTGTATTCAACTAATTAGCTTTCACACACTGTTAAAACTGACATTCAAATGCAATCAATGCTTTTGTCTATTCGCATTTAAGATTCAGCGTACAATTTCTAGCTGTAAGCTCAATTAAAAAATTGCAGTTAGCGTGACAGAAATAATTTCAAACATATATCTGCACTTAATAATATATTGTATATATACATATATGTATATATATCGATTATTTGATTTTTCTATTATCTCATTAAAGAGGAGAGAATTCGTTTTTATAATTTAATATTCATATGCTGAGTAAAAAAAATATTAATTTTTTTAAAAATCTTTATACATATACATATGTATATAATAAACTTGCATATACATATGTATATCTCGAAACTTTAGTTCTTTTAGTCTTAATTAATTTCTTTGCGATTGTCTGAAAATGTTTACGCTTTCTTTGCTCCTTTGTATTTCTTTCAAAAGTAAATGTAAGCAAGAAATGATGATTTTTTCGTTGGTGAGATCATGACATTATTATTTTATAAAAAGGCTTTGAAGCATCAAGTCGAATAATGAAAGGGAATGCTCTTAGCGTGAAAGCGCATAAGATGAACGTACCCTATGACTTTCAAATGAATAGACGTAACTAGGAAACGAAGATGGATGGATATAAAGCAACAACGCATAATCAGTGAAAATGAGTCTTACGAAACGTTTTACGTGTAACCATATTACTATTATAAGCGAAAATGCCTCCTAATAATGTAATATAATGATTATTTCAATATCGTACATTTCGAGTAATGATCCCCAGCATCGCCGCGAGAGAGATAAAACTCTTTCCAATGTAGAAAAGATACAATTAAAATTGTACAATGTTATTTAAAATAATGCTTAAAGAAAAAAAATTGTATATGCTTAAGAAAATAAAATTTTACGCGTTTATAAGTTTTATTTTAAAATGCGTTGTACGTGTGTGCGTGTAAAAAAAAAGCATATTTTATCTCATAAATTGTCCTATTCGGAACGACACAAGTTTCTGACAGAAGTTCGTAACAGAACAACACAGCAAACTACGTCATTTGATATTTCCACGTTATTGCTACCACAATGTTGCCGAGGATATCGCGTGACTCTATATCCTGTCTCGCATCAAATGATGAATGGCGAACGATTCGCACACGAATGCAGCAGAAACTTAATTGCAAGACCGCATGCGCATCGACTGATAATTATTATTTTTCGATCATGATCAAATTAGTTCGCGTCGATTATATCGCAGTTTTCTCCCTCTCTTCCCATTTCTGTAAAATAAAAAAAAAAGCAGAAAAAAAAACGGAAAAGTATATTTCATATAGCAAATAGTGTAACTAAAATTTTTCGTGCAAATGTACGATTTTCCAATTAAAATATCACATGCACTTAAAAATGCGCTTGCGATCGATAATGCCGCAAAACTGCAAATCGAACGAAATAGAAGACTGCGAATTTTATGCATTTTTATTCAGTGTAAAAGGGGGACGGAAAAAATGGAAGCGACGAACAAAATTAAATAAAATCGGGCCCGGATGCCAGGCGAGTAGTATCATGCAAAATCTATTTGAATATAACGAATTATCAGCTTACATTGCCCGCACAGTAAACTTCAATTAAACCGTTTAGCAATTCTGAAAATTGTATATATTACGTAAAATATTATGGTAATTTAAAACAAACCAAAAATTTTAGCAATTTGCACGTGTGTATGTCCGTGTTTGTATAAAATAATATTAAATATATAATCCACACGAGAGTAATTCAATTTTATATGTATTGTTTCACGAACCAATATTTGATATCAGTCTCAATAAAAAAAGTTTATATAAAATACATATGATTTTGAATAATTGTGAATAGTAAATAAAAAAATAGCAACAACAATATAAAAATAATTTTAACTTTATGAGATGCATTCAGAATTTTAAACAGAACTGTCAAAACTTTCAAACAATTTTTTGTTTGTTTGTATTATCCAACACATGAAAAATTGCGATAACTTTTAAAATATTGGTTTTCCAATATCGTGTTATAGAGAACCATGAATCCTAAAGATAACTCTTAACACTCGAATCGCTAAAACCAATATTTCATAAGTTATCATAATTTTTCATACGTCGAATCAAATAATTTTTAAATTCCGATAAGTAAATTTTTTTCGAAACTCTGGCTTTTTGATTAGAGTTTTGGGTAGCATTTCACGAGTTTTAACAATGGCTCTTAATATTTAAAGCGCTAAAATATTTCAAAAATTATCACGATTTTTTATGTCGAATAATAGACAAAAAATTTTTTAAAAATTCCAGCAGAGTTCTATTAAGAATTCTAAATAGCACCACAAAAGTTGTAAAAGAAATCCTCCTAATAACAAAAAAAATTAATTAAGTTTAACAGTTATAATTCCGATTATTTAAAATATATAGTGCCGTCATTTCCGCTTTAGTGATTTCGTTTCGTGAAGTTAGCACCTTAAAGAGAGAGAGTGAATGGATTCTTTAACTTTAAGAGAACTATTTATAAAATTAATAAGAGACTCGAGAACTTTTCGTGCATTCAACTCCTCGCATTCAGAACTTTAATAAAAACATTAATTTTTTAAAAAATGAGGTGCCAACTTCACAAAAATATATTTTAGTAGATATTTTCATTCCATGTATGTATGTGTATGCATCGACACGAAAAAGACGCAGAACGCTTTCTTATATTTCGTCATTTTTATTCGCATGCTGGCGCAAATGCGATATTCACATTAGAATGATCTGCGATTTCTTCGAGTGTGCAATTTTAGAACTTGCTCCAAAATTGAGTTTTATGCATATATGTATTTATGCATATAAAGTTTGCAAGTCAGCGGCGAGGCGTTAGGTAGTGTCCTTTTTATAAGCACACACAAGTCGTTATGATCCTATAGTTTTTATAGAAGTAATTTGCATGCAGAGCGCAGAGTAGAGCGCATTGTGCTACGAGATTGAACTTCTCGAGGTCAATTTAAAAATCCCGGTTCATTATTTTGCGAAACATAGCGTAGATATCGGCGCAAGCGGAAACTAACTTCGCGAAAAAATGGTCTCTCTTACTTCCAGTTTTCGTGGAAATAGTAGCAGTTCTCCAACTCTATGGGATTTTTCACGAAAACCCCGTGAAAAGCGAATATGATTTAAATAGTCGAAATAAGGTTTTATGAATTCGCAATAAAGGGGAATCTCTTGCACGGAATAGCGCAACTATATATACATATATAGAATGCTATTTTAATAGCATAATACTAGAAATGTTATTTATATACGTATTTATACATTTGCAATACAGAGATATTACCAAAAAAGTTTTAGAGTAATAGTTCTTTGATTTTAATTATATCAATTTTCTGATTTCTTTATTGAAATATTTCTTATTCAAAAGCATTTAAAAAGGAGAATTAAATTAATAAATTACATTAAGTTGATATTTTAAACTAAAATTTACATTAAAATTATACTGATAAACTTAAAAAAAACTACGAAAAATTTGATCCACAGAGAATTAATGCAAATAATTATGAGAATATTCATGAATTTTTTTCTTATTTTTCCATAGAAATAACCTTTCATAATAAAAATGTATATACTTTCGATTGAAGTATACTAATGTAGAAAATTTTTCATATAAATATCCTAAAGATATCCAATGTAGATATCCGATGCATTTGATTATAAATCATATATATCGCTGTTTATTCGCTTTTAATAACCAAAAATATTTTTTAAATTAAAAGTAACTGACCTCTTTTACTTTGTCCCTTCGTTGTCTGGCGACGTGATCCTTGTCCTCTCCGCCGACAGTTAATGGCAGTTTATCCGCGGGAGCTGGTGGCACTGTCACTAAAATTGTCTCTTCCTTATGCACAATCAACGACGACGAACTACTCGTACGCACTCGCGATTCACCCATGTCCGGTTTTTCTAATGTTTTTTGCTGCTGATACTCCTCATCGATTTTTGCCTAATAATTCGGATTCGAAATGCATTCCGAGATCGTGTTTTAGATGGCACGTAAAATCCGCACGATATGTATTTAATTAGCAATCATTAAAGACGTACGATAAGTCAAAATGCATTAATTTTTACTATTAAATTTTACATCTGATTTTATATTTAATTAGATTCAAAATTGGATAAGAAAAGATTAATTATACAAAGATAGAATTGATAAATTCAATTATAATGCATTGCTATCGAACAAAGAAAGAATATAGAAATATTCAAATAAAAAGAATATTTTAACAAGAGTATTAAAATATTTTGCCATTTTATTTTCTTCAAATTTATTTTCTATTCTAACGATATTATATAAATTATATTGATAATATGCAATATTATATAAATTATTGGCAATTCATTTACACTAACTTTTTGCTTAAAAATAATAATCAATAAGACAAATGTATATATGTATCCGTATAATAAATACAAAAAATAGACTCTTTAATAATATTTTAATCAATGTCACTCTAATCTGAAAGATTATTTACATTAGTATCTCGACTGAACGCGCAGATCAAATTAGTTGGATTTTCATTACTGCTTTTGTTATCTCTACTGATTTGATATAACTGATAATTATGCAAATGAATGTTGTTAATTTATTTTTACTCAAATTTTGTTAATTTAAAATATTTAATTTGTAAGACCACTTTGAAAATGAAGAGACCAGTGCATTTCCATAACGATCACACGTGCCATCTATACGCGACCTACATTCCACGAAAGTACACTCTTTCTCGCCTTATTCATCTCCGAAGAAGTGCATACTCTCGAACACCTTACCGTTATGTTCTTGCCAAAGAAAAGAAAAAAAAGGGGGGGGGGGAAACACACGAGAACTACTTTTATAACGGAGCACAACGCTAGCCCGTTCTTGTTCATTTTCATAATTTTTTTCATGATTCGTTATTCTCTATTAGTTTCATTTTTACTGAATTTCAAGAATAATTTCTTAAGAAAACGTTAACGAAAAATTAATATCGAATATCGCAATTTATCAGACATTACTAATTATGATAAAATATCGTTACTTAATATTTACATTAAGTAAATGCATTCCATTTATATTTATATATCTTAATAATCGTCATTTTATAATAACTATTATGCAAACGCACATTTGTCTCGCATGATGTACGCGAATATTACTCCCTAAATTAGGACTAACTCTATCTCATATTGTCGCGTTATATTTTCTTTCACATACCGCTACATTGACAGATCATATTTCACTTCATTAGTAAGTGCGTCCTTATTTATTGCATCTATGTTTCGAAACTCGGAATAAATGTAGAAAAAAAATGCAAACGTTGCATTTTACGTGACTCATTGTCAGCCTTAACATATGTAGCGAGTTGGAATATTGTCAATTAGAATGATGCAATTTACAAGATTTCAGAACCGATAATCAACGCAGCGAACGAATGTCTTTATTAGAAATAATCGCGTCTGTTCTTTGCGCAAATCGACCACGACAATACGCCATTTTTTTTGACAAAATTATGATTTATAACGAAAAAGCGCCATAAGCGTAACAAAACAAGCAAGCGTTCATGGTTATTATTTTTCTGCAGAAGAAATGAATGACAAAACCGGAAACGATAACGATGGAACGAATCTCTATTTCGCGCGTTTGTGAACAAGATCAATTACATTTGCCGCGTTAAGTTCTAATTTCGCGCTTATCTGTATCAATTAACGTTTCGAACGAAAAATCTAATATTATTAGTATTTTATCAAAAGTCTAATCTAAATTGATAATACAAAATATATCATAAACAACTCTCAATATTCATAAATTTCTGTCAAATCAAACACAAATGTTTCTTTTTCCTAATATATTTAGCTCTTCAATATAAGTTGTTTCAAATTTTTCTTCTTATTTCTTTAAATTTATTATTAACCTGTTGGAAACGGTTAGCTATTGTTTCTAAGACACTCAATTATAACGCATTATTAGAGCACGGCAAATTCAATCAATTATGATTCTCTTATATCGATATTCCGCCGACACGTTGCCTTACGAGGGCAAGATCACGACACGACCTTGCGCGACCTACTCACGCTGAATGGGAGAAAAAGAACATTCACGAAACGGGACTTTCGATATACACATTCACGAATATACAGGAAAGCATAACGCAGATATGCATCTCCATTTACGAGCGAAATCGATTCGACTTTGACCCCGACGAATTCCAACGATTTTTAATAATTACTTGAGATTTAATTTCAATACGTGTCTATATTTAGCAGACAAATATAGAATCTTAAAAGATGAGCAATATAAAAAAACTACATTGGAATCGATTATTCAATAAAATAAAAAGATTCGAGCATCATCTTTCAATATGTGATAAATATTCTAATTAAAATGTTGTAATAATATAATATATATGTGTTATGTGTTTAAAAAATGTAGAAATTAATAGGTTAAATGACAATTAAACGCAATAAGCTAACTGGTTAATCGCGACACTGTTACTTTGAAATCGAATCGAACAATTAATACTCGCATATTTATTTAAAAATTCTACCTGATTTGTTGACTTTGGAAAACAAAGGAGGATTAACGAAAGATCGTTATCGCTATTCATTGAGTTGCGATCGTGAACGGAATGACAGCGCGCGGAGTCCCGCGCACGTGCGTCAGCCATGCACGCCACAATGGCTGTATGTAAACAAACGGAGCACGATTTCGCGTAAGAGAAATTCCTATCGTTACCTTGATGAAAAACGCGCGAGAATGAAAGGAGATGGCGCAAAACTGTCTAGTCTATTCCCGGCCGATTGCGAGACGTTTTAGGGAAGGTGTTGGAGAGCATCGCAATTCGAGGGAGGGATCGATTTAAGGCGAGCGCGTAAAGTCGTACCTGCAGCTTTTGCTTATCCTCGACCAGGTGTACGTCCTGGTGATCACTGTCCTCGTGCCCCGGCGGCACCGCGTTCGGATGTCCGCCCGCGAAAGAACGAGAGTCCTTGCCATCGCCGGAGGCCCGCGGCGGCACCGGCAGCAGCAGCTCCGGTCCTGCCTTCTGCATACGCTGATAGACACGGTAGACACTGTTCACGGCCGCGCCGCCGGTGCGAAAGTCCGGCAGGAAGAAGAACGCGCCGAAGCACACGACGCCGAACGTCAGGAATACCAGGAGAATCAGGTACTTCTCGCGCGGACGGAAGGACCGTCTCGTGAACAACGGCACCGGCACACCGTTCGCGAAGCGCTGGTACGACGGCAGCGCACCGGCCGTCGTGGTCATCTTACCGCCAACGCTCGACACCCGTGCAACGCGTCGCGGCACTTAATCACCACCCCGGTGTTGCGGATCCGCGAAAACTCGAGCACCCGTCCGCGTTTCGCCCGTCCTGTCTCAGCCGTCATACGCCATTACGAATGCGAGCACCACCTGCGTACGGCGGTTGACATCGGCCCCGGGTACGCAGCGCCGATCAGCTGACGTGGCGCGCGCCAGAGACAGCGCCACGTGACCGCGACGTCACGCGCGACGGTGACGTCACGCACACGTCAGATTGCGCGCGCAATTCGACTCGCTGTTGATGAGTGAGAACGCGCGCGTTTTTGCCGCCGCCATCTTCTCATCTTCGCTATCCTTGTTGCACGACGAAAAGATGATATGCAAATTGAGACTTTAAACTTTACCGTATTGTTCCCGCGGGCTACTTTTCAACTTAAATGAAAAAGAAATAGAGCACACTTCGATCACGAGAGCGTCAATTATACATATAAACGACGATAAAATGTTCGACGAGTCTCGGCGTTCTCAACCTCTTTATTCGGGCGATCAAGTTTTAACTGAGTCTGCCGACATTTATTCACTCGCGAATTAATGTAGGTTCACTTTTTATAGAGTTTATTTACCGGAATTGTTGCACTACCGACACGATATACTGCATCGCGGTACTTTCTCGCCGGACACCTTCACGATACGACTGCACGGCTATACTATTGCGGGCAATAGTATAGCCGTGCAGTCTTATACTCGAAAACTATAACGATTCAGCGATCTACTGGATCATTACTATTGAATCCGTTCGATATTCAGGATGCTCGCGATCGCGTTTTTATACTTTTATCGCAAGACCGACGCCGCGATGCTCTCACACTCGCGCGGAAACAACCATTATACTAACTTTTATTTCGTTTCCGGTTAGAGAGGTGAGAATTGGCGCGATTTCAAACCACGTACTACGTGACGTAGTATGGCGCGAATTATGAATTATTTGATGCTTAAACGTACATATACATATATGAATTATAGAGCAAATATTACATAATGTTTATCATTAATTATTATTAACAAATAAGGCATTGCTCGATAATTAATTTATTACTCTTGATAGCATGCTAAAATGTATTTCATTTTTTAAATACCTACATCTTTTTCTGAAATATTTAATTGTCCAGTGAATAATCCAATAAATTCTGAAATAAAATACGATTTTTTTTAATAAGCTTGAAATATGAAAAGGATCTTTACTAGGATTAATTGGAAATGATAGATTCATTATCTATATATATATATATAATTCATATTAATGTATATTAATTATAATATTTATTAACCAGCAATTATAATCATAATTAATGATAATAGTTATTAATTAACAATTGTTAATAATTATTTTATTTTTGATTATATTATTTTTTTTTAAGATGCAATATAGTACAAAAATATACTATAGAATAAAAACATACTATAAAATAATTGCAAGATATGTATATATTTATAAAATTAGAAAATGTATAAAGTTTTCTTTATCAATTTTACTAATGCTTAAGAGATCAATTTCGATGAATATTATAAAGGAGCTTTATTAATGTGTTTTACAATAAAAATTAAGTATTTTTAAAACAAAATACTCACATACAAAAAGTATAAAATCAGATCATTTGTACATTTAACTAACACTGGAAAAGTGATATAGTGTAATACGCAATATTTAATGTTAATACACAAGAAGACGTAACTTTGAAGATTATATTTACGTAAAATAAACTCCACGCATTCTCAGAGATCAAGTTTCATCTGCTACCTACTTAGCTCTTCTCTTGCAATCTGTAATGTAGTTTCTATCTTAACAGGATAAGTTTTACATAGCATGGCTAGTATCACAATTCCACAATTATTCATATCTTTTCAATAAAATACAATTTGCACTAAGAGCATACAAGTATACAACTGAAAGTATGGTTCGCTTATAAACATAACTTATATAAAATGAATTATTGGTTTCGCTGTGATCTTAAAAAGCATGAATGATATAAAATATACAAATGAAAATAGTGAAAAAATAGTAAACGTTATAATTTAACAATTAATAGTTACGCCTCAATAACAGGTTGATTAAGCTTGTTATTGTATATAATATAAACATGTAACAGATATACTTAATAATTATGTTAGAGCCTGCGCATATTATAATATAATAATAATCTTCAACAAACATAAAATATGTCTAAAATAATAAAATATTAAGTACAAAGTCTATTTTTATATTTAAATTACAGAAATAAAATTATCAGTAATATTGTACATGGATGTAAATAATAGCTGCACGATGAGGGTCTCCGAAAATCAATATTAATATTTATACAATGTAATGAATAATATATTTATATGTGAATATATATTCATGTTTATTTTATCGAAAGTCATTATTAGTAAAATTAAAATTATTTGAATACTATGTGAATATACTATTTAATTTTATATGTCAATTACCTAAAAATTTAATGAGTTGCATGTGAGAAATTTCAAACATGCGAAGCATGAACATTACATTCTTGATTTTCAGTATATTACATTCTTGCAATTGCGCGTTCTGCGGATCATTTAAATTGTGATACAATGCCGCTATAATAAATGTAAACATTTTGAAGTTTTGTGAGCATCAATAAATAATTATTTTTGTTGACAAGTAATTAATTAATTCATACAAAGAGGCTGATGATATTATTTCCTCAAAGAACGTATGAACATTCAATTTGTAATTTGACATTTCTAAATTAATGGTAAACAATTCAAGCGGTTTTATTAGCCGGTCGAAAGCGAGACATGTAAAAATCGCAGTCCGTGCAATAAAGCGTTGGCTCAAGTACATTTCTCTTTCGACAGAGATTGCAGGGTGTCACGCATGCTCTTACGGTGGTCGTCGATGATGCTTGTAAAGAAGACTGCGTTACTATAGGCTGTGTCATCGGGACGACTTTCGCGGTAGACATTGCAAAATGCATCTGTTTAGAGAGCGGAGGATAGGCCGGATACTTCACATTCGGCTGTATCTGACCGTTCTGCAGGGTCTTAGGATACGTTTGATTAGGCATCACGGAGTTTTGTTGATCTATTTTCTGAGATGCTAATTGTCGCTGGAAATTGTCATATCTCTGCTGATAATTCTGCGTGTTTTGTTGCAATTGATGCTGATAAAATGCGGATGAATTAGACGACGATTGATACTGCGATGATAATGGTTGAGCCGCTCTATTCTGCGGAAGAACTTGATAGGGATGACTCTGATAGGAACTTTGAGAGTATTGACTTTGATACGGACTCGGCGACTGATTAGACGGATATGAGAACTGCTGCTGCGAATGTTGGACGGTTATCGGACTGGCGTTGTGAGACGAGATCCTTTGATTCAGCATATTCTGCTGCGATTGAACGCTCGCCTGCTTGTTCATCTGATTATGCTGCTGCTCCAACTGATAATACGTTCCGTAGCCGTTTTTCTGAGGCAATCCTTTCGTCTGCGGCATATTATTTTGTATGTACTGTCCGTGCATCTGCGTGGGATAAGGACTGGCTGGCTTCTGAGTTTGAGATAAAGGAATGATTTGAGTTCTCATTGTCAATTGAGATGCTTGGGTCTGTGGATACATCGATTGCAAGTATTGCGTGTATGTGTTTTGTGTGTATCTGATATGCTGTTGCGGTGCATAAGACGTGGAGGTTTTCGAGGTGTTCACAGGGATACCAGCATATGTCTCTCTACCATCGATGACATCCTTGCCTTCATTTCCACAAGACTTCTTATCCGTTAGCAATCCCACGGAATCGCTTGAATTCTGTCTTCCAAATGTAGGTTTAATGGTATCTGGAATTGGATTAACGCTTCTCAGCTGATCTTGGAAAGGTGTTGCCGGCATGCTATCAGCTTCGCTCTTTAAAGGAAGAGTCTGTTGTTGGAATTTCGCGGCAGTATTTTCGCGATTCGTTTCCGCTTCTTGAAGACTTCTGATTTCTCGCAACACTTGAGCAGTTTCAGGTTTGTTCATTGCAGAACGTAAAACTCTCTCTAAAATAGGATTAGGTATGTACGAATCCTTTTCGTCATCTTCCGCTGTTGCAACGAGCACTACTTGGTCACAGAATGATACACTTTTCTTCTTTCCTATTCGCCGTTTCATCTTTCTCGGAGCAATGTCCTCCTCGCTTGGGAGTATCGTTGTATTCTGTATGGTGTTCTGCATCGCCACCTCACTGATATCATTTTCCGGGCAATCAATAGGCAAACCGTTCTCCTGCGGCAGTGTCAAGGACATGGATAATATCGCGGCATTTAATTCGCTTTGCTGAATATTGGAATTGTTCGATGGCATCGTAACAAAAGTGTTCTGACTGGAATTCGAATCAAAATTGGATTTTAAAACGGTCTGAGAACTTGAAGTCTCCGTAAAGACTCCAGAATTCTCAGACGATAAATTGCTAATCGATTTCGTTCCTTCCGTCGATGATGTCTCTTGAGGCATATTCGAGATAAGCATTGGAGAAACACAATTCACATTCTGTTTCGAGGTTTGAGATTTCATGTCAGCTTCTGATTTCGCTATCGGTTGCAGCTTAATCTGTTCAAACCTAGCAGCCATATCTTTTACCGAAGAAACGACTTTCGGGCAATCCGTAACATCACGACCCTGATCGTATCCCTGTCCGAGATTGTTCATCATCAAGTCGCTGGTTCTCCTAGCGATAGTCGGTCCTTGAATTGTCGACGGAGTCCTTACTTTTGGAATGTCTTGATTTAAAGATCCTTGTCGCTTCATTTTTCTCTCTGCCTGTTTAGCTTGCAATTCTCTCAACCACGTTTCACTCGATGACTTCTCTTCATCCTCACGCTCCTCCGGCCGTTTCTCTTCACTTGAATCAGTCAAGGTCTGCTCCCTCTTGCTTTGCAACTGCGCTAACAAGCTGGTAATTTGCTGCGTTTCGTATTGTTGCGCACGTTGTTGCGATTGAACAGAAACTTGATGCTGTTGAGTCTCTTGAATCGGCGGTTCATCAATCGGTGGAGGCGGCGGGGGGAAATCCTCGCTAGTTTGTCTCGAATGCGACACCGAATGGATTGACGGATATGGCGGTGGTGGAAAGTCTTCGCTCGGTTGTCGTGAATGCGAGATATTGCTGTTTTCGGGATAGGGCGGCAAAGAATCCGGTTGAAATTGTTGCTTAACAGGAGTCTGCTCATTGTGAACGTCCGCACGAGTAACGACGAAAGTCGGTTCATAAAGTATGCCGTTAGCATATTGCACAACGTCATCTTGGATTCTAGGCTTATTATTGTAATTTGTTTGACACGTCCCGGAAATATTATTGCTTTGCTCATTATAGGACGGTATGAATGGAAGAGAATGAGATTCCGAAGCGTAATCGGCATAATCTGAGTTTCTGTTCGCCATATTAGATGAATTATTCGCATTTATGTGATTCCAATAAGCAGTGTTTTGATCCTGCGACAAATTGGGCGCGCACCGACCATCCGGCAAAGGATACACAACTTTGTCAGATTGTTGCTCGTTGTGCATTTCGCTTGAACATTTAGATTTACTAAGCTGAGAAGTGGTCCTGAGCGGAGGAGGTGGAGGCACTTTCGCAACGTGTAACACTTTTCCGGCGCTGCCATGGAAGCTCTTTCTCATCAGACGACTTCTTTCAAGATTCGGATTGCTAGTATTTCCAGATCCGCCGTTTCCGGTAAACTCCAGATGCCCTTCTGATAGGTAACCGCTCAATGACTGATTTGCATCGCTTCCTTTCAAACCAACGCTGGAATCATCCAATGATTGTTTCGGTAAGATATTAGAGGATCCTTCTGGATTCACATTCGTCTGGCCATCTTGTCCTTCTCGCAAATCCGGCATACTTCTGTTTTTCCTCTTGATCAATCCGCCCATCAGCAATTTTCTGCGTATCTTATGCTGCTTCTTGCCTTGTTTCTGTTCCACTGCAGTCGCGTTGTTGAGCTGCGTATTCCTGATCGTAGTTGTATTAGTTTCGGTGATTTCCTTCGGCTTCTCAATTTTCACTCCTTTTGGAGACGGTGATAATCGAGATGGTGCAATCGAAAAATCCTTTGATACATTCTTGTTCCTTTCTTCACTTCTCGCCCGTTTCTTGTCTTTCTTATCGTCGTCGCAGCGTTTCGTACGACTGAACAAACCAGTCCTTTGTGTTGGACGATCGTAAAGCATGTATTCCTCGTCTTCGATAACATTTACCGCCGTTGCTTTACTACGTAGAGTCTTCTTCTTCGGTAAAGTAGCATAAATTTCGATACTCTTCGTGGTAGGTTTATCCACCGTCGCTGATGTGTTCACTAGAAGCTCTCGACTATTTTGTCGAGAATGATTACCTTTGTCTCGCGAGCTTTGCCTCGAATGCTGACTTGATTTACTGTTTTCTCGAGAATGTCTTCCTTCAGATATCCCTTCTAAAAAAGTACAATGTTAAATATACCTGCATGTCTCAACATATATAATGTTGAAAAATATTGATATTTTTATATTAACATATATATAATAATATAATAATAATATTGATATTTTAATTGCTTACCTTCTTTATCACCATTAACGGTCGCTTGTTCTTGTAGCATTCTTCTATGCAAACTTCTCGCTCTCATAACGCAAGTATTATGTTTCATCCTTGCTATCGTAATCGTGTGAGGATTATTATACGGGGCGTCCATCGCGGCTCTAGCTTTACTGCTGGCCGCATTGCACAATGCCACGGCCGTGTTAAGATCGCCAGCATCTTCGGCGGCACGGGATTTATCCAGCAACGCGTCCGTCTCCTTGCACAACCGTTCGCAATCATCGCCGGAAGAAGGTTGATAACCTTCCGGTATTTGAGCAAGCTATAAATAACAGCATAACAGCATTTAAGTTACAAACAAATACGCATATCCTGTAGAAATTAAAAATTGTTAATATTTGAAATTCTGTGCACGTATTATTGTTTTCAATTTTGTTAAAACACAAGTTTACCTGTAAATTATGCTTTAGTCCCTGCTGAAGTGGAAGACTGTCCGTAGAGGACAAAGAATACGAATCGTAACCGGCATCGTAATGACCGCTGCTGCTACTCGAGAGTTCTCCAGATTTGATAGGGCTTTTAGGTACGTTTGAGTTCCTCTGCATTTTATTAACAATATACAAATATGTATTGTCCATCGTGGTTGACGAACTCGATGATGCGCTGTTTCTATCACCGGACCAATTGCCGGAATCCCGTCTTCGAGGCACATTCATGTGATCAGGGATGCTGATACCATCTTGCGGAGCCGATCCCACGCTTAAACTACGTGTCAATTGCATTTGCTGTTTCTTCTGTTGTTGCATTACGTTTTCCACGGCGCGACGACTAATATATTTCGACTCTATTTCACCGTCAACCGCATCTACACCCTGAAGAATATTAGTTAGAAGTCAGTAAATTAAATACAAAGTATATACATCTGTTTTTCGAGAGAGAAAAAATATAAATCTATAAAAAATTATTAGAATAAGTATTTATATTATTACAACGCACCTGGTTGCCAAATATATTATTCTGGATATCTGTGAGATTCTGGTAATCACTGTAAATGCTTCGTTGAGTATAGGGATGAGGCGGACTGTCGGGATTGGGTGTGATGGCACGTCTGGCAGTGCTGTTGATGGATGGCTTTTCAGGACTAGGTGTAATCGAACGGCGAACGCTATTCTTTGGGGACGTCTTTAAACCATTATTATTCGGAAAAGGGATAACAGTCTTTGGAGCGTTCTCTGTATTAACCGGAGTACCGGCGGGCGTCGCATACAGGAGTAGTAAAGGTTGATAACGACCTCTCCTACACTTTTCCACGACTTGCTCCCATCGAGGTCCAATTTCCTTAACAGTGGCGTCATCAAAATAGATCCACACCTAAAAATTTACCAACTCATATTATAATTTGAATTAAAATCACTAATTATAATGGAAACGTAAAATTAAATAACAATTACCTTTAATTTCGTATGAAAGAAGAAGGTAGAATAATGTTTCCCGTAATAGGTAACCACTCCTACGAGATTATGCACGGTAGAGGCACCCCATCGAGAGTCCACTACACTGTGAAAGACGTCACTAAGCCGAAGGGACGTGCCCACGGTCGCGAAGACATCCATGATATGCTCCAACGACGGTCGTTCACTGTCCCAAACGACACCGACAGAGACTATTTCCGGCCGATTCATCAGAGTCCGGCATATTTGAATTTTTGCACCGCAAGAACTCTGAAAAAAAGAAATGAAAGGAAATGTTAATGCAATACTTTATCGTCTATTATTTTACAATATCAGTAATAATGATTCTAAAATTACGTGTATATTTTGTGTTGGCGTGTCTTAATTCTCGAGAGAAAGTTTTAGAGTCAATCGCATAAAAATTCGTAGAAAGAATATATTCATAAAAATCGTGTTCGAATGAGTCAGTCGTCCGTAATCTTATTAAAAATCCAACTCTATGAGAGTGGACTATCATAAAACTGATGACAAATTATAATACGCAAGGTAGAGATATGTTACTCACAATTCGATCAAGCATTTCGTAAAACGTATTCGTTTAGCCTTGCTTACCGGACAGTCCCGGATGTCACCCATCCCGCCAGCTCTTCGGAGAAGTTGTCCGAAGAGATCTGGACCATTCCTAGAATTCAGCGACGTGTGATGAGCTTGAGATGTTAACGCTGATGCAGACACGTAATGAACCATCTGCAAATAAAGATAGAGATAATATTTATTTTTTATTTAATAACTCCAAATTTAAAATAAATTAAGTTTATAATAATATTTAAATGATTACAAAACAGTGAATTTCGATTTTTGTCGCTATTGTATTGTCATGTTATATGCACTTGCTTCGCAAGTTTATTATAATTGATATGGATTTATTAGCAATATTCTGATCAAATCTATCATCAAATTGTCGACATACTGTTAATATTTTTCTCCATAGATAACATTAACTAGTTTCATGCTTTCTACGATTCGCTAGTCAATGATGCCGTTATCACGTTAAAAGAAATCAATTTCAACCATTTTAGCGATCAAAAACAATAATTTTCAAAAAAGAAAAACATAGTTCTATAAATGCTTATTATTATAAACATAAATCTGCATAATTTTTTCGTATTAAATTACATTTTATACAATAAATAATATGGAAATGAGATTCAGAGAAAATTGGTGAAAGCTAAAAGAGATATTTATAAGAAATTTATAAAAGAAAAAAAGAGAGAAATAAAAACTCTTGATATATATCTCAGGTAAAGGTGTAAACTGAATGCATATCGATACTACGTAGAAAAATAACGTGAATAAAAAGAGGAAAGATCACTCGAAGATGCGACAAAGTGTGAAATTTAGCGTGTCATCTCAGAAACGAAGATGACATTTCCGATTCACTCTTACATATCTTTCTCAAAACTATTGCACATAAGGAAATGCACACAGAAAGGATGAATTTATGTTTGTATATTATGCAAAAGTTATATATATGTACTTGCACAAAAAATATAAGAAATGATAAATTGTTCATGTAAATTTATGTAACAAAAACTATTAATAGAAAAAACAGTATGTATTATTCATGTATGTATTTTTTAAATATGCGGTTTTTCTTGGCTGTTCTTCTACATATAATAATAAGCATAAATGTAGAAAAGCATAATGTTAACTATATATATATATATATATATATATATATATATATATATATATATATATGTTAATTACACGAACCTGTGTAAAAGGCAGTGGCTCCGACGTCGCACCGCAAGCTCCACAGACGCTTTGCTCGACGAGCGTCATAGCAAATTTCTGATGTGGCACACAATGCCTCGCGCTGCACATATCTTCAGCCTCGCCACTTGCGATGTGGAGATGTATACGTAAAAGAATGTTTTCCTAAAATTGAAAACTATATGTTAGCGAGTGCGCTTTCCTTCGTATTTTCTGTCGCAACTCGTAGCCGCAATTGTAAGGCCAAGTTGAACAGATATATTATTTCCGCCATGTGTATGGAAATCCAGAATTATGCTATTTCAACAATAAAGCTAATAATTGTCAACTTTTAATTTAACGTCTATAATAATCAAAATAATATTTAAATAATTAAAATAATTATTACAATAATATTTTCATTTAATACGTAAAATACGCTAGCTAAAGCGCTATTGCTTACTTCAAGAAGAAGCTTATATTCGAGAATATATTCAGAACAACAATATGCCAACGATATGATTATATTACTGGCCTTGCATCTATTATGCGCGCTTTCCTTGTGTAAGTACCAAGTTGCATTGATATTATTCAAACCGACTAGTGTCGACATACATACGGACATACTAGCGTCCAACGTGACCGTTGTGTAAACGAGAAAGTAGTATAGCAGCGGTACTCGTAAGACTCAGTTAAGATCATTATTGCTAGTCCAATCTCGTCCGTAACGAGGCACCATTAGAAACGTTCGATCAGCTTCGAAATATTCAATAACGAAAATAATGGCTTTATCCTCTTTCTGGAGCAAGAAGAAATCGATCTCACGGATAGACAACGATTTGATTTAATTCGATTACATTTGACATCTGGACCTTCGTATCTGTGCCATCGAAATTTCTGCATTATTAACAAGAAAGTCGATCTCCCTTCTTATATTCTGGATGGAATATATTTATAAAAATTTTCCTTACAGATGTATCATCGACTTACATTTCGCGTTTCCTTTTTGCAGTGGCTCATTAAAAAAATTGTTTCAGCAATCTATGGAGAACGCGATTTATCGCGAATAATGAATAAAAAGCGCGTTTTAATTCTAGCATGTTCGAATCTGATCGATTATGGCAATTGACGGATTGTGCATTATGCGTATCGATATCTCGTTTCAATCAGAAGTAATGGCATCTGGAAAAACAGAAATAACTTACGAAACATTCTGCTGCGTCGTCCATGAAACCGAGCTGAAATCTCTGCTGATCGAGAAAGCTCTCTGCCAGCGCACGGCGCAACGTGTCGGGTGGCAGAGCACTCTCTTGCGAAAACTGCAGCTGCGAGAACAGGTCCTGAAACAAGACAATGTGACGAGGATTTAATGCGGGAATCACCAAAGAAGATTTCTTGCCGCCTTTGAGTCTCGCGAACGTCAAGAACGCGCTGACGAGCATCACCGCGAAACATAAATACAATGAAAGACGACATAAATAAATGAGCATTTTATATTATTAATATTTAGTTGGAGTCTTTTTTAAATCAAATAAAGATATTTTCGTAATACTATGTCTTTTTTATATGTATTTATTTAGCTTTGTCATTTTAATATAAGTTTGTTGCGCCACAAGCGTCTACAGATATGAATATAGCGAATCAATAGGCGGAATAAATTTTCATCGTATTACAGAAGATTAGGGATTATTTAATAATCGAGAACTCTGCAACTGTTAGTTCTGTTTAATAATAAATATATCTAAAATAATCTTGCGGCTACGTTATAATGAAATTGTTTAATTTTGGATATAAAATATAAAATTATATGTCTCTCCCACACACAGTCACACACTTTAGGCGAATAAATTTGTATTTGAATCTCGATTTATAATATTCCGTACATAAATAAGACAGACAAAGAAAGAGAAAAAAATTAATTTGAATTCTCTTGTGCAGAATTACGTGAGTCCTTACATCATCTCCTTATACGATAAAACCGTTGGTTCTATGTGTGATAAAATCACATTGTAACGCTAAACCTACCGCACTGCTCTGCTTCTTTCGTTTCCCTAATCAACATATTCACGAGATAATCGGACGCTGCATAGGTAATTCCGCGAAACGCGCAAAAGCTTTTGCAACGAGAGGAAGGCGAGTAAAGGCCTGGAGATGGCCGATGGGACCATCGAGTTTTGCGTCGCCGTGTGCAATCATGATACATGGCAGAGGTCAAACAGAAATGCTACGCGGACCGGTCATAATTTGCGACCTATCGGCAGCAGCCGGGCTTTAGCATATTTCGTAATCCTCACTTGATGAGCAGCGGTTACAAGCATAGAAAGTCGATGCAGTACTTGGAGATGTTTGCTAACATGATATTTCGACTCGAAAAGTATCGAGTGTGGAAGAAAAATAAAGCTGAGCAATTCGTTTAATCACGATTAAATCACGATGTGAAATACAAATCTGTTTTTAGAACTTGCAGAAAGTCTGATAGATATGTTAGATGATGAATAGAAACGAATTGAATGGTAAAGAATAACACATAAGGCAGATTCAATTTCTATAATGGTGTTTGAATGGTTCAGTCGAAGTTCGTATCAGTCATGTTGTTGTGTTACGAGTGAGGCGGCGACCTAGTACACTACGTCAATTTGCGTCTGAAGTGAAATTCTTCAATGAAAGTTACTGCATATCGTGCACTGTTAACGATGACGGTAGCAACAGATGTGTTACGTGCCCCGGTCGACGTAAAAGCGATGATAGTAACGGCACGTCTCGTGTGCACATGGGGAAGAGGAGGACATCGCACCTGTTCGAGACAGCTTTGAGGTCTGATGAAGAAGAAACCGGTCGGGTTTTAGCGTACGCATCAGAAATTGCGTTAGATCAAGCGAGATCGTCGAATGAAAGCGATCGACTTCATCGGTCATTAATTTTAGTTTCATACTTTTCGAAACTCTTTATTTTTCGAGGTAAAATATCGTACTTATTCTATAAAAAAATATGCCTGTTAAAAAATAGGGAATAGCTTTCAATATCATTAATATTTTATGCGCTGTTTATAGAAAAGAGAGAGAGTAAATTATAATTACACACGCGCGCGTTGAAACCTTCGCATGATCAAGCATTCTCAAGCTACAGTACATAATAATAATTTGAGAGAAACTATGCGCGTGTGGATTGTCTTAAGAAGTTCTGTATTAACTATTCAGTATTACCTTGGCTTAATGACTGTATTCATTATCAGTGATTCATTATAACTAGATTAATTAGAGTTATTTTTGTCATTAAGAATACCTATGATCCTCAAAGAATTCTATATAATGCGCGACTTTCTAAATTAATTCTAGATTACTGAAGCAACAAAGCATATGCGTACTTTTTTCAGATCACTCAGCTCGATGTTGCATACTGAATCTTCTTTCTCCATACCGCTGTCTTCAGCTTCCTCTTCTTTCTTAACTTCAGCTTCAACTCTTGTCTCATCTTTCTTTACTTCTCGATGAGATACGGATAACTTCGGCGACGCAGACGTCGTTGCCGACGCATTCTGACGAACTTTTATCCACTTCAACATGTTTTCATTTTACACACTCAGAGTTACACACAGATGTTAATCTTGTCGTCGTCTATAATTCTGCGAATTCATCGCGATTATCTTCGAAAGTCGTCGAGTAAATTTGTATTGCAAAGATTTTAAGAATTCGTTCGAATGCCGGCACGTTCCAAAATCGAAACGAAAACATCGTGCAAGATGAAATGTTCTCCAGAGCAGGTTAAAGACAAATACGAACTCAGCAGAAAACTCCTCGTGATCTTTGGCACGATAGCGTTGTTTGCAGTGTCTACACACGACACGTTACATGTCAGTCTAATAGAATCGCTTGGTTACACTTGGTGTAACTTTACACTGTACTTTCCTTTGTACTTAGGTCTTCCTTCTTCAATCTTCGTTTTTTTTAGGCAATAATATACATTATTATCTCTTCTGTTTGCAGTCTCGAGTGGTTTTAGTCTTACGATAACTGCGTGGCAAATACGTGGTAAAATTAAGGGCAATGACCATTTTTAACCCTCTCCTATTTTTCCTTTATTGAAATATAATTTTCATTTTATTTTCGAGCATTGATTTCTGGATGAAGTCATGGTAAATGTTACAAGCGTTATTCTATGATGTGGAACTTTGCGTAATAACGTTGCAATCTCAGTCGAGGATCAGATAAATAAGAGAGCGTTTAAGAATACGAAATGACGAAGAAGGAAAACTCGAAGGTTGACGATGAGCAAGCACGTATATCTTAGACGAGAGAGTCAGGCAAATGTCTCTTTATAAAGAATTATATGCAGCAGTTGCATACAGGATATGCTGGTAGAAACCGTTGCCAGATGAATCGATTAAACACTTGTTTAGCCGGTAAAGCCATCCTTTGAATTCGTAAACTTGATGTTGTCGTGATAAGCTCGCAATTCTTTTATTATCACGACTGCAAAAATTCTGAGTGATTCCGTAAATAATATTTTTTAAATTTTCTCGTCCACGTTCGCCAGAGAGAGAATTCTCCGTTGGGAGAATTTAAAATAATCACACGGTAAAAAACTCACTCGAAAGAATTTCTCTTCAAGTTTCGCTGATTTTATGTTAGAATTTCTCTACGCGACCTGATCCTTTGGACCACAGGTTGAATAGTTTGCCGTATATTTACAATAAAAAAATGTTTTGCAATAAAATTTATTTCTTCAAATCATAAAGTTGCTCCTCCGGATATTAACCATTGAATTGAATGTTGATGAGATCATCTCGTTCCATCTCGATGTACCACGTGCTTCTCTCGTTCCGCCGCGTTAACTTTTCAAACAAACGAGGAGCAACTTTCTTTTATCAGAACCATCGCTGCTCCATGTCTTTGTACTTAACTCAATATTCTATAAACTGTTTACCATTGTTATTCAACTACGCGA
This sequence comes from Prenolepis imparis, assembly GCF_030444845.1. Classification (NCBI taxonomy): domain Eukaryota; kingdom Metazoa; phylum Arthropoda; class Insecta; order Hymenoptera; family Formicidae; genus Prenolepis; species Prenolepis imparis. The sequence goes on from NW_028141163.1 coordinate 12,982,540, forward strand.
CACTCTTATGCACAAAAAAGATGATACATCATCACGGAACAAGATTATGTCGCAAGTTCTTTCCTTGCTTAACAGCTTCCGCTCCAGTTCCGGATCACGAAGAAGCGCGCGAGGATGGAAATATTTTCCTGCGCATAGCTTCGCTAACTTGAACACGATCGCGCGGTGAAACGTGGAGGAAGAACCACAGAACTACCTGCCTGCACACGGTGCCGTGCACCCGTACCTGAAGCCATCGACTCACGGTGTACTGGCGAATATCTCCCACTCTCTTTTCTCGTTCTCCTCGTCTTTCTCTTCTCTCTCAGAGACCATACGGTGTCCCCTTTCTCTCTCCATCCCACCTTTTGATAGACCCAAGGAGCCAATGACGTCACCCGTTTACTATCCTACGTTCACCTACCTACCTGAGCTACCAGCAGCCCAATCAGGGCTGTAACTCGTTGGAACGATCCGTAGGGACGACTCGTTTCTCGAGAAAAAGATAAACCGCATGATGAATCGTCCAGTTCGTCGTTTCCGTGAAAATTTTCCTTTTTTTTTGCTATTAAAAAAAGTCGTCACTACGCGATAATTCGTTATAATGCGGTTTACTTTTAATTTATTTTTTTGTGCAATTGATCGTGATGCTGCGACGTTATTTCGCGATTAATACATAAAGCATAATAAAAATTCAAATTAATATTTCGCATCGAGCTCATCTCTTCAAGGAATCTATAAAGATATTGATGCTTCCTTGTGTAATTGCAATTACTCATGTCAAATTCAACAACATCCCTCGTGGGCGATCAGCATTTCGTATTTCATTGCTAATATTCACCTAGCTGAATTATGAGAATCCTGAGGAATGACTACATTTGGTCATATATAAATATACGTAGAGTGTTAAAATAAATTGTAAGAAAATATAATGTAATACATCGCCATGTAAGAAACAAATACGATTTAATGACGAAATATCGAAAGCAAATCGTGGATAAAAGTACTTGAATTCAAACTATATATAAAGCCAGTATACTGTATTTAATATTACTTGTAAAATATTGTGATGAATTAATGTAACATAGTATTGAACAGGAAATTATGTCAATTAAATCTTGATGGTATTATTTAATCAAAAAGCGTAGGCACTTGTCGCGTAAGAGAAGTAGCCACTTACGTAGGCTTAAAACATTTCCTCCTTCGTGTGCGAGACAGGATGCAGATTTATTTAAATTTACTTGTAAAACGCCCGACTTTGAATGAGTATTTAAATGGTAACGGTAACATGCCTGCGCTTTCGATGTGTAGCTGTAAAAAGATTCAGCAGTCGCGAATTAAATTTCCTTAATAATTTTTTCGAGAAAGTATCTTAATCTTATTAATTTAGATAGTAATGCAATAAAAAAGTATGTTATTAAATATAAAATATAACATTAAATGAAAGTTGAGAAAAGTAATTTGCATTGCTGTTGAAGATTCCGACATAAGAATTCAAAGGAATTATTGACGTTGACTGTAAATGATTTTATAATAGCGGGAAATTATCTTGGATATCCGTAACCAAAGTGGTAATCCATATAACAAGTGTTTTTTCAACAAATTATCGCGAAAAAAAGATTAGCGCGCCTTCAGCAAGATTTATTATGTATATCGTGAAAGTAACAATTTGCACTTTATTTAATATTATTTGTAAAATATTGTGACCTGATCTTACACAGTATCGAACAGGAAATTTGATTACGTCGGTTTGTTATTTAGGAATGGTCTTAATTGACAGTTTTCAAAATTATGTATACAGCAGTCATTTATCATTATCATCTAACTAATTGTATTCAGAACACGAAACATGCAAATATATAAGAATTATGCTTATATGCACTGCCGATATGATCTGTGCTATTAGAAACACTGTACGGTTCATATCACACAGCTGCATCAAAATTAAATTTTATAGTGTGAGAATTGTATATAAATTTTGAATATTTTTTCGATTCTTTAAAAATTGTAGATAAGTAGACGGGAAATACTTTATGAAGAAATGTTGTCGCATAAATAACCATCAAGCTAAATTAGATTGTTGGCACAACATTAAAAATTCTGTTCTCTTCCATAATTAACAACGTACCTTCGGCTACTAATAAGAAAAAGTTGAGGATATTTATGCATGTATAAATTAAGATGAAAACAAACTGAAAATAATTAACAAAATTTAGTCCAAAAATATATATTTAATATGCGCAATTGTTTCAAAGTTAATGCTTATGGAGAAGAATCGTACCACATGACTAAGGAATCTTGCAACATTAAAATATTCACGCCCCCTCCCCCAAAATGCGTTCATGATGAATCATCTCAGACATTCCATAGGGTTAAATTCCTTATTGAGTATATAGATATTGACCTTCGCCTTGGTATGAAAGAACGTAATTTTTTTATTAAAAAATCTTTCTCACTTATATACCATATAGTAATTTTGTTTAATATCAAAGACAATTTAAATTTTTAATTTAAATTTTAAGATTTGTAGTTTCATAAACTTATATTTTTGTTTTAATATTAACTTTAAAATATATCAGTAAGCGCGAAATTTATGTACAAACAACTTTATCTCTCTCTGCGTTGTAGAAATAATTATCCAGAAATTTTAGGCGCTTTAGGAAGATAAAGATTGTCTAAATGCGTCTTGAAAACATATATTTCACGAAATTATTTCGAAAACATAAATCTTGAAAATTTGTCGCGTGACGATAAGACTTGTAAAGGATTTTCTAAAGTCATAATTATTTGTCTGTGCAGGTTTTCGGTTATCCTGTGTAAGATATACCAAGTGGTTTCTATAAGTTACCTGCATAAAAAGCCTAAAAACCTTGACATGTCAGACATTAAGATCCTAGCCCGCTCAAAGAAACTATCTCAAATACTAAAATTCTTCTTTATCCTAAAGATACAAAGAACTTTGTCCTAAGTATATTGTATTCCAAATTGAAATGTTATATATAAACGCAAGTAAATAATTCAATAACAAATAATAATAAACGACATTTACATTCAATGCGAAGTTTAAAACAAATGAATGTTCTTACGGAAAGATTATTTATCATTATTAACGCATCACACGATTATCATCAAACGTTATTATAAATTGCGTAACAATTATGTCAAGTGCTGTAATAAGCGAGGAAATGAGCTTGAAGTGTTATTTTCGAATTGCGGTAATTTTGGACAAAATTGCACCGCTTGAAAGACGAATCTGGCAACGTGAAACGTATTCCGACCGGTGATTGTTCTTACGAATCGTGCCCGGTACCCTACGCCTCGAGCAATTACTCTCAAGATTGCTAATTAACCTCGTGAGAAGATCGGTGAGGAACTTGCATTTCCACCTACTTCTCGAGTAGCCTCGAATATGCGACGCTACCGAATACTGGTCTACAAAGTTCGTAACTCGCTTCTTCCCGTGATGGATGAAATAGCTGACCTACCACGATAAAAGCAGACAACGTTTGCCACGATGGACCAACGCGCGGTTATCCTGCGGCGCTCTTCACCAATCATGAACGAAAACGAAGAGAACATTATATTGGCAAAAAATCCGTGGATCATAGATCCCGTTACAATGGTTAGCCATATCTCTACGTGATCGCATAGAACGCGACAAAGAAAATTATAGCAAATATAAAAAGCGAGGCTTCTATTTTCAATATTCTATACACCAGAGGAAGGAACGATTAAATCTATTCTACATACTAGAAATATACAATAAGCGTCATTAATGTCTTCCACTTCCGGTTTATTTTTGAATCGATCACATTACATATAGACATTCGTGCATTGAAAAAAATATTAATAACGCCTATTGTATTGTTGCAAAGTTCATTAATAATATTTTATATACACTTATTATATTAAACTTTAATTCAAACATGTTTATAAAAATTAAATGAAAGAACCAAATTAATAGAAAAGTTATAGTAAACATGATGAACAGATTAATGCAAAATTAACTTCTCTGCTATAAATATTATTCAAGTAAATTATTCATTTGCATCGTAGATTCATTGTAAATATTTCAGCGCGAAGAGAATAGCTTACGCGTTGAATAGAAAATAATTAGCTTCGTCTTTTCCTCACGAGTAAAACATCAAGATATTTTATCACACCCCATTTTTACTGTTACTGTGGGATTATTTCCAGATGATTTTCTTGTTGAATTTCATATAGCGTAAAACTTATCCGGAAAAAGCATTCAGTTTTTTCTTTGTGCGAAAATTACTCAAGGTTCTGTTTCCCTTTGTTAGGATGCGAAGCTACAAGAGCTCATCGATACGTAAAAGTGTCAAGGCAGCATATTATAAAAACCACAGCTTAGGACATTTGTCGTTACAAGCGCAACTGTAATCAATCTTATTGCATGTTGTAACTAAAAGTTATAATTGAGAGGAAGACAAAGAGAGAAGCGGTTTAAATATTTAACTTTACAAGTTCTACAAGCAACTTCTCCCTTTATGTACTTTTGTTTCAGAATATTCTCTAAAATTGCTTATAAATTATATATATAAATGTACCTATATATATATATATATATATATATATATATATATATATATATATATATATAATAGATATAGATGGTAATTATATTAAGAGAATTAGTTATTTTGCAATTTTTTATTCGCTTACCTTGAGTGCGCAAAAGATGCAAGATTCTCGCATGCAAGCATGTCCGGAAAGTTCTCTGAAACTCCGTCGAAAAATGTCAAGATGCCACAAGACCTGAAATAAAATTAGAAAATCTTATAAATTTCTCAGAATAATATTGATTCAAATAAAAATTTTTCAGAAAATGTTCAGCTAAAATAAATATCTTATTCTTTCCCTCTCTTCCTCTTTCCCTAAAATTTTATATTTATTAATTTGTATTTATAATATCTATCATTCTGAAAAGTTTTTAAAGTCTATATGCACATAAGTAATTTAACAATTTTAGCAATTATATATATTAATATATCATTTACTCTGCCAAGTTATATGCTATTAGTCGTCATGCACATGATTAAATTTCGGCATCAATTCTGAATGAATTTATCATATCCTTTGCATTAGCATATATGGCGTCGAGACAAAAAAGGTAGCACGTGGGTGCATACGTAACACAAACAAATATGTAAATGTGTCAGGATCTTCTGTATGGCATCTACGCACCCATATACGACAGTAGCCCAGTGTATCATGAGCGCATTATTATACCGGGGGAAAGTAAATCACGATTTCCGTGCCCATGTCCTGCCGTATAGCGGAACATAACTTCCCTTTTCCTGTGTCACGATGCGAAACAATATTCGATGCTTTTGAGAATAATATTAAATCTGAGTTTTTTGAGCACAAAATCGCTTTAATTTAAAAATTTTATAAATTTAATATTCACATAATATTATAACATATTCTATAATAGTGTAATTTTTACAACAAAGTAAAAAAAGTGTAAACATCCTTTATATGTATAAAATAAAATATTTTACAATTGCACGTTATATACGTGTTCACTGTAAAAAAAAATAAACTTTGTAATTTAAATATAACTTTTTAAAATACAATAATAATATAATGCGATAAAAAATTAAACTTATTTTATTATATTGCGTTAAAGCACATACTTCTGCAGAAAGTCATTTTCATTAAATTGGCAGAAATTTTATAAATATTAATAAAATTTATAATTACAGATTTTATCTTATGTTTTATATCTTCTATTTATATTTGATTTTATATTTAAATTAATTATATAGGATTATCAAATTATTTATATGTATTTTTTAAATTATTAAGTAAATTAATACACGCGCATATCCTTGTTTTCTTATTACTGCACAAATGATTATGCTTCTTCCTTTCTGGAACTTTGGCGCAAAGTTATAATTTCATAGAGCACACTCATCTCAAGCGCGCTTCGATATCTGTTAATTGGTTTTCTACTCAATGCATGAACCAATTAGCGGCAAAAGTCTGCGAAAGACTTGGCAATAACGGTTATTAATGCTTATTAATCCGGCAATTATTTATCGAGTATCTCATATGTAATCAATAATACTGTATAATTACACATACAGTATAAAGAAAAAGTGTGAGAAAATGCAAATTTTGGCAATATTAATTAAATCAAAGCAAAATAAAAGCAACAAAATTTAATTCTTGACAATCAATTATAAAATATAATAATAAATAATTAATGTACATAATTAAAATGTAATTAAAACATACATGATTAAGATATGCGTCACCAATCTTCGCATAATTTACTGCTCACCCGACCGAGTTAAGAAAAATTTCAAGAACGATCGCATGAATTGTGTCTGATGAGAATTTCAAAGCGCTCCAAATACCTAGTTACTGCTGCGTGACGATCGTGCGAGATATTTTTCATGGTAGTATTATTACGAAGCTCATATGAGCTACATCTGCACATGTAGTGATAAAAATAATGCAGAAAACTTTTATTGCAGTAATATCTTGATTGACGCTTTGATCAATTGTTCTTAAAATTTTACACAACAATCATATAATAAAAGACAAACCGCTACGCGGATACGCTAAGCTTTGCCGCGTTTTCAGCAACCGCAAATGTCTGACCGCAAATGACTATAATGATTAAAAAGCCGCACCCAAAACTTTCCTTAGGATCGGCTAATCTATGATGCGTCGACTTCATCGACAGATCAAATATGAAATTATTCTGCGCTTTACCAATGAGTTTGAAAAATCAGCGTCACACTTTGGCGCGCATGTAGAATCGCACGGTTTGCGTTAGATCTGATTAATTAATAGTAGAAAAAAGTGCGCTGAGAATGCAGAATTTTTTGCAATACAATAAACGGGAAATGCCGCAACGTTATTATCAGAAAATTACGTAAATAAATTATCCATTGGTTTGCCGCGCCCCTTCGAGAGCTCGACCTTAAATCTCTCTACGATAGAAATATATGAATATTCGCGTTATCTTGCAAAACATTTTGAATTGCAAACTAAATATGAAGAAACTGTAAAGTATTTATACTATTTAAAAAATATTTGTTAAATATTTATTGCAGAGAATTTTTTTAACTCATTCTGATTGACATATCTTATTAAATAAAATGCTTTTACAGCATCCCTTTTGCAGTAGCCCTTCTAAATTAAATGAAAATATTTTTATCATCATATTACAAAATATTTTATAAATTTTAAATTTCGTTCTTCATAATTAATAGTCGACAATTCAATATCACATTGAAAATCAACTTGATGTATGTACATCGCAATATTATTACCGCTCTAACTGTCGACACGATATATACATTATCAACATATCAATTTCTTCGCACAAAAAAAATATAATTATAATAATGCCAATTTTCATAATTTTTCTTTATAATGTGAGAATATCGATGTAATAACCGTGAGATGATTTGTACGCTGTGGATAAGAATCAACAGGTATCTCGAGGTAGTATAACGGTATACGGTATTATCGTGCGATATTGAACCGCGCAACTTACAATGACGTTCACCAATTTAACGATGGTGAAAAATAAGAAAGTATCTATAAATAACAATAAATAACAACAAAAGAGAAAAAAGAAGTGCAGAATCGAACCTTGGCAATCTGGAAGAGGGCCTGCCTTCGCGGCCTCTGATCCTGCTTCATAGCTACTGGTTGATTTACTCCAATTTGCGAAAGAACGATCTGTCACACCGTTGTTTCGTCACAAAAATCCGCGAAAAAAACATTCGGGAATCATCGATAAATGTGTCAATCGTGAATTGCACTGTACATTACACACTGTACTCCAGAGTGATCAAAGGAAACGCAGAACGCGATGCGGTCGCGCAAGGTACTCTCTTAAGCTAGCGTCGATGTAACAATGCTCTCAGACGGGGCCGGGAGAGTTCAACGATGGTAGCGCTACACGGGACTTCTGCGGTCAGGTATGGAAGCGAACGGGGACCGGCGAACGCGGTCGTGGGCCCACTACAGCTCGTATACTATAGTATGTTCGTACTACACTACGAGCTTATAGTACGATGTATAGTACGCTGTAGTACGACGTTCGGGGTCTTACAGGGACGCATTTCTTTCGTAGGCAGGTAGGCACGCATCGCCTACCTGCGTGTGCGGTTTTTTAAAGACGAATTCCAATTCAAAATCAAATTTTCTTGATAAATGTACATACTATGCAATGTGAATCTATTAATTAAAATACATTAATTACATTTCAAGAAATTATTTTTTAAAAAAGTGTATAAAATAATATCAAAGTAAATAAAATAAGTTCTAACATTAACTTTTAGCCCCTCTTATATATTCCCCAAAATATACAAAGTATTCCAGAATTGATAGTAAAAAAAAGAGTGCATATTCTACAGGTCAAAAGAAGGTAAAATTGTCTTATAAACCTATGTCCGGAAACGCACCCCTTCTGAGAGCTACACCCTCCCTCTTAAAACACCCTTTGAAATTTTGTTAGATAATTTTTGACAACAAAAATGAATTTTAGACAATATACAGATTGGATAATATGCAGTATAGAAAATTCGAGTTTTTTCAGAAAACTTTGGGGAAGTGTAGCTTAGAAGGGGTGCGTTTCCAGACATATGTTTATAAAACAATTTTATCTTCTTTTGACCTGTAGAATATGCCTCTCTTTCTTTTACTATCAGTTCTAGGACACCTTGTACATAATTGTAATAATAATTATAAAAAGATATATCATTGTAAAAAGTTAAATGTATTTAATATTAACTTTAATATATTGTTTTCGTAATAAACCTGTATATTAATATATTATGCGGGTAACTAGACAACAATAAAAGATAAAGCGCAAGTGATTAATAAATAAAAATAGTGTAAGAGGAAGGTCTTTTAAATATTATCATCTGGCACAATTTCTCTAGGATCAATGCCGTGCAAATCCGACCCTAACACGTTTACTACAGTCTATGTAAGCATCGGGCATTTTTACTATGAGACTACGGCGTGGGTGAGAGGCCTGGGATAAGTCGGCTTATAGTGGTTGAGGGGAGAAGAGAGGATAAGCATCAGAGAGAAGGGCGACCAGGTTTTCGGTGGAGCGGAAAGGGGAAACAACCAGCGTAGGTTGCCGCGAAAAAGCGTCGGTGTAAGGGATAGGGGACGAAGATGTAAAAAGCGGGGATGTAGCGAATGAAACGGAATAGGAGAGGGAATCATGGGACTGACAACGTTTTACGTTACGCTACGCTGCTACGAGAGATCGTTACGCAATTTGATTTGGGAAAGAATGAACGGGCATATATAATTTGGGAACTCTCTCTTTCCCCTCAGGGTTAGATGGATTGGATCTTTAAGCCGACCGATGTATAATGGACGATCTAAACGACGATTTAAAAAAATACATTCTAACACTTTTAAAAAATTAATTTCTACTTATTTTATTAATCAGATCTAATAAATATGACATAAATTTGATATTCCATCCTAAAAAAATATATTGAGAGAGAGAGAGAGAGAGAGAGAGAGAGAGAAACAAAGTTTTGTAGCATAATCTCTCTCTTTCTAATGTTTTTTGAGTATGAGTAGAGAATATTAAAGATACGTCAGTTTTATTAGATTTAATTAATAAAATAAGTAGAATTTTTTTTTCTAAGTATATATTAGAATATTGTTTTTAATTATGATTTAAATGGTATATCATACATCGGATGGCTCAAAGATCCAATTCATTTAAAATAAAAGAAAAGAAAGAATTCCAAAATTATATATTTTCTGTTATGACTATAATTCACGACGAATAAAATAAAGATTTCAATTATGGCAATTATCGAAGTGCGACCACGATATTAGTCAATAAAATGCTACCTTTTAGCTGTGCAATGCTAAAAGAACAGCTGTCTGCAGAGGCGTTCTCCACTATCACACAATGGTAGAGTGCACAGCACAAGGAATTATTTTTATAGTATAAATTGCATATGGCCATATCTTCAATACTGATCAATACCCATGTGTGAATTTTTTTTCGAGTGTCTATACAATACGAGTGGCCACAATGGCGAGAAAGGCAGGGAGTTATTACGATACCAGTTATTGCAACAGAATATTGGCCCATGGTAGCGTATAACTGCATTGTACACAAAGATACTTTAAACTGTCACATGTGGAGAATGCTGTGATAATTGCAAGCACAATAAATATATAGTACGCAGCGTCGCACGTAAAAATATACTTTATCAATGGCAATAGTAGTAATAGAAAGAATGAGATTTAGTGATCAAGTTGCAATCGCCACTATATTTATGCCGTACATCATTGATATTGCGTGCCAAATAAATACAATTAATTGCGATCGAATTTAAAATGCTTTATCCATAAATTGATCGTATAAACGATATTGATTGATTTATTTTAAGTCCAAGTAAACTTACTGCAAGATGCTCAATTTGAAAAATTAAAAGAAAGAACATTGATATTCCCCCTATTAATCACACGACATAAATAGATATAAAATTTTAATAATTATGAGTCGGTAACAAATCAATACTATTTTGCGTGAAATCATTATAATTCAGTGATTTGTTTCCTCTACAAGTTACTTGAAAAGACTCCAGTATTCAAAGTGATTTCCAGTATCGGTTTGAATAAAATCAACGTAAAACATAAAACACTCTCAAGCACAAAAGAAGCGCCAGGCGTTTGAAATTTTCCAGACTCTATTAGGCAATAAAGAACTTGCTTCACGGAAAAACGAGACGCAGTAACGAAGGAGCAGACTCTGCTGCAGGATCGCTATAAATCTTATCCTCAATGCACAAGCCAAATATAGATTTTCGAAAAAAAAGAAAAAAAAACACCTGCGTTTCCAACTCAAACACTTTCAAATCTCTATTTTTTGACTTGTGCATAAACATCTTGCTTCACAATTTACTATCTCTATCTTAATTTTTTTCATTGTTTTATTAAATCTCTCCGACTTATTTTTATAAATATAAACAAATATACTTTTTTTTCCTATACGCAATATAGAGATATATTTCTTACTTAATATTAAATATAGAATTATTGTGTGCCATATTTTCTCGAGATTGCAGACAAAGAGATCAGTTCAAAGAGAGGATTACAGTAAATTACTTCTAAAATGTCAGCGATCCATTACATGAAGACGTTCTCAAATCATCGCGCTTTACATTGCAAACACATCGTATAAGACTCTATTGTTCGAGACAATGCACTGAACAACTTCACGTTAATTTCCCACCGGAAAAATGTTCATGTGGGCGTAAAGGCGCGAAAAAAACCTGTCAGTGTACGGAATGATTGAATAGATTCTATTCATTATTGATAATTCAAAATGTCAAGTTATGAAATCTAATATTTAAATCTAATATACATTTAATATTTCAAATGCAATTTTCATGTTTTGTATATAAAATAAAAAAATATGATAATAGTTTAACTGCTATCCAAGATCCATATCTTGTAAGGTTTCACGAGTGCATCTGCCTTCTCGTGTCATTCTACAGTGCAGATGGGGTAACCAATAAAGTACTGCTATACATTAATTAAGAGAATGTTGTCTTATGCAATAAAATAATAAAAATTCTATTAACCATAACTGGAATATAAATGTAACTCAGTATCGAAATTTTTGTTCGCAAAAATGCGGTTTTAGAACAGAAAACGCTTTCCGTTAAAATATTGAAAAAAACACATACTAGTGAAAAAACACCCGCAGGTGTGACGAAAGTTTTGCTTCATTCAGACTCACGATCTAAGGTGCATGAAAAGGGAGGCTCCAAGGCAGTGAATAAATAGGTACAAAGGAACAGGTATAAAAATATTCGAGCACGAAGCTAGGGGTCGTGCGAGCTACCTGCTGTATTTTAAACAACCTAAAGTCGGCAAGGTGTTCAAACTGAGCTGGGGTGGATCGAGCGAAGTTTCAGGTGCGCCGATCAAGGAAGCGATCATCCATTCGTATTCAGCGATGTGACTCTATAGCCGACGACCCGCTTTTAACCCCACATGTGAGAAGTATTTACATTTTAGATGATACCTCGGAGCGACGGACTCCAGTTGCATCCGGGTGTTTAGCTTCGAGTGCGCAACTCGAAAGAAACAGAAAGAGAGAGACAACTTTAGAAGAATCTTAAGTCACCGACTTATCATCGGATTACGATAAAAACTCCTAGTCGGCGACCGCGAGACTTTTTAATCCGCTTCTCAAACCGTTATAATCCAGAAAAAGAAATAATTAACCAGACTTATTATAAATTATTAATGATAATTAAGACTAAATAATATAAATAAATAGATCATTATTTAAAAAAAAAAATTATATGAAGCCGATTAGAGCAATATCAGATTAATTATTTAATAATTTAATTCAACAACTTGTTATCATTTCTGAAGTAAGTATATGATGCTTCGATATTTTATATGGAACCACTAACAATCAGTTATTGATTTTTGTCATACACTCTTTATCTAATATTTTATTAATAATTATCAAGGATATTTGTCTGAATTTCTCAAATATGATTGATTCAAAATCATCAAGGCGAGCTGCAGGTGTCTTCGGGTTAGAGTAACGAATAAATGTCAATCTTAGAGCAGAGGTGCCACGCATTCTCGGTCTTCGTGATCGAATCACGCGGTGAAAGGAAAAGATTTCACGTACATCGCGAATGCGCCAGCGCGGCAGTATACTCATCTTTCATGATTTATGCAACCTCATTGAAGATGATGCAGAAGTTATCCCCGTGAACGCTTTGCATTCGTTCCGCAGTCATCTCGTTATGGTCGTCCAACAGAAACTAGATTATAAAAAACGAATCCAAACAACACGATTGAAACAACAACGATCGAAGCTATTTTTTTGTCGCAAAAAAAGAACGACAGTTTAAGTAGCGTAAGTGCCTATTATTTTAAAATATTAAAAGAACTATATAAAAGAAATATATTTTTTCTCTTCTCTCTTGCAAAATTTAGAGAAATATATTAGGGCACTTTAGCGCTGCAGAATAAATGCTCGGATTATTTGTTCAAGAATAAAGTGAGAAAATAGATTAGCTCGAATATCAAAGTAAACATAATAATATACAATCAGCATGTTTCGTGTTTATATTCTACGAATGGCAACCTAAGAGTGTATAATCTTATCAGTGTAAGATATAGCTCAGCATCATGAGTCTTTCAAATAAAAGTGATATGATTGTCTAATTATGAAGACTCTCTCTAAATACACGGATGCCGTGATATATCGAAAATAAATTCATTCCATATTTAAAAATAAAAATAATAATAAGACACGTATGAATCTTTTTTTCCCTCTCTTTGGAAGATTGTCAATTTTTTTCGGGAAAAATCGTATTACAGAAATTGATATTCTTGATGATATGGTACTTAATGAGAAAACTCGGAAAACTTGAGTGAATATTGCAAAATAGGCTAGACGGGCCAGAACCTTGCAAAATACATATGTGCGATGTTTGCTATAACTGTAGACTCGAGATTGCATAGCTCGTCTGGTTTCGTCGTTTCCGGAAAGTTGTTAGGCAAATGAATGCACGGACACACACTTCCCACAAGATAACAACCTGAAAAGTTATACCGCTAACATCCGATATGTTCTCTCAGCGTAAATAATTTTCGACGTTATTGTCGACTTTATATTCCTGTAAAATGAACCCAATTAAAATCAAGTTTTTTAAAAAACTTATTCATTTATTCACACATTTCGAAAACATTTCTTTCATTCCAGAATTCTTTTATTTCTTATTCATATACGAATTTCACTCAATTGTTCATTTTTTAAAAGAATAATTCCCTTTATAAGTCTTCTTATAAATATAATTTAAGTTAAAAGTATTTGTATTAAAAATTAATAATTAAACGAATGCGTGGCAACTATAAATATATTACGATTAAGAAGATATTCTGTGTGATAGTTCGAAAGTCACGTGTAGTACAGTTACTATACATGAAAAAATGCGCACGTGCTACAACTACTGTGAACAGAAATAAGAGAAAGGTAAGGAGACTATACAAATATATCGATATCGAATTGTACGGAGGTAAGACGAAAGTGCAATCACTGCATACGCGTGCACCTGCAGCTGGGTCGCTTCCTACAAGGTTTAGTAGGCGAATTGCTCTCGCAGACGACGAGCCGAAGGTAGTCAACATAATTATCATTATATGAGAAAAACGACAAATTCCTTGATTATCATCAAGCCGACAAATATTTGCCGAGCATTTCTATCAAACGCCCTGATTACAAATCTAAATCTAAGAGACGAGATTAGCGAGATTGAATTCAACCGCAAAATGTGAATCGATTTGCAAATATAAATACCTAAAGTAGTGAAAAAAAAAACTCTTGCTATATAAGTCACTCATAAATTGTAGAAAACAGTCACACCCTGATTTATTTTCCAAACATGTCATATAAGAGATTAATAGATTTTCAAAGAAATTTGTTACAATTCTGTCCTGTCGAAGGCTTTCATGAAACCCGCCGTTGTTTATCCCTTCTTTCGTACAAAGTATTATAGCCTCCACTTTCCAAAGCTACTCGCACGTGCGCCGTTCACCGCGTTAAGAAGAAGAAGATGACGACGACGATGATGATGGAAGAAAAAGAAAACAAAATGCCACGAAGAGATGGCGGAGAGAGAGCGCGGCAACGCGCGAAGGCAAAACTGGTTTTCTCTACGCTGTTATGATGGCGATGGTCCACGCCACGAGGCGTCATCACGCCACGCATACACGCACGTGGCGGTACGTGGCGTCGAGATTAAAGCGGAATCATCGTATGATTTAATGCCAGCGCGAGGCGATATCGAGAAAATGTGTGAATCGAACGCGTGAAAGAGCGGAACTTGCGCAAAAACGGTTTTGCAATGCACAACCGTAACGTGAGCGCGGTTCACGCGGAATCCCCGGTGAACGTACATATCCGCTCTCTAACATTCGCCAGTCAATCACGATCATGCAACTAGAATTCATTGTATATTAATGCGACACAGATTTTCTATTAAATTAGTGCTTTCGCGAAATTATTCTACCGCATTCTTATAAAGATATACAAAGCATGGGATATATATGTATTTAAAACCGGTTAACCAGTTCTCACATATCGGTTCAATTATATGCGATCCATTTTATGGTTGTTTTTTATCCTTAAAAAATGTAGCATTTCACCACATATTTCTACAATATAAAAAAAAATATATAATAAAAAAAACGAAGAGCAGAGAAATGAGTTATATCGAAATGGTGTAAAGAGGACGAGCTTAACACAATCCTTGGATGGGTTAATACAGCTGACACGCATTTTAACCGCGTGCGAGAGGAACCACAATCGCATCGCGAGTCTCCAGAGAGAAGAGAAAACCCGTTGTTTTCGTATAGCCTGCAGGAGACCATACTACTTGAAAAAAGAAAATAGAATGAAAAGAAAGAAGTGGAAAGGGTAGAAGAGAAAGAAGCGAAAGAGAGGGAGAAAAAGAGGGAAGGAAAGATAATAACATGCAAGAGGAGGAACGACAAAGAACCGGTTTTCCAAGAGGTAAGAAGAACATGCGATGGAGTGGAGTTGTATATACGAGTAGTAGTAAAGAAGGCCAACGTGGCCTGTTACGAGAGAGAAAACCGGTTTCACGATTCAAACTGGAGTAAAAGTATTGCATCGTCGACGACGATGCGCTTCGCTAAATTGTCCCGCGCACTTCCATGTTTATAATTTAAAAGACGTCGCATAGGTGGCCCGGAAATAGTTGCGATTTAAATGATAACATACAATTCGACATGAGACTAACAAACAAACAAGTTTATTGATCAGTAAAAAGAGAATATGTAAAAATGAAAAAAAATCGAAATTATTTTGTTAAAACTTAATATTTTTAAATAGCATGAAAGTATATTATTTTCTTGAAGAGATAATTTCTTTCTCGAGATAAATATTAGAGCTGTGTCTCTTCTACGAGTCTACCATATATAGACGCTCCTTTCTTCGACAAAAGGTGAACAAGTTATCAAACTATAATCCTCTTTCAAACAGAAATAATTATCATCACTTTTCATTATATAAGAGTCCTTTTCCTTGTGCATATATAAAATAATTAAATGTAAAATAAAAAAAAATGTAAAATATAAATAGGAGCAAATTTAGAAAATATATAAAAAATTATATAAACGGTTATCAAACATTAATTATTATTCACAATACGCTGCTCACGGTATCGTCCTAAATTATTTAAACAAAAGCCGAACCTGATTTTATCATGAAATAAGTTTATCTTGAGCGTGCGTCATCGGACTCTACGTTCTCCTCTTTCATAGTAAGAATCAGATACCCTATTGTACGATTGTTCGTATTCATTGTCTGTCAGATCGAAAGTTTACTCGTGCTTGATATCGATCGAAAGAAGATCGATATTATCAAAAATACTGTTGTAAAATTAACAATAATTAATATTTATGAGTTTAAATAGATGCATGGCGATTTAATATTCGCTTGTACTAATCTCATATCAAACAAAGTTTCTAATTAATTAAAATCGTCGCATTATGTTTTGTTAAGCAACACATTACAGATCAAATTAAATAAAGCAATGTATGAGAAAATAAAAAATGAAAAAATAAAAATATATTATTACAAGTATTTTTTTTTTAAATTAGAAAAATTATATTCTCGCACACACGTCCACGTATATAGCAGAGAACATTATTGCGCATCGTATAGTAAGCAAAAACTGCAAGAGACAACAAACATCTTTGTAATTCCATCGGGATGATCTTTACCACCTCTTCTGCTTTTCGTAAAAAAATCCAAAGACAAAGAAGCAGCGCGGGAAAGATTCCCATTGGACGCGCGGTTCCCGCGAACCTTACTAAGGGTGATTTCAACGCCAACCGATCGTGGAGGAAAGATGCTCTGTTGGAGGCGGCTATGCTGCGCACGAAGACCATCTTCCCTCCATTATCATCGGGGGGGTCCATTTACTCTCAACATTAATATCTCCCACACCTCACTAAAGAGAAATTATCTTTTTGCAAAAATATTCCTCCTGCGAGTATATTTTGCCAAATCAAGAATCAAATGTGCTTAGCATTTCTATATTATAATTAATATAATCGTTACTGTTCTTATAGCAAATGTAAACCGTTGGCTTACATTTTCGATATGATATTTAATTCCTAACAAATTATATTATTTAAAAATTTATTTTTATAAATTTTAAATAATCATAAAACAATCTCAAGCTGAAAGCACAATTCTCCATCATTTGCATAAGATTTAGGACACTACGTATATTCGAAGGAGTTCTCCTGGCTAGTACGAGTGAGCGGTTCTTTGTTCTTCCGTAGACGCGGACCGAGGTCAAACGAAACACAAGGGAGAGTGGTCCACGGTCACAGCATCCACAAACCAGTTTCCGTTAAAAAGATCTGCTCGGCGGCGCCACCGTACGATGGCTTAAGCGCGCCTTTCCGAGGAACCGCGTTCTCCAAGGCGGGAGGATGTTGACCTGCCATCGCCATTTTGAATCACGGGATACGTGATCGTAGTACTATACCCAGCTGGTACCTCAATATTACTCATGCACGACGTATACGAGCGCAAGAGCGCACGTGCGCTTCTTGACATCGAGTCACGTATCGCGAGAGATTGTTTTTATCGAAAAATTATGTCTCTATATATTGTGGTACATAAACTCTTATGCTCGTAAATTTATAATATTATTGGTATTTTTAAATATCAACCCTATCACTGCTGCACATGCTGATTTTTCAATAAGAGCAATTCAATATTTCCTTTATTAAAGGATCGAAGAGATACTAAAAAAATCTATGACTCTAATGCCAAAATTATACAGTATGATGTGTTCATTTAATTTGTAGTATTTTCATTACAACAACAAGGAAATAAATTCAATATAATTCGAATTTATCGTATCTGTTTGTTATCGAAAAAGAGGGAGATTAAGTAACGGCAAATTTTATCTGAACTGCATGATTTACGAACGGCAAAACAATTATATCTGAACTGTAATGATTTACGATTATTATGCATTGTTTACATGTATGAAATATGGCTGCATACACGTATAAGCATACTCTATCACTGATATTTGCTAATCAATATTGCATCACGCATAAATCGGTCGGCGCAATAATAAGGCCACGTCATGCTATTGTCATTGAATCCAAAGAGAATTGTTATCATCAGAACAATAAGAAAGTTACAAAATATTAAAGCAATTTACCACATCAGAAACATAATTTAGAAATATTAATAAAATTTCACTGTGTGTAAAATATAATTTTTTATCACATATTTCGCGTTATATAATTATTTATAATTAACACCTTAATTTTTTTAATTTATATATTTATTTATATTGATATATATTAATATATATTTATTTTTTCTCTTCGTTTTGTGTGTTTAATTAATATTATTAAGAGATGGATTTTACTATTAATGAGATTGATTAGTTTATTTTCATTGCAAGATAATATGTAAGATCTTTGCATTTCTTGACGAATAGATTTGTTTTTTCGAACCAAGCAACTACTTACTATACTATAGATTAAAATATGCCTATTTAGTATAGAATATGCTTGTCAGCATCAACTACTTATTAATACAGAAGATATCTGCTGGCATCGACTACAAAACCCTCAATAGATACACCTGTTCGCATGTCATAGAGCATTTAAATCAACATTCGCTAACTGCTAGACAGCTCCATCGAGAGAAACGACTGTTCTCTATATTCAAGTCTATTTTACATATTAAAAAAACACGTCGCCGAAAGTTTCGGTGAGAAAATTTCTTACTATTACACGAATTAATCGACCTACTTTAATAGGAGGCAGGATATTAATTTAATGTCTTCGAAAGTTTAATCGACCGAAAAATAGGCGTTTCAAATATGTATTCTGATAAATATGTGAAAATATATATTGGATTTATTTGTACAAAAATATTTCTTTGAAATATAATTTTTGTACATATAAATTATCTAAAAATCTTCTATCTAAATTAATCTTATGATAGTAGCAAATACGTCTCCATTCACCGTAACAATTTTCTATTATTATTATTCTTAGAATCTATGAATCTGACAGAGAGTATTTTTCTTTCACGGTATATCGTTTAACTGTCAGAACAAAACTAAATCGAACATATTTCACTTGCCTATCGGATCTTTCCTCTTATAGACTAACGACTAACCAACAAATGTGAAAATTTCTTAAAGACAAAAATATTATTAAATGGTAACTAATTAAGTATGCTATTTATGGCAAATTATACGTATCACTTGTAAAATTAAGTTAATTTAATTAAGCCATTTATAATATGCCAATATCAATATGTCTAATCAATAATAACACAAATTATAATATGTGCTATTTAATATGCTAATTTAATATATTACAACAAATCACTCAGTATATCATAAAAATATATAATTCTTTTTATGTATTATAACACACAAAGTCAAATACGAATTCTCTGTTATTTGTCACGTTATACATATAATCAACATAATTACTCGTATCCAATTTATTTTCACGATCAATTTCTGTCATGAATTAAAGTTCTGAGTCGTAATGTATGTATATGTAATGTCGTAATGCAGACATCGCTTTTGGTACTCATTTACACATATTCATACATTGCTATCTCTTACATATTCATATGACTACTCGACCGTACGATCCTTTGATCGATGAATCGTGAGAAAGATTCATTCGTATATGCTAAGTAGTACTAAAGATTTTATTTTATTAAGTATGAGTTTTATCTTTCTTTTTTTTCTAGATTTTATTTTATTTATACTTAAGCATTTTAATAATAATTTTTAATACATAGTAAATATTATCTTTGAATAAATAACTAATTTATTACTTTTTGCAGAATAAGAACAATTTAAATATCTCAAAGCGTCAATAATTATTTAGGACATTAAAAGAATACATCTTAATCAGAAATTAAGTAGACTCTTAATTAGAATGTACAGAATATTCGAACGTACAACAAGATAATCTGTGGAAGTCTAATAAGACGAATCGAACGTTACGAGAACGAATTTGGCACTCGAAGGAAAGAATGGAAGAAACAATAGGCATCGATGCGAAACCACTTTTTTATCTGATGCGAACATACTTGCACTGACACGAGAAAATTATCGTGACCTCTGCGGGTGAGCGTCGACCATGTGAACCTACAAAGCAGAAGCTGTTCCGGTGGCGGCTTCCGGTTCAACCTGACCTCCACACTTTCCTGCCCCTTTCCCCTTTCGACTTAGTTAGTCTCCTATTCAACCACCATCTTTCCTATCTCTTAAGCATTTTACTATACCATTGCCTACCACGTGGTCACGGTGGTTGAGCCACGTGGGACCAGGCGTCTCAAGTGTGCTTTAATAATATCGGGGTCCCTGGCATATATGTACGATTGGACCTGATGCTAAACAGTATGAAGTGTGATATGCTCTCGTGGAATCATAATACTCCTCCCCTATCTAGCTATATGTGTATATGTGTGTGTGTAATTCTATTTTTTATTTTTTTTTATTTGGCGCAATGCACTCTCCTTCGCATCATTTAGTTATACTACTTGATTACGAAAAGATTGTGTATCAATAATTTAATTTTCTAAATCTTATTGAATAATCGTTATTTTCTCAAATAACGAATAATTTGATTATAAAACGTGTGAAAAATTTGTTTAAAAAATAACAAATAATCATGAATAATAAATCATGTGAAATTTAATTTCTTATAAAATTGATGAATGTTTTCCACTTTAGCATTGAATTATTTAACATGAAAAGTTTGTGCGGCGCCTCCCTTGTTTTCCACTTTAATTCACCGCCTCTTCCTTCGTACGATCTCGCTTTTGTATTTCCCTCAGTTATCTTACTACAAAAGAAAATCTCCCTTCTAGTCTCAATTAAGAGCAAGGTTATTTCATTTACAAGCTCTCCTATTACCCATCCTTTCTTTAATCAAAAAGTGTAAATTTTCTACGAGCAGATAGCATCGTCTAAATTTAAGAAAACTCTCGAGTCTGTTATTCTGTTACAATTATTATAGCCTTTCGCGAGTTTTTTTACACAAAGTAACATGTCTCATCACTATAATAAAAGTCACATTAATAACAGAGATACGTTAAAGAAAAACTTAATTCTCAATTAACTTCCAATTTCTCATTAAATTTAATTTAAGATCGGGAATAGTATTACTGCAATGAGTCATTGTTGAATCAAAGAAACTAGCTTTTAGGGATAGACTCAGGGACTCCAGACTTCTTTGAGACGATAACTCCCACGCGAGGCAACTACCGTGTCCACGATACTAACTTTATTCCTGAGATTGATCAATGGATAACAATGTATTTCTCGTGAATTATTATGTAGCGTATCAAAATGTATCTTCAAAAATCAAGTACACGGCGCGGAGCAAAATTTTTTGTAAAATTTTCGATCGTAATCTCCATTGTTATAAAAATCTTAATATTCTCGCGATGAAGAAAATTATTCAAGTAGTTTGAACGAGAAAGAGAGCGCTCCTGTCTGAACAAAAATTAAATTTTATTCAAAACATTGAACCGCGCGCGAGATCTCGCGGCTCTGATACCACTTTATACATTATAATATTGTTTTTTGTGCGACAATTAGAATTTTAGACATCTCACCGATTGCTGTTACCGATAACGCATCCGTAGAATAATGATTTAACGCAACCCTTGTTAGCGACGATATTATCACAGCGCGCATTACATTACCTTACCAAATCATCAGTAATAGCGAAGCGAAGCGACGGCGCGTTGCGTCGACTCGTGAGAGCAACAAAATTACAACGATGATTACCTGTCCGCCGTTAATTCAAGTATACTAACGATTCTCAGCATGAGGATTCCCACGAGACTGTCTCGTACGAGTACGAACGCATGTTTACCCGCCCATGTACTGGGCTCCTCCGAGTAGACTAAGAACAAAACTCGCCCCCGTATTTGCTACCGTGTTGGCTACTTCCTTTTCTTCGCTTTAATGCGAATCTCCTTCGTGTAAAGGAGTTTATGTGCTGTGGTACAGCATATTCATTTTCAAATGAATATCAACGAAAAAAAGTTGTTGAGTATCTTGACAAAACTCATGAGAACTTAGCTCTCAACTCGAGCAATTCAATAATTATATGGTACAGATAGAGTATTATATATTATATGACAATTGATATGAAGATAAATATCGCATATTGAAAAAAAAGATATAATTATAGTTTTATTATAAATAGATATTTCTGAGAAAAAAATTCATGTTTATTAATGGTAAGAAAAATCTTGTTATTTGATTTAGATTAATTTCATAATTATATAAGATTTGCAAAAATCTAAAAAAATAAGAAAACAATCTTATTGTTTTAGCATATAAAGGAAACTAAACAATGGCTTAAATTGTGTGCAGTTTGTATTTCGTTCTAATCCTTCAAGTTGTTACTGCTTTTTAGAAATCTTTCAAGAACAAAGGTAACACTTAAAGAGAAGAAGCTGAGGGAGGTCGAATATTCAATTTAGTTAGAACAAAGAAGTTTAGAAGTGCAAATTAACTACATCTTTTACAATTATACAAACAGCGTCTTCCAGATGACAAATAAGATTTCTTGGAAAGCCGACTCATTCCTCCTTAGCCCATCATTGCAAATTACCCGCCGACACAAGCTCGGGATAAGAAAAGCTTTTCAAATCATTATCATTAATACATTGCATTCCGCAGCAGGAAAATATCAAAGAAACATCGCTAATTTCCTGCAGCATTCTCGGCGTTTTCTGAAGGCGTTAAAACTGTCTTCTTTCCAATGCAAGCAATTTAATTTCCCTGCGCGTAGCGTGAATCAAATAATTCTTATTTTTTATTTCATCTTATTATATTCGTAAAAATAAATATAATTCTTCTACGATATATATAGATCCTTTTGTATAAAGTACTTTTTTATAAAAATTGCCTAGCTAGCATTCGAAGATTGGAATACAATTAGTGATACTTATATCACGAGTATAATTGAAAAACTCGTAATCCATTGCGGATAAAAATCGGGAAGAATAATCGCGTGCAAAATATGTCCAATGTAAGGAAATTGCAGCCGACGAAGAAAATTGCTTAATCGCTCTCTGCCAATAAAAAGAAGCGGAGGAAAAATAACGATCAATGGAAAATAGAAGGAAATATCTTCCATTTGCGTGCCTCGCTATCGAACACTGGAATGCATCGAAGCGGCAGCGCGGCTAGAAGAACCGCAAGAACGGGTAACCGGGCGCCTATCAGCGGCTGTTAACCGCCGGTTGCACTCCTGTTTTCTTTCCCCTTTTTTTTCGCCTGGCTTCTGCAACTCGCCACTTCACTCTAATACGCGACCGCGCCCACAATGCTCCCGTTTAGCGTTAAAATCCCGCATAAGGCACGTTAACCGCTGCACAGGACACGTCGCCATTTACTATCGGAAAAGAACGATAATATAGTTCTCCTTGTAAGCAAAAATCTTTTTTTTTTTTTTTTGTTGTAGAAAATAGCGTTTGTATTTCCAGCGCATCATATTTGATAAAGCGGACTTTCGATCTGTCAATGATAATGAAAGACTTTTTAAGGATATAGAATGTCGAAACATGAGTCATATCACGTAATATCGAGATTTCTTTTAGGTGAGCACTCATGGATCACGAGGATCGAGATCGAGACGATGTAGGAGTACACGATGATGTCACTAACAGCGCAAGAGTAAGGAGCGCAAAATTTTACGCTAGAGTGAATTTCTCAAGATTTATATAAATCGTGTAGTGCATTAAACGACATTCTTTCAAGTGACTATTATGTGTAATGATCTCGACATATATTCTGATGCCATGTCATTTATTATACAAACAAGCCGATTATGATCCCAATGACGTTCAAGAATGGAAATGGGTCGCGAAGAAACGAACGTGTTGGTAAACGTCGTGGCTTACGTCTGTCAACATCCCTAACGGGACACTAAAAAATTGAAATGTGCTATTTGTGTCACGAAAATCATGAATTAACTTTGTATCAAAAATATAAACGGGACCAATCTTTTCTTCGAATGTTAAATTCGTATAATTTTGTGTAAAAGAAACGTAGCTATCAATTAAAATTTTGAACTAATTCCAGTAGAATAAATAAAAAATATGCTTACGCTGTTAGCGGCTTTGTATATTTTAAAGATAATTCCCACTTATTAAATAAAATATCTAGCACACATGAAGGGTTTATCAGCGAGAAGGGTTTATCACTATAGTGTTAGGCAAAACGTGCGAACGCTGCAACATCTATAAAGACGAGATTCAGTTCCCAGAACTTGAGATGAGCGAGACGGTTCTGGTCCACTAAAACCTAGACTATATTACAGATACGTTAACGGACGAGTGTTTCCAGAGTCCGTCGAAGCGTCAAAGGCGTTAGATTTCACAGGCTGATCCACATTAAAGAAATCGCTCGAGTAAAAAGATAGGAACTTAGATAAACCCTGCCATAAGACAGCTTAAATTAACACAGTAGGCCGTGCGTGAGTTATGACCAAGATGGTATACCTAAATCATTCCAATTGAGAGTCATAAAATATTATCCGCATATGTTACGAATCTGACTGGAAAAATTAGGAATTATAATAAAAATAATTGAAAATAAAGTTAAAAAATAAATCGATATAATTACGATTCTTTCCTATAAGTACTATTTAAACTTATATTCTTATTTTCAGACGTTCTTATTTTTAGACGACTATTTACAAAAAAAGCACGTAATTTATATCGCGGCAATTTAAAAAAGTCAACAACTAATTTATTCGCGTTTCCTGCATTTATACACCAATTTCCATATATTATCTGACAAACATGACGATATGTCACGGACCGAGCGAAAAGAAAAGTCGTGCGTAGGCGGTCGAGACACATTCGCGCGTACTCCTTGTGCATATATAGTGCGTGTGAGAGTACGAAAACACACATATGTACGTGCGAACTCACGATCGAACGCACGCGTTTCTCAGTCTCGCATCGCAGACTTTTCCCACACGTGGTTCTTAGTTAGACACGGAGCTCCCTTTTCTGTTCTTTTCCTAGGTCGACTTCGTTCCGTCTTAATCCCCGTCGTTACCCTTCCCATATGCACGTCTCCTCCACTTCCCCATGTCTTCTTCTCGTTATTCCTTTTGGTCTTCTTCGAGTGACCGTTGCACAAACGTACTCTGCCATGTATAACTTTATGGTTTTCGCATATAGGCTTTTATTCGCGATCTATAACCGATAGCGACTGCACGAGGCCAAATCGATACAAGATGATCCCGAGAATAAAATTGTTAGTAACGGTAAAGGAAATTTATAGAGCGTTAATGAAATAGATACTATTATTTCCAACTAATTTTACGCGTTCTGCAAGTTTCGCATAAAAACACATAATTCTAAATAAGATTAAATTAAATTCTTCGATCAAATTTTTCTATCTTGGATCAAAAAAACATATCAAACCTGTTTTGACAGCAATTCCGATAACATCCTGTATGTATAATAAATCTATTAATATCTACTAATATCGACTTAACTTTTGCTATCTGTTTACATCGACTGCAGCAGCGAGTCGTGTAATCATCGAATGACCATAAAATATACCGAGTAATCTCGCGTATTAGACCGGTCTGCGACCGACATCGACAAGATAAAGGTAATAAGCCGTGGCGAAGCGGATGAAGTTCGAAGGATGCGCAAAGTAACGACACGGTCGTTTGATCGCGAAATCAAAGGTGGAGACGAGCAAACGCGCGCTTCGCTTTTCTTCACGAACGAAAGCGAAGGAGGCGGTACGTCTTTTGCGGACGAGCTTCCGGTTCCTTCCTGCATCGGGCAGATATCACCTGGCGATGAGTCAGAGAAGTCGCTTCCCAGACACCTGCTGTCAGAATCGCGTAGCAGGTTCCATCCGCCATTAGTCACGTATGTGTATGTGTGTTTCTCCCCTCAAGGGTCGGACGTTACTTGTATGTGCCCTCGATATAAATGTGTACTCCGTTTCTTCTTCCATTGTCACCGAAATGAGTCCCGGATTCATGGGCCAGCGACTTGTGACATTACGAAACCTTCGGGCACTCCTGCTTTTACGACGTCTGGCTTTGTCGACATGATTGCGTTTAATTTGTTGCTTTTTTTGTCGCAAAGAAATACAGATGCAAACTTCGCCAAATTCGATCAAGATTCCGTGAAGAGACGCGCGCGGATGCGTGATTGATATAAAAGTAAGATAAAATCAATCAAGATTTGCTAAATTGCAACTGATCTCTTCGACGAATCTTCTTAATTCGACACCACGAGGCATACATCTGCATCACGTAGGTCACGAAACAGCTGTGTCCCGACGCGGATGGCACGCGTCAGTATTCTCATACCCTCGATCTGCGAAGGGTAATCCCGAGGGAAGATGAAGTCAGGTGTATCTCGATCATGTGCCAGCAGCTGGGAGATACGCCTTATTTTTATCTCAAATAACAACGTCGTTTTTTACCGCTTCATAGATTTTTGTTGTCAATCGTTGTGCGATTTAAAACGTGTCATGAAATATGATTCTCTAATATCAAAGTAAAATGACGAATTTCTTAGAGAAATGTATGATATGTTAATTCACACGATTATCGACTTATACGAATATATGATTTCAATAATTATATTACTGTAAGTTTCGACATTTCTTTCTTTAAACGAATTAAAATAAGAAGCTTCATATAAAGCCGGAGGAAGAAGAGGAGGATCGTTAAAATTCCCGAAATCATACAAATGATTCATAATATAATTCATATAATTATCAACGTTCTGTTCACATGCTCAAAGTTCTTTGTACGGCAGTCGAGAACATATAACTAAAAGCTTTAACAGCGCGTAGATTTAACTATCTTAACGGTTTTTAAAAGAGTCTAATTATGTATAATGTAGAAATCGGATCATCGGATATACGGAAAAGTAGAAGCGCCGTACAATCGGCGACAAATAGTGGAGGAGAAAAGTGCATTGTATTTTACACTATGGGAACAATTGTAGCGTGAGCAGCGTTAAATGTATTAAGTGTGTACATCGAGATCGCGGACCGCTTTCCACCCTTTTACGGCGCCGTGTTGAACCAATTAGAATGGGAAATTCATTCAACCGAAGGAATTAATTAACACGATAACACTTATATGGATGTGAGTGAGGTAGCTCTTCGTTCCGAATTAACGCGGCGAAGGCGCTAATCGATAAATAACGTGCGTGCCAAGCAATTTCGCTTTTTCTTTTCTTTTTGCGATTATACTTACGATCAACAATGGAACATCAAAGCTACGCTTCTTTTTATAAGACCGCCCGCGAGAGAAACCTTGAACCTTAACTAGGACGTGCAAGAAACGCGAACGCGAGGACGATGGCACATGGATCGTCACGAAAAACAAATAAGACCAAAATGTAGATACTTTGCATCTTTATGAACTTATGATCGTTATATCGATATATCTAATAAAATAAAAATTGATTTATATGATGTTATGTTTTTGTTACATTTTAATTAACTATAAATTAAAACTAAAATTTTATCCAAGAAATAGCGTGAAAAAAATTTTTGCAAATCGATAAATATATTTTTGCATTTACTAAGACAGATGGCATTCAATCAATTCGTGCACAGCTGAATATAGCTCTAAATACATGAATAGCTTAATTGCTTCCGGAAGTTTTGCTCGGATCGACAAGTTGCTACCTCATGACAGGTGTTACGAAAATAATAACAGGTTACATGTGCCATTACTATTGCACGTGCATATATATATAGGGTTAGCATTAACTCTCAGTGAATCATTCATTTTACATATACGTCGTATTTACGCGTGGTTGGTTGCTAAATTTTTTGCAGAATACGAAATATTTAATTTAAATAAGACAAACGCGCTTTCTTCTCTAATATATCTCTTAAACTTTTTAGCTAAGTATAATAATAAACGCGAATCAGTATGCAAAATAACCGGTATGCAATATAAAGTAACAAAGTAACGTTGCTTAAATATCATGCTACACCGTTATATACGGTAATCCAGCTAAACAGCTAAACAAAACTACTCATTCATATAAATTCTTTCTCTACATTTTGTAACAGAAAGATAATATTTGCCAGTAGTTTAACAAGGAGAAATATATATTCTCTCAACTTTCTCAAACAAACGAGCCGTCATCATTTTGCTCACTATTGCAATTTTCAACATTACATTATGAAATTATACTAAATATATATATAAGTTTAACATCTCACATCTCTTAATAACAGCAAAAATCCTCGACTATTCAAATACTTGAGAGAGTTCGATGAAAATGTAAAAATAAATTTTAATTGCAAATTTTATTTATATGCGAAAATAGTAAACAAGATTTTCTAATAATCATATCTTTAAATTTTAAATTTTATTACAAAAAATGGACAACTGAGCAAA
This sequence comes from Prenolepis imparis, assembly GCF_030444845.1. Lineage (NCBI taxonomy): Eukaryota > Metazoa > Arthropoda > Insecta > Hymenoptera > Formicidae > Prenolepis > Prenolepis imparis. The sequence continues at coordinate 13,011,055 of NW_028141163.1, forward strand.
ATTGTATTCGCAGAAAATGGAGGATCAGCAAGAACCAGAAGCATAAATCGACATCGCGTAACCTTGAACTTGGAAGTCTATAGTACTAGGGAGATATCTTACACCTATTGCGAGAGATGCTCGGTTACGCGGTATTCGTAACCTGTGATTTCCTTCTGATCGTCAATAGTTTATGCGCGTTCCATCGATTGTGATCGTCCAACGATGAAATGCTTCATCGCTCGATGATTCTTCGATTGGTCAAGAATTTTTATGAACGTGCAAAACATTCAACATCTTCGAATGGAAACAATCCAAGAAATTTTACCATTGTTAAAAGAAAAGTATGCAGCCAATCGAAATCTGAAGTATGACAATTGTTGAGAGAATATAATTAATAAATTTAAGTGAAAGAATAGAGTGCAAAAGAGTTTTTTGCAGAATACACGCGTCTGCACATTGTGATTATCTACTTATCTATTAAAGATCAATAATATTCGTCAGGAAACGCTTGTTTAACATAAACAATGGCGTAAAACAAACGTCGGGAACGCACGTAGTACTCGCTCACACGGCGTTATCGTTTACGGGCTTCGTGCTATCATGGCGTTATTCGTGCTGGCGACTACAACGCCAGAGGATGGGAACGCCAGATACATATGCATTTTTATCACGAGTATTACTCGCCGTAACTGTCAGTCCGTACATGATAACGCCGGTAGATTATCAGACACTTTGACGAAATCGAAAACGCTCAGCAGGCCATTATGTGTGCAGCAAGCATCGCGATAATCCGGCAAAACAAGTTTCGTATCATCGTTTCGTCAGTAAACTCCCACCGGGATACACATAATCCTACAGCTTCCCTTAATCTGTTTCGGAACTTTGCAAGCCGATTAAACGATCTATCAACATCGCGCGAGGGAAAATCGCGACCCGGAAACGCGATCATCTAGTTATTCAATCAACAATTCTGCTCCGCATCCGTATATCTGTATAAATCTGCACTTGTCTATCGGTCGCGATAATTATTAAATACAACAACGATTTTTTGCGCGAATAATTATCGCGGAATTAATGGATAAAGCAAATACTTTCCCGACCGCAAATGTTGTAAAAATTATTACTACAGTCACGAGAAGAACCCCCCGATGGCGTCGATGGCGTTTATTTTCTATTCGTAACACGAGACAAAGCAGTCACCACACCCTGGCCGCGTGCGCAGTTTGCGCTTAAAACACTTGTATCACGTGTCACGTAAGCCACGGTATTGGTACGTGTGCCTCATGTTGAATGACCTCGGACCTCGCTAACAGAACGTTAGTTCTCTTAGATTAGCATTTGTGTTTTTCAAGATAAAACCCCCCGATCTTACGACAACTCGCCGTCGTACTAAGTGAGAAAATAAGCTCTAACTAGTCTTAAAAAGAATTATTTATATTCGTTTAGAAAGCTAATTAAGTATATATTTCTCTCTTTCTCATAAATGAATGTAACGAATATAAAAGAGTAAATATTTTATTTGAGTTTGTAACAATACGAACGTTGTAATTCTGGCAAGTAATTGCCTCTTCAAATTTGTTCAATCAATAAATCATATTTGACACGGTGCTCTCGACCGCTTCTTAATGCGTGATACGAAAACACACACATGTATGTATACACACAAATATGATCTCTTCCACAAGCTCTGAAACTCGTGGTCGATGTCCTTAACTGAATAAAGTAATTATATTGCGAAACTCGCCATTAAAAAGCGAGAAGTTTAAAGGTACTAATGTGCTTATGGGAGATTTAAAAGCAATCTGATAATCTGCTTAGAAAAAGAAGATTCCACGTATCTTGTCACTTAACAGTCATGAATATTTAAGCATGAATATTTGCTTCAAAGGCCCCTTAAGGCAGCAAGTTTAAAGATTTGGCGATGGATTGTGCTTATAAATGGGAGGACGAGACTCGTAAAAGTCTTTGAGAAAATAGCGAACAGGAATATTTTTCGCTAAAATGACATCTCTCGAACGTCAAAGACCGCAGACTCTCATAGTCTCTTATTTGTACAAATATACATATATGTTAAGAACTTTGCTCTTCAATATTATTTCTATATTATTTATATTATTCATAAACCCGAGATAATTTTTTGCAATTGCTTTGTCACTCAGGTTTAAAAGCTTTGTGATAAAAAATAATTGAATATTATCTTAATTTTTAATTTTTGTGAATATTAATTGCTAATTGCTAACTTCACCAACTCCTATTAGATTAATCGAATTATTTGTAATTGATCCAATATAACTTTATGTAAGATATGTAGGCTCGCGCCTACTTGTTCATGAAGATTGGAGTAACAAGCTAAAGCAGCGGGTTGCATATGCTCAAGGCGCCAGTTCGTCTTCGATAAACGCGTATAAATTCGAGAAAAATTCATTAGATATACACACGTTATATACTCCAATAATATTGAAATATTATATCTGTTGTGAGATACATATATATACATATATGTATACAGATACTTTATTAAACATAATTTATTTCTTTTTTAATGTATAGGACTTCAATTATATTGGATCAAAATTTGATTCGATATTTAGATGCAAATATTCTACTGCAATTTTTTTTTTTCCTACCTGTACGGCGCTGTTGAGGAAACAATTGTTCTGCCCGGGCCCATTCAGGAGGCCCTTGGTGCTGGTAAAGCTGCTGTTGTGCTCTCGGTGCGGTGATTTTTGACAACCCTGCACCTGTCCTTCCGTCTGATTTCCATGATGGCATTGTGTAGATTGCAAATAACCAGCAAAATCTACTGTATCCTGGGATGCAGCTTGCTGCTGCAATCCCATTGTAGAAGTCATACTCGACGGATTTCAAAGTAGAGTCATCTGAAAACATTTGCGATAAACACATTCATTAGTAACAATATTTTATTTTGTTAGTAAAATAAATTTTGGTATATATATAATTTACAGTCGTATAATTTATTTAAAAAAATAAATGTTTCTTTATAAAAAAATACAAAAATAAAAATATAAGAATATCTTTTTATCAGTAATAAAGCGTTTCGTATCATTACACGATACTTTCGATATTACGTATATAAAATTTTATTGGATTGCATAGCAAAAGAAACTCTTCTTTATCATGCATTAAGTTCTGGCAGTGAATTCAAGTCATAGTATTCGCGGGAACTCATAAAACCAAGTTAACGAGGAAGCTGCAAAGTATAATTACCAAGGGAAAATCGGAAAAATCAGTTTACACACACATAGGATATGCGTTGTAAAATTTTATGATCCGTACCTCCGAAAGAACCGATTACGCGTGGATATTAATTTATTTAATTTCAATATTCGTCTCTTGAAAATTTTCAGATAAATTTTTCACATTTTTTTTTTTTTTTTTAAGGAAAAATGAGACATCAAAGATCAACTGACGAGTGAGGAGACAAATATCACTCGAAGTACTAAGAAAAAAAAGGCAAAATCATCATAAAGAGCCATAAAGGGCTTTGAAGGGTGAAACGCGCTGAGAAAAAGAGCAGAGAACCATATCGTAGTAGTAACTAAATGCGACTGAGTGGACGATGTTAATTTGGAGAAGTCGAGAAAAGTGGTCGAAGCGAATACGTGCTTGAGAGCAGATCTGGCGCCAGAGCCCCATCGTCTTGACTTTCAAGGCTCTGAATACAATACTCTGGTCACATTTCTCTGCCGACTTCGAGGTCCCGCCATACTCGCGCTTCTTACGAGAAGTCGACGAAGGAAGCCAGACATAGTTTTTTATTACATTTACGTTTTTAAATTTAGAAACGATAAAAGTCGTCAGTATCATGCGCATTGACAACTTAATTAGGTATTTAATAATTGTATTTTTTCTAGCACAATCAACTCTAAATTGTGTATTCGTTTATTACTAATAAAGATTATTTGACACTCGAATGCTCAATAAATTATTTAATTAACAACGCCACTTGTATCGAATTTCTGATTCGTATAGAATCCAGAGATATAAAAAGGAAGAGGATTTTTATATAAATCAAATGATGAATAATATTGCAGTTTTTCGATCATTCGATTATGTTAAAAATTTCAGAGAAAACAGCACTAAACTATAGAAGATCATCAATAGAGCTAGAGTCCTGATCGCAAAATGTCGACGAGCAAAAAGTTGAGAGACACGACGTGCATTATCGTATTGTGTTTTAGTAGAATGGAAACCATCAAAAGATTCAGGAAATGGAGCGCAATAATGATGACTGACAATTACGTTGATTCGTTGCTTTTCACAATCGAAACTGCACTGATCAAGGACAAATGAAGCGTAAACTCACTTTACTAAAATCGCTTTCGCGACTTTACCACGTTACCATTTTACATTTTACCATTTTACTATTGTAAAATACCAGAGCGATTTATAATAAACGACATTTATACCTTCAATTGACCATGCACAAACTGACCATGTGCGAATAAACCAACCGGTTGACCTCCCGTATCGTCCGCTCGTCTCGCGTTTGTTGTCCTTGGCACGCAAAAGAAATTTTCATTTACGCGACACGGATCGTGTTAACCAAGAACATCCGATTTTACGCCTTTCGAAGTCGCTGCGCGTTAGCGTGCATCAAAATGGGTTATTGTCATGCACGGATCTAATTTTAGATAACGCCACCAGAACATAATATGTCAACCACGACTCATCAAGCGCAGTAATCTTTCACACTCGATAAAAGCATCAACGCGTTGTATTATTAATAGTTATATTATTAACGTTAATTATTCTCCAATTGTTTTCCAATTAATTGTTTTCAATTTGCAATTAAAATTTGTTTCATTAATTCATTTATTTAAAACTGTTATATTGCAATGTAAAGCAAATTAATATATTTTTTTAAGAAACTTATAAAATGTATAAGAATTTTTTGTCCTACATAAATTCTTATAAATCTGAGCAAAAAGTATAAATTCCGGTACCGGGAATCGAACCCGAGCCTCCTGGGTGAGAGCCAGGTATCCTAGCCACTAGACCATACCGGATCACGATGGACCTACCAATCTGCATCTTGATGCTGCAAGAGAAGCTGCATTTCTCTCTCGTACATTGTCAGGAGACTCGGGTTCGATTCCTGATACCGGAATCTATTTTTACTCAAATTTAATATAAAATATTTTAGAATTTATATTAAAAAATTTAGAAATTAAATTTATCGAAAAATTTGCATACTTTTTAACATTGCAATAGATTAATTATTTTATTTGAATATCTACATTAAAATAATATCTTTTTCTTTGTAAATTATGCATAAATATTTAACGCAAAAAAATATTAAAATGAAAAAATTGAAATAAAAATATCAAGAAATAAAATAAAGAATTTTTAATATTTTTGCTTGGCTAAAAAAATGTATAATAAATTGTACACAGAGAGAATTTTCTCTTAGAATTTACCCTGAAAATCATGATAATCGTGGGACAATATAATATGGAAAGAATTTTATGAGAATTTCTCTGATTAATATTTATCACAATAAAAATAATATCTATCACAATAAAATATAAAACATGTTTGATTAATATTTTATTAAACTGCATAGTAAAATTAATCAAACATGTTTTATATTTTAACGTGTAGATATTATTTTTATTATTATAAATATTAATCAGAGAAATTCTTATAAAATTCTTTCCACATTGTCCCACGATTACCACGATTTTCAGAGTAAATTCTGAGAGAAAATTCTCTCCGTGTAGAATAAGTTCTAATACATATTATTGTTACCATAAAAAAATAATAAAAATAAAGATTTTTTCTGTGCATTTGTATACATTTTCAACTATTATTTTTTGTAATTTTTGTTAGCTGTATATATTGAAGCCTGCCTGTAATGAATGTTGTGTACACGATTGTTTGCAGGTTTCGAAGGAGAAATTTTCTAAACGTCGAGATTTGTCTCTCTCTCTCTCTCTACATATACGTGTTATGCGTACTAACGTAACACACCTTCGTCGTCTCGTGACAATGCACGAAAGCGCGTACTTGTAGACGTGCAACGACGTTATATCGATTTCTTCCGCATCCAAGACACGCAAGTATTTTGTAAAGCTTTTTTTTTTTTTTTTTTTTTTCACAAACATTGCGTGGTAACGGTACGCAATTTCCTTGAAAAAATGGAGGAGACTATAGCTATGTGCGAGTAAACTTGGTAAGAAAAGAAATACCTAAGATCTTTTAGTGCTGAAAGACGAAGTTGAAAGTCGGGAGAGAAGAAAAAGCATCGTGAATTACGGCATAAAGTTTAAAAGCGTTGCTATCGCGCGGTTATTTTCGTTGGCGTTTCGTTTGCGATATGATCCCGACTCGGGATGCTGAAGAGAAAAAATCACAACGTTCATCCCATCGAAAAAAAAGCAAACAAATTAAATTAGGCTGCCAATCCAACGAGTTTGACGCGTAGAACCGTTTGGCAAATATAACTCTAACTGTAAAAATCCAGCATATAAATAAAATAGCATAATAAAAGCTATTTAATAAACAAACTGAAAAATGAATATTGAAATTCTCTGGATCGATCGATTTCACAAAAAATTATTACAATCATTTTTCGTCGTATCACCCAAATGACCCAAATGACTTATCGCATCGTGCAATAGAACTTTGATGTATAGAGTCTTTGTGCATATGCTAATAATAATAATCATAATAAAATGCATAAATAATTTAATTTGTATTCTCTCTCCCATTTCTCATCCTGTCCTCGCCGAAATTTCTCTACGTCAGTGTATTATCGTGACGTATTGCAACGTTTTTTGTTCCCGCAGTAACAACCGCAGTCGACGCAAATAACAATACATGAACATTGCGGAAGAAGAAAGTTGGCAGAATCCGCCGCGGCGAAAGAAAGCCTTGGTCGCGACGGGAAAGAACGGGACATTCTTCATTCGCAGGAATAATTCGCTTTTCGATTATGGTTCGCGGTTTATATAGCAGATGCGAAATAATGAGACATAAAGAAAAAGAAAGAAAAAATAATTTTTATAGAAATTGGACATTAATCTGATGATGCTATATTGAATGAAGAAATTCGTTATCGCTTTCAGCTATAATTTAATTTTAAAGAATTTCATATATACAGGGTCCGGTGGTTCGCGTTTCACCTGTCGTGGGCAGATTCCTGGGATCATTTGGAGACGATTTTTCCTCAGCGAAAATGTCGAGGCACCAATAATTTTCGAGTTATAAATTGAAAATAAAGGATTTTTCACAAACTAAGCCTTGTGGAAATAAAATATTAACAAAATCACATTCTTCAGTTAATTTCAGATAGAGTTTACTTTAATAGAAATTTAATTTAAGGCTTAGTTACAAAGATACATGATGACAAAAATTGGGAACATGCAAAAAATGATGACCTCCCTCGACATTTTCGCTGAGGAAAAATCGTCTCCAAATGATCCCAGGAATCTGCCCACGACAGATGAAACGCGAACCACCGGACACCCTGTATAATATAGAAATGTATTTCTTTTTTTTCGATGATAATTTAGAATAATTATAAAATTATTATTATATATAAAAAATTATATAAAGAATTATACATGTATATATATGTATATAAATTGTGGAAAGAGATGGCTCAATAAGATTTTAAAGATTTACATCTCCTATTCTATTATATATAAATGTCGGTTTAACCGCTAGACGTTGCACAGCATAGGTATATATTATGTAATTTCGCTACTTTTCGTTTCAACCGAACTTTCGCAGTAACATTTACGCCGCGAATGAATCCCGCATGTATTTCGTCGGTAAACGCCTACGAATTAATTATGAATCGCATTGTACTTCACGACCGTGTGAAGCAAATTAACGTGAGTTAGTTCCCGGTTTATCTGTGCAGCTTTCCTGTAAAGCGCCGATTATTATGGCTCTATATTTACGTTTGTGCGAACATGACAAAGTAGCACGGGAAGATACATACGCCTTATGGCAGAGAACATCTTGGAAAGATGCAAATGTAATAGTAAAGTAAGTAAATGTGAGATTAAAATAATAATAAAATAAATAAATAATTTAAAAAGACAATTTAACGACAATTTCGCGATTATTTCATATACCTATAATATATCCACGATTATGTGGAAACAAAAATAAGATCAAAGAAAAATTACGCGTTAATTTTTCTTTTCTCTTATCCTTACAAAATCAAAATTTTCTCCATCAATGACCAATAACGTGCAAAATAATCGATAAATCGCAAATTATAGCACATCTATCAAAATTTCGAATTTAAAAGCTTAAGCTCCTGAAAGGGATTGATTCAACTTTGCTATTTCTAATGTGTAAAAAAATAATTTATATTAACGTCATAATTTATGACGTATTGTATTACGTTAACATTTCAATTACGCATAATTTTATACATTGATTTTTGGGCCCAATTAAATGATAAAACCTTCGAAACCGGTCTAATCACAGTTCAGCATGGCAAATCTATCATCTTTCGAGCAAAAAGACTTGAGCCACACGGCTCCCTTTTTTCGTGCTTCCAAACGACTTAAAAAAAAGTCGATTATTGTAATTTACTTAGAGTGCTCGCACAGGTGTGCGTTTTTGTTAATATACGTTTCTCTTTTCAAAAATTGCCCGCAATCAAATTTCTCAGAAGGTTACTTTTGTGTTTGACGTGCAATTACCCACCAAAACATGCGATCGTTAACACATTAAATCACACGCATGACATGATAAAAGCCTGACATGATAAAAATATCAGAAAATTATCGTAAATTTTTATATATCAAAATATTTTATTCTATATTTTTTTATGCTCTGTAATTCAAAAAATAAAACAGACAAAAAATCAAATATATATTTTCATTAAAAAATTCTAAGATTATCTTCTTAAAGAATTTTATAAATACGCCAAGAATCATTATTTAAAAATGTGCATTTAAAAAAAGTGGTTTTGTCCATTGTTTTAACATATATATATGTTAATTAAAATTTTCGAACAATTTAAGATGTATTAATTGAGCCATTTTTTTGCGCTGCAATCAAAACGCCTCGCGCATAAATCCGCACATTTTTTCAACGATGCACCTGCGTGCAAAGTATCGAATGTAACTGAACTGTGCATCATGCTTGCGGTCTCCTGTCGGAAAAACTTGTCTGACTGGTCATGCATAAAATACATCGAGTCTATTGACACGAGGACCAACAGGACCGAAGCACTTGGAGGTGCGCGAGATTGCGGTGAAACGTACGCACTTTTAATAAATTATTCTTTTATACCACCACAACGCGGAATTTACATAACGCGAGTTATCTTCTTATTCCTATTCTAATAAAAACCTCTTCAGGTTCATAAATAACGCCGTAAATAAAAATCTAAATATACGTATTTGCTAAATTTTTATATACTATAACTATACGAGCAAATATTCATTCATAAAACCACTGCGCAATGCGATGATTTAATTCGCGCGGTATATATGCTAACTCATAAATAATACAGATGTAGGAAAGTATGCGTATAATAGTACGCTACGACGGACTAATATGACTGATTATATGATAAACATAGAAAGGAAGCATTGTCACGGCATAGTTGGGTTCGACTAATGGTCAACCACTTCGTGCGAAACAGGTCGACAGAACCTAACAGGTGTGACAGAAGGTGCGCCAAGCATTTAAATATCTAACCAATCCCAATATGAATTTTCGCATGATTTGACAGATCGATGGCAAATTTATCTAATATATTTTCTCTATACGTACACGCATTTTTGATCGAATATAAAGCAGGAAGATATAAATGGAACATCGATCACTAATTAATCACACATTTTAATATAAAATATAAATCTATGATTTAAGATCAATAAGATATTTAAAAAATTTTAACAAAATAAATACAATATAATTACAAATAAATAAAAAAAACAGAGATAAAAAATAAGAACAATTAAATAATAATAAAAAAAACATAATCAATATCGAATATCCGACTATCATCAATTTTTATTTTTTAAATAGTTGTGATGATAAAATATCATGATATAATGTCTTTTATTAGACTCCTTCATACATTCAAACATACAATGACTACTTTACACCTTCGAGGCCATCATTGGAATGTTGTTATTCCATAGCGATAATACAGCTCGCTGATTATTGTGAAGCTCGAAGCCTCCTCAGGGTCGCTCGAGTTACGTCGTAATGATGCTCAAGCAGCGAACCGGTTGTGGCCTCGGGGCCCTTCGGCCCTGCCACTGCACTTATTTGGCCCCGAGATCACCCTCTATCACTAACCCGATCCCAAAGCAGACGAAAACAAGAAAAAAAGGCGCGAAGAAACCCGCAAAAATTAACCACGCACTCTCTCGCACCTGGTCCAAAGATGAAAACACGTAGTCAAACTGGTTCAGAAGCCTTTGCCGCAAGGAGAAGAGGCTCCGACCAGCTGCAAAGTTTTATAAATGCTTCCAGCTATCATCTACATCTGAGTAAAGAAGAAGTCTATAAATATTCGTCATTGCATAAACATGTGAGCGAATATTACTATGTGCATAGACGCTATAAATAATACATGATGCTATGCGCCGCGTTGATAAATTTCGCTTAAAAAAATTTAACTGCTTCTATAATATTCGAGAATTGAATAGATATTAATGTCGCGAATATAGTGCGATAAATATTTGCCATGTCGATCCGACCCCGCCCGAGCAATTTTTAATTCGTTCCATTCTCTCGATAAGAATGGATGACACGCCCAACTACTTTTCTTCGATAACGTGTCGATTGCGAGCGTCTTCGGAGCACACAATGCGCCAGATAGTCGCGCTCAATTTTGCAGGAAGATACAAAACCCCCATGTGCCAAAGGCGCTGGATTTATAAATCCAACGATAAATCTATCAGCTGCAAAAGCTGACCGATATCGAGCTCATGGCTGCTTGCCAGAGGTCCTGTAAATCTTATTGTATTATACAGTCGCGTGCAGAAGTCTCTCTCTTTCTCTTTTCTCTTATTTTGCTCACCTCTTCTCTTGTTCGAATGAACGAGTCGTAAGAAGCACGATTTATTTAAGCATCATTTTTTTTTATTTGCTACTTGGTCGTTATTTGCAGCCAGAAAGCAAACCCCTTCGAGCGGAGTCCTGAAGGACGCTCCCTCCTCGTAAATAAAGAAGTCCATAACTTCTCCGCGCGAAATATTCGGCATGCTTTTATATTTACCCTCACATTTTATTATGCAAATGGCTGAACCCCGCAACAATTTATGATAAATGTACAGAAATTAAATAATGTATTTATTTGCATGAAATTGAGTAAATTTCAATAATATCTCGTTTTCGTAATCAATGAAACTCGATTCGTATTTATAATTTTGGCAAAGCGTAAACAGTTTCAATAAATATATATTTGTCAAAATAATAAATTTATTACACAGTTACAAGCTATTTGATGTATGAGCACCGTTAGAATGAAACGCGACACTTGGCACTTCGTTAAAGATCCACTCTATTAAATGAAATGGTTGCGTGTCGGCAAATTAATATCGTTACTTACGCGATGTTCTATATGATATTGTAGGGCATCACTCCCATAGGGGAAGGTAAATATGTAGGTGGTGATCCTATAAACTACCGTCTTGTTATATGCGTCAGTCAGTAATATGCGTGTTGATCGTTGAAGCAGCATGTATTTTGTCGTTCATTTTTGTCACTGCTTCCTCCAACAATATAAATCATAAAAATATTGCGTTAAAGCTCGAAAAAAGTGTATTAATTGTTTTAGAAACAAGTTTGTGCATGCAGAATTTTTGAAAGTGCACAGTTAATTAATAATAAATTCAGATTCGTAGATTATAATAAATAATAAGTCTCAGTGTGATAAGAGTGATGTCTTCTACGCAAACGTTACCATGTTTAACGGACATGATATAAAGGAAATTCACACATACCTAGAAAATCCGTTTCCGCATATTCAAACGGATCCTATTGTAACAATGAATCCTACCAAAATGAACATGATTATACCGATTATTCCTGAGCCCGTGCGCAATATCATGGATTTTACATTGCTGGTGGGAGGCACTAACCTAAATGCTTTGCTGATTCTTATTATCCTATCAAATTCTTCTATGTACACTTCCACCAACTGCTATATAGTGAGCCTAGCGTTATCGAATCTGACAATCCTACTCGAACCGTTAGAGCAAGTATTTCGCTGGATTTTCAATATAGATCTGATGATGAATCTCGACTATATATTTTTGGTGAGCTTCGGCACGTCCATTCTAACGATAATTATATTGAATATCGAAGCGTACGTTGTTATTTGCCAGAAAAATTGGCCCTTACACAAATCATTCGTGAAAATTTCAACGGCTATAAAAGGCATCTTGTTCATATGGATAATGTGCATTATAATGATAACTTTGGAACTAAGACTCTACAATCATTATGAGAAAGGAATTGTATACGACATCTACGTGTCATCCACCGTTATGTTTCTAATATTCCCGTGTTTTATTTTTATTGTGCTTGACTGCTTCATTTTGTACGATCTGATAATATCAAAATTAATAATCGGAACGCGGTCAAGCAAAGATGTCGAACGTTTCGTTTTTCTAGGTAAGTGAAGATTTAATATTAATGCAAGTAAATATTTATTCAAGCATCCATAGATTTCAAAATAATATTTATTTTACAGTTGGTATTACTATTGGATTTTTTCTAACTATGATACCATATCGAATCGTACGAGCTATTGATCTTTTAACAACATCTTGCTGCAGCGATACGACGATAGAGATAGTTTATACGATGGTTAAAATGTATCCGATGATCCTGCCAATAATATATTTCATAATATGTAAAGAATTTCATCAAACACTTCAAGTAATATAACATATTGCTAAAATGCTTTGAACATTTATAAATTGCTCCTGTTCTCTGCTAACTAAATTTAATAATTGTTCTTATATTGCAGACAATGCTATGTTGTCAACGACATATAATTACCGTCATAATATAAAGAAACAGCAAAGAAAAATCACAGATATTCCAACAGATAATAATACATCAAAGTACATCTGCATTTGGACATTATCTAATCTATTTCATTACACTCTTACAAAGATTTCTTGCTTTTATTACACTCTTATAAAGATTTCTTACTTTTATCGCGCTTTTGAATAATTTACTATTCCTGAGAAGAACTTAAAATTCACGTGTGCAATAAGCAAGCACATCCGCTCTCATGAGAAAAGAAAGAAGCGACGCGCGTGCAGAGTCTGCACACAAATTTTCGAATTCACTGAGCTCTCTGTATGCAAATTAGTTCCCTTTGAAGTCTTTCTTCCAAAGAGCAAAAGTCGAACCAGCATTGTACTTATATGGCCCCATTTATCTATATACTTATATAAAAAATATATATATATATATATGTATATGTCATATATATTTATATATCATATAAATTATAACAGATATTGTTTAAATTATATTTTTGCCTTCTAATTATGCATATACATACAGTGCTATTATATTTTTTGTAATATTCTTGAGTAACATATGTATTATATTAATATGCATTAAATACATAATAAATAAATATTTTTAAGAAAAAGTTAAGCCATCAATATATTTGAACACCTTATAATACGTATTCAACGCGTGCTTCATTGAATTAAAATTCAAAACATTCTGGTGAAAGACATTCCCTTAAATCCATTGAGCTGTAACACGGCATTTCCTTTCTAACGAGTAGTAGACATTTATCAAATCAGGGATAAAATCTCGAAGTGCTATAGCGCTATCAAGTAGTTTGTTTGGCTCCTCGCGATTAAAAATTCTTCTCGTGACTTTCGTTTCGTATTCCCTTCTTCGCGATTTCACGGTAGCATCTCTAAACGAGATTTGCCGATGCTTGTAAAGATCGAGCTGTACATTAAAAAAATAATACCGGATTGCTGATAAAAGTCCATTCACAATTATATAATGTTTCACGTGTTAATTATCCTTTTTTATGATCAAAGAAACAATTTAGATCTATGTAACTGTATTTTTTAATCTCACGATATTATCCCGAGAAACTGTAGAGATTAGACAGTTAATAAAATTTTTACGTTATTTGACTTTCCAAAAACATGTAAATATTAAGAATGTCAAATTCTCAAAAGCAAAATTTTACAATAATTCTTTTTTATGGAGTTTTACGAAAAATTGAAAGCAATATGTTTTTTTCTTCCTATCTAAATAATCTGTGTAAAATACATTACCAATACGAGATATATCTTATATGTCATTGCTACAGAGAAAAGGAAGATCACGAAAAACCAGGAAATCGCTGAGCCAGAACGACTAAACAGAAGCTTCCGGTTCGATGAATGAGTTAAGAGAAGAGAGAGAGTCTGCCCTTTCCAAAAATGTATACTCCACAAATAGCTAGTGTGTAAAGTTTAACTTTCAATTTCAATTCTAATTTTTAAAAAAATTTTTTACGATGTATGTGTATAGTGTACAATAAAAATTAAATTTACAAATAATATGAAAAAAAATTTGTTAAATAAAATGTAAATAATATGTTAGGTAATACATTATCCTCGATGTATAGGTAATACATTATCCTCGATTAATATTTTTTGACAGAAATCAACTGATAACTGTCAAAATGTTAGTTTAGAGTATTATAACATATCATTTAAAACATATTATTTTATTTTATTTTATTTTGAACAAACTGATTCATTTTTTCATTAAATATATTAAACATTCATAAAGATTTATCATTCTGATATTTCAGAATGGTATGAGAAACCGCGATAATTCAGAAATCATTGTCCAAGCGCGCATTGAATAAACTGACTTTCGTAAAGAAACTATACGAGTGTAATCAAAAAAATTAAAATATTAATATGTTGTAATGTATATGATATGTTATAATACCTTATCCGCGATTAATATCTTTTGACAGAAATCAGCTGATTAGAGCGTTAATTTGCTAATTATATTTTAAAATAATATGTTCTAAAAATTAAAATAGTAATATGTTTTAAATAATATATTATAGTTCTTTAAACTCGATTAATATTTTTTAACAGAAATCACTTATATGATAACTGTCAAAAATATTAATCGAGTTAAAAGAACTATAATATATTATTTAAAACATATTACTATTTTATTTTTTAGAATATATTATTTTAAAATATAATTAGCAAATTAACGCTCTAATCAGCTGATTTCTGTCAAAAGATATTAATCGCAATATAACATATATAATATAATCGTATTATAACATATCATTTACATTACAACATATTAATATTTTAATTTTTTTGACATATTATTTCAAAATGTAATTAGCAAATTAACGCTATTTTAATAATTTTTGACAGAAATCAGCTGACTAAAGCGTTCATTTGCTAATTAAATTTTAAAATAAAAAAATGTTATAAGAATTAAAATAATAATATTATAAATAATATGTTATCATACTTTAAACTCAAATAATATTTTTTGACAGAAATCAGCTGATAACTGTCAAAAATATTAATCGAGTTTAAGAAATTATAACATATTATTTACAACATGTTATTATTTTAATTTTTATAACATTTTTTTATTTTAAAATTTAATTAGCAAATGAACGCTTTAGTCAGCTGATTTCTGTCAAAAATTATTAGAATAGCATTAATGTGACTAAAAAAATGGTTTTTAGCATAAAAAATTTAAACATGCAAAGAACGTTATCGAAAATATCACAAAAATTTAGAATCATTATTTTTCTAATTTTTAATCGATATTCAGTTAATGTGTGGCACAAGAATAATGTGCAAAACAAGGAAAATTTTGCCATACATGCTAATATCTAACTTTCTCCATCATTTATGCCACACAATAAGATTTGATTTATATTAATTTTTTTTTAAACTGCGCGCATATATCCAATTTACGTTTAAAAGCATGTAATATCGGAAAAATCTTTTTTTTTTTTTTTTTTGCATAAAAAGGTTACTCTAGAACTTAAATTATGAACAACAGCCTCGTCCTTGCGGTTTAAATTTCGCAATACTTTACGTGCGAATTGATCGCGATGATGCTAGCCTGACTGGGATTGGCGTTCTATAAATATATACGAGCGATTTAAAAAGACAGTGACAATAATAGCCACCCCACTGTCTCGTAACCGCATTAAAATACATTTTTAGCACTCTGTCCCGTTGTTTCGAATCTTAGAGAGATGCAAGAATTACAAAATGCACGAGACTTACCGAAGCATGTTTCAACGCGCAATGAAAATCGAATCGGAATTACTAAGACCGTATTGTACAGGTGCATATGCATATGCATAAATGCACCGTAAGGGACGGAAGAAGAAGGGATATGGGAAGAGCGATAGAGATCGCATTGTTTGCGATAGCCAACGGAATGGATGAATGCAAATCGAACGTAATACTTATCCGACACGACGTGTGAATGAAACGATCGAGTAATGTGGACAGAAACACTCCATTCACGCTCGCTGCCGAAAAAAGCAGCGTGACTGTATCGATTGCGATCAACATTGAATTTTGACGAGGGTCCACGAACACTCGAAGCTTTGTTCGACTTGCATCCCCTTGCATTCGAAATGTGTGTACGTGGTCTTAATTATTAACTTTCTGGCACGAGACGACTTAACGTGTGTTTATTTACGTTGCACTCAGTTTAATTTGAAAAAGAGAAATGCAATAAAAATGCAATAAAAAAGTTTGTTGTCGAAGATAATTCTGATGATAAATAAAAAAGTTATGAAACGTTATCGGTTTTTTTATTCAAGACAAACGATAAAGATTGTTTTGTACTACGGTCAAAGAATCGCGATCGCTGCAAAATAAAAAAAAATACAGCGGTGCTGGATATTTTACCAAACACGTTATGCGCAATTTATGAAACATAAATTCTTCCGTCAACATAAATCAACGCGACCTTTATTTTCACGCTAGCTAATCCAAACACCGATAAACCTCTGTGCTTGTGCATCGCGGAAAATGTTTTATCAAGTGCGGGTGTGTCTGAAAAGCGTCGAGAAATTTCTATCTAGGCGTGCAACCGCTTTAGATAATGAGTTTGGAAATGCGGCGCCAACCTTACGCAAAACTTTCGTCCTGCATGATAACGGATTCCAGACCGCGCATATATTCTAATAAAATCAAGCAACTGATATTAAAAATCATTAATATAAAATTTATATACTTATATATATATATATATATACACTGAGAGAATTTTCTCTTAGAATTTATCCTGAAAATCATGGTAATTGTGGGACAATATGGTATGGAAAGAATTTTAAGAGAATTTCTCTGATTAATATTTATCACAATAAAAATAATAATATCTATCACAATAAAATATAAAACATGTTTGATTAAATTTACTAAACTGCATAGTAAATATAGTAAATATATATAACTGCATAGTAATATTTTATATTTTATTGTAATAGATATTATTATTTTTATTGTGATAAATATTAATCAGAGAATTTCTTATAAAATTCTTTCCATACCATATTGTCCCACGATTATCATGATTTTCAAGGTAAATTCTAAGAGGAAATTCTCTCTGTGTAGAGATGATTTTAGGTTTCAGCTCAAATTTATTTGTATTTGTGAACAAAATATTCTTATTTAGCGGAAGAAAGATAGATAACAAACGAAATAAAAAGATATCGAAAAGCGATAATGAATTTTCTAACGAAATATGAGTTTCATCATTATTTGTTATTGAAAATATTGGGGTAATGTTTATGTATGCAAATAAAGAGAAAGAAAGAAATAATTATATATATTAATATATATTATATATATTAATAATTATATTTTTATAGATATTATATATCATTTTTTACATATTCAATCTCTCTTCCTCTCTCTTTCTCTTTTTTAGCCATCGTGCAAGTCAAGTTTAGTAACCATTACAGTATTGGGATTTTGTAACTCTTAACGACGATGTCGCTATCATTAACGTGTCGTTGCGCATATATTTTAATATGACAAAATATATGCGCAACGACACGTTAACGATAGCGGCATCGTCGTTAAGAATTATAGAATATCTCTCACAGTACAAATTACAAAATCTCAAAATTATCTCCGTTAAAGTAAAGTCTCATGAAGTTTTAATGAAATCATAATCGAGAGATCTCGTCTGAAATTATGCTCTTTTCATATCTTTCTCCTTTTCGTGCTTACATCTTATATGCAGCATAGATAGAATCACGATTTTATACATCAACATTGTTGATAAAAATAATTAGATTAAAGTCTCTACAGAAATGGTAAACCGTTATTAATCAGATTAATTTTATCGAAATGAATATCCAAGCATCATACACAAAGGTAAAGTATTATAAAATAAAGAAAATTTTCTAATTCACAAACCTAGTTGATAAGAAATTATGAAAGATAAGACGAATTATATACGAATTATCAAATGACCGTCGTGAATAACTTAATATCATCATTATTCGAAATTAACTGAATAAAACTGGTTGACCCTGTTTTATACCGCTGTTGATTTCGTCATACGTAATATACACGAGATACATCGTTTTCACAAATATATTTTTATTATTTATTCTTGTTGTATATTCATTCCGAATATTGTATCATTTATGTATATTGATTGAATAAGCATGAATTACTTATGAATTTTCGTCTGACACACATCGATCGATTTTCGTTGTTGACATTTTGCATACCGATCATAAAACGCAGAGATGATTAAAAATCAATGCCTCAGGCACAACTTTTTTTACCATTCTCTCGTACGATTTCACGGCACAACGATAAAGGTTAAAGCGTGATTAAATGCCATATAAAATATGCGCGTTACACCATGATAATATTTACTCATCCACGTTCACGCGACCTGTAAAACGGTATTATAACTCTAATTGGAATTAGAACGATAAGATCTATATATTTGTTGCAAATTATTAAATTTTATTTACAATGTCTCTTTTAGATTTTATATTTCTTATTATTATATATATTATTAATTCTTTTTATTATTTGCATTATTTGATTCTGAAATCATAAATCTCTCTCTATGCCACATACCAACCCATTGAATTAAATCGCGGAATACCTACATTTATGTTTAATGCACCGCGTCTTGCGACGAAACAACAGAATCGAGAAACGATTTATGCATTCAGTGGGAACTTGTATGAAGAAATGAATGGATCTTTCGTCGCTGAAACGACTAAGAAGTTGATGTATGTCTCCGCCGTGTGTTAAAACGCAAGGGAAATGTTCCGCTGTAATACAAGGAATGAGACAGGGGCATTGTCAGCGAAGAATCTTCTAAATTGTTTCTGGCTGTGTAAACGTGAAATAAAATAAGTGTGTAAACTTTATAATATTTTAACAATAGTAACTGCTGAATTATTCTTCAATTTTAAGTATAACTGAGACACAAAAATGTGTGTCATAAAAAGAGAGAGAAGGAGACTTTGTGTACGTTTCTTTCAATTTAAATAATTTTGCTTGTATTTCATTTCAGTTAAAATAACGCCGCTTTTGAAAGATTATGTCGGACTCGACGAGCGAACTTAACGAAGAACTAAATCTTTAACATCGTCTCGCAAAAGACAGTAGCCTTCTGGGCGTCACTCTCATCTAAAAATCTCATGCTTAGCGATCAATGCACTCTCGTGACACTCTGTATATACCTACAGCCTAAGGCAATGCGTGGGTGGGCATTTTGCGACGAGGCAACAGAACCGAAAAACGTCAGCGTTTCTATGCAAACGCAGAGTGCACAGAATGGAGCGCCCTGTACAAATTCTTTACTTAAAAAAAAAATGTTCAGCATGAGTCAGACTGCAGAGAACGGAAAGGATGCTGCGTGAATATTTCGACACACAACTATTTATACATATACTAGGTCTGACTCAAAATTGCACTTCAACGTTATGTCAAATAAATTTTAATAAATTTTAATCTGTATAAAACACACCTGATTAAAACTAGATAATTTTTATAATATAAAGATAACTCTTCTAATATTCTTATAATATTTACATCCAAATGTATTTGATAAGTGTATTTAATAAATGTACTTTTTAACAAACTCTATCTTTAATTTCATAAAAATAAATATCAAAGCTTAAGTATCAATTTAAAGAATGTAAAAAAACAAATATAATTTAAAAACAACATATAATTATCATGACCTTCGATTATTTCCGACTTCTTAGTAATTATTAATAACTTAACATCCGTAATCATTTGCTTTGTAGAATAATTTAAGGCTAAAGCCAAGCTTATCGATATCTAACAATAAATATTGTATCGCGATAAGAACGATAAAGGCGTCACACATGCTCGCTTAATTTAATTAAACTTTAATGAAGACGATGTCTGGCATCGCTGTTGCAACAAAACGACTCCCTTTTATTCTCTATTCTGAAACGCTTCAATATTGAGACATCATAAAATTTCTGCTCAATACAGTCCTGTATTCAGGAAGAAATAAAAAATAAGCGAGAAATGAAGAACGGTAAGTGGTAGCGATCGCATTAAGACCGAATAATTGCAGAGACATTAACGAGAAAAAGAGTAATTTCTAACAAAGCAGCTATTATACAATTTTTTTATCAATACATTATGATTCAAAGAAAACACATAAAGTAAAATGTAATAATAATAAATGCAAAAGATTAATGTTATCAAACTCGATGATTCTAAAATCTGAAATGCATTTTCATAATGCATATTCATATTCCAAATTCTCCCAAGAAAGCATCTCAAGATATCATCAAACAAAAGCATATCAAAGAGAGTTTATATTTATAAAAAGAATATTACATCCATAGTTTTGTGATGAGCAATAAAACAAAGAAGTAAAAATAGTATATATATGCTGTTTAAAATGGAACATTATTTATATCAATATGATTCAATGTATAGTGTTATTAAAATTTTCCTTCTGCTTCGAAAGAATGTAAATATGTAAATCGCTATATATCTCTCAAGAACTTTCGCAATAATGGACTTTTGTGACGGTTCGTCAAACTTACAATATATCGTTTGAAATCTTCTTGCGATACATCGCAAAAGTATGAGAAAAGTTAGAAGCGAATGTATATAGTTAAAAATATATCGACGTAGATATTGCTTTTAGATAGCAAAGTGCCATCTATTCAAACTTATTTATGTCATAAATAGATATATAAAAAAACGATTAAAAAAAAAAATACAAAATTCAATCTATATACATTTATGATAATTGACATAGAAAATTTGTAAATCATATATATCGATATGTCTACAATATATGTATAATGTTAAGATAAAACAGAGTTTATAATTTAACAGAATAGGTGATTTGCATATAATTTGAAAAACTGTCATTGTGACTATGCGAAGTAAATTTCGTTCATCACATTTCGTATGCGAACGACGAATAAAAGTACAGGGTGAAACACGCTAAACGATTCATTGTTTTCGAAAAGGAACAATGATGCGTGGGAAAATCACTGACTAAATTTTCTGACGACAATGAATCAAAAGATTGAAAAGAAGTTTGTATCGCAAAAACGGTCGGTTCGCGCATCATCTCGCATAAGTATGACATTGTAAAAGAAGATACTATCCGTAAGATCTATATCTTTGTTGTCTCCGTTAAAACATCTAGAATACGTTTATATTATTAAATTACGTTTATCTATTCAATGGTATCTCAAGTTATGCGTACCGTGCGATGGCGATGTCATAAAACTCGTTAAATGGAATAAGATTATACGTTAACACACAAATGATTTTACATCACAATAGAATTTCAGAGATTTCAAAACCGTTTTAATATCTTAGAAAATAGCCTACAATCTTGCTTCTATTTTAACATAGCATATAGCTTGTTTTTCATTATATTTTTATACGATAAATAATGTGGTAAGCTGATACACTCCTACTAATTATCTGTTATTTATATCTGACAGTTGAACAAATAACCAATTTTATTTTCAGATATACCACAATTATGCGCGTAGTTAGACTAAGCAATTACGGCATTAATTGCACAGACCGCGGACTAATAGAGTTCTTTCCGCGTAATAAACCGGTTATAATCGTATTACTATTTAATAGTAATCTTGAAATTGGAAGATTAAGAAAGTTTGAAGTTTATATTAAATATTTTCAATCGCGCGCACACGAAATGTAATCGTGTAAAAAAATTCACATATATGTTAAAGTATAAATAATTTACAAAATATATATATTTGTAATATAATATAAATATATATATACATAAATAATCGAAGCTGTTTTGGATATTTTAAAGATTTAAGTTTCTTAATAATTAAAAAAAATAATATCTTAATTTGAAAATATGTATATAAATATTTTAATATTAATTTTAATATAAATATTTTCAAATTAAGATATTTTTTTTAATTATTAAGAAACTTAAATTTTTAAAATATCAAAACAGCTTACAATTAGATTATTTATGGATATTATTTTTTAAATATAACGTCCAATCCGTAAATTTTCATCAAGCATACTTTTTGTTCTCCGATTTATATCAATCAATATCAAATATCAATTTTATCTTTTTTTCATATAGCTATTCCATATATCGTATATTCAAGTACGATATCGTGTATAAGCGTATATGCAATAAATAAACAATGACAATTCAGATCTTGCCAAAAATGCAAGATTAAGTTGAATCAATCTTTCGTGCTAAATACGCGATGCGATTACGTGCGACATGCATTTTGTCCTGCAAGGATGTCATTGTCGCACTACGTAATCAAGGTTGCTTATCATGATGAGATGGTGCGATTTAAATTCCTATCATTTTCGCGCGCAGGTGGTCCTCGCTATTTACGTGGTTATGTCCTTATTTATGTGGTTACGTCCTTATTAACGCGCTTTGTTACGCAAGCATATAACGATGCAATCTTTTATTGCAAAATTACAGCCATTATACCTGTATAAACGAATAACTTTCGTATTTCTTGTGTGCTAGACACTTAAATGAACATAGCTGAATATAACCCCATACACACAAAATACATCAAAGTTGCTTCACAAAATATGAACAAGCGTACGTGCTTATCAATGTAATACTTGGTAAATTATTCACAAAGTTATTCGAATGTACGATAAAAAAACGATATTTTATGTTTACCTTCACTGAATCTTCATCCCGCGAATTCAAGGAAGCGACTCTCATCGTTGTGGAGCTCCTGCGTCACATTGATAATTACCGTTGATAAAGCGGTTGATTGACAAGCAGATACGTCGTGGAGAAGCTGGACAAACTGGCTGGACCACAATCGCAGTACCGTTTCTGCCGACAATTCAATATTCACGATCAAAACCGGCGTCTTGTCGCGATCGATGAAACGCGTGCGTCGATCAATGAACCGCGCGAACTTGGGCACAGATCATAGAAAATGTCGCGAACTTTACAACGTCGACATGTCGATTCCGCGAGGTTAATCGTCACTATCACTAACAAGTAAACAACTTCGTGCTTCGATATCGAACGCCGAACATCATGATTGATGGATCGCGATCGATTTTCGTGTCAAACTTTCCTCGCCACAAACGGGAAACCGGACTGACTCGACTACGGCGAAAAGCGTCAAAGACCGAACGATCAGGCGCGACAGTCGGCGCGCACTGATGTGATGCGACCGCGGAGAGAGCACGCGACTCGGCGCGAAAGCGAGGCCGCGCAAGATGGCCGCCAGGGGGGCGCGCTCGTATTGGTCGAACGCGGGTGCGTATATGTATACGCGACGCATATATTTTTAAACTTTTTACAAGCGTAAAATGAATTGATAAAATTTTAAAATGTTATTGATAATATTATTGTTGTATGCTATTATCAACATTATCAATATCATGAATCAAAGATGGAAATCGACGTCTTTAATTTTTAAAAGAACGAAAACAATTCACGTCTTTTAAACATTTAAATTTTACGCGCCATTATTCAAATAAAAATATGTATGACGTTTGTAGCAGAGAATATATAATAGTTTAACAAAATCATCTTTGCAAGGTTCACTTGCGTGCACTTTTATCAATAATAATTATTCGCGACCAACATTTTTTTTATCGACAAATCTACTTTCCCGATGAATGAAAATTATCTCTGCAACGGATTGAAAATCCCGTTTCAGGAACGATTAACAATCGGATCGAACGCATCTCCAGGACGTTCGACCCTGGAAGGAATGCAAGGTAACTGCAAATTTCCGGTAGGCAAGATTCTAAGTAGGATGGGTGGATACTCGTTCGAATTCACTCTATCTGTCTATCTATCGCTTTATCCCGCGTCCTTCTATGATCTGCTCTCGCAGACGCCTCAGGCATCGTGTTCGTGCTTCCGATATGCAGCTTCTTCTCTTTTATTTCATTATTCGATTGCAATTACGCGGCGACGCCTTACACGATATTATCCTCTCTTATTTTCTTTGGCATGCGTAAGCAAATTATCACCTTCGTTGGACTTCATCATTTTGTACATTTCAACATCATCGCGTGCATAATGACAGTGTCGGAGAATAATCCCGTTATATGAAGTATTTCTGAAAAAAACTTTTTGAATTCTTAGTTTCAATTAAGTTCTGACTCTAAATTAGATCGCATTATATTCGAATATTTTTTGTTGTCCATGTGTGATTTTGCATTGAATATTAAGAGAATTTAAATTTGCGAAAAGAATAGCAAAAGAAAATGAAGCTTTTAAGAATATAAAAATTAGTAATATAATTATTGTGTAATTTTACTCAACAAATTTTAGCGAGAATTTATACGAGAAGTATTTTTTTTTGTTTTTATACAGGGAGAACTCGGAACATTAATTTTTCTTAGCGTTAAGATTTCTTGACAGAAATTCCACGCCCGCGATATCACTCTTCCTTAATCGAGAAAAACTTGCTCTGTGCGATCATTACCACCTGTTTCTGCAACAGGTGTGCAAGATCGTTAACTGGGTTGCAAAAGGGCGATGGGATTCGCGGTATGCGAGATTATATGAACAGACGCACGTTTGCGCACACGAGAGCATTTATATAAACGCATCCCCCGCGGCCATGTACACATTCTAATACGCGAACCATTACATTCCATTATATCGCACAGTCGAACGGATGCTGAAAATCATAAACATATCACGTTCTGTCATTACGAACCGCTAAATCTAATGACTAATGATTTATCCCGCAAACGCTCGCGTGGCGTAATCGTACTTTGCAGAGCGCGTAGAAAAATTACGTCATATCCTTCTACATCTTCCCTAAATAAAAAGAATACGAGATACAATTATGCTACGATATCTTTACAATCCTACTCATTTTTTTATCCGTCAAATTGTTAAACAATTAATTGACAAAAGAATTATTCATACGGATAGGAATATGATCGATAAAATAATTCTAGGTAATAGTTAAAATATGAGAATAACATATCAAAGAGAAAGAATATATATATTTATACATCCTTTCACTTTTCTAATCTTTCCAGACATATTTAGACTTTTTAATTTCCGGGAGCTATCTGTTCTATAATAATTATAAAAATTAAGGAAGTGCACATAGAAGCTAGAAATATTGATTGTTAAGAAAATGTAAAATATTTGTTATAGCTTCTTTCGTTATAAGCTCTTGTTCGATAATAATCCTATATATATTTACACGTTATAATAAATTTGTCGTATTTTCGAAATTGACAGCCATCCACACCTTTGTGTGATGAAAAGATCGGAGAACCACAACGCGTGATGCTGATCGGCACGAGAAATTGACCACGAAGCTGCGGTAAATCGAAGAATAAAGTTGGAACATCAACAATAAAGTCTATTGTTGCATACAGAAGACACTGCGGAAATCCATTTCATGTAAAAAAATACAGTGCAAATCGAGCTAATAGTTCCAGCATAAATTAAATACATAAATAACAACATGTTTGAATCTTAAATAATGGAAATATGACATAACAAATTCAATAGTAACGATATTCAATTTATGGGTATCAATTCCAGTTTTTTGCAATAAATATTTCTGATAACATATCAAAAAATCTGTAACATAAAAATGAAAAAAAAAAATATACAACGCCTGGATTCTGGCGAAGAGAAATATCTCTGCCGACTGCAACACAATATTATATATTTTCGATATTGCAAAATTTCTCGATTTCCACGTGTCATGTATGCATGTGAAAGGTAAAAATTCCTCGTGCAGAATCGCACGCGCCCAAATGCAACGTTAAGCCCCATTCTGGCACGCAACAGGAAATG
The DNA here is from genome assembly GCF_030444845.1 of Prenolepis imparis. NCBI lineage: Eukaryota > Metazoa > Arthropoda > Insecta > Hymenoptera > Formicidae > Prenolepis > Prenolepis imparis. The sequence goes on from NW_028141163.1 coordinate 13,037,350, forward strand.
CGGAGCGGTCCGCGGTTCAAACAATATGCTTGAAAAAGCGTAAATGTAACAATAGGTGCGAGACAGCCGGTGCGTTTTGCGTTTTACGCGTTTGCACGCATTTGGGAGTGCCGAGCCGATTATTGCACGCGACACGCGGGTCAACTCGTGAAATCGACCAACTGGATCGCAAAATTTCGCGTATATTTTATATAAATTTAAAATTTTAAATATTTCCTATCACAAAATAAAAATGCATTATTACAGACTTGCTTACCACAAAAAGATGCGAGTTTTTTTCTCTATGAATCGTAGATCGAAGCGTACTTATATATTCATATACTCTGTTTTTGTACGCAGCATTACTGTCATGGTACCGTTATAAGAAAGAGAGAGATTATAATTCCACACACCTAAATACTATCGAGGGCGGTAGAGGTGATGACCAAACTGGTTTTAAGTAATTGCCGAGGGACACAAAACTCTGTCGGTGGTTTAGCATAGCTGTACGAACAACCGGTTTCCCCGAAAGCAGAACAACACTTCAGTATCGTGTATTTAAAGACGCATAGCGTGCTAAAATATAGATGGAATATCAACGTGATCTAAAAGAAAAAAGAAATATAACAAACATAAAACTTGAACATAAAATCTGATACTTGATACATATATACACATACAAACTGTACGTTTGTATATGTATGTTTACTCCAGAGAATCAATGCATATTCATCATTTATACTTCTGTGTTTTCTGATTAGATAAATAATACAGTAAACCTATTTCAGTGAGAAAACAGATATTGCAAGAAAATATGTAGAATTAAATGTTATTAATACTTATTTATATTTGTTAACAATATTTTAAAACATACGTTATATATAAGAAATTTGTATAATAAAAGTTTTCTATTTACATAATTTATAGTTAATTTAATAGATAAATTTAGATAATGTAACAATGATAATATAAATTTATTTGTATTAAAGATCTAATCAATATAGTTCAATCAATATAATTCAATCAATTTTTACATACATACATGGGGTTTTAATGTAAATAATAGTACATGATAAATTGATGCACGATATATCAGAAAAATATTCCAAAAAAACTGGAAAAGTCAAAATATATATATGAAATAGTCACTATATGCGACTATGACAGAATCATATTTCCATTATTTGTCAAAGTGCTAAGTGACAAGAAATTTTGTATTTTTAATTGATATTGTTATATGTGTATCAGAATATAGTATTATTTTCAAACAGGTTGTATATAACAAAGTACATCCTCCTTCAAATATCCTTTAGGCATATTTTTTTTATCTGTAATATTCCATGAGAATTCCAGTATAGCTGTAGGAATTAACCGTAATTCTAAAAGTGTTTTATCATAACACTCTTCTATTAGCTTAATCCCATCTGGTGTTACCAAGGAAAAGAACACTTTATCATCGATTAGATTTTCAGAAACAAATTTAATCACATTCTGGAATTTCTCATGTACTGAAAAAGTACCTTGCAATATTATTCCATCTGGAAATTTAATACGAAGTACAGCAAATTTATATCTTCTAAGTGCACGCTGCTCATCCTTCTCCTTCATAGCCTTTGTTCTTAGCATTTGATTTCTTTCTACAGCTTCCGATCTGATAATAAATTACTTAATTACATGTTACATCAATATTTTTCTCATTTTGACATATTAAGCATAATATATGTAAACTTACCGCAATTGTTGTTCTCTTTTTATTTCTTCTGAAGTTATAGTGAAAAAACTAGATGGCAATTCATTTCTCATGCGAGCTTGACTAGGCATTAATACTTGCAGATTCCTGTCCAATTCAAGAGGAATAGGTTCTGCAGATGTCAACGCTTCTTGTAAGATCACGAGATCTTCGATATTACAATTATTAGGATTCCATATTAAGAAATCTTCTTCGTTCTCATTATGTAACAATCTTTTTTGCTCAAAACCAGCTGCTTTTAAGAAATCTAATGCTCCCTCAATAGGCAAAACTTTTTCCTGTAAAAACATGCATTTATGTGAATAAATATATAAACTATTTTATATTAATTTAAACTATATGAAATTTACTATTAAATAAAATGTAATATATTACTTGGAATATTCTATTACACATCCTGATTTTCCAATACTTTTCAACATCTGGATTGTTAACGATATTGTCTAAATATTTATCAAGTGTTTCTACACAGCTCCCAATCTTCTCTTTTCCAATATTGCAACTTTGAATAATTAAACATGTTGTTAACCCTGCTTCTTCTCCCTTTAGTTGTTCATATAAAAATTCTCTAATTTTCTTTTTCCATTCATCTCGAAGCAATATTTCATCCGATAAATATGGACAACGAAAGAATACATCAGTAACTGCAAAAATGGAAGGATCTTCAATTGTATATTTTTTCTCTTTCAATGCTGTATTTTCTGTCTGTTGTAAATTTTGCTGTGCTTTTCTTTCTAATTCCAATTCACGTTTAACTTGTGCCTGAATGGCAGCGTATGATCTATAAAGAAAGTTTATCATTAATAAAACAAAAATTTTATTAATATATAAAAGATAACAAATAAAAAAATAATTTTAATATTACATACGTGTTAAATCTTGGTTTATCACTTTTCTTTGCTTCTAATCTTGCTAAGGCAGCTTGGCCTGCAATTTTGGCTTCTTCTGTAGGTTCCGCTCTCCTAATTGGTTCTTTATATTCTGTCGAGCTACATATGGTACTGGTAGACTCTGTCAATCTATATACAACAAAATGTATTAAATATATAATTAGATATTACTAACTTATTAACATGCTTGTTAAATATGTCATCATTAAACTTGCTTCAAAAATTTATATTATTATAATTACTTGTGTCCTTTTCCTGCTTTCATAAATTTCGCATTTGCTTTCTTCTTTTGGAAAAAAGACTTGATTTTATCAGCCATATTTATCAGATGTCAAATTGCCACTGTTGTTTTTTTAGATAAATAAAATATAATATCCAATATATTATTTAGTTGATGTATTGCAATCTTCAGCAGCACCTAAAATATGACATTTGATAATTAGTTTAATCTGTTTAAGTGATAGTGGTTTTTTTTTGGTTATCTTATCATACGCAAAAAAAAAAAAAAAAAAAAAGATAAGATTACTATTCACACGATCTCTTACCCGCTTTCATAAATTGCTCCGTAATTCTAGTGCCGTAAATATGCCAAGCGACAAATATCAACGCCACACTACTCAGGAATGTCAACAGGAAGACTTTGAGCAGCTGAAGTTGAAAATCGTCGAACGCTAGCAACGCTATCAATTCGTGAAAAAAATCGCGCAATTTCGACGACGTCTCGTCATCGAGGATGACGATATCGTTGGAATTAAAGGTTAGCCCGAAAGTCGACGAGAGAAACGATAACAGGTTGTGGACGTATTTATTGATCGCCTCCGACAAATAGTTGGTCCAAGGACACGAATCCTCACATGCGCTGCTCATCACATGAGAAAGAGATTTCCGATATCCCAATTATATCACTTACAACTCGAGCTTTATCGAGCGATTTTTTTACCAGATTTACGTAAAATCAAGTTTTATACGAGACACACTCTACACAAGTTTTCGCATTAGTCATTACGCTGATGTTACATACATACAATCGAGAATCTGAAAATCATAACAAATTTCTACTCGATAGGTTTTGGAACGCGCGAAAATCGAGCAATTATTTATAATTCGGCGAATTGAATATATATATATATATATATATATATATATAATATAATTAATGAACATATAAATAAATTTTTCAATACTTACTACAAATAATAATAATAACATATAAATATTTTTGCGCGTTTCAAAATTAATTGAAAGCAGTTTGTTTCGGCCATGGGGTGTATAAACAAACAAGATATATTGCGCAATATTTTATAATTGTTGCATCGGAGTCACTAAAGTCCCTAGAAAACGAGGACACTAGGAGTGACAAGAGGGCGCTAAAAGCAGTCAATTTGACATTTATGCTCGTTTCCGCTCTATTAATTTCTCGCTGAACAGCGACAGTGCTTTCTATACCCGCTATACCCTGATTGGAGAGGAGCATTCCGTCTGCTTCCGTCTGCCAATTGATTAGCCGTAATGGCTATAGTGTATATATCGTAATCGAATTATCATAAGTTTTTGTGAACAGTATAATCAGTGTAAATCCGAGATACGCAAAAACGCGTAAAGAAAATAAACAAACATGGTTCAACAATATCAATCGCCCGTACGAGTTTACAAGCATCCGTTCCCTCTTGTCATGATGGTATGTTTATTATTACACAACCTTCGAACTTGGCCGTCATAAAATATTTATTCGACACTCCGTTTTTCTATATCCTTCGTGGCACATATGTGCATATCCCAGATAATCCAATAATCGATCCAATGGTCGAATCATGCGAATATTTATGTAAAATCCATAGAAACAACACAATAATCTTGCAAATGTTATCTTATTTTTTTTTTTTGCAACTGTTAATCTGAACATGCAAGTCATTTAATTGCTCTGAGAATTATTTTCTCGTGAATTGAATTGATTTATGATTATCTCATTATGTGATGCATAAGATAAACAAGAAGATTTATTGTTTGTTCACAGGCGTATGAGCGTAGATTTCCAACATGTCCACAGATACCAGTTTTTATTGGATGTGACATTATGCTAGACGAAGAGAGCGAGGATAGTGCTATTAGAACCACAGAAAGACGGTGTAAATTAAATGTCGAGGCACCTTATATCTTGAAAAAGGTTTGTCCATATATGTACAACAGAAAATAAAGCTTGTCTTATATTTATTGTGGCACTCAGTCTATTATTCAATTACTGTGGAGATTTGTCATTTTTATTAACAAGTGTCATTTTTATTATTTTTAACATGTTAGATCTCTCTGAGATACTTAGTATTTTTAATTAAATTTTAGAGATTTTGAAGAGTATTATACACTAGCAATGAAACTAAACATGTTTTTGATATTAAAACAGGGTTTTATGCATCAGGAAACAATTTTCAGTAACATATTATTTATTTCAGATAATTGGTGTAGATTTTGTATACTTCATTCAAAGAAATGTTTTAGATAGACGCAATAATGTTTTAGAAATAGAAGCATACAATGAAAGTTTTGCCACTAGGGTAACAGTTATTGAAAAATGTAGATATTTTGTAAGTATTACATGTAGATTCATATTTACACACACACATATAAACACATACATATACAGATATTTTATAAAACTTTACTTTTTCTTTATGTTAGAAAAGTATTATATTATATATCTTCTAACTTTATATAAAAAAATAATTAGATTTTAATTTTGTTATTCTGTCATTTAGATTCATCCTGAAAACTCAGACTGGACTTGCTTTGAACAAACAGCAAGTTTAGATATTAAAAATTTTTTTGGTTTTGAAAATTCAATGGAAAAATTAGCAATGAAGCAATATGCTCAAAATATTGCTAAGGTAATGCACATACACAGCACTTTCTATTATACAGATAACAGTTATAATGATTTTGATACAATAACTTTATTATCACATAAGTAATTACATTATGTTTAATTAAAGGGTAAGGAAATTATTGAATTCTTCGTAAATCAATTGACAGAAGAAGGCATTACCTATGTTTCTCCTTGGAAAGATCCACAGGAAGGATCTTCTGAAGAGGAAAAGTAAGTATATTTGTGATTATATTAAATTAAATGATAGACATGTTAGAATTTGTACCTCTTGATTGCATAAATTCCACATTGCTTGTAAGGAAGGTCATGGACGAGCACACGTGATTGTCTGTGTAAAAAAAAATAATATTCAGAATCTTCCTAATTGTAACATCTTGCAATTTTAATTCCAGCAGTAAACATTTAACACATTTTACCTAAATTTATATTAACAATTTATATTGAGCAATTATTTTCGATCTGCAATGGTTACTTTTTTTATATAGGAAAAATGTGGTCGAAAATAATGAGTTATATAGTGACAAAGAATTATGTAATGCCGACAGCAAACTGCCCAGCAACAGAGGTGTGCACATTATCTTTTTTAATACATATTATTCTGATGAATGATATAATGTATATATATAATAACTTATTTTATTTTTATTTTCTTCAATCTCAGAGATGCAACTATCTTCGGATTATATAGAGAGATATTTAGGAAAATTAGATATGCTACAGGAAAGCAAATTAGTGCAACTTAGACATAGCATAGAAGAGTTGAGAGGAAGCTCAGTACCGGGTTACGCAACGCTCCTACGTTTCCTGAGGGCCACTGAATTTTCTGTCGAAAAGGCCAGAGAAATGTTAACACAGTCCTTACATTGGAGAAAGAAGCATCAGATCGATAAACTTCTCGATGAATATGAAATGCCGCAAGTAGTTAAAGATTACTTTCCCGGTGGCTGGCATCACTTTGATAAAGGTAATTATGTAATAAAAAAAAACTGCTGAAAATGTCTATGTTAGATTATGAAAAATAATCATGTTAGTATATATGATACATAAAAAAATTTGTGGTATATCATATTTTTGTCTAATTATGTATCCTTTGATATATAGACGGACGACCTTTATACATCTTAAGACTGGGTCAAATGGATGTCAAAGGCTTACTTAAATCAATTGGGGAAGATGAATTGTTATTATTAGTAAGTTAGATCTATATTTGAAAATATTTAAAAAATTATTCACACAAAATTATATTTAACAACTCTTACTTTTTTACAGGCTTTACATATCTGTGAAGAGGGACTACACTTGATGGAGGAAGCTACTACTGTTTGGGGACATCCAGTCTCTCAATGGACTCTATTGATAGATTTAGAAGGTTTAAATATGCGACATTTATGGAGACCTGGGATAAAAGTATGAATATTTTAATATAAAATAAATATAATTTATAGTTAAAATATTAATTTCTATATTTCATATGTCACAAATGATTATATATTGCTAAATATAAATTTGCTTAATTTGTTTTAGGCATTATTGAGAATAATAGAAATAGTTGAGGCAAATTATCCGGAAACAATGGGAAGGGTCTTAATCATACGTGCTCCCAGGTGCTTCCCTATTTTATGGACACTTATCAGCACTTTTATTAGTAAGATTTATTAATTATCAACTTAAATTATATAAATTAATAAATATTTTTTTACTAATTATGTATATATTAAAATTGCAGACGAAAATACTAGGAAAAAGTTTATTTTCTATTGCGGTTCAGACTACCAGGAACAGGGTTCTGGAGGTCTTAGTGAATACATTAATCAAGAATTTATTCCTGAATTCCTTGGTGGTTTCTCAGAGGTAAGATTACAATAATATTAGCAAAAATTATATATATATATATATATATAAGATATATATATATATATATTTTTTTTTCTTAATGCATATATTAAACTCTGCATTTTAATAATAAAATATATATTGCTAATATTAATATTTACTATTATTATTTATTATTATAATTATTTAATATATATAACAGTAAAACGCTTTTATGGCAGCATAAATATCATCTAAACATTTAACAGGTTCTAATATAATTTTTGTATGGTACAAACAAAATATAGTGCAATATATATTATAGTATAACACAAACATTAATACCAAATTGTTATAACAATCTTATTGATGTATTTTTATTTTATGGCAATTAAATATTTATATTTTTATAAAAATTTTAACTCTTTTTGGAAAAATACACACAATAGTGTCGTTACTTGAAATATTTATATTGGAGTAATATATTGCATGTTGAATACTAGGACATGAATATATGCGAAGTCTATAGTATGGTACCTCGAAGGTTTTACATATTCGACACAACTGCGAACAGCGTAAGAAAATGATACAAAATTTATGTTGATCATGTTGTAGAAATTGTTCTCTGCAGCTAACTGGCTTTAGTGGAACAAAATATTGTGACGTTCTTATATTTATTACAAATGCACATTATTATATTTTTATATAACAAAGAAGCATTGATCAGAAAATTGTTAAATGTAATCTCAGCAGTTGCTAGACATAGGCATTGTCTGTGTCACATCTGTACGTCTCTTTATCTTTCATATATCATCTACATCTGAAACCAGACTAGTTTATATACGAATCATCCACTCTCTCTGCTATAATTTTTTATTTATTTTTAATATATATATATATATACCTATATAGACTTTGAAAAATAATCCATTGACGCATTATCTATGTGTATCATCAAATACGATCAGAAATCTATCATCAATATGATCAGAAACCTATGTAATGCACACAAATTCAAGCACTAATTAAAAAATATAGAACAACACTGGGCGCACGAAAAGTGAAGTAATTCTGCGTGCTAGCTAGTTAAATTTCAGAATATTTTAAATAGATTAAATTTAAACAGTTTTAAAAGTCAAAGATGTATAACTAAATAACATTTGACTAGATAAATTTAGACTTTGAATTCATAAAAACCATCAAGAATCTGAAGTTTGATTAGCTATTAATTATAAAAGTAAAAACTATTCAAGTATTTGATAGATTTATATGTACAGTCGTGGACACAGAGGTTGCGACACTTTTTTTTTTAATGATTTTATATAAATATGCAGTAAAATTCAGGATGCGAATCATTGTCATGTGCTTATGCGCGATAAATGATCATGATGTCAAATTTGCGAATAGTGTGTAATATAAATTTAAATGTCATGGATAATTTATAATAAATAAACATTAAATTCAATAAATATAAATAAGTGTCGCAACCTCACTGACCACGACTGTACATATCCTCCATAACAAAAGTATAATATATCTATATGTATGTCTACATATATATGTACATATCTATAATCTTTTTATTTCTATTACAATAGACATACATAATGGAAGGTGGAGTGGTGCCGAAGAACTTGTACAAAGTGGACCTGGAGGGTACTTCCGGTGAACATGAGCATAGTTTATATCACTCCATCAGTTTGAGCCGTGGCCAAACTCATCATGTGTTCATAGAATCAGATGATCCAGGTGCTGTTTTGACGTGGGATTTTGATGTAATGCGACATAATGTTGTATTTACAGTACTTCATAAATCGCGAAATAGCGAAAATGGTACTATTTCAGGTAAGATACTAGAAACACATATTTATAATCACATATATTACATATAAATAATTAATTTTTGAACGACTCAAAATAAAGACATAATTCACATATAGTGCTAAAAGAACATTGATTACTTATTTGTAGAAATCCCAGAACTTGCAATAGGTGGTGACCATGAAGTTGCAAAGGAACTAAAAGATAATTATGTTAAAGTCGAACCTAGTATAGTTTGTCATGATGGTGAAAGCATCCAAGTATGTATATTCTTATATAATTTATATATTGTTATTTGATGGAAAAGTATATTGAATGATCATATATGCAATCATATCGATGCGATCATATATGATCATATATGAATATGTATATATATGAATATGTATGCACATTTATGTTTATACATATATATGAATATGTATGTACATTTATGTTTATGCATATATATGAATATGTATGTACATTTATGATTATGCATATATATGAATATGTATGTACATTTATGATTATGCATATATATGAATATGTATGTACATTTATGTTTATGCATATATATGAATATGTATGTACATTTATGTTTATGCATATATATGAATATGTATGTACATTTATGTTTATGCATATATATGAATATGTATGTACATTTATGATTATGCATATATATGAATATGTATGTACATTTATGATTATGCATATATATGAATATGTATGTACATTTATGATTATGCATATATATGAATATGTATGTACATTTATGTTTATGCATATATATGAATATGTATGTACATTTATGATTATGCATATATATGAATATGTATGTACATTTATGTTTATGCATATATATGAATATGTATGTACATTTATGTTTATGCATATATATGAATATGTATGTACATTTATGTTTATGCATATATATGAATATGTATGTACATTTATGTTTATGCATATATATGAATATGTATGTACATTTATGATTATGCATATATATGAATATGTATGTACATTTATGATTATGCATATATATGAATATGTATGTACATTTATGATTATGCATATATATGAATATGTATGTACATTTATGATTATGCATATATATGAATATGTATGTACATTTATGATTATGCATATATATGAATATGTATGTACATTTATGATTATGCATATATATGAATATGTATGTACATTTATGTTTATGCATATATATGAATATGTATGTACATTTATGTTTATGCATATATATGAATATGTATGTACATTTATGTTTATGCATATATATGAATATGTATGTACATTTATGATTATGCATATATATGAATATGTATGTACATTTATGTTTATGCATATATATGAATATGTATGTACATTTATGTTTATGCATATATATGAATATGTATGTACATTTATGATTATGCATATATATGAATATGTATGTACATTTATGATTATGCATATATATGAATATGTATGTACATTTATGATTATGCATATATATGAATATGTATGTACATTTATGTTTATGCATATATATGAATATGTATGTACATTTATGTTTATGCATATATATGAATATGTATGTACATTTATGTTTATGCATATATATGAATATGTATGTACATTTATGTTTATGCATATATATGAATATGTATGTACATTTATGTTTATGCATATATATGAATATGTATGTACATTTATGTTTATGCATATATATGAATATGTATGTACATTTATGTTTATGCATATATATGAATATGTATGTACATTTATGTTTATGCATATATATGAATATGTATGTACATTTATGTTTATGCATATATATGAATATGTATGTACATTTATGTTTATGCATATATATGAATATGTATGTACATTTATGTTTATGCATATATATGAATATGTATGTACATTTATGTTTATGCATATATATGAATATGTATGTACATTTATGTTTATGCATATATATGAATATGTATGTACATTTATGTTTATGCATATATATGAATATGTATGTACATTTATGTTTATGCATATATATGAATATGTATGTACATTTATGTTTATGCATATATATGAATATGTATGTACATTTATGTTTATGCATATATATGAATATGTATGTACATTTATGTTTATGCATATATATGAATATGTATGTACATTTATGTTTATGCATATATATGAATATGTATGTACATTTATGTTTATGCATATATATGAATATGTATGTACATTTATGTTTATGCATATATATGAATATGTATGTACATTTATGTTTATGCATATATATGAATATGTATGTACATTTATGTTTATGCATATATATGAATATGTATGTACATTTATGTTTATGCATATATATGAATATGTATGTACATTTATGTTTATGCATATATATGAATATGTATGTACATTTATGTTTATGCATATATATGAATATGTATGTACATTTATGTTTATGCATATATATGAATATGTATGTACATTTATGATTATGCATATATATGAATATGTATGTACATTTATGATTATGCATATATATGAATATGTATGTACATTTATGATTATGCATATATATGAATATGTATGTACATTTATGATTATGCATATATATGAATATGTATGTACATTTATGATTATGCATATATATGAATATGTATGTACATTTATGATTATGCATATATATGAATATGTATGTACATTTATGTTTATGCATATATATGAATATGTATGTACATTTATGTTTATGCATATATATGAATATGTATGTACATTTATGTTTATGCATATATATGAATATGTATGTACATTTATGTTTATGCATATATATGAATATGTATGTACATTTATGTTTATGCATATATATGAATATGTATGTACATTTATGTTTATGCATATATATGAATATGTATGTACATTTATGTTTATGCATATATATGAATATGTATGTACATTTATGATTATGCATATATATGAATATGTATGTACATTTATGTTTATGCATATATATGAATATGTATGTACATTTATGATTATGCATATATATGAATATGTATGTACATTTATGATTATGCATATATATGAATATGTATGTACATTTATGTTTATGCATATATATGAATATGTATGTACATTTATGTTTATGCATATATATGAATATGTATGTACATTTATGTTTATGCATATATATGAATATGTATGTACATTTATGATTATGCATATATATGAATATGTATGTACATTTATGATTATGCATATATATGAATATGTATGTACATTTATGTTTATGCATATATATGAATATGTATGTACATTTATGTTTATGCATATATATGAATATGTATGTACATTTATGATTATGCATATATATGAATATGTATGTACATTTATGATTATGCATATATATGAATATGTATGTACATTTATGTTTATGCATATATATGAATATGTATGTACATTTATGTTTATGCATATATATGAATATGTATGTACATTTATGTTTATGCATATATATGAATATGTATGTACATTTATGTTTATGCATATATATGAATATGTATGTACATTTATGATTATGCATATATATGAATATGTATGTACATTTATGTTTATGCATATATATGAATATGTATGTACATTTATGTTTATGCATATATATGAATATGTATGTACATTTATGTTTATGCATATATATGAATATGTATGTACATTTATGTTTATGCATATATATGAATATGTATGTACATTTATGATTATGCATATATATGAATATGTATGTACATTTATGATTATGCATATATATGAATATGTATGTACATTTATGTTTATGCATATATATGAATATGTATGTACATTTATGATTATGCATATATATGAATATGTATGTACATTTATGTTTATGCATATATATGAATATGTATGTACATTTATGTTTATGCATATATATGAATATGTATGTACATTTATGTTTATGCATATATATGAATATGTATGTACATTTATGTTTATGCATATATATGAATATGTATGTACATTTATGTTTATGCATATATATGAATATGTATGTACATTTATGTTTATGCATATATATGAATATGTATGTACATTTATGTTTATGCATATATATGAATATGTATGTACATTTATGATTATGCATATATATGAATATGTATGTACATTTATGTTTATGCATATATATGAATATGTATGTACATTTATGATTATGCATATATATGAATATGTATGTACATTTATGTTTATGCATATATATGAATATGTATGTACATTTATGTTTATGCATATATATGAATATGTATGTACATTTATGTTTATGCATATATATGAATATGTATGTACATTTATGATTATGCATATATATGAATATGTATGTACATTTATGTTATGCATATATATGAATATGTATGTACATTTATGTTTATGCATATATATGAATATGTATGTACATTTATGTTTATGCA